>NC_051065.1:44680484-45317984 GCF_004664715.2 Peromyscus leucopus | reverse complement strand
TCACGAGGAGGAATAATGGTTCATAGGAAATTACAAACATAATTGTGAGTGGGTTTTCTTGGTTTGTTTGCTCATTGTTGTTTTGTTTTTCCAGACAGGTTTTCTCTGTATAATAGCTCTGGCTGTCCTGGAATTGGCTTTGTAGACCAGGCTGGCTGTGAACTCACAGAGATCTGCCTGCCTGCCTCTGGCCTCTGGAATGCTGGTTAAAAGGCATGTGCCACCCCCTGCTGGGGTTTTGTTTGTTTTTTGTTTTTGGTGTTGTTAGTGTTTTAACTTTGAAAAGTGCAAATCTTTGAGCCAGGCAGTATTGGCACTTGGGAGGCAGAGACAGGTGGCTCTGAGTTCGAGGCCAGCCTGGTCTACAGAGCGAGTTCCAGAGCCACACAGAGAAATCTTTGATGCCTAATCCTAAGCATCCTAAGTGTAACTACGCCTTTGTGTCTCAGTTTCCTGGTGTGTTGAGTGGGGTACCTACTTCCTAACAGTTGTGAGGGTTGAAACACACAGTGTACACATGACACAAGGAGCGCTCATCACAGTTTGGAAACACTTGTGATAACTCGTAATTAATGTAGTTACTTTCTGTAGCTGCATCAGCAGGAAGAAGGTAGAACACAACAAGAACCTTTTCTGGCCCTCAGCAGAGACTTCCCCTGACTCTGATCTTTTGTCCCCATTTTGTTCACCGTTTTCCACTTGTCCCCTTGTTAAACAGGGAAACACTCTGTGTGTGGGGGGGGGGGGAGGAAAACTTCTGGTTGGTCAGAAACTGCTGGAGAGGGATTTTTGGCACGGTCACATGATTGGAATTCATTAGAAGGCTGTTTGTGGGTGTGGTTCTAACAGAAAGCTTCACCCAAGCAGTATTTTAATGCCAGCTAGTGGAGGTAAATAAAGAATCCAAGAGAGAGTTTATTCCTTTGAAGGGGAAAAAATGTAAGAAAATTGGGAGTTTCCAAATGTGGCTCTTTCTTCATTTTTTTTTTTTTTCTAAAATCAGATTGTACCAATGGGAACTCAGATGTTTGGATGGGGTCTGGGTGAGGATTGATTGCGATGTCCACTACCCTTCCCTGCTGTCCAGTTCCTTGGTATTGTGAAGGTCTACTTACAGTTCCCATTTCCCCAATAGCAAACACCACAGCTCCCTGGTAAAGTGCTTTGTTTTTTGTTTGTTTGTTTGTTTGTATTTGACAGGTTCTCACTATGTAGTCCTGGTTTGCTTGGAATTCACCAGGTAGATAAAGCTAACCCTGAGCTCAGAGATCCACCTGCCTCTGCCTCCAGAGTGCTGTGATTAAAGGCACCAGGCACTGATAAAGATTTTATAAAAGACATTCTATAAAATAGAAAAGCATGTTCATACAGAATGATCTAAAGGGTAAAATTTTTGATAATTGGTTCAGTTAATACTTTAAAATATGCATATGAAGGCAATGCCTGTGTCAGGGGTAATGCAGGGAACTCACAGGTGCAGCCTCCTCCTCCTCAGGGAATCAGCAATCTTGTGGGAGTCAGGAATTACATGTCTGACGAGTAATCACATTGTTACACATTGGGAAAAGTGCCTGGAAGGGAAAGTCCATGGCCTATCAGTGTATGAAGACATGGCTTTATATGGCAGAGACTCAGAGAGAGACTGTCATCAAGGAGCAGTTCCCTAATGAGGTGATAAGTGTGCTTGCGATAGGCATTTGCAAACATAATTCCAGGAGTGGACACACCCTGAAATCTGTCAGTAGCTCCAGTTAAGATCCCCTGCTCTCTGTGGTGGGATTCCTGGTAGGGGGCTATTTAGAATGGAGATTGCTGGACGGGGAGATTTTATTTTGGACAGAAGTTTGGGTTTGTGTTGTCCTGGGGAAGCAGGGGCATTTTGCTGTTGGGGAAGTCCTATTTGTGGGTTAATCAGGCCTCTCAAGAATAGCCATTTGCTTTCTTCCTTGACTCTGAGAGATTCTGTAAATACTTAGTAAGTCTACCCACTGTTGCCTGCCTCCTCACTGCTCTTTAGGGGACTGAGTCCTTGCTTGTGCTTTGACCATGGATGCTGAGTTTTGTTCTCACGGCCATCATATATTGACTTCGTCTCCGTAAAAATACTCTGAACTTCTTTCCAGACTAGTAACAGGTGAGATTCAGATTCCTGTGTGAATCAGTATCAGAAAAGCAGGTTCCTCATACCAGCCTCACCTGGATGTGGCTTGTCTAAGTGGCCGTGCTGAAGCATGGTGGAGGTCAGATATGGTGGCTACCAGAGATGGCAGGAAGAAGACCTGGGGGTTCTGTTTCTTTTTGCTCATTTTTCAGAGTGTTATCCAGGTGGTGTGATGTCTTCTGATATTAACAGAATAAAACAAAAAACAAGACTAGAACGTAGAAGGCACTGTGCAGACAGCTGTACCTTTGGTTCAGTTCTCAATATCAAGATTCAGTTTTGCTTCTAACATTTTTCTGCACTTGGAATAACGTCTAGTCTGTATGCTCACCAGTGTTTTCGTCTTTGAACTCTTCCCCTAAATCCCATGCAGTCTATGAAGTCCACTGTAGTTAAGGGAAGTTGAATTATAAATATTGTTTTACTTATTCCTTCCTCATAGCATGGGACAGAGACTCACTGGAATAATGATGGAATAAAATGCACCATGTGTCCTGTCCCTATATGTCCTGCAGGAAGACAGCTTTTAGTTACTGTGGTAGATGTTCTTGTCCCGTACCAAAACGCCTGCAAAGTGGTCATCTTCTAAAATGTAAAATTCATGGTCTTATTTTCCAAGATCTACCATATACAGCTCTTCTGCAGGCCCAGCTCCTCCCCATAACTCCTTAGAATGAGATCTCTCTCAGATTGGTTTACTCACATCTCATCAGAGCCTTCCTGGTCTCTGCTTCTTCACCTGGGTCATGCTTTAGGAACGACTCATCTGTTTCTACTCAGTCATCTACTGAAAGTTGACCTTTTCCCAAGATTCACCCTGTTTTTCTCCTTTAAATCCATTTCAAACTACAGGGATTTCCTATCTTTCTAATTGAACTGCATTAACTTCTAAGGTTTTTCTAACTGTCTCTTGTTTGGCTATTAACTGATATTGTAAAATTGTACTTCTTGCACTGCAGGATTATGCTGGAATTCAGTTTCATTTATTTATTTTGACATTAATCTCTTATCTCTCCTCATACTCTCCAGGCTGTGGAAGGATCTGTTTCTCGCAGCACCTGACACTGTGTTCTGCACTCTCTGGAGCTTGATGTGGTATTTGTTTGGAAGACTGTGTGGCATCCCAGGTCCTGTGATTCCTGCAACACACAGGAGGACGGAGGTTGTAACAATAGTGGTGATGACAGGAGCCAGGGTTAGACACAAAAAAAGATATCTGTTTGTAGAATTTGACTGAATGGTTGATTGATTGATTGTGGATGGAGAACTTGGTATTCAGGGCAATGACGAAAATGATGAGGGCAATTATCCTGATGTTCACTGAGTCAGCAAATATGTGCATGAAATTTCTGGATGGCATAAACTGCATTTGAATCTTATTAGGGAAAGAGCAGAACTATAAAAAGGATTCCAATGCACATGCCATTATTATTCAGACCTTCAAAATCAAAGTATATCCTTCAACACTCCCCCTTCACTTCTTTGTGCAGGCGCACTTTTTTTTTTTTGCCTTAATATAAGCTGTATTGTCCCAGGATCAGGCCTTTTCTGATCCTGAATTCTCTATACTTGAGTTCTTACTCTGATGTTCAGCTCAATTGACCAACTGGCAGCACCACTATTCTGCTGCTCTACATGACAACCTAGTGTGTGTTTATGATTGTGTGTATATGTGTGTGTGACATGTGCCTTGGCCATAGGGTCCAATACATTGTGTCCACAGATAAGCATGCATGCCGTATTTGTTAATTCCATGACAGAATTAGCCAGACCCACAAGACAAAAGATACCAGCCAGGTCACTGGAAACCTTGGAATCATCATTGCCAGGTAATGCACAGGGGAGGGTCACAGATGGCTATGTAGCAAGAACTTGGTCTCCACAAGAGTGACTGAGAAGAAGTTCTAGGTCCTCCATAGGAATAAGAAGGTCTTATTATCCATGAGGAACAGTGCCCTCATCTGGGGGATTTCTCTAGAAGTGTGGCAGATGGCCACCACTGACAGGTGGCAGAGGAAGGACATGGGAAGATAGAGTTGAGGGTGCAGGAGAAGGGTGAGCAGGGTCAACAGGTAGGTGGCTCTAAACAGGACAGAGTCCAGCCTAGATGTGCTTGGCTCTGGAGGGATGCATTAGAATGAGTTCATTCACCCATATCATTCCCTCATGGAGCAGATAGGTCAGTCTGCTTGGGGGGATTTAGGGAAACTAAGTCAGAATCAGAGCTCATGGCCTGGGACTGAGCAAAGGACCTTGACAAGGACTCTGAGCATGAAATCATGTTCTTTACTAGATGCTGAGCTCTTGAAGTCATAGATCTCTGAATTTTTAAATGCAAATATTCCTAATGAATGTTTTACAGTAAAATTGCTATTGAGTCCATGAATAAACACATTTAAGTTGTCTTTCAGGGTTGTTTTCTTTCTAAATGTGTGTGTGTGTGTGTGTGTGTGTGTGTGTGTGTGTGTGTGTGTGTTTCCAAGAACCATGGCATGTGTGGGGAGGTCAGAGGACAATTTTGTGAAGCTGTCTCTCCTTTCACCTTTATGCTGGGTCAGGGGACCCAGCCCAGGCGGCCAGGCTTACACAGTAAGTGTGTTTTCCTCTCTGCCTCTTGCTGGGAATTGTCTTCTGATCACAGAACACAGTATCTGTGTTCTTGGACTCCTCCTATCCCTACCTACCAGGCAGAGGCAGAGGCAGAGGCAGAGGCAGAGGCAGAGGCAGAGGCAGAGGCAGAGGCAGAGGCAGAGGCAGAGGCAGAGGTCCTTCTTGCTCCTTCATAATCCAGGCCAGGTCAATGACAATAGAAAATTGCCTATCTGGTTCCCAGTGATTAATCAGGCTTAATCTTCTGCTGATAAAATCAGGGCCTCATATAGGACATTATATCAGTTATAATTATATTTCATGTTTTGAAATTTTGCTGTCTCCTTGGTGAAATGTTGGCATTTGCTTGGCTGTCGAAGTGATTAATAAAAGATGAATGCACACATCACTTGCAATGACAACATTTGGAAGCCGACAGTGCCCACAGATGAAGTCAGCAAGGGAGTGTCACTCAAATCCTTTGGCTTTGTTATGGGTAAACTCTCTGTCACAGCAAAGGCATGTTTGCCCTTCAAACATATCATTGCTTTGTTTGCTGTTTTTTTTTTTTTTTTTTTTTTTTTTTTTTTTTTTTTTTAGCAAAGAATAAAGATCTCTCTCTCTCTCTCTCTCTCTCTCTCTCTTGTACAAATGATCTTTTTCCTTCATTTGCAGTAAATCTTACTGGCTCTCATTTAAAAGTTTCCCACTTTCCCCTTCTCTAAGGGTTCCTCCTTTCCCCCTTCTGTTAGCACTGGAGATCCAACCTCGGGTCTCCTATATGCTGGACAATGGCTCTGCCATTGAGCTTCAGCCCTAGCTCCATGGCACGGATTTCAATATTCATCTCCTGTCATTTTGCAATGCGATGGGAGGAGGGCAAATGGCTATTGTGAGAATAAGGGGGGACCATAGAGACAAAGAGAAGACTCTGCCTGCTAGACAGTCCATCTGGACTCCTGTAACTTGAGGCTAGAGAATGAACAAAAAACTCCAGAAGTCAGGATTCGCCTGAGTAAACCCCATAGAACAGTGCTCTCAATGTTGACTGTATGCTACACTCATCCGGAAGCTTTGAAAACTTGAGAAGCCTAGATCACCCTCGAAAGCAGATCAGATCAATAAGTGTCTCAGCTGGTGAGGCCCATGACTCCGGTAATGAATTCCATGTTTTTCAAGAGTTATACCATGGAGCCAAGTGTGGGCGTTACCACTTTAACTGTTCTCTCTCCTCTCTCTCTCTCTCTTCTCTCTCTTCTCTCTCTCTCTCCTCTCTCTCTCTCTCTCTCTCTCTCTCTCTCTCTCTCTCTCTCTCTCTCTCTCTCTCTCTCTCTCTCTCTCTCTCTCTGTCCTGGAACTCATTTTGTAGACTGGGCTGGCCTCAAAATTGCAGTGACCCTTCCATCTTTCCACCAGAAGTGCTGGGACTGTCTGTGAAGACCACCATACCTCCAAGTTTTGATTTATTTTAGGGAATACCTTTTGAGATCAATTTAGAGGAGGAAAAATCTTTGGAGCTAATGTCATCATTCTTCATTCAAGTTGTCTGAGTTTCAGTGATTTACGGTGAATCATGAGAAACTAATCTGATATCTTACGTTTTGCATAGCCATAGTTGCTATGGGACTGTTTCACATGTGCTGTTCTAGAATAGAACTTAACCTTGTGAGAACTAGTGAGTATTAGATGAGATAAGGTATGAAAGAGTCTTTCATAAATTTCAGAACATTATATAATAAAAATAGATTAGCTTTAAGGTTATGAGGGATGGCTCACAGAATCCAATGAAACAGAAAGAAGAAATATTTAACTTTTTAACAGTTAAGAGATGGGGTCAGATGTGGGTGGAGGTAATGGAAGAAAAGTTAGATTCTACCTCCACCTGCTCACATCCTCAAGACAGTTGCTCTGTGGCTGAAAACAGTTCCCTGTTCGACAACTGAGACTAGAAACTGGTTTTGCATATTACCAGCTGCTGAGTATCTGTGCCTCGCACCTGGGCCCACGGCTTTAGTCAAAACTTTCTTTTTTTGTCAGAGCAGTCAGTACCAAGCTTTGATCCACAAATGTCCTTACTGAGTCAAGGATACCCACTGACATTCTCATGGAAAGGCAATAGCAAGTAAGACTTATGGAGAAAAATGAAGGTAGAAAGGACTTAGGGTCATGCATTCGTCCTTACTGTTTGTCTCAAGCTATAATGCCACGGGGAATCAGAGATCAGAAGTAATGGGTTCAGGGTTACTTTCTAGATTAAAGCAGGGCCATAAGTGGGTCTGGGTCACAATGCCCAATCTCTTCCTACAACACCAACTGCTCTATCATTCATAGGGCAAGGCTGGCAGGTCTCAGTGTCTCATGGGAGGTGGCAGAGGCGTTTGCCTTGGAGTTGGGAAGATGCCTGTAAAAGCTTAGTAGTTGGGATGCTCCTCCATTGAGACTGGTTGAGTCTTTGCATTGCCTTAAAGTTATATAGGAAAAAGCCAAACTGTGCTTCAGAATGGACAGTGGACTGTGCTTGAATTTGCCAATCATAGGACCTCTTGCAGTTTTATCTGTAAAAGGGAACCACCCATTCTATACTTAGAGTTAGAGTACAGAGATCACATGCCTGGACACTCAATCTTCTTTACAGCTGTAGGTAAAATTGTAGAGGAACATCTTCACAGAATTCATCTGTTCTGCCGGGGTCTAGCCTCTGCCCAGGTTCAGGTCCTGAGATGGGGAAGGGGCATCGGTGCAAGGAAAACTTCTGACCACCAAGTAGGTTGCACTCAAGTGGCCCTGAATATCTCAGGCCATCTTTATTTGTACTTAAACAGAGTTTTTATTATTGGGGTTACATGAATAGCTTTATTATTGACTTCTATTTTTGACTTTAAGAAATGCATCATAACTTGAGGAATACATCGTGATCATTATGAAAGCCTTCATGGTTCCCCTTTATGCCTTCCCAAATACACCTTCCCACACTCTGCATAACCTTATTCTAGACACAGAGTTCAGCCTTTTTGCAGGCTTAACTAAATATGGAGCCAGACGCATCCTGCTCTCACAGCACTTATGTCAGCTGGCGGCTACTTGTCATTACAAAGTTAAAAAGTAATACACATGGGCACAATGCTTTAAGGACAACAATATTCAGACCCAGACAATTCTTTCATGTCTGCAAGATATATTTTTATACAGTGCCCTTTTCTACAAAAGGGTCCTATGTCCCAATCTCTCTGTAAAAGGCAGATCTTGATAAAGCACTCTTTCCCATCCCACATTTTGTGTTGTATTTTTTTTCCTCTGAAAGCATACCATATCCTACCAATGATTCTATGCTTGGTGTCCCGGAAACCATCAACAGTAGTTACTATATGTGTATTCCTGATGCTTTCTTCCTAGTCTGTTTATGCATTCCCTGCTCTCCTTTCCTGAACTGTGAAAGATGGTTAATGTTCCAAGTGCTGTTTTTCTCATATGTACCTAACTATTTCCATTGAGTCAGAAAATTTCCCAGGATTGGTAGTTGTAGTTAGTAATTCCAGATAAGAGATTTAAGAAGCATTAACCCCGTGCTGAATCTTAGGGGAAAATATTTGAAAAGGAACAGAATTTTCAGAGAAAATTACAGCTGCTTTATGTGTGACTGTCAAAATAAAACTAAAACTGCCCAAAGAATCACCAATATAATGAGAGAGAAAAGAGCCTGCAAGCTGCAAGGATTTTGCAAATTCCTATGCTATCCTGTGGATTACTGGTCCTTGCCAAGTGAGAGTGCATTTCCGCAGGTGTCTTGCCCTGAGGAAACCTGTTGGACAAGTAGTCATATGCTGATCCGACACTAGGCTGCATGGCTCTCAGCACTGTTTTATGTCTTTTTTCTGACTTTTAATGACCTACTTTAAAAACCTAGTATATCTCCCCTTTCATTTGCTTCCCCTCTAGTTTCTAAACAGAGGCTACTATATAATATTGAACTAAAATAAGAATACACAGTGAGGTTCCTAAAACTTTTTACATGGGAATGAATGACAGAACACTGTAATCTAGGACATGGATGTGATAGAGGATCATGGGCACATCCAGGGAAGCTGAGGCAAGGGGGAGTTTTAAAAAAGCAAAACCTGAATCTAATTTTTATAAAAAATATTTGTTGATTATAGGAAACGCGTGGTGGTGATGTGTACACTGCTTGTTGCTAGGAAACAAATTCGTGCCAGTGACTGACCACGGGTTGAGATGACTGGCAAGGCTGCAGCTAGGACTGGCTGTTTTTGGACAGGGTGTCCTTAGATAAGTGGCTTTAATGGCAAGATTGTGCTTTTGGCTGTGTGTGTTGTTATGGAATTTTTCATCAAGTAAATATTCATGAGGCCTCCTTTGTTGATGATGTTGTAACTCTATTATCATGGTCTAACATGGCTGTTTTGACTCTGACAGCTTTCACAACATAGCTGATGAGCTGACAGGCTGAATGAACACCATATGGAGAAGTCACTTCCTCAGATCTGTTCCCTCATGCGTGTAGTTTGGAGAACTACAAGAACTATGTCATGAGGGGAGAAGGACGATCTTTAAAATGCCTTGACATGTACTGGTCCCCATCTTAATATCCCCAAGAATGCCTCTGGAGTGTCTTCTGTGTTAAGATCTCATTCTGAAAGAAATGCTAACAAGTTCTCTTTTTTTAAAGATTTTATTATTTTTATTCCATGTGTGTGAATGTTTGTCTGTATGCATGTAGGTGCACCATGTGTGCACTTGGTGCCTGTAGAGGCCAAATGAAGGAGGGCATCAGGTCCTTTGGAACTTGAGTTACAGACTATTGTTAGATGTCCTACAGGTTCTGCGAACAGAATCCGGGTACTGTGTAGAAGAAACAAGCACTGCTGAGACATCTATCCCATTAATCCCCAATGCCAACAAGTTCCGAAGAACAGATATTCATTTTTGGGGGGAGAAAGTGATATTTTCTTATTCAAAAATTTTAAACAGTATATACAGGATTAAGGAAAAACAATATCACCATTCTTCCTCATTATTTTTCCCACTATGCCTTTGTCTAGAGATAACCCATGCTAATAACATGTTGATAACAGTAACAACTGCTCTTATATAAAATGTCTTATGGGATTGTATAAGACTTTTCTTTTATATGTTATGATTTTATTTCCTAAGGAATTTGCCATTTTAAGGTGATAGATCTTTCTAGACTATTTTAGCTATTATTATTGTTATTATTTATTAGCAAATGTTAACTATACATAATTATATGTTTATGGCATTCTCATACTCCTACATAATGTGTTTTGATCATACTTACCCCGTTACTCTCTCTTGCCTCTCTCTTGCTCCTGCTCACCCTTCTCTTCATAACCAGTCTTCTACTTTCATGTCTTTGTTTTTGCTCTCCAGTGAGTTTGGTTGTGCATGGTGCAATGCACAGTTAAATGCAATGGTGCATGATCATCCTCCCAGTAGCTGCATTTTTTTAATGTCTTCTGTTTCCCCATCAAAAATTACTTACCTATAGATTCTTGGACATGGGATGGGCCTCATGAGCCTCTTCTCCCTAGCAACCCTTAATTGCCTCTTGATCCACAGAGATGGGAGTGGACTCATGAATGTTCCTCCCTTTTCTGAGAGAGTGTTGATGGGCTCACTCTTGTGCAGGTAATCACAGCCACTGTGAGTTCATGAGCACAGTGGCCATGCCATGCCTGGAAGACAGTGTTCCACAATGCTCTATTCCTTCTTCTGGCTTATGCATCCACACTCCCCACTCTTCCCACCCTCCCTGCACAGCTCTTCAGTGCTCTCCGAGCCTTGGAAGAAGTGGTATAGATGTTCCTTTCAGGAATGAGCATTCCATTATTTTCGGTACTTTATGAGTCTCTGCAGTAACTGGTGCCCACTAGGCGTGGGGGTGGGGATGGGCAAAGCTCCTTTGACTAAAACTGACAGCAGTACTAATCTATGGACAAATATTTAAAAGGCAATTTGATAGGAACAACATGTTAATTTAGCAAAACTAAGGTCACCCTCCAGGCCTATAATGTCCCCAGCCAAAGGATCTGACCAGGCTAAGAACATCAAGTATGAATTCTCTCCTGTGTATTGGACTTCAGATCGAATCAGAAAGTATTTGGTTACCCCCATAACTGTTATGCTACCCTTGTCCTGGTAGGCTTATCTTACCTAGCAGATCGGTATAGTATAGCATGCTGGGTCCACAGCGAAGTAGGATTATGGATGACTTTCCTCCCCAAGCAGCCTGTAAAGTACCTTCTGGCACCAGAAAAGCTAGTCACCAGGGAGGAAGCTTCCAGATAATTTTCAGCTTGAATTTCTCTCTATATCCTACAGTCAGAGTGTAGTGTCATCAGCAATAGGGTCTTTCTATCTTGTTCTGGTGGGCAATCAAGAGCCAATTGTTTCAGGGTCCATCAAGACCTCCCTGACAAACCACTGTAGCTCAACTCTGGCACAGGAATTTTCATTTAAACACTTTACCAACTTTTGCAGAGTACCACCATTCACTATAGATGAAATTCTAAACTGTCTTATTAAATAAGAAACACAGAGCCAAATGCAGAGTTAAAAGCCCAGAGATCAGACCACCTTATCTTACCACTCACTGCTGTCCTTCCCCTGAGAGAGAGAGAGACCTTCTTCCTGTGTCCTGTCTTTTTATTGCCTTTCTGTTCTGCCTTCTCATTGGCTCTAAACCCAACCACATGATTTCCTCGTCACTGCCTGTCTATACAGACCTCCAGGTCTGTATTGTTAGTACTTGGATTAAAAGTTCAGGTCAGCTTGCTTTGGATGTGTTCTTGACCACAGAGACTCTGCCTGCCATGTGATTGGATTAAGGGCATGTGCTACCACTGCCTGACTCCTGCTTATGGCTCGCTGTGACTTCTGATCTCAAGGCAACCTTATTAACATAAAAATAAAATCGCATTTCAGCACAAATAAAATATCACCATAATTTACATGTTATTAAATTTTATTTTTAATTATTTTATAAAGTTGTAGATTTCTTTATGGCTTTTCCAAACATCCTTAGCCTCATTGAATCTCCAGTTTCCTTTTCTCCCCCATGTTCATGACTTTCTAACCCATCTTAAACATTTCCATCCCAATAGGTTTTTAGCTTTTGTATTTCAGTCTATTACTCATGTTTTTAGCTTTAGATATGTGGTGAAATAAGTCCTGAGGTTCATTCCTCATCCTATATATATTCTATTAAAATCTGGTTAATATATTCAATAGTGCTGTTGTTGAAAAGAACCCCCCCCCCTCCGAACATTTTGGTATGTTATATGGTGATTTTCAAACTATTTTCCAGTTTTGTTTTTCATTTCTTTTTTGGCCAATGAGTTAATCAGACAGGTGCTGTTTAGTGTCCAATTATTTGTGGATATTTCCAAACATCTTTCTCTCATTGATATTTAATTGAATTCTTTTGTGTTCAGAATGCATGCTCTGTATTATTTCAACCCTTTAAAGGTTTTTGAGACTTGTTTTATGGATCAACCCTTGTGAGTCCTGATCAATGATCTTTAAGAAGCACACATGTTCTGCTTGTGTTGGATGGATTTTCCTCAAGTATCACTCAGGAACACCGACTGACAGCATTGTTTTCATCTTCCATATCTGTGTCCCTACTGACTTTCTGAGTCATGTCCATTTATTAAGAGTCAACTGTTGACCTGATATTGGGTGTTTTCTTTTAATTTTGTTTGCTTTTCTGTCAGGTTGAAATTCTGTTACTCACTTTACACATTCAAAAGAATCAAGTTTACTGTTCTGTGGAGCAATGCTTAAGCTGCTGTTCACTTAGTCTAGTGAAATTTTAACTGTAGATATTTTATCTTTTATTCTAAAGTTCCATTGAGTTTTTTTCTGTTTCTACATCTGTGTTAGTTGATTGAATTATTCCAGGTTAGGTCATAGTTTCAAAAGGAAAAGGTCTGGTAGTTTTTTATTCAATGTTAAATATCAAGGGTTTAAAGGAATTGCAACAGTTATTTTTGTTGTATTCTTTTAAAGCATTTTCTGGCAGTCAGTTACTTGTAAGCTAGTTGAACCTTTTTACTATTTTAGCTAGTGATAGTTGCCATTTTGAGATAATTTTCTCAACTTTTGTGCTCTAGCTTTTTCCCATTCTTGTGGAGTGTCTTTATATTGAATAATGGTTCCTCACTCTGGCTGAGGAGTGCTGAAGTGAATTTTTTCTCTGGAGGGTGTTTGTTTTATGTCTGCAGTTTTTCTTTCCTCAGAAGTTGCTTTTCTTCCCATCTTGGGGGTGTTCGATCTTGAATAAAACAAAACAAATTAGTGTTTAGTCAAAGACTCAAATCCTGATTTCTACAATCCTTTTTCTATGTTGCTTATTCCTCCCTGAAGCTCTATTACTCTCTTTACCAACCTCAAACTCCAGCATTTATACCATTATCTGAGACAGCCTTCCAGGTTCTGTTTGAATTCCTCTCCTAATGCCACAGTCTGGATGCTGCCACCTGAGAGGAAGTCTCAGTACGGGTAAAAATCCTCCCATTTTCCTTCTCATATAATCACACTTCTGTAATACGTGGATATTTATGAAAGTTGTGTAATTGTGGATCACATCGCTCTTTTCCTTCATGCCCGAAGGTAGCATTCCCAGGGGAATGTTATTTTTAATGTATTATTCTATAATCGAACATGGCACATTCACTTTAGCACTCAGCTATCCTGATAACGACTTATGGCTCTCAGCCACAGTGGCCTGAGTGTGTGTGTGTGTATGTATATGACACATATGGTAATACAGTGTGGGTTTACTCTGCAGTGTGTGCACTTTTGTCCTGTGTGGGTAGTCTTGGGATTTAGACCAGGGACAAACTGTGTCTGGTGACATTGTTCACTTTCCAGTGGCAGAAAAAGCCTTGAGAGCTTTGCTCTTCAAACTGCACAGGAAACAATCACCTAGTGAAAACACATCATCATTGATATCCTGGAACTTCCCAGATGTTTTATCTTATCCACCTGAGAAAATCAACTATTTTTTTTTTACAGACTAAAACTTTGAATCTTGTGTCTGGTGTATATGAATGGAGGGACAATTTGCCCACTTTTTCTGTAAATAGTATTTCAGCACCTCTCCTGTCACATCGGCTGATTTTTGCCTTCCTCATTATACCTGCCAGACCATGAGCTGTAACAACATCTGCAGAGTTCTCATAATTAGAGCAATCATTTCTCAGGGTCATCCGACTTCTTCTCACATGTTCTGGCTTTGATGACCTCCTCTTTATGAGTGAACTTCAAATGTTTATGTGTTCTTCACATGGGTTAGAATCTGCATTCCAACATGGCTCCCCTCTCCCATTCAATTCTGCAGCTTTATTCACTGTTATACTCTCATCTTTCCAGTAAAGAAGTTCCAAAGTTAAATGAACGGAACATTTGTACGCTGTGATGTAATGGTATGCCTGAGTGTGTGAACGAGTGAGTATCTGATTCTTGTGTCTTTTCTTGGGCTCTTTTCCTTCTCTTTGTTAGTCCACCTCTGATGTATGAGTTTTATCTTATTATATTATTATCCCTTAGATACCTGATTTTTTTTTTTGGTTTGGTTTGGTTTTTTAGTGAAAGACAGATAAGGAATGGATCTGGGTGGGAGGAGAGGTGGAGAGGAACTAGAAGTAGAGGGAGGGGAAACTATAATCAGGATACATTACATGAGGAAAAAAAAAAAAAAAACAGAATGGCTTTCCATGTTCATAGGTAGACTAGAAAGAGAGTTAGACTAGAGAAGGGGTGTGTGCAGGCTCTTGAGTTAGAAATGCTCATCTCAGTTCATCTCCCCCTATCTGTGGGCACCATGGCTTTTCTCATAGTAGCTGAGTGCACAGTGTTATCCCACCTCTGTTGGTCTTCACTGTCCAATTAGGCCATGAGAGTTACTTTTTCCCATAGTCTATGTGCTGTGTGTAGAGCAATGTCTTGGCTGCTTTAGAAGAATCTATGAAAGAGGAAGGACTAGTGTGCTCCTTGACTGGCTATATCCCCGGAATTTTCCGGATTATTTGGATTTTGAGTGAAAGGATATGGTAATGCATTGCCTGATAATACTATATTATAAGCATTTAAAAAATCTTTCTTGGCATTATTGTATAACTTATATTAGTGATAATATTAAAATCATGCAGGGGGATTTTATAACTTTTAAATTGAAAGGTAGAACATGAGTACTTTAAAAAAACCCTTTTGATGAATGTTATTCTAGTACTCAATGTTAATATTTTCTTTGATGAATAGCTTAAATAATTTATTATTTAAATTTATATTTCATAGATTTTGAAATTGAACATTTTTCATACAGTAAATGCTCGTAAGTTCCTCAGTTGTCATTTAAAAATGTTTACTTCACCATTTTTATGTTTGTGTGTCCATAATTTTTTTCTCTACTTAATAAGTGTTACCTGAAGCTGGAGAGCTGGCTCTGTGGTTTACATTGCTGGCTGCTCTTGTAGAGGACATGAGTTAGTTTGGCAGCACTCATAGCGGGTGGCTCACAAGTCTGTGACTCCTGTTCCTGTGAATTTGAAAACGTCCTCTAGCCTCTTTGGGCACTGCACTCGTGCGCAAATGTACTGGTCCCTCATATGTACATGATTATGAAACTAAAACTAAAATAAACTATACGTTTCCATTTTTTAAAATATTGGAAATTGTGAGCTAGCTTTCTTTCATTCTCTTTCTCTCTTTCCTTATTTTGTTCTTTCTTTCTCTCTCCTTTTCCTTTCCCTTTCCCCTTCCTTTCCTTTCCTTTCCTTTCTTTCCTTTCTTTGCTTTCCTTTCCTTTCCTTCCCTTCCCTTCCCTTTCCTTTTTCATTTCCTTACCTTTTCTTTTTCCTTTTCTTACCTTTCCTTTCCTCTTCTTTCCTGACAGGGTTTCTCTGTTAACAGCTCTGGCTGTCCTGGAACTTTGCTTTGCTTTGTAGACCAGGCTGGCCTCGAACTCACAGAGATCTACCTTTCTTTGCCTCCCAAGTGCTGGGATTAAAGAAATATACCACCACTGCCCAAAACTGTAAACTTTCTATCCACTATTCTTATGAAACTCATGTCATTTTTTCTTTTTACCTCAGAAGTAAAATTATGTATTTACTTACTTATGTATGAGGTAAAAATCAGTGCTTTGGGACTAGAGAAATGGTACAGAGTTTAAGAGTATTTGTTACTATTGCAAAGGACCTGGGTTTGGTTTCTAGAACTCACAGAGTGGCTTACAACTATCCGTAACTTTAGTTCTAGGAGATCTGATATCTTCTTCTGAACTCCAAGAGCACTAGAGTCTAGTTCTCAATCTGTGGGTCAACCCCTTTTGGGGGTTGAATGCCCCTTATACGACAGGGGTTCACATATCAGATATCCTTCATATCATTTATTTACAGTTCAGAGCAGTAGCAAAATTGTAGTCATGAAGTAGCACGAAAATAATTTTATTGTTGAGGGTCACCATAACATAAGGAACTATATTAAAGGGTCATAGCATTAGAAAGGTTGAGAACCAGAAATATGTCTGGTGTAAACAGATACACGTGGACAAAACATAAATAAAAACTTAAATCTAAAGATGTTTAAAAACTGGTGCTTTGATCTATGTATATGCTATATAAATATTCAATCAGGCTAATTAATGTATCTATCACTTTACCAACATATTTCATAGTAAGGTGTTAAATTATTTTAACAGTTTTATAATATATAGTACATTATTAACTGTGGTTAAAATTCTCAAAGAACTAATAAAAATATTAAAAAATATTTTCTTAATTTTCAAACTCTGAAAAAATGCACAAACATGGAGACAGGAAATTAGTGGGCATAGTTAAAGGGAAAGATACCTGCAATACTGAGAAAGGAAGAATGGTAGCAGAGTCTAGAACTAAAAGTTAGCAAGTTTGATCAACTTTTTTGAAGTAGTTTAAATGATTGGACAATAAACACATAAACAGATGTTTAGCTTCACTACTCATCCAGGATACACCAAGTAAAGCCATAGTATGATAGGAGAAGTAAAAGTTATAAATAAGCATATTTATTTATGACTTAAAAATGAGTGCTTTGGGTCTAGAGAGATGGCCCAGAGGTTGAGAGTATTTGTTGCTATTGCAAAAGACCTAGGCCTGGTTCCCAGCACCCACACAGTGGTTTACAACTGTCCATAACCCCTAAGGATGGCTACCATCAACACAGAGTTAAACGTGCTGAGGATGCAGAGAAATTGGAATCCTCCCTCACTGCTGGTGACCGTGAATGAGGGCTCATTTTTAGAAATTAACAGTTTAGCTGTTTCTCAGAGTCAAACAGAAATACCACTCCTGGTTATCTCCCTGAAAGAACTGGAAAAAAAAAACAGATGTGAATTCAAACAGTAATTTAAGTATGATGACTCATATCAGCACTGTGCACAGTGGTCAGAAGATGAAAATACAGATGTTCATAATTGATAACTAGATACCCAAATGTGGTCATATATACACACAGCTGAGTGTGACTCAGCCACATAAAGGAGTGAACCGTGGCTACAGATGGCAAGGTTCAAGTTAAAAAAACACCATGTTAAGTGAGAAAGACAAGGTATTTCTCTTATAGGTCTACTTATGTGACGTGTCCAGAGCCGGCAAATCCATAGGTAGACAGAAAGCAGGATAGTGGGTGTTGGGAGCTGGGAAAGCGAGTGGCTGCTTCCTGGCAAGAGGATGATTGTTATTTTGGCATTGATGAAAATACTCTGAAGTTAGACAGATGTGAGGATTTTGTGATTATACCAAACTCCAATGAATTAAATGGAAAAATCCATGAACCGTGTTACATGAATGTAATCTTTTAAAAAAAAAATTATTAGAAATTCACGATGTTTCCCTTCTACCGACTCTTTGAGAATGTATCTAACATATGGAATAAAACTTGCATTGCTCTTTTTATAGTTTGTGTTTGTTTTGTTGATATGACAAACTTGAGATCTCCAATATTTGGAATAAAAAAATTGCCTTTCTTTTCTCTTTTTGGAAGAAATAAAGTGCACACGGGTGTTTTGCCTGCGCGGTGTCCATGCACCCCATGTGTGCAGTGACAGCAGAGTTAGAAGATGGTGGCAGGTCGCAAGGGACTGGAGTTGCAGATGATTGTGGCCTGATATGTGTGCTGGGAATGGAACCCAGGTCCTTGGTAACAAGTGCCCTTCACCACTGAGCTGTCTCTCCAGCTCCCAGATGAGAGATAATTCATTTACATTAAAAGAGTCATTTTAAACCTTTGTCAGCATCCAGTCACTACTGCTTTGCTCTCTTCTCCAGGATGTTTAGTCACCACTGCTTTGGCTATTCTCCAGGATGTTTAGAAGCTACTCCCTCACCCGGTGCATGCGTTAGAGGGGTCCAAATTGTTTCTAATGAGGAAAGGATCCTTTCCTTGCTGCATACCTTGATTCACCTCTGATCATGTGTGGTGTGTCCTTATAATCAAGCACAACGTTTGAATATATCCCCGACTTTTCATAAGTTGAATGTGCTTACTGTGCAGAGAGGCCCTGATTTGGTGTCTCTCTGGCTGCCACTTGACTTCCCTGCAAGTTAGAAATGGAAAAAAAGCAAGGGAAGCCCTTGGGACTTGCACATGACCAAAGCTTACTCATTAGGGCTTTAGGGATCATGAGCATGACTTTGGCTCCTGATCTGTGTGAGTTCCACACCCTAGTAAGATGGGCTGCATTAAGTGGGAATTATATGACATTTATTCCTCTGTCCTACAGCCAATTTGATCAATAGGCCTAGAAAATTATGTAATTTACGACTTATTTTCCTCTTCCTTTCTTGTCTGACTTCTATATATTTGGAAATCTTAGCTATGAAAAGGCTCTTGACATAAATTGTGTACATGTCTGATTAGAGTAATCTTCCTTTCTAATTAGTATTTCTGCTGTGTCATTTTTCTTTCATTTACAAAAATAGACATATTTCATTTAATTTCTTTGTAGGTTACATCATTTTAATTTTGTATAATTCACTTTCTTTGGGATAAGAAGGGATCAAAAGAATAGAGTCCGACTCCTCTCCTGACATCCACAGACCAGACATACATACATTCAGGCAAAACACCCATACACATAAAATGAAATAAATAAATCTTTAAAAATGTTTTTAATGAAAAAATAAAAACAAGGTGAGCAGGTGTCTTGGTTTCCTTGTGCTGTTTTGTTGTGAATAACAGCAACTGACCAAAGGCAACTTGGGAAGGAGAGAGTTTATACTTCCAGGTCATAGTCCATCATTGTGCTAGCTAGTTTTATGTCAACTTGACATAAGCAATATTAGCCAGTGCCTGTGTGCATACATACAGGCAGCTCTAATTGAACTCAGCTTTATTGAAAACAAAAAACGGAGGACATGAAGTTGGGAGGGAGATGAGTAAGAGGTTCTAGGGAATTGGAGGGAAGTGGTGGTATAGGAATATGAACAAAATACATTGTATAAATGTACATAATATTCAAAGAATAAATAAAAAACAATAAGAACAAACTAACAAAAAAAGAATAGAGTCCAGAGTTAAACATCTTAGTTCTGTTTTAATTCAAAAGAGCATATATATATATATATATATATATATATATATATATCACAGTTACATGTGCACATACACACACTTTCCTGTACACTCACACATGCACACCTTGAGGAGCTGTGTACTCCAGTTGCCACTATGAAGAGAGATGGCTTCTTTACAGAATTGCCTCCTAATTCTTTGACTCAAAGCTCTTCATCAGAACTCGACTCAGAGCAGCCTTCACATCCTTGTTCCTCAGACTATAGATGAGAGGATTCAGCATGGGGGTGACCACAGCATAGAAGACCACTACCAACTTGTCCTGCTCTGCAGAGGCTGTGGAGGTTGGCTCCATGTGTGTGAAGAGGGCCATCCCATAAGACATGGAGACCACAGTCAGGTGGGAGGCACAGGTCCCAAAGGCTTTTCGGCGTCCCTGGGTGGAGCGGATCTTCAAGATGGCAGCCACAATGTGGGCATAGGACAGAGAGACCAGGCAGCAGGGCACCAGCAACACCACCACACTAGAGGCTAGTATCACCACCTGGTTGAGGGTGATGTCCACACAAGCCAGCCTGACCAGTGCCAGTGTCTCACAGGCCACATGGTTGAGCACATTATGCCCACAGGTGGGAAGGCGCATGGTGACTGCTGTCTCCACAGCAGAATTAGCAACACCCACAAACCAAGAGATGCCTGCCAGAACCATGCAGAGCCTTGGGTTCATCACTACTGTGTACCGTAGTGGATCACAGACAGCCACATAGCGGTCATAGGCCATGGCAGCCAGGAGCAGGAACTCAGTCCCTCCTAGAGCCAGAGCAAAGAAGTGCTGGGTCCCACATAGGGTGAAAGAGATGGTCTTCTTTTCCATGAGGAAGTGTGCCAGCATCTGGGGGACCCCACTAGAGGTGTAGCAGATGTCCACCACTGACAGATGGCAGAGGAAGAAATACATGGGCAGGTGGAGTCGTGGGTCCAGTGCAATCAGGAGGATGATGAGCCCATTGCCCAGCAGAGTCAGCAGGTATGTGGCCCCAAAGAGGACAAAGAGTCCAGCTTGGATGTGCTTGTCACTGGAGAGACCCATTAGGATAAATTCACTCACCCATGTCACGTTTTCTTTCTTCATGGAGCAGCTAGGCCAGCTGGCCAGGCATAGGGGAAGGAAAGTCAGGGAGGGCCAGTACAGGGGTCACCACAGGTCTTGCACTGAATCCTAGGTTGTGACCGGAGCTGGACCTGGGACCATAGCCTGGTTCTTTAATTTAGTGATGAGGGAGTAAGGTAATCAAGACAATGGAGAAAGGGAGACATGGCTGCTGACACAAGTGTATGGGATTCTGAGGAGCCAATCCCACTTTAATCATCCCTTTATGTCTAGAACTCTGCAAGTTGAAACTATACAGGGAGTAAACGGTCTGTGTGGAAGGAAAGAAAACAAACGCAACGGATGGTGGGAAAGAGGAGAACATAATACAAGATTAAAAAATGAAAGTGAAAGAAAAGAAAAAAATACTCAGGAAGGAGGATGTAAAAGTGGAAAAGGTTTTAATGAAAATGGAAATTAGGAAAGAAAGGCAGATTCTTCAATGTCAGATAGCAGCTGCTGAAGTCTTATAGGTACCACCGGGCATGAAAGGGATGCTTCTGAATTCCTGAATGCCGTTTTGCAAGCATCCATTCGGTCACACTTCTTGCTCCCAATAAGCCCCAGTCTAAATGATGGTGTAGAAGAGAATCCTCTGACATCCTCCTCACTGCACCCATCATCCCCGAGGAGGCATCTCTCTTTGAGATGAGTATCTGCTGTATGCTGGAAATGATGTGGGTTTTTTTTTGTTGTTGTTTCTGTCTGTGGGAAAAAAAAAGACAGACTCACAAGTCCTGCTCTCTTGGTTCTCATAATTTAACTAGGGACACAGAGATTAATTTAAAAATTATAAAAATTAATTAAATTGTGTTAAGTGCTATGAAAGGAACAAGGTCAGTACTTGGATAATTAAATTTCAGCCTTCATAATTAAATTATCATTGTGGATATTCCTTACATCTCTATAACATGTAACTTGTACAGTAAGTTTTGAGCATTTATTTAAATGCGGAAGAATGTGATGAAAGGGTAGTGTGCTGAGAGTTTCTGGTGAATGGTGGGACCAGACACATTGACACCAAGCATGAAATAAGGAGAAAGCTCTCAATCCTTACACTGTTGTGAATTCTCCTTTCTCATCTGAGTTTGCACTAGACTGTTGACTCTCCATCATCATGGCTGACTGGTTCTTGGGAAAATCCGATTGAATTCCCTCAGATTTCTTACTGGCAGTATAATCTTTAGGTATGATTCTTTCACTCAAAATCTTTAATGGGCAAATAACTCATTTATTGAAAAATTTATTGCAGATGCCAGGCTCCATGCTCTCAGCCAGTCTTAGGGAAACCTTACCTTACCTTTCAATACTAAGACTCCTTGCTTTGAAAATCAGTGAGTCCATAGAATCAAACGGGAAAAAATGACTTTAGTGCAATCTTGGGAGTCAATGATCCAGTTTGTGCATATACAGCTAGACAACATAAATACTGTATATCATCATTAATACAGCTAGAACAGAGCCACATCATCAAACATGAGAGTTCTGAAAAGCATAATTCCATCCTGATTTCCCCTGGCTGGAAACAGAGGGTAGAGTCCCACCTAAGTTTTGCAAGGGGGAGAGCAGAGCATTTCTGGACAGTACAGGCATCTCTGGCCTCCCTTTGACTCTGATCCTGATCAGAAGATATCACTGTGGCATCTGTGGAGGGTAGAAAGTGGCTTTGGGTTTCCAGTGAAGGTGAGGGGTTGGTGTTGGGCTTAGGGAGGTGCCAGATGGGATTCAGAGCTCTATAACTGCCCAGAGTCTGTCCACTGAGTTAGCAGAGGCAGTGGTTCAGTTTGGACTTGGTACCATTCCCAGATCACTTGTTGCTGTAGATAGAATCCTCATCTTTACAGTAGAGTGAAGGATCTAGATTCCATCCAGATTGTGGTCCAACCTGCTAGAAGTGGAAGGAACCATGACGGTCTCATCTCCTTCCTCTTATTTTACACCTAAAGAATTCAGGGGCCAGGTTGAGGTCACCTGCCCAAGTCTCAAACCCACCTGGGGACCAATCTGAAGCTGTGCTTATGATCTCAGGTGTACCCTAGCTTCTCAGTGAGAGGGAGAAATGGTTGTTAACAGAGTCCAAGGAGAAGGATACTTGACGGCCATAGATAGTAGGTTCAGAGTGGTATCTTGCCTTGGAGAGCAGGCAATGCTTTGAATGTGCAATCAGGGAATCTGAGTTCCTGCTTACCTGTTTGAGGAGGCTGCCCTGGTACAAGCTTCTTGACTTCCCCACCCCTATTTTCTTCATCGGAAACATAAACAATCCATAAACAAAGCTTTCTGCAGAGAGTGTTAACTCAGGTCAGATGAACCAATGAACATGAATGCGTTTTGGAAAAATACTCAGTAACTCCTTACTTGACACTGTTCCTGCACTCAGAAAGTCCACATCACTTATCTATTTACTAGCATGAAGACAAGCAACAGCAGGAAGGACAGAAGATCAGAAAGATAACAGAATGTGGGAGAGGTACAAGATCGTTTACAGTAACTTCTGATGACTAAACTTAATTGCAAAAGCCATGTTTCAAGACATTTCAAAAACCAAGGTAGAATCTGTCTATCCAATGTTAGCTCCATTGTTGCTTAAAGAATGAATTCAGCATCTATTTGTTCTAGTAATATTTTGATGTTGGTTTTATATAAGGACCAACTTTTCTTGCTATAGGGTCTTGTTCTGAGATTCTTCAGATAATGAGAGAATTTCATTTCACCTTTCTGAATGTGATAAACATATACTGTGTACTGGTGAGGACCTGGCCAGTGATAGGAGCAGAGATTGTAAGAGTCAACAGGTGAGTGAGTGCTCTGTCTCCAGAAACTTATTCTTGCAAGATGGAGGGAGAGGTTGTGTTACTATGCCCTTATCAGAGGAAGTTCCAACATTGCCCCAAGTCAGGTCCTGACTGTGTCCCAGGTGGTAGAAACATAGATGTTACAAAGCAAAACTAAGAAACAACCAATGTTTGCTTCTCCAAACCGGAAGTGATGGCAAGAATGGTAGGACAAAGGGACCTGACTTTCTGCTTGTACAGAGTTTCATTTTTGTATCATTGGGTAACTTGCACTATTTCTGTAGCATAGATTTTTTTTTATCTTTTCAATTAGTAAACAGGATTTGGTAAACATTAAGATTCCTGCTAGTTATAGAGGTTTGTGATGAATTAAAAATATTTATGGGATTTTAAAACAGCATATTAGGAAAACTTAATTCTCTGGTCTTTCATCACTCTATACATAGATAGTAAAATTGTTGGCAAGAAGTGAGGGTCAGGACTGGGCGATGGCTCATTGGGTGAAGGAGCTTACTGTCAAGTTTCACAGCTTGCCTCTGGGACCCACATGGTAGAAGAGAGGACCAACTCCTATACACGTTGTCCTCTGACTTCTATTTGCATGCCATTTTCATGTGTGTACACACATGAATAAATAATGAATTCAAAATAAATTTTAAAATGGAGTCACTAAGTTTCCTGTCAGGATTCAGGACACATGTAGAACTATTTTTTGGGAGAATTTAATAAGTGGAATATCTTGTCTTAAAAACCAAAGACCAAAGAAATATGGATAAGAGGACATATCATTAGAATTGGTAAAACCAGTTGGTTCAAGAGTAAAACACTTGTCCTCTGATACACAAGCCTCTTTCCAAAGTCCATCTCTCATCATTCCTACAGTGTGATATTCACTATCAAGTTTTTGTTTTGTTTTGTTCAGGATTAAACCTGTTTTAGTTCCTTAAAAATTATGCTTTTGATACTTGAGAGTTGAGAATATTTACTATTTTGCCTTTTGGAGAAAACGGGTTCCACACCATTCTTTGAGTCATTTACCAACCATTCCTTCTTACTCCAACAGTTCAGATGTTTCAAGACCAAGAGAATAGCCATTGAGCTCCAATATTTTATTCCAGGAGTGTTTATCTATGTATTTAGAACACTGCAGTTCTATTGTGTATTGAATGACTGACTGGGAAGGAAGACTTCATGGAATGACTTACATAATCTAAATCACAATTTTAAAAATGCTGAGCTGCAGCCAGTAACAAAAATACATTAGAGATTACCAAAGCAGTTTTGGGTACTCCTTCGTCTCACCACCTCCTTTGAACTTTCCCTGCGGGCTAGTCACTGAGCTGAGTACTCACATCATGTACACCACTCATTGCGGCTGGGCATCTGGCTCATCTCTTAGAAAGTCCTTGAAGCATTTGACATTTGTCCTCTTAGGCATGGAGCTTTTACTTTGTCAGTCTGAGTTGATAACTTCTCAGAGCTTAGGGATCCCCAGAGGGCAATTACTTTCTCTTGGTGTGTTCTTTTACACTCTTCCTCCAGTTACATCTCTGTTACCCAGCTTCCCTTCTAAAGTTCCCTTTGGGATCAACATTTTGAAAGCCTCTTACCTCAACTTTTAATTGTCCTTCTAGTTTCTAGGCTAATGAGACTATCTCTAGCTCATTTTAGACTCAGGGAATTTTGGCAGGAGTTTGGATAAGGAAATTGTTTCCCTGACCTGGTAAGAGGAACTGCAATAAATTGAGCAGTAGAGGACTAGCTAAATCTGAGATCCTGATCTGTCTTCTAGAAGGATATGATAAAAAAAAAACACCCCCCTTCTGGGCTGGAGAGATGGCTCAGCCAACAAAGGCTAGGCTTACAACAAGAAATACCCCTTTCCTTCCTCCTCACAACTCAACAGTTGGTGACCATGGTGTTGGAAGTATGTGTAACACAATAGAACTGCCATATTCAACACAGTAGAACACAACTTCACAATTATTAACACGTTCTCAGTCTCCTTGGTGTTGTCTCCTATATCACCTTTCCATTATGTTGTGCTTTCTTTGCATAGTTGGAGCTCATTAAGATTTTTCTCTTTTTGTGAATTTTGATCTTGCAGAGTTTGCTCATTTCCACAGCTTTTTCATCTCTCATAGTCTTGCTAGCAATAGTAGCAGTGCTGTATAAGGATTTTTTTCTTTCACCATTTACCGATCCAGTGTGGAAATAGAACCTGGGTTTTTGGTTAGGTGAGAAGAATAAAGCAGATATTATTGTGTGATATATTAAAAACTTTCAATAATAATCAGGTAGTATTAAATGATAAAGCTTTCATGATATGCATGATCATCACTTTAGTGACAATGGACCTGAGTACATACTGTTGTTTTACTTCTTCCTCTTCTTCCTCTTCTTCCTCTTCTTCCTCTTCTTCCTCTTCTTCCTCTTCTTCCTCTTCTTCCTCTTCTTCCTCTTCTTCCTCTTCTTCCTCTTCTTCCTCTTCTTCCTCTTCTTCCTCTTCTTCCTCTTCTTCTTCTTCTTCTTCTTCTTCTTCTTCTTCTTCTTCTTCTTCTTCTTCAGATAATCCAGGTTCATCTCTGTTCCTTTCACCACTCTGCTCAACTTAGGGCCCCAGAGGACTAGAAAACTTCCCACCTTTGAGGTCTATGGAACTTGTAACTGGGAATTGTAGCCAATAGAAAAAGGGAAGGCAAAAATAAAAAAGAAATTGGACAGCATCATGAGGAAGAAGAGGAAAGAGGAATGACTGTTGAGAAGTTGGACTCCAAAAGGCATCTCTTGTATGAAATGATAGAATGCTACCAACGACAAAAGAGAAGGACTATTAGGTGTCATTTTCCAGAATAAATATAATTAGATATAATTAAAAATGCTTCCTTGCTTACAAAAAAAACGCATCCTATCTACTTCCCCATACATTTTGATATCATCACACAAGATATGCAACTATATAAAAGAATGTAGGTTGGATAATGGTAGAAAATATGTCTGAACAATTAGATGACTACAAAAATCTCAAATGTAGAAAGTCAGTGGTGTCCAGGAAGGATCCACTTGTTATTTCTGGGTAATAAGATCACAATTTGTATTTTCTTCTTTGATTATCAGTACTTATAAATGCGTAAAACAAACACACACATATACATTATCAGATAGGTATCCAAATAAAATGAAGAAAATCCTTAGACCAGCCCTATCTTTGTATAATGGCACAGTGGTTATTAAGAAATTAACCTATTGTTTTAATAACCAGCGTTAGTGAATTATCTTTGGGAAACTGAGTGGCTATTAAAGGGTAAAGGGAAATATGTATCTTCTGGGCACAACACAACCATTATATTCATTAAATCACAGTAGCTTGCACTGGCCTTGGGCCTGCACAAAATTGGGCCTGACAATAGACATTCATTGAGAGGGAGGGATCAATGGGACCCTACCCCTACCTGTTGAACTATTCCTTACTGATGGTTTCTGGGTGAGGGACAGTCATTGTCTTCAGTAATCATTGGTAAGCCCATCATGCTTCAATGGATAATTCTAATCTCATGGCTACATAGATGACGCTTGTTAAACTCAATGGGTCACAAAATAAATCATGAAGACATAAATGTGAGAAAAGGATTTGTAGGGAAGATAAGGTTGAAGAGGGATGGGAAGAAGGTAAGAGAGGGTAAGAGTGAGAATAACTAAAATGTATTAGAACATTTATGAAATTGTTCAAGAACAAATTCAATTAATAAAAATGTATAAAGAGGGGGGAAAGAGCGTAGTTAAACATAGGTAAAATTGAATCACATGTTGGCATTCCAACTGGTGTTGTCAATTTTCAGGTCTTGTTTTGGCAACCATATAATCACAATACCAGTTGACAAATCAATGTAGATGGAGAAATCTCAGAACCCCTAGGCGAAATGCTACAGGCAAATAATGGCTGCTGAGAAAGGAAGGGAGTGTCGCCTCTAGAAACATCACCTCTGATTGTTATCTAATCCAAAGCGGTCAGCCCTAAACACATACACATATGAGTAACACTGAAGGGACTTGGCAGACTGTATTTATAAATTTATATATTTTATATGTAACAATTATATGGCAAGCAATAGTGACAAATACATGGCATGAATAATCTCCCACCCACATTATTCATGCACACAGGGTTAGAAGATGGGGTCAGAGTGGGTGCGAGTGATGGAGGCAGGGTAGTTGATGCTACATTCTGCCCCTCTTCTTCCTCTGTAGCAGTGGTTAGGACTAGAAACATGTCCCACACAATATCAGCTGCTGAGTGTCTGGGCCCATGGCTTTCCCTAGAGTCTAATTCTTTTCCAGCAAGCTTTGGTTACAAATGTGCCTTCTAAGTGCCCGGTGCAGTCACCAAAAATGTTTATATGGATGAGAAGGACAATATGAGAATTGCAAAGGGGGAAAAGAAGCTGGATGAAATTTTGGGGGAAAACTCTTTCATCTCTTTTCCTTACAGGTAAAAAGGAGGCAACTGAGTGGGGCTTAGAGAGTGGAAGTGGTGGGACCAACATTACATTCTAGGTTAGAGCAGGACTAGAGCTGTGTCTCGATGACATGATGTGTTTTCGTCCCACAATAACAGCTGTGTTGTCACCCATCGGGCAGGAGAGAATTGTCACAATACCTCATGGGGAACAGAAGAAGGCAAGTTCAACTTATGGGCGGGGTGAGGAAATCCTTAGATTTACAATGTTGTGCCTGTGGGCTAGTTGAAGATTCTGGCCACCGCAAGATTATGCAGTGGCCAGGCTGAAGAACAGCACAGAATGGTTAGTGGACTAGGGGTGGGGTCAACAAATCAACCTCTAGCTTGAAGTATTCTCTGTTCCTTATAAAAATTTTGAAATGTTGGGTCTTACATTATGGTTTTTGATTCATTTTGGGTTGATGTTGCAGTAGGTAAGTGATAAGAATCTAGTTCCAGTTTCTATACATGCATCTAATTTCCCCAGTACCATTTGCTGAAAAGGCTGACTATGTATTCCTTACCCATGTCAAGAATCTGATGGCTGACATTACATAGATTTATTTTTGTCATTTTTGTTATGAGCCTTAGCCTGTAACAGAGTTCTTTCCTTGCTGAATACCTTGATTCACCTCTGACAGTGTAGTGTAGCCTTCTGGTTAAGTGTGTGCTCTGAATGCATTCCTGAGGGTTAGTAAGAGGATATGGGTGGGCCCTATTGTTAAACATTTGTCTGAGGTCTTTAATGTGCGACTTGCTGACCTGCCATTTGCCCTCCCTGGACATTGGAAGGAGAAAGAAGGAAAGGGATGCCTGTGGACTTGCTCATGTTCAGAGCTGTGGAAATCATGACTGTCACTAGCCTTAGATCCTGTGTGTGCTCTCTACCCTAGTAAGATGGGCTAGACCATGTGTCAGTTATGTGACTCATGCACTTCTGTCTGTGTATATGTGTGCGCACACGCGCGCATGAGCATTAACACATACTTGTGCCATGAGCATTAACACATACTTGTGCATGTACTGTGTGTAAGGACATATGTGCAAGTGTATGAAAGCTAAAGAACAACTTTGGATATCAGCCTATGTGGCCAATCCTTTGGTCAATGAACATCAGGAATCTTACTCTCTCTGCCATTCCACTGGATTGCCAGTGTGTTCTACCACACCAACCTTCCTTTTAAGTTTTTAAAAATGCTTTATTTTATTATTATTTTAATGTGTGTGGGTGTTTTGCATTTATGTATGCTGTATGTATGTGCACCACATGGTGCCTAGTACCCACAGATGCTGGAAGAGGGTGTGAGATTCCCCTGGAAATGGAGCTACAAACAGCTGTTAGCTGCCTTGTGGGAGCTTGGAACCAAACTTCAGGTCCTCTGTGAGAGCAGCAAGTGGTTTTAACTTCTCAGCGATTCTTCAGGCCCCATACCCATCATTGGATGTTAGTTATGGGCATCAAATTCAGATTCTCACGCTTGTCCAGCATGTGCTTTACTGACTGATTTCTATCCTCAGCTCGACTTTTGTACTTCACACCTAAAGTCTGTTGATTCTTCAGGCACAGACAAGTTTGAAGCTTGTAGATTATTATTTTTCTTTTCTCATGGACTGAAGAAAAGTTAGATACACATTTACAGACTTTAGAAAGGAAGAAGACTCCTACTGTTTGTTTGTTCATTGAATGATTGATTGATTTTGTGTCTGTGTGTTGGGGCAGGTAGAAGTGTATCAGGGCAGATTTGTGGAAGTCAGAGTGTAGCTTGTGAGAATCAGGCCTTTCTTTCATCATGTGGGTCCTAGGGATCAAACACAGGCCATCAGGCTTGGAGGCAAGTACCTTAACCCACTGAGACATCTTGCCATCCCAGGACTAGAGTGTTGAAAAGATAAGTTGTGGGCGTTGCTCTGATGTTTGAACCAGCCTTCCCTTGGCTATATTGTTTTCTCTCTTCCTTTCAGTTAAGAAAATGCACACATTTCATTTAACTTTCTCCATAGCATTTGCATCTTAAAGGTGCTGTAATTTGTTTTCTCTGAAATAAAACGAGGGTCAAAATAAGAACCAGAGACAAAATCCTGTTTTCTTTTACCTCCAAGAAGCATCATGTAGATTTAGGTCCTGATACCTATGTCCTTACACACATATACAGTCACACTTAAGGGCAGGTCACATGAATAGTTCATACCCCGATGCTGGCCAGGACGGGGACAATAAAGTCAATGACAGGCATTGATATGTGTCTGTCACATACATGACCTGCACATAAGCATGTCCACAATCTTCAGAAGGACACCCCTTCCTTTAGAAAATTGTCTCCTAATTCTTTGACTCAAAGCTCTTCATCAGAACTCGACTCAGAGCAGCCTTCACATCCTTGTTCCTCAGACTATAGATGAGAGGATTCAGCATGGGGGTGACCACAGCATAGAAGAGAACCACCACCTTGTCCTGTTCAGCAGAGGCTGTAGAGCGGGGCTGCATATAGGTGAAGAGGGCCATCCCATAAGACATGGAGACCACAGTCAGGTGGGAGGCACAGGTCTCAAAGGCTTTTCGGCGTCCCTGGGTGGAGCGGATCTTCAAGATGGCAGCCACAATGTGGGCATAGGACAGAGAGACCAGGCAGCAGGGCACCAGCAACACCACTACACTAGAGGCTAGTATCACCACCTGGTTGAGGGTGATGTCCACACAAGCCAGCCTGACCAGTGCCAGTGTCTCACAGGCCACATGGTTGAGCACATTATGCCCACAGGTGGGAAGGCGCATGGTGACTGCTGTCTCCACAGCAGAATTAGCAACACCCACAAACCAAGAGATGCCTGCCAGAACCATGCAGAGCCTTGGGTTCATCACTACTGTGTACCGTAGTGGATCACAGACAGCCACATAGCGGTCATAGGCCATGGCAGCCAGCAGCAGGAACTCAGTCCCTCCTAGAGTTAGAGCAAAGAAGAGCTGTGTCCCACATAGGGCGAAAGAGATGGTTTTCTTCTCCATGAGGAAGTGTGCCAGCATCTGGGGGACCCCACTAGAGGTGTAGCAGATGTCCACTACTGACAGATGGCAGAGGAAGAAATACATGGGCAGGTGGAGTCGTGGGTCCAGTGCAATCAGGAGGACGATGAGTCCATTGCCCAGCAGAGTCAGCAGGTATGTGGCCCCAAAGAGGACAAAGAGTCCAGCTTGGATGTGCTTGTCACTGGAGAGACCCATTAGGATAAACTCACTCACCCACGTCACGTTTTCTCTCATGGAACAGTTGGACAGGTTGGCCAGGAGTGGAGGAAGCAGAATCAAGGACAGGCAAGTAAAGATATCATTATAGATCTTACACAACGTCTTAGACTAAGGTTGAAACTAGAGCTGGGACACAGCCTGGTTCTTTTTTTTTTTTTTTTTTTTTTTTTTTACTTTTTTTTTTCAAGACAGGGTTTCTCTGTGTAGCTTTGCACCTTTCCTGGAACTCGATTTGGAGACCAGGCTGGCCTTGAACTCACAGAGATCAACCTGCCTCTGCCTCCTGAGTGCTGGGATTAAAGGCGGGCACCACCACTGCTGCCTGGCACAGCCTGGTTCTTTAACCTGGGTAGTTATGGAAGGAAATTGTGAAGACATTGAAATGACTTCCCTGAGAAAATTAAGAAAAAGAAAAAAGGGAGGTCAGGGCAAGAGATTGGCATGGTGACATGTTCCTTTAATCCTATCATGTGAGAGTTGGACACAGGATCAGAGTTCAAGAACAGTATGAGCTACAGAGGGAGTTTGAGGCCTATGAATCCCTGTCTCAAACAAACAAATAACAAAACAGATCTTGGAGGAAGGGAGAGTGGGCTTCCCATGCTAACATATAAGTTTCTAAAGATTAGCACCCCTGATTTGGCCATTAATTTATATCAAGCATCTTGTGCAATAACAGTTACATAACAAGTAATCAATCCATGTGGAAGGAAAGATAATCCAAAAAAGGGGTGGGGTAAAAGAACAGAGTATTGCAGAGGTAGAGAAACAATAAAGGAAAATAAACACCCGGGGAAAAAAGACATGGTCATAGGGAAAGTAGTGAAAGTGAACAGGACAGAAAGGCAGGTTCCACAATGTGGGGTAGCAGTGGTCCTGTGTTCCCATCAAACACACGGGAGAATAGTGACACTTCAGTGACTTTTGGCATCTTTTCCTACATCTCAGTTCTATTGTTATTCATGCTTCCTGTACATCTAGGTCAGGGCCTGTCATGGAATCCTCTCACATACTCTACTTCATGAATCAGGGCTGAGGCTTATGTCCCTGAGATGAACATCTATTAAGGAGCTGCCATGTTCCAGGAAATGTGCAGGGCATTTTTTTATCTGTCTGAGAGCACAGTGATAGAGAGACATGAGACTTTCTTACTTAGATCTTATCATTTAGGGATGTAGAGATTAATTATAAAAGTTAAAAATAAATAGACTTGTGCTAAGTACTATGGAGAAACACAGTATTAGACTTGGCTAGTTTGATTTGAATCTTGATATATATTCCTTTTATCTCAGTAACATGCAATCTAGACAGTGCATTTTAAAGATCTTTAAGTAAATAATGAGAGAGTGGTGTGCTGGAAGGTTTTGGTGAACAGTGGCACTCATGGATACTGAGCATGAAGGATTAGAAAACTCTCCACCTGTCTACTGTTGTGAATTCTCCCTTTTCAGCTGGGTTTGCAGTAGGTCATTGTCCTTTGTGGTGAATGACTGTTCCCTGTATAAGTCAAAGCCCTCAGATTTGTTTTTTAATAATTTCAATTTTCAGGTATATTTCTTTCTTTCAACTATTTATCTTGCTAGATCTGTATTTCATTTATTCTTTTACTCCTTTTAATTTCATTCACAGACACAACATTCTTTTTTTTTAACCTTTTTGGTTTTTCAAGACAGGGTTTCTGTGTTTAGCACTGACTGTCCTGGAACTAACTTTGTAGATCAGGTTGGCCTTGAACTCAGAGATCCACTTGCCTTTGCCTCCTGAGTGCTGGGATTAAAGATGTGCAATAGCACTTCCCGGCCTATGTAACGTTCTTTAATCAAAGCCTCCTCATTCTTTCTTATCTTGCTTCCATATCCACCAAATCTTTCTTCTTCCTGAGTCTCCATCTTCCTCCTGTCATGTTTTTCTTATGAGTTTGTGTCCCAGTGCATCTAATTAGGGTTGTCTTCATGAGCGTCAGTTGGGGGATTATTTACTTGAGTTGGGGAAGTGTACCAGGCTTATTGTTGCTCGATTTGCAATTGCTAGCAAATGGAATCAGCTTAGATGTCCATTAGCAAATGAATGGATAGTAAAAATGTGGTACATATGCACAGTGGAATTACATTTGGCTTTGAAAAAATAAAATTGTAAAATTTCAGGTAAATGGATGAAGTTAGAAAATATACTGAATGAGGTCACACAGGCCTCCAAAGACAAATGCCACATGCTATATCCCTTATGTGTATACTAGCTTTGAACATTTAGCATCATGTATTTAACTGTCTGTAGAGGCCAGGAAGATAGAAAGGGACATTGGAGAGGATTCCTTAATGGAGTGGGGATAGGAGGACAAGGTGATATGAACTGAGGGAAGAGTACTAGGGATGAAAAGGTTTGAGTGGGATATGGGTGGGGACGGAGCGGGCTAAGAGAAGTTCGGAAGGAAGCTTAACTTATTTTTCCACTTACCCTGATGAAATACTTACTTTCGATATAAAATATGCATTTAAAAACATCAATGGTTCCACAGAATAAAATAAGAAAATTTAAAAATTGGACCCTGGTGCATTCTGTGGAGGCCAATGACTTTGGTATATGTAAATCATTGTAGCAAAACAGAGGACAGATGCAACATATCAAAAATTAAGACAGCTAGAGCAGAGCCACAGCATTAAATATGAGAGATCTGAAGAGCATAATTCCATCCTGATTTTCCTTGTCTGCTGACAGTGGCTGAAGCCCTATCTAGTTGTGGGAAAGAGAGAAGAGAGCGCTGAATGGAGCAGGACTCTGACCTCCCCTCAACTCTGACCCAGAGTTTGTAAATGTCGTTCACTCCTTTTCAATTTTATTTGCATATATAATGTTCTTTGATCAAAGCACCCCCATTATCTTCTCTTATTTTGTTCCCATACTCACCATGAAAGTGTCTCTGGTCAGAAGGTAACTCTGTGGAAATCATGAAGGGTGGCTTTGGGCTCTCAGTAGTAGAGTTTAGGGAAGAGGGTCAAAACCCAGGGAGGTGCTGATTGGAATTCTGAGTATGCCTTCAAGGAACTTGTGACAGTTTACAGATCTTGCCTCTGAGTCAACAGAGGGAGTGTCTTGGTTTGGACTTGTTACCAATCCTAGGTTACTTGTTGCTACGGGCAGAATTCTTACTTTCAGATTGGTGTGAAGGATCCAGATTCCCTCCCAATTGTGGTCAAAAGTGTGGAAATGAAAGAAACCACCTGTTCAGAAGAATTCCTTCCTTCTTCTTTATATATAGCAAATCCAAGGGCCAGAAAGAGGTGATCTACCTATGTCTAAGATCTACCTAGGGACCAAGATAAAGGCAGCCTGCCTGAGAACAGAACGGCTCAGGGAAGGAGACTCTTGTGCATTGTAGATGGCAGACTCACAACAGTATACTGCCCAGCAGACACATGTTTTGGAGAACAGGCAAAGCTTTGAATGAGCAGTCAGGAAATCCAAATTCTAGTCTGCCTGCTTCAGGAGTGAATTGCTTGAGCTCCATAACTTCCGATTCTTCATCTGAAATGTATAGATGATCATGATGATGTCTTCCTTAGAGGTTTTGAATATATATCAGATGAACTAATGAATATGAATTTGTTTCTGCAAAGTACTCAGTAAAATCTTAAAGGGTGTGATTCTTGCACGCACACCAGTATACAGAAGCCCCCTGTACTGGGGTCAGTTCTGCCCACCAATATGAGGACAACTGACAGCAGGAACAAGTGCTCTTAAGATCAGGAAGGTGGTCTGCAGTAAACTGTAGGGAGTAAACCTAATTGCAGAACTCATGCAGCAATGCATTTCAGAAATTAATCCACACTCAGTGTTTTGCTGCACACTTTGCACACAGCACGAACTCAGCATCTTTTTATTCCAGTAACATCTTGATGTCTTCTGTAGATCACGATTAATTTTTTTCCTTGATAGCTGACCTTGTTCTGAGATCTTTTGGACAATTAGAGAACTTCATTCCACTTTTCTCAACTTCATAAACATTTAGTGAGGGCCTGGACAGTGATAAGAACATGAATTACATGTGTTATTAAAATAGGGGTCCTCCAGAAGCTCATCCTGGCAGGGAGGATAGAGAGAGTGAATCACCATGCTCTGATCCTTCATAGGAAGCTTCAGCAACATTCCAGTAAGAAAGACTGGCTATGCCAGCAGCAGTAGATGTACTTTACACAGCAGTACAAATACTTTATACAGTAGATATAAAATAGAAATAAGAAACCACTAATATTTTTGTTTCTTTGGAGATACCTTTCAAGTTATAATATGGTAAGACCTGTTTGCAATCGGTATTAAATTCTATTTACACATCATCTGGTTAGCTGCTGTATTTGAAGTATGTATTATTCATCTGAAGAGTGACGGTGTTTAATTTAGTGAACATTAAGATATCTTGAAGTCCTAAAGGTTCTTAATAAATTAAGCCACATATATTATAATTTGAAGCACCAACAAAAGTAAAAATAAATTATTTGCTCTTCCTGCATTTTATGCACAGCTAATAAAATTATAGGTTCAAAAGCGTTAAGAGTCACTGGGTTTCCTATTGAAGCATTCAGACTGAACATAAAATTGTTTGGTGTGGTGACAATAAATAGCATTTACTGTGGCCACGCAATTAGACATGAGGAAACTGTTAGACTAAGCCAAAGTTATTATAATCTTCCAGGATGAAAGCCTTCTTCAAAAGTCCAATCTTGATAAAAATCCAGGGTGAAAATTCTACTAGCAACAAATTTTCTATCAGATCTAGGGTTACATTTTCCTTCATCTTATAGAAATTATTCTTCCAAATGCTGAGACAATTCACCATTTTGTCTTTAGAGAAGGCAGACTGCCTTTGGATATTCTACCAACCCCATACCTCCTCTATTCCTTCCTACTCCAACATAGGGCAGATGCTTCAAGCCTAGAAAGTACCTTTTGATTTATACTATTCCTTTCTGCAAATCTGCCCACATAACCTGAGCATTTTGTTTAATGGTCCATTGTTGGGTAACTGACCTAGATGAACTCTTCAGTAGCCTGAAATAAATAGTTTTCTTAATAAGTCACTAGAGGAAGCCAAAGAGCCTCGAACTGTACCAGTGAGAGGTTACAAGAGGCTTTGGTGACAAACTCTCGTCCCCTGCTCTGAACTCTTCCTGGAGAGAACCGCTGGGCTGAGTGCTAACCTCACACACAAGGTTCTCTTTGGCTGGGCAGGTGGCTCACCTCTTAGGAAGCCCTCAGAGCACCTTGTTTCCTCTTCTTGGGTGTGGAGGTTTACTTTGTCAGTATGAGCCGCTAACTTTTCAGATCTTATGCATCCCTTGAGGGCAATTATTTACCTTAAGAAGTACCATTCTTCCCCTAGCTACTTCTCAACAACTCCACCTTCTTCTAAGTTCCCCGTGGAACGAACATTCTGAAAGTGTTTTACCTGAACTTTTAATTGTCCTAATTTCTGGGTTAAGGAGACCATCCCTGACTTTTGAATCTCTCACTGCCTTCCAAAACTGTTGCATTGCCAGAGACTCTTCACAGGAGCCAGCAGACACAGATATTTGTCTCCATGGCCTGCTTACTAGGGATTGAAAGTAATTGGAATTTAATGTAAAATCTGAAATGGCTAGAAAGAAACATAGTAAAACACTTCAAGATACAGGCACAAGCAAGGACTTTCAGAACAGGACTCTGACAGTGCAGGGAATAACCCAAAGAACAGACAAATGGGATCTCATGAAATTAAAAAGCTCCTGCACAGCAAAGAACACAGTCTGTAGAGAGGAGACAGCATAGAGTTGAGGAAATCTTTGTCAACCATTTATCAGTCAGGCAGTGAAATATAGGGTATATAACTAACTACAAAAAGTAAACATGAAAGAAATAAATCTTCCAAACAATAAATGGGCTAATTTATGGAACCAACAGTTTTCAAGGGCGAAATCCAAATGGCAACAAATACTGGCGAGCTGGTCAACATCCTTAGCTATGAGGGAAATGAAAAACTGCTTTGACATTCTCTCTCACCCCAGTCAGAATAACTATCATAAACAAACAAACAAAAACCAAACAAACAAAAAAAACAAATTCTAGCAAAAGTTTTGGGAAGAGAAGAACCCTTCTATACTACTATTGGCGGTGCAAACTTGTGTAGGCACTGTGGAAACTGGTGTGGAGTCTTCTCAAAAAAGTGAAAACAGAGCTACCAGGACACCCAGATCTGTCCTACTCTTTCTTGGTAGTACAGTTGGAGGAATCTAAGTTAAAGTACTTTGGCAATACTTGCACATCTGCATTTACTGATGCTCTGTCTAGAGTAGCTAAGGTACAGAACCAAACTAGATGTCCTTTAACAGATGAAAGTATAAAGAAAACAAGGCACTCATAAATGATGGAATTTTAATCGGCCACAAGGAAAAATGAAATCATGCCATATGAGGGAAACGGATGAAACTAGAAACCATTATGTTAAGCTAAATAAACCAGACTGAGAAAGACAAGTACTCTGTGTTTCATTATATGTATTTCTGTGTATGCACATGTAGATGCATATATATTCACTTACATATGTCTGTGTGTAGGTCATGAAATAGAAAGAGAATCATGAGAGTAGAGGAAAGGATTTTAATGGTGGGGAGAAAGAGAGAGGGTAACTCAATACATGTGCCATAAAAACTCAAGAGTTGTCTATTTGGGGACAGGACTCTTGGGTGACAGCCTTGGGAGAGATAATCTGAACAGAGTATAGTGGCACACATGTATGGAAATGCCACAGTGAAATTTATTACTTTTTTCTGCTAAATTTAAAAATTAATTTTAAACATTTTTGGAAATGTAATTTCCAAATGGTAAAGTAACTGGAAAAGGGAAGGGGAAGAGGAATTAAATGGCACAGGGTAGACTCTACCCTAGAGGGAAAAGGTACAAATTCCTTCTTTACCCAGCAACCCATGTTGGTGACAAGGCAATTGTGGGTATACATCATGTAGTTGAGCTGTTATGTTCATGGTGTGCAGCCAGTAAGAAGTCTTAAGTTCAGACTCATTCATTCCCACAGCCGTCTTGGTGAGTTCCTGTCTCATCTGCTTATTGTGTTGTATTTCCTCTGGGTATTTGCACACCATAGAAGTTTACTCTTCCAACTTCTGTCATTTCCACTGTTTTTAAATCTAAATTTTAATTTTAAGTTATATATATATGTGTGTGTGTGTGTGTGTGTGTGTGTGTGTGTGTGTCCATGTGGGTATATGTGCATTTGTATGCAGGTGACTGTAGAGTGCAGAAAAGAACATTATATCCTGGAGCCAGAGCTATAGGCAGTCATGATATACCTAATATAGGTACTAGTAACTGGATTTGGGTCCTCTGGAAGAATAACAAGCCCATGATGAGGTTTTGTTATTAACATTTACATATGTTATTCAATAAAAATAAGTGTCTTATTTGTCAATGGGAAGATATACTGTGCATCAGAACTTTTTTTTTAATATTAATTGACCGTTGCTAGCCAGACAAAGATAACACCATAATGACAATGGACCAGGGGATAGCTATTTGGCTTCATACTTTCCCCTTTTGGACAATCTAAGGTTCACCTTTGTTCTTTCCACTGCTTAGGTAAACATCAGACACTAGAAGCCTTGAAGGCTTCCCACCTTTAAGGTCCATGGGAAGGAAAAATCTGATAGGATGTTTTACTGAGAGTTGTAGCCAAAAGCAAAGAGAGAGAGTGGGGGTGGGAGTGGGGGAAGCCATTGGAAGGATCAAAAGGGAGAAGCAGAGGGAACATAATGTCTGAGAGGTGGAACTCCCAGAAGTAGTCTTAGTGTAGAGAGAAATAGTTCATACCAAAACTGAAAGAGAAGAGCTGCTTGGTCTACTACCATGTAATGAAAATGCTTCCTCATTTGCAAAAGAGAAATTGCATCTTTTCTATCTTTTCAAATAGTAAGATTAAAAATGATCTATAACTAGAGTAAAACATAGATTGGAAAGTAGAAAAGTATTAGGGTTGAATGTCTGTAACAAATGAGGCACCACTGCTTGAGACCCACACAAGATCAAGCCAGTTACCGTTCTAGCATGGAATGTGGAGTGCTTTCCAAGTCCCCATCCCTAGCTGAGGAGTTATTGGATGTTGGTAGCTTCTAGGAGAGGTAGAACAAGTTTTCTTTAAGGGTGTGGTTCATGATAGGTCAACCATGCTCCAGGAGATGACTCCTGACCTACCTATGTATATAGATACAAAGTGGGCTTGATTAGTTATAAAAAAGGAAGACATGAAGTTGGGAAGGGGTGAGGCATGGAGATGAATTTGGGAAGAGTTGGGGGAGATGTCAGGAGTGGATGAAACAGGACAAACTACATTGTATACATGTTTTAAATTCTAAAACAAAAACAAAAAACCAACAAACCAAACAAACAGAAGTATTATTTTAACTAAAGAATAAAGAATGAAAACAGAATGGGAAGGAAGACCACAAAGTATTTGCGGGTTATTGATGGCTTCTAAAAGTATAATTTTTCTAAAAGAATAATTTTCTTTTTCTTTTCTTCTGCTTATCACTATTTAAAAATTTTCCACAATAAACATACACATTTTCAATTGTGAGTACAAATCAAAATTAACAGTCTCAGAACTGTGGAGATAGTGCAACAGGTAAGGGTATTTACTTGTTCTGCAAACATAGGCCTTTCGTTCAGATCCACAGAACCTACATTAAAAAAATCACTGGGTTATTGCTACACACAAGCCTGCAACCTCAGTGCTATAGGAGGGTGGAGACAGGAGGGTTGCTGGAGCTTGCTAGACACCAGCCCAGTTCCAGGTTAATTGAAAGACCTCATCTCAGAGGAATAAGGTAGAGTGTGTAGAGCCTACACTTACATAGCCATGTCTCTTCGAGATAGTGACATTAGGAAATAATCAACATTCTTTCTTAACATTCAGTGGTAGTAGACTGCCTTTGGGTGACATAGATGGTTGTTACAGGGTAAAGGAAGACATGAGTAAAATTGTGTCTCCTCAAAGTAGATATAACCACAAATTTTGGGTTAAGTACACCAACTTAGGTGAGTCTGTACGTACTCTATGCTAAGGAGTATAGACTAGAGCAAGCAAATATTCACACTCTGGCTTCAGCAGTAATACCTCCATGTCTTTAGCAAGGTGCACGATATCAGATTTGCCATATGTGAAATAAAATGGTTGGATTAGACCTACAGAATCCTACAGATCTGGAAATCTATCTTTTTCAGTGTGCACATTATAGTAGTGCCTTTTCATTTAAGATTCTAGATTCTGCACTATGACAGTAAAGTCACTCCATCTGGGGTTCCTGTAGGCATAACAGGGTACATGAGAGTCTCTCTTTTGAGCCTGATCCATATCAGAAGATTAGCGGAAAGAAATGAAATTTTAGGCACAATTTGAACTCCAAGTGTTTCGACATAATGCATTTCCGGCAGCCTCAGGCTCACTGCTTGCCTGGATCTTCCTCTTCATTCCTTTGGAATTCTCCCATGACCCCCACTTCCTTCTCCTTCCCTTCCTTTTTCTCCTTAATGTCTCATTACCACAGAGTTTCAGGAAATTGCAGCAATAGCAAGCTATCAATAATTTAGCTCACTCCCACTAAACTGCTAAACCAAGTTCTTGGCTACTAATATTTTCTGTTAAGTTCTTCCTAATGAAAAAAAGTTAACTTTTCTGTATATACTATTTATTTTTTTTCTCATGGTTTCTGAGGGTTGCATCTACAGTCATTTTGAAGGGGTAGCACATCCTGGCTGTATAAGTCTATAACACAGGGCAGTAACTCTACAGGGAAAAAATAGAAATATTGTTCTTCCTGTGTCTATATAGGAAAATTTGAAATGGTGTTCCATGCTTTGTTCCATACTTTTTTGTCTATGCTTAACTAACTGTCCCAATTAGCATGATTTATCAACTTGATACAACCTAGAATCCCCTGAAAAAAAGAGTCTCAGTACAGTAACTGCCTTTAACAGGTTGGCCTCAAGGCATGTCTGTGAGAGATTGTCTTGACTGATAATTGATGCAGGACCATTTCATGGGCCAGTGGTCCTGGGCTGAATACAGAAGCTGGCTGAGCATGAGTCTCAGTAAGCCTGAGAGTGAGAAAGCAAGTGGCGTTCCTCCATGGTTTCTACTTCAGTTTCCGACTTGAACTCTAGTCCCGACTTCCTTCAGTGATCGACTATGATCTGGAAGTCTAAAAAGAAATAAATCTCTTCCTTCCCAAGTTGCTTTTGGTCAGAATGTTTACCACAGCAATAGAAAGGAAACCAGAATGGCAACTATATGACTTTGGAGGAAATGCTTCAGTGGTCACAGTGGGGACAAGAAAAGCTTGGCCTATGAGTTCATTAGCACTCCATATAAGTTACTTCGCTGAAACTATGTAATTACTATTGTATATTAACATTGGCTATGCAAACCCTGGAAAGGGGATATTTTTTGTAATATATTTTAATTATAAATATGGAGCCCACAGCAATCTCCAAGAGCAACTAGTTTCCATGACAAGACAAGGAATTAAAAATACTCTTCATCAAGACTCTTCAGAAATGCACCTTCTTTGTTTTCTGTAATGATCCAAACTTCCTGACTCACTCTTCTGGTAGATAGTGTGCAAGCAAGGGGACAGTGGGCACGGGTGGGGGTGGGAACACAATTTTCCTGCAGAACAAACGGCACCCTTTCTCTTCAAATAATCTTTCTAAGTAAACATACAACCAATTTGAAGTTCAATCCTATATTAAAATGGTGTGTTTATTTTTCTCCTTTTCTAGGAGGACTTCCAAATTTATGATTAAAAACTGATAGTATAGTTTAGAAGACTTTGGAAAGGAAGACAAAATCATTGTTTCATGGTGGTCCTGCCATTCATCTCCACAGGCAGGCAGCCACACTCATCTACATGCACCCATGTGACAGCCTTCTGTGGACATTCAGATAATGTGAATCAGGGTGAGGCGCTGCGTCAAATTCTCTGGTCAAGGGATGTATGGACTATCTGTTGCCTTACTTTGATTTTATCATAGACCAGTGATAGTCTCTTTGTCATGTAGTCTCAGTTATTTTCTGATGCTGTCACTCCTTCCCGTGCACGTACACCCACGACACTCTGACACATTGAATCCTGGAGTGCTAACTTGGTAAGTCTATGTTGCAGGCTTCATCAGTAGGACTACCCAGCTTATTCCTCTGAGAAGACTTTGGTTGAACTCCCAGGTGCCTTTAGCACCTCCTTCTGGATGCATGTTTGAATACATCGCTTTTTTCCCCCTTAGGGAACTTGGAGAAGGCCTCAGGTGGAGTTCATGGGAACTCATCTACTGCTGTTTCTTTTTTGTCCCTCAATACTTTTGTGGCATCTGGATCTTCCTAAGCCATGGCCTCTGCCAGGGTACAAGGCAATCAGCAAAGTATTTATACTATGGGCCTTTTCTTCCCCTACTACTTTTCATTCACATGATAGCCCCCTTAGAATTACAGTCAGAATATATGCATGTATATGTGCAGACCTCTCTCTCTCTCTCTCTCTCTCTTTCTCTCTCTCTCTCTCTCTCTCTCTCTCTGTGTGTGTGTGTGTGTTTGGGGGGGGAGTGTATGTAAGTAGAGACCAGAGCTCAATCTTAGGCATTGTCAATGCCATAACCTTGGTTTATTTTTTTTAACACATTTTTATTTTTTATTTTACATGTATGGGTAATTTGCCTGCTTCTATATCTGTGCACCACATGTATGCAGTGCCCTTGGAGACCAGAGAGGGCATTCGATCCCTTGGAACTGGGGTTACAGAAGGTTGTGAGTCACACATGGGTGCTGACAGTTAATCCTTGGTCCTCTGGAAGAATGTCCAGTGCTTTAAACTTCTGAGCCACCCCTTCAGTCTCCATCCATCATTTTTCTTTTCTTTTTTTTTTTTTTTTTTTTAAAGACAGAGTCTTACTTGTCCTTGAACTCACTGATTTGGCTAGGCTGGCTGGCTAGCAAGTCCCAGGGACCCATCTGTTTCCACCTCCACAGTTCTGAGGGATTACAGATGTGCACAACTTCTCTAAGCTTTTCCATATGGGTTCTAGATATCAAAGTCAGGTCTTCATGTTTGCCTGGCAAACACTTTTCCCGATGAGCTGTTTTGTTTTTGTTTTTAATTTTCACCCAAATCTTTACAAGAGAGGGAAAGTCCCCCCTTTAAGTGATTTTCCTATTTCATATTGTTAGTTATGAGTATTTCTAATTTATCCAAAGGTTGTAGGTTTTCATACAAGTGACCCAGGACCTCAGAAACTCAGGATGCACAAAGGCAAACATGTGTTGGTTCAATAAACACAAAGTGACTTCCACTTTCTATTTATTGTCCATCTTTCATGAAGAATCAGAGTCTCCACTCTCCTATATTCCACTCATCATATCTGCCCCCAGTGAGCACGCTGGGACTCCACGTTCAGTTTCGTGTGGTTACCCTTCTCCTGGTCTATGGAAGGGAATTCTCTCACCTCTTTGCTCCACAAGCGTTCTGCTGCTAATTCGATGTCCAGCTGTACCTTAGCCTTTGACCTAGCTTGTTCTATTCTACTCTCTTAATTCCTGTGTGCAACTATCTGGGGCTGTGGATAGATGTGGGCAGAGGGAATGAAAGAATTCATCCAGGACAGGTCTGATTGCAGCACCAAGCAGCTACAAGACAATCAGATTAATCATTCAGCCTATGGCATGTGAAGAATTTTGCTCAAAGAGCCTGTCTGAATCATTTTGAAAGATGCTTCTCACTTCCAGCCGCTTAGTTTGGGCTTGCCCATATAAGGTGGAGCTGGGTATGAGCATATTCTAGGGAGGAAACCTTGTTCTGTCAAATTCACAAGTCTATGAGGAGGACTTGGCAAGAGTGAGATGACTGGTAAAGAGCCAGATGAGATGAAAATGAGATATTTCTGATATCAAGTTTTGTGCCTGTCTTGACCACCCTGCTCCTTTCCATTCTGAAAGGAAGCTATTGCAGTAGCAGCCTATGGAGACCTCTTTATGCTCTGACCTTCTGAAATTCTATGTGTGCAGCTCACAGAAGTATATCTCTGCAATTGGAATCATTTTCTCACCCCAAGTAAGCAAATTAAATCTTGAAGATATGAAAAGGAGCAGAAAAAAAAAAGGTTCTGAGCAGATGTTTCTTAACTCCTGCATATAATTCACTTTCTGGCCTTAAGATAAACGAGCTTACTTTTGCCTCTAGAAACTACTGGCCTGGGCTGAGGCCTATGCATTTTTCTCAGTTTTGTTTGTGATTGGCTGGGCAATGACCACCACTTGTAGATCCACATATTTTTTTGCTGTTGTTGTTTTTAGTTTCTCCAGATAGGGTTTCTCTGTGTAGCCCTGGTTGTCCTGGAACTCTCTGTAGACCAGACTGGCCTTGAACTCATGGAGATCTGCACTGCCCACTTTAAGTTTTGTAATGAAGGAATACCTCTAGCATATTTGATTTTAAGGGCCTCCTTCTCATCTGAGCTGAGCTTCTTGACTCTCATGGCTTCAGGTGAGTCTGCTTTGGGGACACAATTCACAACATCCCTATGACTCACTGGCTTCTCAGGCCTTAGAGTCATTCTGTACCTTGATAGCTAATTAATTACCTGCTGCTGGTACCAGGAGTTCTTCATCACTAATAGCTCCCTCCAGTTTTTACAAAGACTTGGCCACTTGTATAAAAAGATATTAACATTGATTCTTTCTCAGTTTTGTCTTTGTGTGAAAGCAACCAGATCAATGTCTCATGTCCACAACTTCCAAGGTGGAGTGTTTGCTCACTAAGCAATGTCTTCAGAGATAGTTCCAAAATTGGTTTGTGACTCTTGTCCCAATTGAAATTGTCATGTCTGAGTTGAAAACTGGAGATATAGAGGCAGGCACTGGAAAGAACTGGAGGGGTTTAGTCCATTATCATCGTGGTATTGAGCATGGTGGCATGGTGGCAGAGAAGGAACTAAAAGTTCTACATCAGAATCAGCAGGCAGCAGGAAGAGAGAGTCAGTGGGCCTGGCATGAGCATTTAAAACCTCAGAGCCCACCCCCAGTGACACACTTCCTCCACAAGACTACACCTACTCCGAGGCCACACTTCCTAGTAGTGACACTCCCTAAGAGCCATGGGGGCCATTTTGATTCAAGCCACCACAGAGGGCAAGCAGCAGTTTCACCCTAGAATGAGGTGCAGAGCCTTGGCTTTCCATGGCACTAGATATTTTTGATAATGAAATGAAAATTTTGAGGCTGAAATGGCTGAAACCCTTCTTATTGTCCAAGAAGAACCAGGATTTTATGTGATATACTTTAGATTGACTCTAAAGGAGGGAGAAAAATTATTTCCATGGTGCAGATCTGAGGGTATGAGGATGAGAAAGAATAGTCATTTTCTACTGTAACTTGTGAATTCAGCCTGCTTAGTAAATCAGTCCCTTTATTTGTAGAACTCTAAAGATCTGAGATCTATCGGTCTGGGATCTGGATTTGAAACCCCACTGTGACATTTCCTGAGGCCCTCACACCCTCCCGGTGTAGCATACACACCATGTAGCAGGGGCAGCACAGTGTAGTGCCTAACGGGGTAGATTATGCAATCTGCATGCCCAAGTTGGATTCTTGGCTTCGCTGTTGGTGGATTTAAAACAGGTGAGTCAAGGCATCAGTTGCCTTAAAATGAGTAACTGATAATATCTGTGTTGTGGGGCTTCTGTTCTGTGAAAACGAAATGAGATAATTCATGTACAGCACACAGCACAGTGTCTACTGTCTGTTAAACCCTCCAGGAATGTTAAATATTCTTCAACACTTAAAAAAAAAAATGGTACTGCCCTAGCCAAATGCTACAAACAAAATAATTTTTATTTCGCCACACATTTTCTTGTATCTTGTTGAGTCTTGTAAACTCAAGCTTTTCTTATTTTTCTCTTTTTCAAATACAAGCTGTTCCAACAGTTCTCCATATCAAAACCAATGTGTTTTATGCCACCCTTGGGTCCCAGAAGAGATGTTGAGGCAACACTTTAGAAGTGCCATTGGTTGGTGATGTTTCTCAGGCTTTGTATTATATGTATAAGCCTCTAGATGCCCTCATCTCATGGTCTGGATGTCAACTGTGGCTGTAGACAGGGCTTGAGGATGTGAGGGTTGAGTGGGATCAGTGTAGGTTGAGTGGGATCAGAGTATACCCCAAATGACATCAAGTATTTCAGTCGAGGAAATATTTTCTGGTCAAGTGGGATGGACACAGACACTGAAACCAAACTGGAGGCCAAACAAGGAAAGTAAGGCAGAGCTAGGAGTGATTACTCAAGGTTGAAACTGAGTTTGGAAGCTCTTTATGAAAGCAAAAAGTTCTTTCTCACTTTCTCTCTTCCTGTTAATGGCCACCAATCCGCCAGAGTCTGGAGGAAAGAGAGGAAGAGCTTGTATGGTTCTGCCTCACATCCTTTGTTTACTTTCCTTCAAGTCTGTCCACAAAAGCCAGAAAAAAAAATGTACCTAACTTCCTTGATAGATCACACTTTAGCTCTAATCTTGCTAGGTGGGTGTTTGCCTGTTTTGATGATGAAGAGAAAGAATGCTTACATGCGTGTAACTCTGCATGTCAAAGAGAGCCGTAAACATTGTCCCACTGAGGAATAGAATGTGAACGAAACTTCCTAGAAGGAAGCCACACTTCACCTTGAAGCTTCTACAAGCTGATTGACTTATCAGGACCTGAATAACCATGAAGAGGTTACAATGCTGCAGGTCCAGAGCCTAATTGCAACTCTATCTTGGGTTACCTTTTGCCTAATAGCAATTCCTAGCTCACTTCTGTGTCTGAACTAATGCCCTTGTGACTATCAGGTGGAATGTTTTGGAATGTTATTAACTGAGCAGACCACTAGCTTCCACCAAGCAGAAGGCTAGGGATGTCATCAAATAGCATCTGAAGCCTGGAGCAGAACTGTCTCCATTTGGTAGTAACCTGCTACCTGATATTTCTTTGTATTTGTTATGACTTTGTTTTGTTACTATACCAACGTCCTGAAACTGATGCCAAGTTGTGACACCAGATTTGGGGAAAATGAACTCTGTGTTCTTGGGCCATGGTCACTCATTTTGGGCTCCAGAATTAATTAATACTGTGTTATCTCTTTGAAATGGGAGAGTGCTTCTTGCATCAACAAGAAAATTGTGGCTGAGTTAGGTGACCCAAGCCTGACCTGAAGTCAAATGTTGCCTTAGTAGTGTGGTGGAGTATGGGAGATTCCTGACACTTAGCTCTGATCAGATTATGTCTTTTATTTTAGAGTCTCAGGGGTCAGAGTCTTATAGCCTTTGTTAATACTGCCACTGTCAAACATTCACTGAATCTAACTCCACCTACTTGAGGTATTGTTAAGATCAGTGCAATGATTTTGAAACCCTGTGGTTATAAAAGCAATATTTATATTGTTTATTTAGAGAAATTATCTCCATTTAAAACTCTCTTGAAAAGCAACTTTTAGGTGCTTAGGTTATTAAAATTTACCTGAGTTTCTTTCTAAGAAAAACAGTAAGAGTATAAACTCTTACTACAGGTAGCATGATATTTTTTGGTTTATTTGTATTTTTGTGATCTATTTGTGTTTCTTATAATAAACATCTTGTCATTGAGAATAAATACTGCTTGTCTGCATTTTGTTTGGCATTGAAGTGTTTTTTTTTTTTTTTTTTTTTTTTTTTTTTTTGGCCGAATGCCGTTTATTGAAGGAGGGGGGAGATCTTAAATACAGGCTTACAGCACAATGGGAGAACCCCAGAGGGCAGAAGTTCGCTAACGATGTTTTATAATCTTGCATCTAAGCTGTTAACATCCATTATGAAGGATACACAGACAAGGAACTTTCTTTAAGCATTCAGGTGGATGGAACCCAGCAGGGAATTAGCATAGGGAGGATATCAAGGTCAAGGTCAGCAAGCAAGGCAACTGTTACCCCAAATGGGGGCCAGGACCCTACAGGTCCCCCTTTTACTATAAAATGAGCTTCTGACTTAGGTTGCATGGGACGTCAGCAGGTCACCTTACCCGTCATGGAGACGCCTGCCCAAGCCACACAGGTGCTCTGTCTTATGTTGGTGAGCGCCCCCCAGGCATTACCCGTCTCTGAATACTCATTATCATATAGGCTCAATCATGTGTGAGCTGCAGAGTTAACTGTTGCTAAAGATCTCAAAGTGGCACTGGGCTTGCAATCTGTGTGTTCGAAACAGAAAAGACCAACAGAAGTCCTATCCCATCCATAGCCAGTAGTGTTTATTTCTGTATGAAAAAAAAGTCATTTTCTTTTGGTACATTTTTGGCCATGTAGACAATTAATTTAAGGACAAGATTTAAGAAGAAAACTAGTCTTTAATCAACTAATTCTTATAGGGAAATTTAATGAGTTATATAATTATATACTTAACTATTTGATAACAGTTTCTAGAAATATGCATAAAGGGGTTATTACAAATTTGGGAGTTGTGTCTAGAGAGATGGCTCAGGGGTAAGAGTACTTACTGCTCTTGCACATGACTTAGGTTTGGTTCCAAGCACCCATGTGGCAGCCAGTTACTATCACCTGTTACTCTAGTTCCAGGCGATCCAAACCCCTCTTTTGGCCTCTGTGGGCACTTCATGCACATGGCACTTAATCATATAAGCAGGCCAACACTCTTACACACACACACACACACACACAAAATTTAAAATGGAGTAAATTTCACCCCTGCAGCTTTAGTATCAGTTAAGCATGTGGGCATAACATCTTCCCACAGATAAGCCTCTTTAATGCCGCTGTATACTGAGATCATATAGATTTAGTAGTAACACTGAGCATTGACAATGGCATGAACAATGGGTCCACGTGTGTAGCATGAATCTTAGAAAGTCTTATTAATAAAAACAAACCTGGAGCTGGGTATTTAGGTGAACGCTGGAAGATCAGAGAGATAGAACAAGCCACAGCTTCCTCACCTCACCAGTTCCTCAGCTGATCTTGTTTCCTTAGACTGGAGGCCTCTGAGTCCTCATCCAGAATGAATCTCAGCTGAATTGCTGCTCAAAAGCATAAAAGCTTAACCAGCCTAGTTCCTGGTTTTCACACCTTATATACCTTTCTGCTTTCTGCCCTCACTTCTTGGGATTAAAGGTTCACTTCTTGGGATTAAAGGCGTGAGTCACACTGTTTCCAGTGTGGCTTTAAACTCACAGAGATCCGGATGGATCTTTGCCTCCCAAGTGATAGGATTAAAGGCGTGTGCACCACCATTTTCTGGCCTCTATATCTAGTGACTTTTCTGTCCTCTGACCCCAGATAAGCTTATTAGGGTGCACAATATTTTAGGGAACACAATACCACCACACACGTGAGGAGATCTTCTCAGATGCCTTCCTTCCCGTTGAAACATACATGCCAGGGCAAAGGAGGGAAGTTGTGAGTACAGGTAATTCATCCTTCTGTGTAAGAGGATCCAGAGAAGGAGCCTGACCTCGCAGAGCACCCAGCGGTCCTCCCTGAAACCACCTGTGTCTTTGATCTCCTGACATCCCTTGCCCCTCTGTAGGTGACTGCACTGCTGTGACACAGGCTTCCTCACTTAGATGCTGATGTGTGTCTTAGAAATCGCACATTTCCCCTCATCTGCAGAGCCTATGTTAATAATAATATGCATGTATGTATACATGTGTATGTTATTTATGCATGTGTATTTGTAGGTCACAAAACTAGACAGGGGCTCCTGAGTGAAGAAGAAGAGGCCAGGAGAGGGGCAGGGAAAGGAGGGGGTAACAGATCACATGGGACATGAAAGCAGAAGGGGAGACCAATCTAGAGAGAGGAAAGGAAGGAGCCAGCAGCAGGAAGAAGAGGCACAGAGGAGGGTATTTGAAAAGGGTGGTGGTATTAGAACAAAATAAAAAGACATGTATGTGTGGACATGTCATGATGTAACTCATTGCTGTGTTTGCTAACTTGAAAAATACACCAGTGACAAAGGAACGTTTTCTGCAGGGGAGCTGATGAAAGCTCCCGAGAAGCTGGGTCTGGTGTGTCATCTCTAGTCTCTTGTCCTTCACAGTGGAATGACAGGGTCTCTACTAGAGCAGTCTCATGGGGTGACATGAATGGCTGTTGCCCTCGCTTCCCTGTCCAAATCTATATCTGTCTACAGATAGCACAGACATGTAACATTCCTTATAAATGGGTTTCTGCTTAAATACACAGAAGAGGTTGATTTTTAAATATGCATCTAAACTGTGGTCTGAACCTCACCCATGGCAATCTGTCTTTCCAGCATTTTACTTGTGTTTCCACATTACAACTTCCTTATATAACAAGGAGAGTCAGACAGCAAAACAGAGACTGCTTTGTGATCTTGGCTCCATCCAGGGACAGCAACAAAATCACAGTGAACCCAGAGTCTGGGAGAGACCCACTCAAGCCCTACCACGAAGTGGAAACAGCAGAGTGGAAATGTGCTTACCCCAACAAACTCTGCCTATGTTCTGCTGTATATACACCCACGTTCCTCCCACAGCATGCCATTCCCCGATACAGGGCCTGAGGTATAGGGTGATGATTGCTTTGCATGGAAAAGTTCTGTTCCAAACACATGTCTTGTATCATCACAAATTCCCAAGTCCCTGTGAGACGGATGCTAACATTAACTTCAGTTTATTCAGTGAAGACCCAGGGGCACAGAATGGTTAGAGAAACTTGGTCAAGGTCACCGTCAGAACTGAGTCGGAGATTCCAATTTTCAGCTCCTGTAACCAGGCACTGCAGCTGATTTCTCTACTCTAGAGGCACCGAGTTCCAGCAACATTGAGATGAATGGCGTTTCTTTCCTTGTTTGTATTTAATGGTGACAATGCAAGGTGGACTCCATTCTCCTTGTGGGTTTTTTACAAGAACAACTCCTTTAGGGAACACCAGAAACTGGAGACAACACGGACCCCAACCACAAATGAGGCAGAGGCAGAGGAAGACACTGTAGGGACTGTGAATGCTCACAACAGCTGAGTGAGCCACCTGATGTCTGAAGGAAGACTGGTTAGAAGGCTTCTCCCATCTCTATGATGTAGGAGAAAACACATTTGGCCTTTGTCTGGATCATAGTAATCTTCATCTCCACCATGTGGGGTTGGAATTTCCAAAGCTTTGGGTAAGGTCTTAAGTTATTACTAGGCTGAGCTCCTGTCTAAACTCTAGTTTCTCAGAGAAATGTTGCCCCCAAAAGGTCTATAAAAATATTGCTTCTGCAAGTGGGTCAGAGCTTAGATGTGGAAAATGCTTTATGTGCAGACAGACTTCATTGGGGACTTAAGTGTTGTCTGTGTTTATTTCACCTTTTGTTTTTCCTTCTTGCTGTCCCCTTCTATTCCAGTCCCTTCATGCTGCCCCTCCTTCTAACCTGTGTATCCTGTTCCCCTCTCAGCCTGGGGAGAAATTCACAGTCTGGGAATGACAAAACTCCCTGTACCCTAACCACATCCCCTCAGCAAGGAATGGACACTTCAGGCAAAAGGACCTGTGTAACCAGAATCATTGGAACTTTTTTTGTCTCAGAGGAAAGTTTATGTGCCTGAGTTCATAGGGTGGGAGAGAGTGCTCTGCAGCACTGCCTGAAGATGGGGCTGGAATCCAAACAGGGGCTTAAGTTTTAGCTGGAAGAAGGCATCCTCATCCGTGGTGGAGGGCAGGAGCAGCTCTTACAGAGGTTCCTGACCTGGAGTTCAGTTCCCAACAACAGAAACAAACAAACAAAAGCAACGCCTAAAAATCACGCCAGGAGTAGGTAAGCCAGGATGTCTTGGGAACACAGTCTGTACTACTGATGCTCCATCCTCTTGGAGGTTTGCTTATCTGGAGAATACAGTATCTTCTAGAATTAGCTGTTTCCCAGAGAGAGTAAGCTATTGTCCTGTGAATTTAATGTTAATATACAAAGCACTCAACCTGGAGCCACATCCCCCATGAATCCGCTTTCTTTAACTTTCCCACACCATGTGTTCACATTGCCTCTGTCCTAAACAGTCCCTGGGTGGGGAGCTGAGCAGTTAGGCATCACCTGCACAGCCCGGAGCCAATTAAAGTGAGTAAAAGTACCCCAAACTGGACTTGCTGAAGCCTTCTGCCTCACTTTGCATGTCCCCCTATAAAGGGACCACTGAGGCTATCGGCCAGGCTTCCCTGTCTGTTCTGCCTCCTGACTCAGCCGTGTTCCTCCTCTTTTAGCCCTGCATGACTCGGGCTGCTGTTTCTGTGTCTGTCGCCTTTAGTATCCGGTTAAGACAAATACCAGGTACAAATGTTGAAACTGTTAAATATTTCAGCATTTGAAATGAAAGCCAGGGCTGCATCTTTCTCTGGCAGCTGATTAAACTGGGTTTGAGCTGGCTCATCCTGTTTATCAGCACAAGCTGGGGCTGGAGTTAATTGTCTCATCTCTGGCAGCACAGCCTTTCTGGATGTGAGCTCTGCTACCTGGATAGTGGTCTCTCTGTGTGGGATACTGAGGCTTTCACAGGTGAATTGGTGCTTTGGGGGACCACACAGCTCTAAAGCCACCTCTAGCTTCAGAACCATAGTTTTCTACAAATAACAGTGCTATTTGGAATGGCTGTTAACTCCTCAAAATTCTTTTAGTTTCCATGACACCACAGTTTTTTTGAATTTTCTCCTACATTTCTGATTGCTCTTTTAAAATGCCTGCTTTATATATTCCTTTCACTCTCTACCTCTTATATTTTCACTTTGAAAAGTGGTTATTGAACAAGCACTTCACACACACACACACACACACACACACACACACACACACGGAAAGTGTTCAATGAAAGTATGTCTGCACACATATCTGTGTGTGTGTGTGTATGTGTGTCCATTCACACGTGTGTGTGTATACAGGTGTGTGTGTGTGTGTGTGTGTGTGTGTGTGTGTGTGTCATGGTGGTCATATGGAGGTCAGAAGGCAACATTAGGGAGTTGGTTCTCTCTTTCCAACTGTGTGTCCTGGGGATCCAACTCAAGTCATCAGGCTTGGCGGCAAGTGTCTTTACCTGCTGATCTATCTCACTTGATCCTCAGTCCCAGGTTTTTACTTTGGCTAAAATGTGTGCTTGTGCACATATAAAGCACACAAAATACAAAATGACATTTACATGCAATATACAATGCATTTTATTTACAAACACTAGAGTGCTATTAACAGTGACTGTTTTATTTTTTCCTTCAGCAACTCACTGAAAAACTACTCCAGACCAGACATGCTAAGGAACTGGAAATACCGTGGACAAGCATAGGACATTTCACTGAGTTTCATTGAGTTTACATTGTACTGTGAAGAATAATTACAAACTAAAACAGGAAAGTACAGATGATTTCTGATAATGAAAGGTGGTTATAAATTAATTCGTGGCTGGGTATGGTGTTACAGGCCTTGAATCCCAGCACTCGGGAGGCAGAGGCAGGTGGATCTCTGTGAATTTGAGGCCAGCCTGGTCTACAGAGTGAGTTCCAGGACAATTAGGGCTGTTACACAGAGAAACTGTGTCTCAAAAACCCTAAAACAAACAAACAAACAAATAAATAATAATAAATTCATGCTAATGTGAGAGAGGAGAGAGAGAGATGGCACTGTATAGTATGGACAACCAAGGACTCTTCCAAGAGCCAGTAGTCAAGTTGAAATAGCCAGTGAACAACCAGAAACCAGCCTGGGAAGCTCAGCAGGAAGAGCAGTCCAAGAGTTGACCAGGATCGTTAAGAAAAGAATGGAATCAAGGATGACTACTCAGGAATGCTGTCACGCACCTCGCTTCCTTCACTAATGACTTAGGTAAGACCGCATTCCATGTCTCTCACAGGTAGTCACTGCATTCTGTTTGGCTGTTGTTGGGCGTCCCAAACCCCAGAATGTGGTAAATCTGTCCTGTGTTAGTGATGGGAGGGGTCGGGCAGTAGGTAAAGTAGGCATTGATAGGGAGAGTGAGTAGTGAGTCCTGGCATCCCATGGCATGCTGGGGTGAATATTGTCAATAATAATATGGTGTGTATTTCAAAATAAATAGAAAGGAGGATATTGATGCCTCACTACAAAGAAGTGGTAAAAGTTAAGGTGTTGGATATAGTAATTGCTCTGGTTTGATCATTATATAAACATGTATCAAAATTTTATGTGTATAGACAGGTCTACATGTATTAAATCTTTACACTGTACCATATACATTTTCCAAGTGAAAATAAATTTCCATTGGTGGATAAAGCTCAGTGGAAGAGGGGCCTGGGCCAGCATACCAGAGACCCTGGGCTCCAAGCCCCAGGACCACCTAAAACAGAAAGTAAAAATGTATTTCCAGGCTCTATTAATTCAAGTTTTACTGATTTCAATATATTTGAGCTTAAACATTTTTCTCCTAAAGAAAATAAATATTTAAGGTATAACCTCTGAAATAAAATTATTGGGACAAAGTATACATGACATTAATTGTGGTAATATTTTATTTGTGCTTTGATAAGCAAAGCTTGCCTGGAGATCAGGAAAGGTCAGCCATTTTAAGTAAACAAAGTCAGGCAGCACACTCCCTTAATCAGATCACTTAGCAGACAGTGTCTCTGTGTGTATTCAAGGCCACACTAGGGAACAGAGCCAAGGATGGTGACACACGCCTTTAATCCCAGTACCAACCATAGAGACCTGGAGGTCTGTACAGACAGGCAGTGACAAGGAAGTGAGGTAGCTTGGCTAAGAGCCAATGAGAAGGCAGAAAAGCAGGCCTATGAAGGCATGGGTAGACAGGAAGTAGCTCTCATTTGGAAGCTGCAGAGTTGGTGAGGTAAGGTTGGCTCGTGGCTTTTCCTATTTCTCTGATCTCCAAGGCTTCATCCCTATATTTGGCTCTGTGTTTTTTATTTCATAAGATCATTTAGAAATTCATCAACAATTAATGTTAATTAATCTTTCACAGCATCACTCATGGCAGTTTTGTAAACACATGCTCCCATCAACATGTGTGAGCGTGGGCATTTCACATTCCTGGATGTGTGCTAGTCATTTTAACGTAAGTTTAAAAACTCACAGTTTCAAATACTAGAGTGCAATTTTACTTTGCATTTTTCTTCTGAACATGAATAAAATGTCTTATAGGTATGATAGCCATTTGCATTTCCTTTTCCTTGAACAAACTATGTCTTTTGTGCATTTTTTCCTTCATGACTATTAATCTTATTGTATTGATTGAAAAGAGCCACTCGTATATTAATAAAATGAGTCCCTTTCATAACTTCAGTACAATCTCCTAACATGACCCATACAGCATCCCTTTATCCCATCACTGCCAAGAAGAAAAAATCATGTTGGATTTTTAGAGTGCCCCAAGAGCTTATACTGCTGCTCCTTTTACCTGGGCTCTCATTTCTTATCTGTCTGTCTCTGGTTCTCCCTACATGGCTTTAGAACTCACATCTTATTTATATTATAAGTTATCATAGCCTGAGGCTTGTACTACCCAAAGTCTAGCTTTTTTCCTATATAATCTTGTATTTTCTCATTGTAGTGCATATACAGTTTGCAATTACTTTCCTATCTGCCAAATGTCCTATGTTGAAATCCATATAGTCCCAATCTGTATTTCTGTGATAATCTGGACAGGCGCTGGGGTATAATGACATTTCAATTACTGTGGAATCCTCAGTTGTTCAGTTCCTGGCATGGGACACTATAAACATTTATTGACTGCACCTGTGGGTGAATGCACAAGTTCTGGTATTTTCTGGGCTGCATGTACTTAAGTTTTGTGCCCATTTATGTTCTCTCATATAACAGGACACACCGAAGGAATGTTGTATAGAGAGAGTCACATCAAGGAACTTTATTTCCTCTAGTCATCTCTCACAAGTCAATGTGGATTGTAATTTTTCTTCCTCATATCTTTGTCTTTATTAAAGACAGTAATATTTCCTTCAGATTTCTGGCTGATACAAATACTTATATCACATGAATACAGCTTTTCATCCATCCTTGGGCCACTATCCTGCCCTGTAGAGCTAGTACCAGGTTCTCTTCTATTTACTGGATTTTGTGTATGTGTGTGTGTGTGTGTGTGTGTGTGTGTGTGTGTGTGTGTGTGTGTGTGTGTGTTTAAGGGTGAATAATTGTCATGGGAAATCTGATAGGCAATAAACACTAAAAATAACCCATAGGGAAAAACGGTTATTAGCTTGATATTTAAAAGATTCAATCTTACCAAATAAACAATAAGACAAAAAAAAAATGCCAATTGAAACAAAATACCCCACACCAAAGAAAACAAAACCAAAAAACCTGGAGTTGCTTTTGTGTTGGCCAACCACTTCTGGGCATGGGGCCTGGAATGCAGTTGACATACCCAGCAACACTCTACTGGAGACCCAGCAGATATCAACTGCAAGTAGATTCTTGGTTAAGGGGGTACTTTGTGTCCACTTCCCCTTCTCAGTGCTGGGAATTGGGGATTTTTGTCTGGTTTGAAGTTGTGCAAATCTTTGATTTCGTGCGTGTGTCTCTTTTTTTTTTGAGAGAGAGAGGGAGGGAGGGAGGGAGTGGGGAAAAAGAAAGAGACGATAAAATTGGTAAGTAGGGAGATGGGGAGGATCTGGGAGGTTCAAAATATATTGTACAACTTTTTTCAATAAATTAAAAATTGTTGTAAAGAAATAATTCAGAATTTTGCATGTCAATGTACATATGTACATACCTGTAAACAACTGGATGTTATTCGTGCCACCTGACAGAAATTTTACATAGTGTTACATAATGAATATGCCCTAAAGTAAAAATAAATCACCCAAACTTGTTTTTATACAGAGTTTAATTATTTTGTTTAAAAATTATTTTATAATTAGTTCTGTTTACTGCTTTGACATTTTTACTAAGATAAAAATAGTAAAGCTAATAATAATCTCTATAAAGCATATTCCATATTCTGAATTTATCTTTTATTATTAGTTTTTAGGGGAGAAGATTTATTAATGTATCATAAAAGAAACAGGAAAATAGCTTCAACTAAAGTAAGGATACCTTGCCTTACACAAAACAAGTGTTTTGCATATCAGACATTCAGTAGAATACAGGAAAACAATGACAGATAGAAGGCAGCACTTTATTTGTGTCCCAACTGTTAGCACATTGGGAGGACATTAATATCCCTGGATTACAGTAATGCACTAAATTGCAGTACCACACACTATCATGCTTGACAATCAAACTTGTTCCCATAAGCTTCCAAAGACAGTCATGGGAAATTACTCATTGTGAACCCCTTACAAAGGGGCCAGTGAATAATATTTTTATTCAGGTCTCCATTCTGCAATTGATGGTTATGAATTAACAATATGCTTGCTTCATTGAAAATGTATTTTTTGAGTTTTCATAATTCTTTCTTTATCTACACTTAAAGCAATTTTTCAAGTTTCTACATGTGAGAATTTCTTCGCTTTCATTTTATATATTTAATAACATAAATGTTATTTGGTACCTTTTGTCCACTTAAGACAGTCTGGAAATCTATGAATGTATAGACAGACCTTTAGTCTCGTCCTCTGTGAGCAGATTTATGCAAGGGATGCAGCCATGACAACATATATAAATATAAATCTCCCTGAAAAAAAAATAGCTTCAATAATTAACATGCTTCATCAGCTCAATTTGCTACTAATGAGGCTCAAACATGGTCTGGTATGGCTTTGGGCATGATACATGAATGGATAATTTTCAATGGTTTAAAGCCAACAAAACCTATTTTATTATCTCACAAATATTAGGAATGAACAATATTTTAGCTTTTCTTTGTGATCTGGGGATAACAAGGAATAATGGTGTGTGTAAAGTCCGGAGAAGTTTTGGTAAGTCTCTCTCTCTCTCTTTCATTCTTTCCTTTGTTTTCTTTCTTTCTCTCTTTTTCCAGATTGTCCAAATCCTCCAAAACATAAAGTTAAAGATGACCAAGATGGTTCAGTGTATCTTTATAATAGCTGACTGAGTCACTGACAGACAGTTCTCGTGGCTAGAAATTCTGTGTCTAAGCTGCATTCATACACCTCAGAAGGATAGAGAAGATAGCATCTTCACTGGTCTCTGAACAAAGTCTTAAACATTGACATTGATCCACAGAAGAGAGCCATTTCACAGTGACAACTATTTTCCAGGTCATCTGCTCATGGATTACATTTGCACAACACTCTGTGAGGTGTTGATACTTTTTTCTGTTTGCCAGCAATTCTTTGATAATAACAGCAAACACTCTTCTAAGTGCATCACCAATACTGAACCATTTAATCCTCATGGTGACCTCCTGTGGTTTTTCTCCTTCTTCAAGTTACAGGTAAGAAATGGTCTCAGTCTCCAGCTACTTCTCAGCTCTCCTCATTTGATGACTTCTGGTTAGGATGCAGAAGGAGAAAGACTCATCCTCCATTGGTGGGGCTGGCCACTGGAAATTTGACCCTGCTCCAGGTTGAGTATATGGACAACACAAAATGGACTTGTTTTTTCTCCTTTGTCAGGGAGAGGTTATGAGGGAGGGGTGGTGAACAGGGAAGACTGGAAAGTGAGTGCAACCAGGGTGCATGATGTGAGATTTTTGAATAATTGATTTTTTTAAAAAGAGGAAGAAAGTAATGGGGGCATAGGCTCAGTCATATTTTGCTTTCTTAAAATGGAACACCTCTTTTCTGTCTCTGTGTAAAGAAATATTTTAAGATGTGAAGAAGACCTAGGGTAGAACCAAACACTACTGGCAAAAACAAAATAAAACAAACCAATACAATGATTCCTAATGATATTCTACTATATTCATAGATTGGTGCCTTGTCCATTTTCATCAGAGAGGCTTCCTCCAGTAGTAGATGGTACTGGGTGCAGAGACCCAGAGGTAGACATGATGTGGAGAGAGAGAGAGAGAGAGAGAGAGAGAGAGAGAGAGAGAGAGAGAGAGAGAGAGAGAGAGAGAGAGAGAGAGTCTAAATTGGAGGTCCACCAGGCCCTCCCCTAGGAGATTGGTGAATCCCGTGAAAGAGTGGGTAGAAAGATTAAAGGAGTCAGAGGGGATGGAGGACACCAGGAGAACATAACTCACTGAATCAACTAGGCAAGGCTCACATGATCTCACAGACACTGAAGAGGCAGGTGCAGAGTCTGCATGGGTCTGCGCCAGGTCCTCTGTGTATGATGTTATGGCTGTTAGCTTGGTATTTTTTGTGGGACTCCTAACAGTGGGAGCAGGTGTGCCTCTGACTCTTTTGCCTGCTCTTGGGACTCTTTTCCTCCTATTGGGTTGCCTTGTCCAGCCTTAATATGAGGACTTTTGCCTTGTCTTATTATATTTTGTTTCATCCTGTTTGATTGTCATCTCCTGGAGGCCTGTTCTTTTCTGAAGAGGAAATGAAGGGGAAGTGGATCTGGGGCAGAGGGGAGCTGGGAGGGACCTGAGAGGAGTAGAGAGAGGGGAAATTGTGGTTAGGGTGTATTGTATGGTAGAAGGATCTATTTTTAACAAGAAAAAAAGTGGAGTTAGTGGATCAAAGAAAAGGAATATTCCAGAAATCATGATGTAGGAAGCAAAACTAAATTGTCACAGAATGACCACAGCAGCACCCGAATTCTCCTGGTAACTAAACTGACACAGAATTGTTGAAGAAAACGGTTGAGAGTAGTCTAGTGATAGTTTACTATTAAAAAAAAAATTGTTGCTAGTAAAGTTGAATTTTAAGAAACAAACAATATTTCCATAAAGTCACCTTCTGAATTGTTGTTTGTCTTTTAAAAATTGTGACATTTTGTTGCTGGAGAATTTCTCTCCAACTCCTGCCGCCAAGTCCCGCCAGTCCCAGAGCCCACTTATAAAATAAACACACAGACTTTTACATTATTTAAATTGCTTGGCCATTAGCTCAGGCCTATCATTATCTAGCTCTTACTCTTATATTTAGCCCATTTCTATTAATCTTTACTTTGCCACGTGGCTCGTGGCTTACCGGTACTTTACATCTTCCTTGTCCTGGCAGCGGCTCCAGGCAGTCCCCTCTTTCCTTCCTCCTTCCTCAATTCTCCTCTCTCCTTGTCCCGCCTATACTTCCTGCCTGATCACTGGCCAATCAGTGCTTTATTTATATAGAGCGATATCCACAGCATTGTCTTCAAGATTCTAATTTTCTCTATGCTTACTCTTGATTTCTCAGAATCCTTTCTTACATGCTATGTCCTCTTTAAACCCAAACTTTCCATTTTGATAACAAATAAGTTTATCCAATAGCAATCTCGGAAGTCTCCAGAAGGAAGATGGGGCCCCAACAACAACAACTCTACCCAATCCAGAATGATGTGATGGCAATCATCATCATACTACACTTCTTGCCAGAATTTCAGACAATCTTACCCATTACTCTAAGACTTGCTGTAGAACCTACAGTTAGTCTAACTGAGATTTAACTATCTGAGCTTTCTCACAGTACCCAACAGAGATAGCATCACCCCCTAAACGGCAGGAAGCAATTCTAACAAAACGACGCCCCTTCTGCCTTAGGTTTCATAATTCTCAGGGTTATGGATGATGGTTATAGGGTTGGGGGTGAAAGAAAATATCAGACTCGTATTCAAAAAAAAAAGGGAAAAGAAGAAATGGAATGGATAGGTATAAGATATTATGGTAGATTATTATATATACTAGTAAACAAATTTAGTAAAATAGCAGATTTAGATAATTTGCACTGTTATGGATTCTTATATGTTGATGCAAATGTAAACTATTTTTATATTCCTGTTTGAGATAATTTGTATATTGATACAAATACAGAACTATATTTGTTATAATGTACATATATTTCTACTTTTATTTGAAATATTTGTATATTGATACAAATGTAAATTTATGTCTATCATACTTTATGTATGTTCTACTTCTGTTTAGGATATTCTGTATATTGATATATATTTAGGATTCTTGTCATATTGCATATTGCATTATATATTCCTACTTCTGTTATAAATATCTTGTGTATTGTCACAATTTTGAAGTCATCATTCTTTACCATACATTTGCTTATAGACTGTTTACCTTGTTTACATGAAGCCTTAGTCCTTAGGTTATTTTGGTAGGTAAGACTTATAGATTTATAGTCACCTATGCTTGTCATCTCTATAGTTATGTTAGTTAGGTTATCCAGATTTACAGATACATAGGTCAGATGGACAGGTAATCTTCAAACACTTAATAGACCTAGAGAATATGGCATTTAAATAACTTAGAATTCTGTTGACATGAGACACAGTTGTTCCAGGCTGTACCAATTTGATCCCAAGAGAATGTTGGGCTTCTAAGAAATTTCCATTTGGAAGTTTGTCTTCTTGGCACAAAATGGCCTACTGGGCAAAGAACTGCCCTTGTCTTGACTGCTCACAGTACGAATGCAATGCTGTCCTTTCTGGACAAGCAGGACACAAGGAAAGTGACCACTGTATTCTGACAAGACAGGGTAAGATGGCCTTTCAGAATTCCTGCTTCTGAAAATTGTCTGTCAGATACTCTAGGCCTGTAGCCAATTTAAATGCACCAACAATGCTGAGAAACATTAGGTGACTGTGCAGGCTGCCAGCTGTCTCTGTCTACTCTTGCAAGATTCCCGAAAGTTGCCATTTCTCAGGTACCATTATATTCCTTCTCAGGTCTTTGATGGGATTGAAGACTAGCAGTTATAGTTACAACTTAGTATATATATAATATATGTACATATATAGATATATATATATATAATATTAGAACATATTAAGTATTAGATTCAGGTTCTAATTATCTTTGTAACATGCCATTTACCTATGCGCTATACTTCTCTGAACTTTAGTATGTGTTTCTTGCTTGATATTGTTCACATTGGTTGTAGTTCCATCTTATCTAAGTCATTATCCCTCATTATTCCTGGACAATATTTGATAACCATTCCTTTGTATATAATCATGTACTAGGTTAGAACCTTCTTATTTAGACAAAAAGTGGGTAGCCATTCCAGCTTTGATCTGGAAGTTCCAACCCTCATTGAGGCTTCAGCAACTGTCACACTTACAAGGTGGGGCCAAGGGAGGCGCCGAGAGACCCAAGATCAGGATGGGCCAGTGCGCTCTCTGTTCCTGGACCCTAGACAGTGGAGGTTGACCAAGCAGAGCTCCAGAGAACACCACTGGACTGCAATACACCTTCCCCAGACCCCGCAACCTACCTCTCCCTTCATTTGTAAGTTACCCGCTAAATAAATCTTCCTTTTAACTACGTGGAGCGGCCTTAATAATTTCACCAATAACATTTACCTTTATTTCTATTTTGTGGGGGGGAGGCAATGGTGTGGCTAAGAATTATTGTTACCTATTTATTTGTTGACATTACATGTTTTTATCATTTGCTTTAAAATTACATATGTGTACGTGTACATATACACATATTATATCAAACGGCTTTTAAAGACACAGAATTTAATTGGTCTTCCGTGAACTCTGTTGGCTCTTTTCTTTTTGTTGGACTCTTACCTTGACATTATGTTGACAACATCTCTCCCCATTCTGAGGAAAGCTTTGTTTGTTTGTTTTTTTTTATTTATTGTCTGAACACAGAGTTTCACATGTGAGATAAGTGCTCTGTCATTGAGCTATATCTCCAACTTTCTTTTTCCTTATTTAATCTTATGAGACGTGGTCTCATTAAGTTGTCCAGGCTGGCCTTGATTTCACTTAGTAATTTAGACAGATATGGGATGTTTTATCTTTTTGCCTCAGCAGCCTGAGCAGTTGGTGTTTTTATTTTTTGCAGTAATTTTTCAACATGTGTTATGGTTGTGTATTTCAGATTTAAATCTTTAATCTGTCTTATCCTAGTGTGTGCCTGAATGTGAAAACTCAAGGCTGCTTATTCTAAACAGCCATTCCTACTTTCTCCCACAGTGGTGTATTGTAGCTAGAGTTTTCCTACCTGGCCCACAGTCAGGACAAATCTCTCTCACCTGCCAGTCCCACAGCCACTCAGACCCAACCAAGTAAACACAGAGACTTATATTGCTTACAAACTGTATGTCCGTGTCAGGCTTCTTGCTAACTGTTCTTATATCTTAAATTAATCCATTTCCATAAATCTATACCTTGCCACGTGGCTCATGGCCTACTGGCATCTTCACATGCAGCTTGTCATGGTGGCGGCTGGCAGTGTCTCTGACTCAGCCTTCCACTTCCCAGAATTCTTCTCCTCCTTGTCCCACCTATACTTCCTCCTGCCTGACTACTGGCCAATCAGTGTTTTATGTACTAACCAATCAGAGCAACACATTTGCCATACAGAACATCCCACAGCAGTGTATGCTACCTTCATCGCAGTTTACTTCGTCCGTGCTTTTCTTTCCACATTCACATCACATGTCCAGTGGAGATCCTTATTTCCTCTTCCATGGATCTTTGCTATAACCCCTCATTTGTCACCTCAGTTTTGCTCTACTCTTCCCAAGTCACTTTCTCAATGTACAAGTGTGTTTGTACCATGCACTTATTCCCCAAAACTCAGAATTGAAGCCGAATGTGTCATTCAATCCCCCACGCTAGCTTCCCTCAAAAACCTTGGGTCACAGTTGCCATAGCAATCACCCTGAGAAAACTATCAGTCATTCTGACAGTGAGTCTGTACACTCACGGTGTTTAGAAAACACCTGTAATATCCTAAAACAATGGCTGCTTATGGGAGAGATGGTTTGTAACAGCACTTGTCCATCCTTCTACCGTGGGCATTCACAGTCAGGTTAAGGACTAGGATGTGTGCATGTGTCAATGGACTTCTAGATGACTCAACCACTTCTTTCTAAAGCCCTTCTAGATAATCTAGCCTCCATCAGGCAACCTCCCCAGGAGTGCCACACATGTCTGATAATATGAATCACTGGGGCTGGAAAGGTGAAAGAAAGACTTGGGGCCTAGGGAGCAGCTCTCAAGCCTGCTGACTGCTTCTTACCCTTATCTCCGGGCATGTGTTTGCCTCTGGGTTCTGGCTCAACCTCTTCTTTTACATTGTCTATCAGTTCCCTGGCTAGTGTCTGCCACCCCCATGGCCTCAGCAGCCACCCATAATCACCAGTTGGTTGACCCTCTTGAGTCTGCACCCTGAACCCTGGTTTATGTCTTCGAACCTTTATGTTTATGCTCTATCACAGTCTGCATTGTTTGTCTCAGTCACATTTCTAAACTGAGTGACAAACCCCTCCCTCCACTGCTTCTGCTCCCGGGTTCTCCATTTGAGTGATGACATCACCATCTACCAAATGACCTGGGTTAGAAATGGTCCCCAACTCCTATTTCTGCCTGGCTCAACATCTAGTCAAGGTCTTGTACTCTCTACTTCTTCACCTCTGATTCTCCTAGCAACACCTAATTTCTTTCACAGGTACTTTGAACCAGTCTCCATTGCCTCTCACGTGGTCATTGGGAGCAAATTCCCAATTGTGTATTTTACTGCAGCCCAAGCTGTCCCACAAAGGGCAAGTGACCACAGCAGCCCACAGTACAGACCCTTCAGCCATTGCTGAGGTCCTTTACAGTATGCTTCAGCCTTTGCTAACTGGTTTTGCTTGGTGCCTTCTCCATCCTTCTCTTCTGGCTGACACTTACTCATCCTCCAGTGTTCCATGCAGCCATCTATTTCCCCAGGAAACTTTTGACTCCCCTCAGCCTTGACAAGTCTAGCGTGATAAGCAGTCTGCTAGCCATTCTCTCCCTATGCTGTTACTCTTCATGCATGCCCTTGCTACCACTGGCATTGTTGAAGCCCACTAGCTTGCATAGGCCTGGGAATTATGGGGAAAATGTGGCAGGGGTCAAAGGAAGCACTAAATCCAAATCCAGACCTCTCTACTCCACTTCCTGACATTCCTCCTGGGAGGAATGAAGGACATGGCCACCTGGTATGTCTCTTCTTGTGCAGTTTTTAAGTTCTTCTTCCTGAATCTCACCCCTAAGTTCCCAGGTGTCTTTCGAGCTACAAACACCAAATGCTAGGGGACACTGTAGCAAACGGGGCTGCCCACTCTGTCTTGGCCGTTATCAGGGCTCACACAGACCCCGATCCACGGAGCCCCAAGACCCTGTGAATGGCAGAGGTGATCTCCCGGTTTCTCAGGCTGTAGATAAGGGGATATAGAAGCGGTGTGATGTTGGTATAAACCAGCGCTAGTGTCCGATCCAGTCGCGGAGAGTAACTGGACTTGGGCCGCACATACATGAAGGTGGCACAGCCATAATGCAGGAAGGTGACAGCCAGGTGTGAGGCACAGGTGGATGCAGCCTTGCGTCTGCCTCCACCACCATGCAGGCGGCGCAGGGCAGAGGCAATGGCCCCATAGGAGGTCAGAATGAGCATTGAGGGCAACAACAGCAGCACCAGGCAGGCTCCTAGTAAGGGCAGTTCATCTACGTAGCTCCGTGTGCAGGCCAGGTGCAGTAGTGCAGTGATGTCGCAGAAGAAATGCACCAGCAGGCAGGAGCCACAGAAAGGCAGGTGGAAGACTGCCACTGTTAGCCCACCGACACTGCTAGTCCCCCGAGGCAGCAAGCCAGGGCCAGTCGTGCACAGAGACCCGGGGTCACTATAGATGCATAGCGCAGTGGGTGGCAGATGGCCACGTAGCGATCATAGGCCATGGCTGCCAACAAGAAGCACTCTGCCCCGCCCAGCGCCACAAACATCTGCATCTGGACAGCGCAGCCCAGGAAGGAGATGGGGCTGCCCCTGCCATGGCCAGGCATGCTCAAGTCGGCTAGAGAGCGGGGCACCACCACCAGCGTGTAGCAGAGTTCGATGGCAGACAGCTGGCAAAGGAAGAGCAGCATGGGTGGTCTGCTGGGCACCGAGACCACAGCCACCAGGATGAGCAGGTTCCCGCTCAGAGTGGCCAGGTGCACAGCCAGCAGCACCAGGAAGAGAAGGGGCCTCAGTTGCGGGAACTCGAAGAAGCCTTGAAGGAGAAAGCCACAGGGTATGGTGCTATTGCTGGGGCTGTCCATGCACTGGGGTCAGGAGGCACCTGCAGAAGAGAAGCAGAGGCAGAGTGAGCCTGCGAGCGCGGCCTTTCTGAAAGGCAAGAAAGGGTTACCTGGGAGTCAGAACAGAGCTGGGAGGGGGTGTGGCTGCAGAAACATTTCATGACCAGTCCCTCTTCCCCTCCACATCTCCAGAGGGACACTGGAGGGACAGCGCAGCTTTTCCTGCCGTTTGCGCTAGAATCTCTGATTTGAGACTGTGGTCTAGAGCCCATAACTCCTGACCTCCCTCCCCCAACAGAGTCAAGCACTGGCCCCACTCAAGGTATTTTGTGCGTTTTATATGGTCATGAGGTTTAGACTTCAAGATCCTCCAAGGCAGGAAATGTGCCTCTCCTCTCAACTTCTCCATCCTCTTTCTTAGCTAACTCTGCCTTCTGAGGTGTGTCATACATAGAATCACAGAGTGACCCAACATCTATGAGGGTCTCATAGACTATCTCATGCAACATTTTTTAAATTAATTAATTAATTATTTTCCAGCCCTATTATATATAGTTTACCCACCCTCCCTCTTCTCCTCCTAGTCCCTCCCCCAATCTCCGATATAGCCCCCCCATCCCCTCCTTTATCTTCAGAAAAGAGAAGACTCCCTGTGTATATCAGTCAGTCATAGCATATCAAGTTGCCGTGAAACCAGACATCTCTTCTCCTATTAACACTGGATGAGGCAACCCGGTAGGAGGAAAGGGTCCCCAAATCAGGTGACAGAGTCAGAGACAGCCCCTGCTCCCACTGCTAGGAGTCTCATTAGAAGACCAAGTTACACAACTGTAACACATGAGCAGAAGCCCTTAGTCAGTCCCTTGCAGGCTTCCTGGCTGTCAGTTGAGTCTCTGTGAGCTCCTATGAGGCCAGGATAGCACCTTCTTGTTTTTAAAGTGAAGAATATAACTGAGATGGGGTCGGGGATGTATTTAACTTCTCAGAGAAATGGGGGAAAAATGAATTCCTGAGACTGAATCTGTCACTCCCTATAGCCCATGTGCTGTTTGGGAATGAGGTCACTGGAGTCGATCAGACGATCTATAGTAATTTAACCTTCAGTAGAGACCCAGATCTGTAGTACACGCTGGGACAGACACTTGGGCTGCAAGGATGCTCTGTGGGAGAGTCTTGTTGGATTTGTCAGGATCTAAATGAACCTGACATTGTGGTTAATACTCTGTCAGCGTGAGGAAAGGTGGTGCGTGTCTGTGCTGGCTCAACTCTCAAAATGAACAGTACTTTCCACGTTTGTCATCGGACACTCAGCTTCTCGTTATCTGGTGACTCATCTGTAAGCAACAGTTGGGAGACGTTGTCAGTGTGTAGGTCTACTATGCTGCGGAGAATCTCCCGAGTGAAGCTGATGTGGGGTGGAAAGAAGGCCATGTGACCTGCAGGAGGATGTTTGATTTTTTTAAACAGGTGTTAGCAAAATCTATTGTTAAAGATTTCTTTATGTCTTTAAAAATGTAATCCCAGACTCCACCATTCCTTCAATGTTCTAATCAACATGACCATGTGATTTGCTCATAGTCCTCATGACAGAGGGCGAGGGTGCTGAAAACAGCAACACACAGTTGGATGAAAGAGCAGCAGGGACTGCAGAGACCTTGGCTTTCCTGCTGAGCGCTCCTTTTGGAGAAGGTTGATTTATGCACATCACCCTGTGCTCCTTCTTGTAGCATTTGAAGGGAGCATTTGCTAACACACATTCTGTTCTACTAGTGGAGGAAGAGGCAATGGGCAGGAGTAGGTTTTCCCATGGGGCTTAAACCCTCTCCCCCAGACCTTTGGGAGACATTTTTCCCCGTCTATTGAACAAATTTAGCCAACCTGAGTCTTGTGCCTGTTCTCAGCCAGGTGTTGTAGCATTAGGAGTGAAGTTCACAGAGACAGAATTGGTGTCTTGAGGTTTCAGGCAGATAGAACTTCTGGAGTACCCAGGATGGAGACAGCCATTCAGCTGTCCCTGCTGGCCCCCTTACCGCTGCCTTCCATCTCTCAGTGGGGTGAGTTCTGGAAGGTAAGACAGACACAATCTGTTTTAATTTTCTGCACTTTCATGATGTAAACCAGGCAGATGGCAAGAAGCACTGGGTGATGACCCTGGATGGAGTTGCTCAAGAATAATCATGTTTTCAAAGTGAAGCCGCATAAAACAAGCCATATGGGTCAACTAATTGGACATGACCAAGGGGTTATTTCTGCTTAGCTTAGCTCTTGGGGAGGAATTGTTCCAAACTCTAGGAATGTAAGCTAGGTCTACCAGGCTAAGAAAATGTGAAGATCAGCTGGGCAGGGTGGCACACAACTTCAGTCCCTGCATTAAGAGGCAGAGGCAGGCAAAGCTTCAGTTTTTCAAATCCTGCTTCTTCCTAGCAGAAGAAGCTGCAGAAAGAGAGAAGAGCTGCCTGGACTCCCTTCTTCTCCCAGGGAGATGAGAGCAGGAAGTTTCTCTTTTCCAGGGGATTGTTAACACCAGTAAAAATAATGAACACTGAGGAGAGTTCTTGGAAACTGAACATAAGGACTTTAAGCATAACCCATTTAATCTAGCAACAACTTAGTGATGTAACTGGATTCGTCCCATGCTCACTTTGGAGATGAGGAAACCGAATGCCTTACAACTAACTGGCTAATGCTAAATCCAATTTCCACCCAAGAAGTTTAACCCCTGATAACCTGTGGTCTCATACACTTTGTCTGTATGGTCTAAAGAATGGTCTGTGATGGCTATACTTTCAGTTTTGAATGGCTTGATTAAGTATATAGCAAGGCAAAGTAAAAGAATAAGTAGCAATACATCTCCAAATTAGGTGCTCAAAACATCCAGCCGAAGTAGCTGGGGAGATGGCTCAGTGCTTAAGTACACAGTGCTTAAGAACACTGCTTTAAAACACCTTTGCAAAGGTCACAGGGCTTGCTTCCCACTATACATATGGTTGTTCACAACTGTCTGTAACTCCGGTTCCAAAGGCTCTAATGCCCTCTTCTGGCCTCTGCAGGCACCAAGCATGCATGTGGTACACATACATCTATGCAGGAAAAAAATTCATATGAATAAAATAAAAGTAAATCAATCTTTAAAAATTACTTAAACAACATCCATTAAAATAAAAAAAAAAAAAAAACACCACCCAGCAGAAATGTACTGTGGTAGCCCTACTGAGGCAGTCAGCTTGTATTCCCAATAGAGAGAGGCCTGGGCGGAGTGGTGTCTCCTCGGGCGAGGCTCCCACATAAAAGAAAAAAACAACAGTAGACAAAAGACAAGGTCATCAAATAAGGCACTCAGAACATCCAGCAGAAAACGACCGGAGAAGCTGAGTCAGTCAGCTGGAATCCATGTTTGAGCATTCTCTCCCTGGATGAGCTTTCCATGCATGGCTGAACTTTGGGCTTCTCCTCCCCCCCTCTAGGCACTTTTATGTCATGTAATAAAACTGTAGCAACCTCTGTTGGAGATAGGTCATCTTCTAGCTATTTTCAAGGATCTGGTGTTTTTATCCTTGAGCTATTTTACTGCTTACTTCCTTCAGTGTCACAGAGTTGGGAGGCACAGGTCATCCCCAGACAAGAGACCTTGGAAGACACATTGAGAAAAGCGTGCTTATGGATCTATAATGAGATGGGGGCAGCCCTGCTTCATGAGCCAGCTTCTCGGGGAACTCAAGGAACACAACTTACTTACATAATGCACATCACTACACCATGTAGCCTTCCTCATTTAAACACTCCCTCAAATCTCTCCCCAACAAGAGGTACATGCTAACCCTCTTCCATGGCTTCCTGCAGACTAGAAATGACCCCCAGCCTCCCAGGCATTCCTGTCCTCAGATTTTCCTTCTCTGATATTTCTCTTGAGGACAGCGGATGTGAGCAGTAATGCAGATAATTTAAGATAGCAAATCTAAAAATAATTTCTCTGTAGTTTTGATATTCATCACTGCTCTGTTATTGTTCTGGCAGATTCTTGTTTCTAATTGTGTGAGGCTCTACGAAGCACCCACGGAGTCATGGCTGGCTGGTGGCCCGGGACATCTGGATGTGGTTGGAAGGTTTTCTGGGCTAGAGATTCAGACCTTGGGTTTAATTTTTGCTGTGCAGCATAATAAAAATTATCCATTACAATGATGTTTCTCATTGGTAATTTCGATAGCCAATCAAAGCACTTCTAAATATGGGGAGAAGGGGAGATATGAGAGACAGACAGGTCAGACCCCTTCAGCTCTTGAGAGTTCCAGACATGCTAGGCTGCAGATTAATTAATTATCTTTATGTAACTGTACAGACTATATATATTTCTGGGTTTGGATCTGAGCTCAAACACTTGTCAGCTATATTAATTTTGGGTGAGGTACTCAATTTTTCTGATGCTTCATGTCTTTACAGGGAAATGGAGGTAATGACACTGGATCCCTAGTGTTGTTATAAAGATTAGGAATAGTATAAGGAAACCCCACAAAGGAAGGAACTCATCACATTGAGATGTAACCTGTGCTTCGACAATGACAAGTCAGCCTTTGGGCTCCACATGCATAGTGACTGTGATGACCCCTTTTCCTAGTCAAGCAGATCTTCACCTTGGTTTGTGACACGTACCTTGGAATGAATTAATTTTATGTATTTACGTTATTATATATTTCAATTAAATATTGTTTGTGAAACAAAGTCCCTTGAATTAACACTTATCGTGTAAGTACTTTTTGCTCACACAAACAGTTTTTTTCAGTGGTGTCTTCCCACCAGTCTGGCAGTTTATTTGCTTGGGGGCTGATGAATCACCTCTGGATTTAGTGATTACATTGTGTACTCTTCCTTTTTCCCAGCTAGTAATGATCACAGCTTTGATTCCTGGGAGATGTGTTATTTACTTATGTGGCATTTCTATTCAGTGGGTCTGTTTCTCTTACAAGATAAAGTAGCTTGCTAAATCCTTCATGACTGAGTGTGACATTGTACCTTGTCAAAGACTTTTGTGATTCTGAGTCTAAGAACTTTTGTTGGTTTCTTGGTGTCATGTTCATTCCCTAAAAGCATATCAGTGAATTAATAGAGAGTTTTCTTTACACAGACATTCTTGCTTTCCCATCATTGCATTTTCTGAGTATTTAAGGAGCCTACATTTTATACAGATGAGATGATCTTGACAGTTTCTATGGCTACCCAAGAGCTCTTCTTAAAATGGTAGCCATATGGCTGACCTTTGTCTAGCTCTGGGTCAACGTGCAACCAGAGGCTTTGAACTTTGACTAATGTTTCCCAGACTTCATGCTTCTCGATGATTCAGGGAGACCAGTCCCCACAATAATGTGTGCGTCTGTTTAGAGCACTCTGGACAGTTGCCATACTTTGCTCTCCTTTCTCCAGAAATCAATTGTGTGGGATTAGGGCTTTCGGAAGAGGACTTTTGCCAGGCATCCTGTTCTCTCTCTGATTTTCAATTGGATAGGAACTTTGAACCATGAAAATCTAGGAGTCCTACTGATTGCAGAGCTGCCTCTTTGCCTTTGATGTGTTGAAAGAGATTCTCTCCCTGAATGAAACAGGAGCCATTTTAATGAATGTCTCTAACACAGGCTTCCTCCAGAGGCAGACAGATAAGCTTCAAAAAGTGAGTGCTTTAATGTTCCACATAAAAACCGTCTGGTGCAGAGACTGCCCCAGTTCTGACACTGTGAAGGTCAACTATCACAGGAAATGAATGATCACTGTGTTGTCAAATGTTGAGAAGTATCATTCTAGGTCTGGGGATAACTTACTTTACTTGAAAAATATTTGCTCTGTAATGAAAACTAGTTTGCTTCCAAAATTTATTTTTAAATCAATTACTGTTCTCTAGGAAGGTGATTTTAACAAGCTTGAAAAGACTTCTAATTTAGATACTACAACTTCAATCTCCAAGACAAGAAGAGGGCTACCTTGTAAAACTGAAAGGCTCTCCCTCTAAAAGATGGTTTTCTGTTTCTTGCTGGCCATAGAGTTGGAACTAAGGGATGGGTAACATTAAATGAATGGAGGGAGAAACCAAGGCTATTTTAGTATTGCCAGGGCATTTTTATAATTCACCAAGATGAAAACAACCAACCAACCAAACTGACAACTACAAAAGGTCAGTCCTTGTGGGGTATAAAAAAGTACGAGTCCCTGAGATGAGCCATCTTTCTTGGGAAAGTATTTCACAGTACTAGAGAGCCCAGGCTCCCTGGAATCACCTAGATGTTTTGTGAGCATGAAAGGCATCACGTTCTCTTTCCCTATTGTCCAGTTACCTACTTTCTCTCTGTCCAAATTAGACCCCCGAGTTTGCCAGAAGGCAGCTAATGATTAAATTAAATGAGATCAATGAGGAGTACTCAGCCTGCTGGAGGTCAGACTTGGACAGAGAGCTACATTTTCTGCAATAGAAAAGCCTCTGGTTGATGTGGTCCAGGGGCTGAGGATTTCATTCCAAAACAGGAGGGATAAAGGGAGTCTTTCCTATCTTGGTATTGCCAGTGGTAAGTTTTGACCTCCATAAAGCTGAACAATGATCTTAGACCTGGTCATCTTGAATACTTTTCTATTCTGCCTCTAAAAATTGAAGAATGGTCCCTTCTTTGTATTCTTACAAATTATCATATTGGAACCATGTGTTTTGGATACCTCTCATCACGAGGTTCACACAGGGACACAAAAACCTCTACTTATAGATGGGACAGCAGAGATATAAGAGCATCACCTAGGCAAATAACTAAATAAAAATGGAATCAAGCCTCAGGGTGCTGGCAGCCATAATTACCTCCTACTGTACTTCAGTGTACCCAGAACTTAAGGGCTCTCTGTAGGTGAGCACACACTGATCATGCATGATGCCAAATGTGCTGAGGAGAGGGGCACCAGATCCAGCAGGGAGAAGATGAAGGCAGTGGAATGAACACTTGCCTCATCAGCGTTATCTTTTTAGTGCAGACCCAGTCAGGAGGCGTTCTGTTTCCTTATCCCTGCGCTCTACTCGTGGTGTTTCTTTATCTTTATTTGCCTATGGATTCCCTAACCAGGCTTTTTCTTACCTGCATTCAGAGAGGGATGGCTTGGGAATGTTCAAAGAGGAGACTCAGGTCATGGTCTCTAGAGGTTGGCAAGATTCCAGGTAAAATGGAGGGCAACGGTTACCATGGGTAGGGGTGGAAGAGAAAAGGAGAGGTGACAGGAGGCAGACAAGAGATGGTGAAGCTGAAGGGAATGGAGAAATGAGGAGTGGAGAGACAGAGGAAACGCAGATGGGGGACTGCCACAGTAGTTTCTGATGAATTGTGTCTGGTTGGAGCTATAATCTCAGTTTGCTTTATGTCCCTGGAGGGGTGAGGTGATAGGGAAAAAAAAAGAGTATAGTAGCCCATTCCAATGGGAGGGCAAGAGCAAAAACATCCTGTGATTAATTATCCCCACAAAGTCCCTTCTCAAGGTTGGAGGCCAGGGTGGAGCTTGGCAAAGGTACAACTCTGCAGTTGTCCAGAGAGAAATGACTTCCTATTTTGAGCTGCCCATCTGCCCAGAGCATAGTCTTTGCCTTCACACTTTCCCTAGAGTGTTTCTTACTTCTCTGTCATCATGGCAATTCCTGGGAATGCTGGCCCAGACAGCAGCTCGTACCACACAGCAGAGCACCAGGCACTAGGCAGGTCTAAGGTATCTTATGTGTTAATAGCTACAGCAATGAAATGAACACTGGGATATCTGAATGAATCTTCTAGCTCCCACACATGTGCAGGGCCTCAGAAAATGCCCAAAAAGATCCTATACTAAGCAATTTTTAAAAACCCATCTGTGTCAGTAAGACAATTAAGAAAGGGTACCCTTAAATTTGGGACCTGAATACATGCTCTTGATGGCTTAGTCATTATTTTGTATGAGATATGAGCACCAGAATCATAGGACTTAAGAGTGGATTGGTTTTTAATTTTATTTACTCAATCTTTCATTCATTAGGCTAGCAAATATTTATTGAAGGATAGTATATGCAGGTGTTGACCTAAGAACTGAGATATAGACCAGATAGCAAAATAGACAAGCATTCTTGTCTGTGTAAAACTTATATTCTATGGGCAGTGGTGGTGCACACCTTTAATCACAGCAGTCGGGAGGCAGAGGCAGGCGGATCTCTGTGAGTTCAAGGCCAGCCTGGTCTACAGAGTGAGATCCAGGAAAGGCACAAAGCTACACAGAGAAGCCCTAAACCCTGTCTCGAAAAACAAAACAAAACTTACATTCTAGGAAAAAGAAATAGACAATAATTAAGTTAAGGTAATTATATACTATGGTTGAAATTGATAAATCCAAGAGAAAAAATAAACAAGGAAAGGAAATATGAGGAATGTAATTTTAAAGAAATTGTGGTGAAAAGTGATGTTTGTTGTGGAACTTAAAAGAGGTAGAGAAATGAACCATGTGGGTATGTGAGAACAGTCTGACAAGCAGAAGAAATGCCTCTCCAGGGGCCCTATAGTGGGGAACAGGCTTGACGTGCTTGTGGCACTGTAATCAAACCAGTGTTGTGGTGTGGACTGAAGTCAGAAGAGTAACACATGAGGACAAGAGGAGGGTGAGGTGGCCACACAAGAGGTACCTTGTGGGGACTGGAGAGATGGCTCAGCGGTTAAGAGCACTGTCTGTTCTTCAAGAGGTCCTGAGTTCAATTCCCAGCAACCACATGATGGCTCACAACCATCTGTAATGAGATCTGGGGCCCTCTTCTGCCTGCAGTCATAAATGATCTATACATAATAAATAAATCTTAAAAAAGAAAAAGAAAGAAAGAAAGTACCTTGTGAGTGACTGGGGACTTGGTTTTATTTAAAGATTGAAGGCTGGGATACTATTCAAGTTTCCTTCTGGATGCCATGTTGAGAGCAAAGTAGACTGTAGGGGACTGGGGAAGAACTCAGAGAGGGTAGGGCATTCTATTACAGATATCTGGGTAGGAAAATGACTTGGATCAAATTAGCAGTAGAAATGATGAAAAATGGTTGAATGAGGATATATTTTAAATGTAGTGCAACCAGAATTTCCTGATGGATTGGATATGAGGTAGGGACAAAAGAAGGGACAGAGTAAATTTTTAATTAATTGCTCAGTTAATAAATTTTTCTGAAGCAACAGAAACGATAGAAGTGTGGTAACCATAAGGAAGCTTCACATGATCAAAGGCTTAGAAGCACAATCAGAAGTCTCAGTCAGGAAATATTAAGTGAGATTCCTGCCAGACAGCCAGTACGTCGGTCTGTTGGCAGTTACCCATACACCCTACATCTCATGAGAGAGGTCTAAGTTTGGTCATCAGTTTTTCTCACTAAGCTGCATGGGATCACTCTGGGAATGGATATAGTCACAGAAAGGAAAGTATCACATCTGTGAGCCCTGGAACACTCAGATACTAGTTTCCCAAGGCGAGAAGAAGCCAAAAGAGGAGGCTGAGTGGGAGTCCATGGGCTAGGTTTTATCTGAGACCATTTGCTTGTCTTCTACCTCACTCCATTTTTCACATCTGCATCATTACACAATATAGGTGGAAATCATTCTATGTTCCTTTAGCATGACTTCCTCTGTGGGCAACAAACAACAGCTTCAGTCCTTACACAATTAGTGACGGTCACTGAACACTTAGTTCCCCATTGGTGTGCTCTGTGGGCAGGTTTAGGTGGTACAGCCTTGCTGGAGGAAGTGCTTCACTGGGGTGGGCCTTGAGATCAAAGGCCTGGCAATGCTTCCAGTTCACTCTCTCTGCCTTGTGCTTGTGCTAAAGGATGTGAGCTCTCAGCTTCCTGCTCCCCACATCACACCTGCAGCTTACTGCCATCCCTGCTGCTGTAATGAACTCCTCTTCCTCTGGAACTGTAAGAGGAAACATGCTCTTTCCTAAGTTGCTTTGGTTATGATGTCTTAATCATAGAACAAAAACGTAACTAATGTGAGGATTCTCCAAAAATTCTAAGAAAACAGATACATTTCCATAATTCCCACAAGCAGGGAAAACTGTATAAGCAAACAAATGCAGAATTAAAATAGGCACAATGGAGATTAAAAATAATAATTTAAAAAAAAACAAATAAAAATTTAAAAGTATTTGTGAATACAGTTAACATGTCTGAAAATAAATGCTGATTTGTCCAAAAAGAAGTAGAGGAGTTGAATATAGTAAAGACCATGAATGACATTAACATCTAAAAGGCCAGCTTTTATCCTCACTACTTCCAACATTTTGCAGGCTGATTTTATCAAGGGCCACATAAGCCCTAAATAATGCAAATGTTATTCTGAAAAAATGGAAAAAAATCATTCAACCCATTTAATGCATTTTACATAAATTAGATTTGAATTATACTTTCAAGTTTATTATACAAAAATGTCTACTGCTTTTAATAATAAAAAAATTTAATACATTAAGCAAATCCAGTGCTTTTAAATTTTATTAAAAAAATCTATTTGTTTTAGTGTTTGGGTGTTTTGCCTGCATGTATGTCTGTGTACCACATATGTGCACTGAGTCCCTTGGAGCTGGAGTTAGAGATGGTTATGATCTGACATGTGGATGTGTTGGGAGCACAAACGTCCTTGCACTCACAGATAGCACTAGGGAAACGCAGGATTGTCTTTTCAAAGGAAAAGATGTACCCCACAGAAGAGTGGCAGGAAGAATTTCAGGAGGCAGAGGGATCAAGAACACAATAAATGTTGTGTGGGTAAATCTGGGGTACCCTTGTGAAGTTCAAGGATGAACATGTAAGTAAATTGTATAAATGATACTTACTGATGCAGTATTTGTGGCCCGAGTCAAGATAATAAAGAAAATGATAATTGACATGGAAAATACACTGAATTTACTTGGCGATGCCACAGTTTATATTTTGAATGTAGTAGGATGAAATGACAGATTAGTCTCACTGGGTATATTAACCACGCTGAAGGGCAGGCCCTATGCCCAGCTGTGAAACCAACACAAAATGAACTCAGTATTATTTTTGGAGACCTTTTGTCTACAAAAGGTCTCTCCTGCTATGTTTGGACATTTTTTTGTCTTACCGGCCTTTTGCTTGTATACTATGGTTTCAAATTTTATGTTTTTATGATTTGGAGTTCTTTTTGCGTGCATTTCTTGTGATTTTCTTCTTTTTAATTTTTTGTTTGTAGTTTGTTTTCTAGAGAGAGATAGAGAAAGAGAGAGAGAAAGTTAATGGAGTTGGGGGGAGGGAGGATCTAGAGGGAAATATGGGAAGGAAAACTGATCAGAATATAGTTTATGAAAAAACTTTTTAAATAATAATAAAAACAAAACCTCCAAAGTGACTTCCATAGTGACTGGGTTAATTTACATTCCTACCAATAGTAAATAGGATCCCCTCTGTCTATATTCTTGTGAGCATTTACTGTTTCTTCTTTCCTTTTTTTTTTTAAATTTATTAAAAAAAATTTCTTTCCTTTTACATACCAACCCCTGTTCCTCCTCCCTCCCCTTCTCTCATTACCCCCACCTCCCCCATCCCACCTTCAATTCCCACCTCCTAGAGGGTAAGGCCTCCCTTGGGTAGTCAACACAAGCTGGCCTACAAAGCTGGGGCCGAACCTAGCCCCTCCTCCCTGCATCAAGGCTGAATAAGGCATCACACCATAGGGAATGGGCTCTGAAAAGCCAGTTAGTGCACCTGGAATAAGTTCTGGTCTCATTGCCAGGGGAACCACTGTAGCTGGAGAATTTTACTCCAGCTCCTGCCAAGTCCTGCCAGTCCCAGAGCCCACTTATAAAATAAACACACAGACACATATTATTTACAAACTGTATGGCCATGGCAGGCTTCTTGCTAACTGTTCTTATATCTTAAATTAACCCATTTCTATAAATCTATACCTCGCCACGTGGCTCGTGGCTTACTGGCATCTTCACATGCTGCTTGTCATGGCGGTGGCTGGCAGTGTCTCCCTTCCTCAGCCTTCTGTTTCCCAGAATTGTCTTCTCTGTTAGTCTCGCCTATACTTCCTGCCTGGCCACTGGCCAATCAGTGTTTTATTTATATAGAACGATATCCACAGCACTTCCCCTTTTCTTTTTTTTTTTTCAAAAAGGAAGGTTTTAACTTTCACATAGTAAAACTACAGATAACAAAACAAATACCAAGCAAGATTTACAGTTATAATATCTAGTCTATTTATAATAACTAGTTTATTTGGCAAAATTAAAGAAGATATCCTATCTATCTTATATTTGTGAGTTTAAGGTTTTATATCTAACTTACCTTTTATCATAACTAAGGAAAATTGTAACTATCTAGCTTCAACTACATCAAAGATCTCAGAAGGAGGTCTTTACCTGCGAAATGGGAGGATGCAAGCAACTTTTGGGAGTCTTGCAGGGTAGACAGAAACAGCTGACAGCCTAGACAGTCACCTCATGTTCCTTTGTAAAGTTGGGGCATCCGTCTTCAGCCCACAGGGCTAAAGTCTCTCAATCATTTTTCTCAGTGTCCTGTGGAATGTCTGGCAGTTTTCTCTGTGAAGCAGAATAGTGAAGGACCATTTTGTCAAGCAAAGTTCAGTGGTCATCTTTCTATGGGTCCTGTGTGTCCATCCAGTTGATTAAGCAGTCCAGGCAAGAACAATTTCTTGCCCAAATGACTGTTTTTGCCAAGATGAAGATAAACTCCATATGGAGTATCTTTGATGCCCATCCTCCTCTCTGAAGTAAAATTCAGTGCTGTCAGGAGCAGACATGTCTCACTGTACAGAAAGTCTAAATTTTTAAAAATATTTTAAATGCCATATTTTGTAGGTCTTTGAAGTATTTGAAGATTACTTATCTATCTGAAATATATCTATGTATACCTAGAAGACTTAACTAACCTGCCTATAAGTATGATTATCATAGATGACTAATTATTAATTTATTTAATTATCCATTCTAACCTAAATGAGTTACAAAAAAATAATACCTCAAATGAGAGTAGAAAGATATATACAGTATAACAAAATTAAGTTTAAACTTGTATCAATCAACTAAAATCTATACCAAAAGTAAAACATTTTAAACAAGTTGTTATTCTTTAATAGTAGGTTCATTAATCTACCCTTTTATCCTATCATATCTATATCTTATATATCTATATCAAACCACAAACACATCAAGCCATGCAACTTTCACCCACGTTCAGAGGTACAGTCCCATGCAGGCTCCCTAGCTGTCAGTCCAGAGTCCATGAGCTCCCTTTAGCTTGGGTCAGCTATCTCTGTGGTTTTTCCCACCATGATCCTGACCTCCCTTGCTCCTATAATCCTTCCTCCCTCTCTTCAACTGAACTCCAGGATCTTGGCCAAGTGCTTGGCTGTGGGTCTCTGCATCTGCTTCCATCAGTCACCTGATATAGGTTCTATGATGACAATTAGGGTAGATACCAATCTCAGTGCAGGGGAAGGCTAATTCAAGCACTCCCTCCACTATTACTATGAGTCATAGCTAGGGACAATCTTGTGAGTTCCTGGGGTTTTCTCTAGCTTCAACTTTTTCCCCATCCCCTTAATGGTACTTTCTGACAAGATATCTCTTTCATTGCTCTCCCTCCCCATCTCTCTCCCAATTCAGCCATCTCAAGTTCTCATGTTCCCACCTCCCATCCCCTCCCCTCTATTCCTCACTCCCAGTTTACCTAGGAGATCTTAAACCCTTTCCCTTTCCTTGGGCCATCCATGTGTATCCCTCTTAGTGTCTTCCTGTTTACCTAGCTTCTCTGGGGTTGTGGATTGTAGCCTTGCTATCCTTTGCTTTATATCTAATATTCACTTATGAGTGAGTACATACCATGTTTGTCTTTCTGAGTCTGAGTTACCTCTCTCAGGATGATTTTTTTCCTAGTTCCATATATTTGCCTACAAATTTCATGATGACACTGTTTTGTTTTGTTTTTTAAATCACTGCATAATACTCCATTGTGTAAATGTACCACATTGTCTTTATCCATTCTTTGGTTAAAGGTTATCTAGGTTGTTTCCAGGTTCTGGTTATTATGAATAATGCTGCTATGAACATAGTTGAGCAAATGTCCTTGTGGTGTGGTTGAACATCTTTTGGGTATATGCCCAGGAGTGGTATTGCTGGGTCTTGAGGTAGGTTGATTTCCAATTTTCTGAGATATCACCATACTGATTCCCAGAGTGGCTGTATAAGATTGCATTCCCACCAGCAGTGGAAGAGTATCCCCCTTTCTCCACATCCTCTCTAATATAAGCTGTCATGAGTGCTTTTGATCTTATCACTCTGACAGGTATAAGATGGTATCTCAGAGGCATTTTGATTTGCGTTTCCATGATGACTTAGGATGTTGATCAATTCTTTAAGTGTCTTTTGGCCATTTGAGATTCTGCTGTTGAGAATTTGCTGTTTAGCTCTGTAGTCAACTTTTAATTGGATTATTTGATATTTTGATGTCTAATTTCTTGAGTTCTTCATATATATTGGAGATCAGCCCTCTGTCAGATGTGGGGTTGGTAAAGATTTTTTTCCTATTCATTTTGTCTTATTTACTGTGTCCTTTGCCTTACAGAAGCTTCTCAGTTTTAGGAGGTCCCATTTATTAATTTTCTCAGTGTCTGAGAAAACCTTTCATAGGTTTTCATAGGTGGATTAATGTCAGAGTCTTTGATTTGATTCCATTGATCAACATGTCTATTTTTATGCCAATACCAAGCTGTTTTTATTACTGTAGCTCTATAGTAGAGCTTGAAGTCAGGGATGGTGATGCCTCTGGAAGTTCTTTTATTATACAGGATTGTTTTGGCTATCCTGGGTTTTTCATTTTTTAGTATAAAGTTGAGTATTGTTCTTTCAAGTTCTGTGAAGAATTGCATTGGGATTTTGATGGGGATTGCATTGAATCTGTAGATTGCTTTTGGTAAGACTGCCATTTTTACTGTGTTGATCCTACCTATCCAAGAGCATGGGACATCTTTCCATTTTCTGATGTTTTCTTCAATTTCTTTCTTCAAAGACTTAAAGTTCTTGTCATACAGATCTTTCACTTATTTGGTTAGAGTTAGCCCAAGATAGTTGATGTTATTTGTGGCTATTGTAAAGGGTGATGTTTCTCTGATTTCTTTCTCAGCCTGTTTATCATTTGTATATAAGAGGGTTATTGATTTTTTTAAGTTAATCTTGTATCCTGCCACATTACTGAAGGTATTTATCAGCTATAAGAGTTCCTTGGTAGAATTTTTGGGGTCACTTATATATACTATCATATTGTCTGCAAATAGGGGAAGTTTGACTTCTTTCTTCCCAATTTGTATCCCCTTGATTTCCTTTTGTTATCTTACTGCTCTAGCTAGAACTTCAAGTACTATATTCATTAGGTACGGAGAGAGTGGACATCCTTGTCTTATTCCTGGTTTTAGTGGAATCACTTTGAGTTTCTCCCCATTTAATTTGATGTTGGCTGTTGGCTTGCTGTATATTGCCTTTATTATGTTTAGGTATGTTCCTTGTATCCCAGATCTCTCCAAGACATTTATCGTGAATGTGTGTTGGATTTTGTCAAAGGCTTTTCAGTATCTAATGAGATGATCATGTGTTTTTTTTTATTTAAGTTTGTTTATATGGTGGATTATATTGACAGATTTTCGTATGTTGAACCATCCCTACAACTCAGGGATGAAGCCTGCTTGATCATGGTAGATGATTTTTTGATGTTTTCTTGGATTCAATTTGCTATTGTTTTATTGACAATTTTTGCATCAGTGTTCATGAGGGAGATTGGTCTGTAATTCTCTTTCCTAGTTGCACCTTTATGTGGTTTGGGTATCAGGATAACTGTAGCCTTGTTAGAAGAGTTTGGCAATGTTCCTTCTGTTTCAATTGCTCAGAACAATTTCAGGAGTATTAGTATTAGCTCTTCTTTGAGATTCTGGTAGAATTCTATGCTGAAACCACCTGGCCCTGGTTTTTTTTTTTTTTTTTTTTTTTTTTGTTGGGAGACTTTTGATGACTGCTTCTATTTCATTAGGGGTTATAGGTCTATTTAAATTGTTTATCTGTTCTTAATTTAATTTTTGTATGTGGTACCTATCCAAAAAATTTCTATTTCTTTTACATTTTCCAATTTTGTGGAGTACAGTTTTTTTTTAAGTATGACATAATGATTCTCTGGATTTCCTCATTGTCTGTTATTATGTCCCCATTTTCATTTCTGATTTTGTTAATTTGGATATTCTCTTTCTGCTTTTTGGTTACTTTGGATAATGGTTTGTCTATCTTGTTGATTTTCTCAAAGAACCAACTCTTTGTTTCATTGATTCTTGGTATTCTTCTCTTTGTTTCTATTTTATTGATTTCAACCCTCAGTTTGATTATTTCTTGTTGTCTACTTCTCCTGGGTGAGTCTGCTTCTTTTTGTTCTAGAGCTTTCTTTCAGGTGTGCTGTTAAGTTGCTAATGTGAGATTTCTCCAACTTCTTTACGTAGGTACTTAGTGCTATGAACTTTCCTCTTAGCACTGCTTTCATAGTATCCCATGAATTGGGTATGTTGTGCATTCATTTTTGTTGAATTCTAGGAAGTCTTTAATTTCTTTATTTCTTCCTTGACATAGTGGTGATTCAGTTGAGCATTGTTCAGTTTCCATGAGTTTGTAGGCTCCCTGCATTTTGTGTTGTTATTTAATTTTAACTTTAAGCCATGGTAGTCTGCTAAGATACATGAGGTTATTCCATTTTTTATTGTAACTGTTGATATTTGTTTTGTCACTGAGTATGTGGTCAATTTTGGAGAAGGTTTCATGGGGTGTGAAAAGAATGTATATTCTTTTGCATTTGGGTGAAATGTTCTATAGATGTCTATTAGGTACACTTGAGTCATAACATCTGTTAGTTCCCTTATTTCTCTTTTAAGTTTCTGTTTGGCAGACTTGTCCAGTGGTGAAAGAGGGTGTTGAAGTCTCCCACCATTAGTGTGTGTGACTTGATGTGTTATTTGAACCTTAGTAATGTTACTTTTACAAATATAGGTGCCCTTGTATTTGGGGCATAAATGTTCAGAATTGAGACTTCATTTTGATGAATTTTTCCTGTGATGAATATGAAATGACATTCTTCGTATCTTTTGATTGATTTTAGTTTGAAGTCTATTTTGTTAAATATTAGGATAGCTACACCAGCTTGTTTCTTAGGTCCATTTGATTGGAGAGTTTTTCCCCAACCCTTTACTTTGAGGTAGTGTCTATCTTTGAGGTTGAGGTATGTTTCTTATATGCAGCAGAAAGATGGATCCTGTTTTCATATCCATTCTTTTAGTCTGTATCTCTTTATAGGCAAATTGAGTTCATTGATATTAAGGAATATTAATGACCAGTGATTGTTAATTCCTGTTATTTTTTGGTGGTAATATGTGTGTGCGTTTTCCTTCTTTGGGATTTCCTGGTGTGAGGTTATCTATTGCCTGTTTTGGTGGTTGCAGCTTACTTCCTTGAGTTGGAGTTTTCCTTCTAGTACTTTCTGTAGGGCTAGATTTGTGGATACATATGTTTAAATCTGGTTTTGCCATGGAATATTTTGTTTTCTCCATCTATGGTGATTGAAAGCTTTGCTGGGTAGAGTAGGCTGGCATCTGTGGTTTCTTAGTATCTGCAGAAGATCTATCCAGGCCCTTCTGGCTTTTAGTTTACATTGAGAAGTTGGGTGTAATTCTGATATGTCTGCCTTAATATGTTACTTGACCCTTTTCCTTTGCTGCTCTCAATATTCTTTCTTTATATTATATGTTTAGTATTTTAACTATTATGTGGTGAGGGGACTTTTTTGTGGTCCAGTCTATTTGGTGTTCTGTATGCTTCTTGCACCTTCATAGACATGTCTTTCTTTAGGTTGGGAAAGTTTCCTTTATAATTTTGTTGAATATATTTTCTGTGTCTTTGAGTTGGAATTCTTCTTCTTCTATCCCTATTATTCTTGTGTTTGGTCTTTGCATAATGTTCCAGATTTCTTGGATGCTTTGTTTTAAAATTTTTTGCTGGATTTAACATTTTCTTTGACCAATGAATCTATTTCCTCTATCGTATCCTCAATACCTGAGATTATTTCTCTTCCATTCCTTGTATTCTGTTGGTTATGCTTGCTTCTGTAGTTTCTGTTCATTTACTCAGTCAGATTTTCCTTTTCCTGAATTCTCTCAGTTTTTCTTTATTGCCTCAAGTTCAATTTTTAAGTCTTGAACTATTTCCTTCACCTGTTGGATTTTTTTTCTTGGGTTTCTTGACTTTCTTTAAGAGATTTCTTGATTTCCTCCAATTTTTTTTCTCCATTTCTTTAAGGGAATTTTTGATCTCCTCTTTTAGGGCCTCTATCATCTTCACAAAATTGTTTTTAAGGTCATTTTCTTCTTGATCATCTGCTTTGGGATGGTCAAGTCTTGCTGTTATAGGATCACTAGGTTCTGATAATACCATATTGCTCTTTATGTTTATGTTAGTGTATTCTTACAGTGCCATCTACCCATTTCTTCCTTTAATCCATATAGGCAGAGCTCCAGGTCACTCTTCTTCCAATTGGTGCAGATGGGGTCTCTGGCTCAGTGGTTGCTCTTCTTCCAGTGCCTCAGAGGATGGTTGTCAAGGGGGTGGGAGGAGGCTGCTGCCTGGACTCTGGGACTGCACTGGCCAATGGAAGGGGCACAGGATGTGCCCCTAGAACCTAGGGATTAGAGAACTGGCCTGATCAGTCCAGGGATTGGGCCCTTACCTGTTTCCAATTGGTGCAGATTGGGCATATGGGTCCAGTGGTCACTGGTGCTATAGGGTATGGTTGGTGAGGGGGTGGTGGTGGGAGGAGACTGCTGTTGGGTCTCTGGGGCTGCACTGTCTGGGCTGTTTCTTCCTTTCTTATGACCACCATCCTGACTGGTGGAAATCCTAGTTCAGTTTTGATTTATAAAATTTCTCCAATGGTGTATGAGGAAAACATTATTTTTTTGTGTGTGTTTATCCTCACCTATTTCATCTTTTGAGTATTGTGTGTTCATTTCATTTGCCAATTTGTTGATTAGATTGCTTACTTTCTAATTTTTTAGTTGTTTGATTTCTTTATCTATTCTAGTTTTAATCCCATGTCAGATTTATATCTTTAGTTGCCAAGCTTTGAAATAAAGCCATCTTATTTCACCCACAAATAACTTAGTACACCTGTTTGTTTGCTATCAAGGTACTATGTTGTCTTCATTAGTGCTCTGTTGCTGTGAAAAGACACCATGACCAAGACAACTCATAAAGAAAAGCATAGAACTGAATGCTTGCATACAATTTCAAAGCTTAGTCTATCATAATCATGGCAGAGAGCATGGCAGCCTGCAGGCAGGTGCTGGAGAAGTAGTTGAAGAGTTTTACATCTTGATCTTCAGGCAGCAGGAAGAGTGAAAAACAGTAGGCCTGGTGTGGGCTTTTGAAACCTCAAAGCCAAACTCCAGTGACACACTTCCAACAAGGTCACACCTCCTATTCCTTCCAATCTTTCTCAGTAGTTCTACTCCCTGGAGACTAAGCTTTTGAATATATGAGACTGCAGGGCTATTCTCATTCAAACCACCACTCATTCAAACCACCACATTTGTACTTGTTCTCTGCCTTTATACAGGTTATTCAAGTAGCACTTTAGGTATGATATTTGAGTGCCAGGTAAATTTTAAGAAAGAATTGTAGTTAAATCCCAGAAGATTCTAGTATTTGAAATTTCTGAGAAATTGTGAGATAGCTTTGGAATTGTTATTATAGTCAGTAGAAGTTGGTAAGACATACATTGCAAGATTAATAAGTAAGGAGATAAATGGATTAGCCTAGCAGAAAAAATACAGAATAGAAAGCATGAATAATAATGTAGTACCTGTACATAGTACCTCAAATCAGCAGTACAGAAGTTATACATGATTTCTGAGTAACGACAGTAAGTAAGCTAACTATGCTAGTAAGGAATCAAGATACACAATTTAACAGAGAATTTTTTTAACATGTGTGTTGACTTATATTAAGGAAAAATGCATTTATCAGCTTGACTGTAGTAATTATTTCACAAATGTATAGGTATAGTGAATCATCACTCATGTATCTTGATATTATATGCAACTTGCATTTATCAAATATTAAAAATTAGTTGAATTAAAAAAATTATAAATGTATCCCTCCCAAATATCTACTTTTGTGCTACATTTGAGTCATCTTTACTAAGAAGGATGAACCACACAGAACAAGACCAGGTGGGATGTCTGGGACAAGTACACATCACAGTGAGCTGAATTCTGGAATCTTCATTGGACTTCACGTAGTCAGAGAAGGATGGTGTCAAATTCAAAGGTAAGACTTGATCTAATTTGCTGGAGTCAATTTGAGGCAAGAGGGATGTGCATAACTGTAGCAATGGAATGTGAGTTAAAAGGGTCACAGATCAAGAGGTAGGAAATGTCTTGATTCTTTAGGTAGAATGCTAATTTCAAACAAATGTTTCTAAACTTTCCTTAAAAAGGGTAGTCTATGATCCAATACTTTTAAAAATGGTAAAAAAAATTTTTAAACTATTGATCATATATTCTATTTGAGTGTTAGTATATGTAAATGGACATATGTGATTTGTAGTGGTTTGTATGTGGTGTGTCCCATCAAAAGGCTCATGTGGTGGGGATTTAGTTTCCAGCTAGTGGTTATATTTGGGGGTTTGGACTCAGATGGAGAAAGTAGGTCCCCGAGAGTGAGCTCTCAGGCGTGTCTTGTCTCTGACACCTTACTGATCATGTTTCCTGTCTGCCTTGAGTTAAGAGCCTCTTTCACCACAGACTCCTTCCACTATGATGTTCTCCCCAGGTTCATGGACCCAAGTGACCCTCTGGAGCCCTGAACTGAAATAAGTAATTCCTCAGTTGAAGTTGTTCTTGAGTATTTTGGTCACAACAACCAGATAACAGTGATTTTGCTTGTTTGTCTTTTGCTTGTTTGTCTGTTTCTAAATGAAGTAAGTATCTATTGGTATCTAAAGATGGCTAGCATTTCATAACACAGAGGAATCATGTTAAGGGATTTAGGTCTTATATTTAGAATATGAAGAACCACAGGAAAGTTTTTTTTTTTTTTTTTTTTTTTTTTTTTTTTTTTTTTTTTTTTTTTTTTTTTGATTATGCAACGGCAACAGGAAAGTTTTAAGCAAGGAAAGAAGTGATATGTTACCAAGATTCACCCAGTACAGTTTTAAGATGAATGGAAAGGGAGAAAATGAAATCAAAGAGAAAACTGATAGTTCAAAGTGATGTAGTGTGGGCCTTGATGGAAATCAAATGACACATATGGGTAGAAGAACAAAGAAAGAAAATATTCTGTTTGAAAAGATAGTAGAATGTTATGGAAGAGGGTGTGGAAGAAGTCAAACATAAGTCAGGTTTGGGACCTAGGAGATATCTGAGACCAGAAACAGAGTGCAATTATACATAGCAAGGCCAGAGTGACCTAGAAAGGATGCTGATCTCACAAATGAGCCCATTTCTCCATGGGCTGTTCAGGTGATTATGTGCAATAGCTGTTTTTGGAAGTACAAAGGTAAAGGAAAGAGGTTGGGGCTGGGCACATTATCTTAAGAAATATAACTAAGCTCCAGGTAGAAGGGGGCTGATATGGAGTCTGTGCAGACCTTACTGGCAATGTGTTCTATAGAGTATCTGGAAACAGAAAACTCAGTTTCTAATTCTTTGCTACCCTTCCTTTAGAAGTTTTTTTAAGTTAATTATTAGCTGAATATCAGAAATTTAGGGGCAGTAAAATGCTTATCACAAATAATGTTATGCTTTGGAATAATGCTTTTGTACACTGGTTTAATAAATCACTGATTGGCCAGTAGCCAGACAGGAAGTATAGGTGGGATAAGCAGATAAGGAGAATTCTGGGAAGAGGAAAGCTGAATGAGGAAATGCCAGTCCACCATCCAGGCAGCAGCATGTAATGGCACATAGGTAAAGTCACAGAATACATGGCGACATATAGATTAACAGAAATGGACTGAGTTTAAGTGTAAGGGTGAGTCAGTGGTGAGCTAATGGCTGAACAGTTTTAATTAATATAAGCCTCTGTGTATTTACTTGGGGGGACTTGAGTGGGAGATATTTGGTGAGTATCAGGCTGGGACACAGGAAAAATTCTAGCTACAAATGGAGCCAAAATGTGGCACCTAAAACCTGAGAAAGCTTTAAAAAGAAAAAAAAGATTCTGAAATGGAGCTAAAAACAAGTTCCCAGTTGTGTCTCTCAGGCTAGCCATGAGCTACAGTATGGCAGGTTCACAGTGGCGTGTGGGCTTGAGTGCAGCATGGTAGACTTCCACCAAGGTAAGGTACACAGTGGTGTCTCCAAGCCACACAGTATACTGTGTTGTGACAGATTTAGTTTTTACTAGTATAGAAAAAAAAGAAAAAGAGGTTTTTGGGCTACACGCTGCTGGATGGAAGCATAGACCCACTACTTCCCATAGTCGGTGGTGAGCCTGGTTCCCAGAGCTGGCACTCAATATAGTTCCACCATCTTGGGGAGCTGAGGTGGGCAGAGCCAGCAGCCAAAGCTGCTATTTCAGTCCTAGTAATGCTGCAGTTTAAAGCAATAGATTCACAATAAGGCAGATTCAGATGGAACAAGAATTTAAATGGTTTACAGTGTGTGTAAAAATGTACATAGGCTTGAAAGAGAGAGGAAAAGGAATATAGACAGTTATATAAAGAAATAGAAAGTTTTAAAAATAGTCTTTAGAAAGAAAGTTAAAGTAATATAAAAAATAAGCCACGTAAAGATGGAAATCACACAGAGAGTATTATATTGTCTTTGGGATTTTTAACGGCAGAAAGACATTTGATTGTAAAAACTGCTGAGTTACATCAATATGTATATTTTAAAGATACCTTGATTTCAAAATTTATGTCTAAGGATATGTTGCTTTGGAAAAGAGGTTCTGCTTTTGTTTCCACAGAAGATGAGAACCTTTGGATTGCTTCCAGGCTAATATGGCTTGATCAAGGAAGACCCCCTGAGAGGTCTCCAGATGATTCAATATCCAAAATCAGCTTCAAGGAAACTGGCTCAGATGATGCAGTGTCACAAAACTACTCCAGTCAGGACTTGACCATAATTCTTAATTTTCTCAGGATTCCCATAAGATTACCAGCACCCACAAACCAGCAGGAAGTAGTATGAGAAGCTATGCCCAAATTGCCAAAATAGTGTTTATAAATGTTTATTTTTATTTAAAGGGGGTTGATTATAAAGGCAATATCTTTCTAAAGAAGAAAGGGGGATAATATAGATATGATAGGATTAAAGGGTAGATTATTGAATCTACTTTTAAAGAGCAACAACTTCTTTGAAATGATTTACAATCCTATGGATTTTAGTTTATTGATACAAATTTAAAGTTAATTTTGTTATACTGTATGTATATTTCTATTCTTTTTTAAAGTATTTTGTTTGTACAACTCATTTGAAATTGTAGTATATAGTTGAGAAATACAGGTTCATAATTAGTCATCTATGAGAATCAAACTTACAGTCACATTAGTTAAGTTTTCTAGGTATACATAGATATATTTCAATTAAATAGGTAATCTTCAAACGCTTCACAGACCTATAGAATATGGCATTTAAAATGTTTTAAAAACGTAGACTTTCTGGACAGTGAGACATGTCTGCACCTGGCAGCAATTTATTTCAAAGAGAAAGATGGGCATTGAAAACACTCTATATGGAGTTTATCTTCTTTTTGGCCAAAATAGCCATTTGGGTAAGACACTGTTCTTGCCTGGACTGCTTGACAAAATGTTGTATTGACTGAACATGCAGGACCCATAGGAAGGTGACCACTGAACTTTACAAGGCGAGATGGTCCTTCAGGTTCCTGCTTTGCAGAAGAAACTGCCAGACAGACTATAGGACACAGAAAAAGTGACTGAGAAACTCTAGGCCTATGGGTTGAAAATGGATGTCCCAATATTGCAGAAGAACTTTGGATGACTGTCCAGGCAGCCAGCTGTCTCTGTCATTTCCAGAGTTTTGGAAGTTGCTTACCGTGCATTTCCTGTTTACTTAGGTAATATTATATCCTTCTGAGGTCTTTGATGTAGTTGAAGACTATATAGTTATAATTTTCCTTGGTTATGATAAAAGATAAGTTAGATATCTTAGACTCACAAATATTGAATAAATAGAATATTTTCTTTGAATTTGCCAAAAAATAAATAGACTAGATATTGTAACTGTAACTCTTGCTTGATAACTGTTTTGTTATATGTAATTTTACTATGTTAAAGTTAAAACTTTCCTTTCTAATTGAACAAAAAATGGGAAATGCTGTGAAATAATACTTTTGTACACTGGTTTAATAAAACACTGATTGCCCAGTAACCAGTAAGGAAGTATAGGCGGGATAAGCAGACAAAGAGAATTCTGGTAAGAGGAAGGTAGAGTGAGGAGACACCAGCCCACCATCCAGGGAGCAGCATGTAATGGTTCACAGGTAAAGCCACAGAACACGTGGCAACATAAAGATGAACAGAAATGGGCTGAGTTTAAGTGTAAGAGCTAGTCAGTGGTAGGCCTGAGCTAATGGCTGAGCAGTTTTAATTAATATAAGCTTCTGTGTGTTTACCTGGGTCTGAGAGGCAGTGGACCAGGTAGGACACAGGAAAACTTCAGCTACAATGTTATGGAGTTTGAATGAGCTAATATTTGTTGTAAGATTGCTTTGCAAATTGTAACAGGCTGGAGTTTGAAGAGATAGCTCGATTGACAGCAATTGCTGATCTTGCAGAGGACCTGGATTTGGTTCCCAGCACCCACATTATAGCTCATAACCATCTGTAACTTCAGTTCTAGGAGGTCTGATAACCTCATAGAGCTTCTGCAAGCTCCAGGCGTGCATGAGGTACATGCATACATGCAGGCAAAACACTCAAACACACAAAATAAAAATAAATAAATATTTTAAAAATGTTAAAGGACTAAATCATCTTTAGATCTACTGTAAATTGTGATTTTATGGAGGTAGGAAGATAAAATGTAAACTCCAGGTTCAGAGGTCAGCTCCAGAGCAAGCTGGCAGGGAGTAAAGGTTACCGTAGTTCACATCTACACACACGCCAGGATCTACAGAATTGATGGCTACTCTAAGAGAAGCAAGAATTTATAACACAAGTCCTGGGAGTAATAATTAAGGACCAGCTCATCAGAAATTGGAGGCCTGAATAGACAGACCACAGGACATGAAATAAGAGACCCATTAGGTCTGGGATAGAAGATGAGAACATCTAATCCTGAAGCTTGTAATATCCAGAGCAGAGGCAAAGGCAGTCTTGGTGATATTTGGCAGGTGAACTAATGAGAAGGCTTGGTTTCAGAGTTGGGATGTCCTTAAATAATAAAATTACAGTAATTAAAATCAATGTTAACACTCTGTGCCAAAAACAATTTGTCATTGTTTAATTTTACCAAAGAAACAATTTAGTTTTCTAACGATCCCATTGCTATTATTATTGTTGTTGACAATGTTATTATTTATCGCCCCCCCTTCTGACTTTTTTGAGATAAAGTCTAACTCTTGTAGTCCAGCCTGGCCTCAGACCCCCAGCAATTCTGCTCCAGTCTTTCTCGTACTGGAATTAAAGACATGACTGGATTTTCATTTGCATTTTACACATGGTAAGACTAAAGCTCAATTAGAAAGCTCAACTAGTAAGCAATAGAGACAGCCTCCATAAACTTTGGGAATGGCTCCAGAATCAAGCCCCTTCAAGTCTGTGCCACTACTGTGGGTGTTACAGATGGAGAGGAAAGGGCAGGAACACACACTGCCCTTCACATGCCAAGACTTGGCGATTGGTCCTCGTTAATGCCTGTGCTCTGCATGTCTATGTACCCCAGATTCCTTTACAGCACTGATCAGCCACTTGCCATCACTTGGGGGTAATCCCAAGACAAAGGGCATTTTGCTTTTTAGTGTACTGAACTCTCTGATGTGGAAGTGGTATAAGCCAGTGAAATAAGACAAGATTTAGGTTGAGAAGGATGGACCTGAGTGCTGGCTCACTGTACAAGTGACCTTGTAGCCTTAGGTTTGCTACTTAAATTCTTTACATTTCAATTTTGTTGTTTGCCAATAGTGTATGCAATGTCTCTGTGAGCAGGTTTTGGAACCAGACCCTTTGAGTCCTGGGTTGTCCATTTATGATCAGTGAGAGTCCTGTCAAATTATAGGCTTTTCTATTTTGAGTTTCTTTCTATAAAAAAGTAATGATAGCAAATGTGCCCCCACCAGAGTGTTTTAAGGAAGATATAATGGAAGATTGGTGTGGTGGGATGGTCTGTATGTCAAATTGCTCTGATTGGTCAATAAATAAAACACTGATTGGCCAGTGGCCAGGCAGGAAGTATAGGCAGGAATAATAGAGAGGAGAAAGGAAAGAACAGGAAGGCAGAGGGAGACACTGCCAGCCACCGCCATGACAAGCAGTATGTGAAGATGCCAGTAAGCCACAAGCCACGTGGCAAGGTATAGACTTATAGAAATGTATTAATTTAGGATATAAGAACAGTTAGCAAGAAGCCTGCCACGGCCATACAGGTTGTAAGCAATATAAGTCTCTCTGTTTACTTGGTTGGGTTTGAGTGGCTGGGGGACTGGTGGGGGACAGAGATTTGTCCTGACTGTCGGCCAGGTAGGAAAACTCTAGCTACAGATTGGCATGATGCCCCAGACCTGGTGAGTGCTCCAGCTGGTGTCCTCTGTATTTACAGAGATATAAAGTTCTAACCTGGTTTATAGAGCTATTTATAGTATTATAGTGAGAAGGACACAAAGTGACAACTCTATGTAGCACAAATACTGTGCAAGGCACCGAGGAGGCCCTCACTGTGCATCAAGCATCATTACTGTCTTCTGATTCACCTTAATGAACTTATACAGAGCAGTTACCAACCATGCCCATCTTCTTCCCATAGAAACCTAGCACTCTGCATGGTGTTTACACATGTCTCTTAAATTTAGAAGACCTCCAGAGACGATGAACCTTGAATTCAACCTTTTAGAAATTAATTAATTAATTTTTATGTGTATAGGTGTTTTACTTGCTTATCTGTGCATCACATACGTGCCTAATGACTGTGGAGTCCAGAAGACACTGGGTCTGAGTTACCGGTGTTTGTGAACTACCATGTGGGTGCTAGGAATTGAACCATGTCCTCTGCAAGAGCATCCAGTGCTCTTAAATACCGTGCCATCACTCCAGAGCTCTCATTCAATCTTGGTACTGATTCTAAGCTAATGTAAGGAAGCTGTGGTAGAGTGGAATGGGCAGCGGCACCGTCTCCTCCTGGCTCCTACAGAGCTGTATCTGGTTCCTGATAGGTTCTCCTGGTTCCTATAGAGCTGTATCTGGCTCCTGGTAGGTTCTCCTGGCTCCTTAGCAGGTGGCTTTGTTCCTCTAGGTTCTCAGGACACTCTCCCTTGCTTATACTTGAATGGAAGCCTCTCTCACAGCTGTCCTATAGCTTCTTACTAAAGTTCCTAGTAAAAAAATAAAACTACTTTAGTGCCTTCTTATCATTATTAAAATGAAAATATAATTATGTAAGCCTGAAAAAATCCAGCCTTCACACCCTCTCCTTAGTTGTGGTCTTCAGTTTCAACTCTGTTAGCTGTGTTTTCTAGCACGTATAAACAATTTTTCTCTTTTTATTAATTTTTTTGCAGGATTCTCCACAATGTGTCTGGAACCTATTCACCCCTCTCCCCATTCCCAGATAGGGCTAAATAGGGTAGGAGATGGGAAGGCCAGGTAGGGGAAGAAATATGGAGAGGAATAACTAACATTCAAGACATTTTGAAAACATCATATGACATTTTATGCTCATGTGTTTACATGTATATATGTGTGTGTTTATTCACATGTTTGCAGGTGATGAGTGCATGTGTGTGTACCTGAATAAACCAGAGGGCAACCTCAGTCATTCCTCAAGTGCCATATGTTTATACTACCATAATATTATTTTTATTATATATTATTAATAAATTATTTTGTTTATATATTATTATATTATTTCACTAATATGTAATTATTTGAAGGTTTCTCATTGTCTTGGAGTTTATCAAGTAGGCTGGACTATCTAGCTGATGAACCCAGGGAAAGACCTTGGCCTTCCTATACCCCTCTCCAACATAAACACATACCAGACAAACACACGTGTATTTCATTTCCTGGCATAACAATGACATCATGACTTGGGTATTGAATGATACTCACTGTGAACAATTATGTTCACCTTAATTATGACTGAGTTATGGATTATTTTATCACCACTAATTATTATGCCTTCTTTCTTGTAAAATTATTACTTCCTCTAATAATTACTTCATTGACTGTTTGGTTAGCATTATATGTGGCTATCAGTACTTTCCCCTGAAAACTGAGCCAGTAGTGTAAGTCTTGAGTTCATTCAACCATAACAGGCTATTGTTTTTTCTACCCAGTCACAGAGACATTTTCCCCAAGCCCCTCCTCTCTTACCATTCTGTGGACCACTTATTCTTATGCTGTTATTTCTTGGCTCTTTGTTCTTATTTGTGAGTCAATATAAAGCATAGACTATTGTTTGCTAGGCTACTGCAATTAGGTGGTGCCTCAGAGATTTCACTTTGAGATCTCTAAATGACTGGCTCTAGGTCTCTTCCATGGACATGCCAGCATATTTAGAAAAGGATCTATTGAACTGTCAGGCATAAGACTAGCTGCCCACATCCTGGAAATCTCTAGGGAATGAGACAAGAGGGTAGAATGTGGAGGGAATCTTCCTCAGTGGCCCTCCTCTCAGCATAGGGCTCTTGCTTTGGACTGTGTATGGTGTCTTTGAATACAGAGTTCACTCACTTGACCTTCCTGCTTTCTGGAGGGGACAGCATGGCAGCCACTGTCTGCAGCTTCTGTGAAGACTTTTAACCTGGCCTTTGTTTCATGACTCCCTCTCTTTTTAATCTTCCTGGGTTCCGGAGACTTTCTAGTAATGTTTGGTTCACTGCTGCGCTTTCTGACTACTTCCAGCTTAGAGCTCTGCTTCCTTCATCTACTGGCTTGGTTTTCCCATACACTTGTTTCTACTAAGCTTTAAACTACATGGCTGTTGCCTCTGCTCTCATTTCTTTGATTTTTGAAGAGGCGTGCCTTTTAAAGTTCTTGCCTATGGTTTTCGAGAGATTTGCTAAAAATATGTAAATGCACTGCTGTAAGAGGGTCTCCACCCTGCGCTGCTTGACAGTGTGGAGACTGGATCTTCTCTTCCTTACATACGTGTTCCCTTCTGACAGCAGCTTGGTCATTCCTCTTTGTATCTCTCTCTCTCTCCTTCCCTCTCTTCCTTCTCTCCCTTTCTTTTCTCTCCTCTCCTCTCTCACATTCTTTCTCTGTACCTACTTTTTTCACTAGTTGGATGAAACAAAGTAGAGGTATTGTTTTCTTTTATTCAGTAGATACCCACATGGCCCATATCAAGCCAGTTGTCTTTTTCTTCTTCATGTGATAGTGTTACAAGGTGTCCGTATATATCTTTCCCATGGCATCTTCATCAGATTCCGTTGTTCTATAATTCCTAATTTTGTTGCCCTCTAGATTCCAGTAAACCCATTGGTGCCTATTGTTATTAAATATCATCCTCAGCTTCTAGTCGATTCTATTTACTTCTTATAAGGTTTAATTCCTTCTCTTTTGTGAAATTATTATGATTGTGTGGAACCAAAAAGCTGTAATTGATTCAAGATCTTAGGTAGTCTGAAAAACAAACACCAGATTGGGGGATTTTCTCTCGATGATATTGAATTAATTCGTGATTAGAATTCACATTCTTATGAAGTACTTTCTGTGACAGTATAGAGATAAATCGTAGGATGGAGCTCAGTCTCAGTCATTTGTAGATACAAAACGAAACAAGATGACAACATGTCCATGACCAGCATCGGACATTTAGTTTTTGCTTCTGTGTTTGAGGGTTGACTGAGGTACCTTCTTGGCACTGTGGGTTTGTAGGTAAGTTTCTACTGTCTTGCTCTGGGAACCATATGGTGGGGCTGAGGCTACCATGGATATGTTCTCACGATGATGGTGTAAATGCTAGAACAAAAGTCAACTATGTATGCTCATTTCAAGCCTCTGCTCATGGCATATTTAACATACCATCCCAACACGCTATCAGCACATTTAACATACTGTGGTGGTTTGAAGGAAAATGGGCCCCCAAAAGGGTGGTACTATTAGGAGGAGTGGCCCTGTTGGAGGAAGTGTCACTGCAGGGGCGGGCTTTAAGGTCTCTTTTGCTCAAAGCTTCCCTCAGTGTGACAGTCGATTGACTTCCTGTTGCCTGCAAGATGTAGCATTCTCAACTACAGCACAAACTCTTCCTGCACACACATGACCATGCTCTCATCATGATGATAATGGACTGAACCTCTGAAATTGTAGTAAGCCACCCCAATTAACTGTTTTCTTTATATGAATTGCTGTGATCATGGTATCTCTTCACAGTAATAAAATCCTGACTAAGACACAGACCATCCCAACATACCACTGGCACATTTAACATTCCACCACAATATGCCACTGGCACATTTAACAGGTCATCCCAACATGCCACTGGGCAAGGTAAGTCTCTTCGGCTAAGATCAGGAACTTTATTTCCACAAGTCCACAGCAAGAGTGTGAATCTTTGGTGCTGTTACAGGAAAGGGAGCGTTTGCCTTTCTATTAAATATCAGAGTCTGTTCCTTTGGAATGGTTACCCATCTTTCTCAAATTTCTTCCAGCTTCATCAAATAAAATCACATCCTAAACTCATTTGATCTATATCCGTGACATACCTTGTCTGGATATGGTTTCTTTGTATCAGAGACTGATGAATAATGAGAATATGACTACCTGCCACACACTTAACATATAATCACAGAGTAAGAATTCAGTAACAGAAATAAACACTTCCACCAGGAACAAAAAAGTGCTAGATAGAATTTCTGAAGTCCTGCTGGGCAAACAAATATTTCTGGGCCCCTAGATTAGGCTCCAGTTATTTTCTTTAGCAATCATATCCTGATCTGGTGTTTAAATCTGTTTTGTACCCGGAAAAGCCTTTCCCTGTCAGTCATCACCCAGTTTCTTCCAGAGAGTTGAAGACATAGTGTCTATTTTGTGTCTCACATAGTCTCAGCTTCTTTTAGCCCAAGCTGATAATAATTTTCACAATATCATTCTCTCAAACACATAGTAAGTTTTCTATGACTTTCATTCTATGCAACTATATACTAAAACAAGGCCTGTTCTTTATGAGACATGTCTTCTAGAGTTACTTATAGATAAGTAATTGGGATGCATCAGGCTCCTTTCAGGTATCCCCTAAGACCTTTGGCTTAGCTGTAAAGAGCAGTTAATATGAAGCCTCAGTCTTCAATGAGGTCATATTGAATGTTACAACTTCACCTTTGATTTGATCTTTATTTTGAGGCCATTTAATAATCACTGTGCCTTTTCTCCAAGTCCATCATTCAGCCCTCCAACTTCTTACATTAAATCCCCCCTCTGACGTTTTGCAAACTATTTAATTCCTCGGTTCTACCCTTTCAAGTAACACCATTATAATGCAGCTACTGAAAATTAACTAATCTTTCAAAATTCATCTTCAAAAATTCTTTACATAATGCCATAATTTATTAAATACATTTTTGTGTTAGTTATCCCAGGAAATTACCATACCATTTTCTGGGCAGTATATGATCTCTGCTATCATTTTTGAGCTTTTAACATCAGTTTTCTTGAAGCTTACAGCCAATATGACATTACCAACGTGTGCTCTTATCAGATGTTAGTATACCAAACAACCTCCACTGCAATGGTTATGGCATGTGCTTATTTTTATCACATATAAATATGCATTTTGACTGTGGCCATCCTGATTTTAGCTGTTTGTTCTGGGCTCCAAACTGGTAGGAAGTGATTACCTGGAGTGTATTCTTTTTGTGCTGCTAATAACAGAGTAAGAAAGCAAGTCCATTCACACAAGTAACACTTCAAATATTTGCTTATGCAGAGCTATTTTTCTAATCTTGCTGATCTGATTCCAAGTTAAATGCTATAGTCTCTATCCTGGGGAAGATTAGTGAATTCCATTCACATGACACCATGAAAGCAGATATACTATAATACTGTTATGTGGGAGATGAATTGGTACATCATTAAATTCTCCCTGAGACAAGCTAGCAATATGGAAAAATTAAGTGGACTGAGAAAGGAAAATATTCTCTCCACTCCCTTCTACCCCCAGAGTATGTTTTACATTCCTTGGAGGGGGGAGGCACTGAGTCAAGAATTTCTACACAAATTGAAAACCAAAATTGCTGCAAAGATGTCCCATGTGAAGATACCATCTTTTTTGAGAAATATCCCAATTAAGATGATTGGAACAGATGATTGATGGTAGTCAAGGCCAGATCACATGTCTCACATCTTTGTGGCATTTGATTTTAACCTGCCGTCTGTAAACCTGAACAATGCAACCATAACCTCCTTTGCAATTGTATCTAGTAAATGAAATTAAGATGGAATAAATAAGTTAACTAGCTCACATTTTAAATCAGCTTTTGAAAACTTTACTTAATCTTTGGAACTGTCAATTACATCCCTTGAACAATGAGGTGATGTAATATACAGAGCTAATGACAGGTAAGCATGTTCTTTTCCTACCTAACATTCACATTCTGGCCTTGTCTCTAGTGTGCACTTTGTTGTTTGTTTAATAAACTCCAACTTTGTTACTGACAGTCCTGAAATTCTTCTCTGCAGGTTAAGTCAAAAGCCCACAAACTGGAGGCTCTGACGTTACTTAGCAGGCTAGTTCAGCCTGCATCTCTCACTACTGTGGATGTTATGATCTCTCAGAAGATCCAAGAGCCTTCTTTTCTAGGGGAAATATTTCTGTTCCTCCTCTTAAGAAATAGTTCCTTTTTTTTTTTTAAAAAAAAAATGAACTTATTTCTTCATTTGTTGAGTACATCTTTTGTAAAGTGGGCAGATAACTTCTTTCATGCGCTACTTCTCTGCAGAAACAAAAACTCAAAATAAGCAATAAATCACACACACACATGAAAAGAGCTGTAGTGATTTTCTAATTCATGTCAGCAATGAAATATCTTGGATATATTTCTAAGAATGTGTTGAACACACATGGCAATACTTGATGGAAGAGAGCAAACCATAATTTTAGATTTTACTGGATTTGTTGAGTTTGAATTCACTGTGCCAGTTATAATGTACCTGTCTAACATTTTGCTGGGTTGGTGAGTGCAAACATAGATCTATTATCCACAGATTTCTGGGAACAGCAGGACACCTGAGATCTACTGGGAAACTGGAGAAGAAAGCCAGTAAGCAGCTGAGTGACAGAATTCATGACAGAGATCTCTCTATCCCAGGCTAGGTTTTCTGTTCTCTTAAGGCCTAAGGGCTTAGACCAGGTTTTTTTTTTTGTTTGTTTGTTTTTGTTTTTTTAACTTCTCATTTCCTGCTTTTAATACTTACATGCTGAAAAATGATGATTGAAAAAATTAAAAGTCTTCATTTTTGTGATTAAACCATTATAATTATGTAAGAGCAGAAATGTTTGTGGGTACAGTAAAATGCTGTAGTCATGCATATAACAGTCTGGGGTCTAGGCTAAGGGTTATACGGTAAGCACTGGTTGCCTATGGGTGGCATGACATGTACAGTGCTAAGTGCACTTACTGGGTGTTCAAATCTGAAGCTGCAGTGAAATCCCATGGTGCAGCATGGCCAAGCGCTACACCAAATACCTTGGATCCACTAAGCACTTGAGTGTGAATCAATTTCTGCAATTTTCACATGAAAAAAATCTTTTCCTGTTGTCAAGGTTTTTAGAATTCACATATTTGTTTCTGAACATGAGGCTGCAACTCCAATTTTAGAAGCTGTGGCTTAAGGTCCCACCTACACATTTACTTATAGATACTCGATATTTTTCAAAAAACTGATAGGTGGAGAGAACCAGGGCGTTCTCGGTGAACTTCTGGTTGATGCTAGTAGAGTCCCTGTTCACTTTGCATAGATAGTGAGTATAATCATTGAGACTTGTCTTAAGTTACTCAAACTTTTATTGAGGACCACACTAGCAAGCAATTTAGAGAATGGTATATATAGCATTATAGCGCCTCATATCCTCACAGAGACACTCCTGAGACTGAGAGGTTAAAGCAATCCATTCTTAATGGGTGAGGACTCCATCATGTTGTTAGATAAAAATCCCTGTTATTATTGCTATTATTATTGTTGTTGGTGTTATCTTCTGTCATTAGGTGAAGGCAGGGAGCACATCAGCCCTCAAAAGTCCACAGTTTCAAATCAGTTCCTGGCTGTGCTACTTCTAAGATGTATGCATTTTTCTTGGGTCCTTCCTTTCCTGGTTGTAGTTGCTATGGCATGGTAAGTGTCAGAGATCATGAAGCTACCCTATCTCCTCCTAGGAAACAACAAATGCCATTGTTCTGTGTTTGTCAGGGAAAGAGCCATGAGATCCAACAAATAAATTTAATCTTGTCAAGTTTGCCTCAAAATAGATCAAACAGTTCTCTAAAACCATATGGTGGTGGTTTTCGCAGTTTTCAAATATATATCTGACAAAGAAATCCTTAACAATGAATACAACTCCATTTCTTTGATATTCCATGAGGGAATATGCACATTATTTTAAATGCCAGCCTCAAAAGTTTAAAATATCCTCAATTTTTCTTTTCCTGAGGATTGGACTTCTTGACTCCCCTAAGTATACCTGACATGCTTTTCATTCTCATTGAGCAGGTAGTCAGAAGAACATGGTTTATTCTAATGATGATAAAGAATGGAGTGGGCATAGGTTCTCAGAGGATGAAAAGGATGCATTATCAATGCAGCATTGGAAATTGAGTTTAAAACTGTATCATGTTGTCTGTTATCAATTTATTATCAATTAAAAGTACAGGAATATTTTTTCACTCTATTTATAAACAAGATATTTTTCCCATATGTTCCTTGAAACTTATTGTTTTGACCTATATATTTTTCCAGGTGAAAAGGTGATACATACTCACCAGATAAAGGCTTGAAATTCAAAGAAACTAAAAGGCAGAAAAATTATCATCTATAAATACATGATGTGTTGTTTTGCTAATGATTGTTTAACAATATAAACATGCTTATTAAAATGCACATACTAACATTAAAATTATTTTTTAATAATTATAAAGCAATATGTGGTCTTCTTAATAGTGGAGAAGAATTAGATCTTGGGAAGTATGGAGAAGACCAAAAATGTTCCCAATGTTTTTGCTGGTGTTTATTTTACTACCCATGTGTCTGGTACAATGAAATACCTTAAGATATATTTTTCCAACTTAAAATAAGATTAATAGTCTTCCTATTATTGAGTTTTGAGCACTCTTTTTATATTTTAGATACATATTCTTTTTATTGAGAATTTCATGTGTGTATATATGCTTTGATCTAGTTTGTACCCAATTCCCCCTCCAATTTCCCTTCTGTCTTCTTTCATTCTTCTTTCAAAATTTATGGACTCTTTAAAAAAAACAACAAAACAAGGAGTCCACTTAGTGCTGCCAGTATGAGGGCGGGACCAACTACTGTAGCACAGGCAGCCTCTTATGAACCACAACGCTGAAGAAACTGACTTTACCTTTTCCCTGCAGCCACCAATTGCCAATAAATCCTCAGCTAGGGGAGAAATTCCTATAGATGCAGATTTGTTATCACAAATACATTTCTGGAATATTATCCCACAGTATGTAGCTTACTTTCCTACACTCTTAACAATTGCGTTCAAAAACCAGGTTTTATTTTTTTAAATAATTTATTTTTATTATTTTAATGAACTAACTGTGTGTGTGTGTGTGTGTGTGTGTGTACATGTGTGTATCTGAATGTGAGTAGTCACATATGAGTGTCAGTGCTTGTAGAGGCCAGAGGCATTCGGTAGCCCTGGAGCTGGAGTCACATATGGTTGTGAGTCGCCATCACATGTCCTAGGAACCAAACTCAGGTCCTCTGCAAAAGCAGCAAATGCTCTTAACCAGTGAGCCATTTGTCCAGCTCCCCAGAGCAAAGATTTTAAATTTTGATGAACTATGACTTCTCAGTTTTTTCCTTCATAGGTTGGGATCTAATGTCATGCCTAATACATTTTGGCTCAACTTGGGATATCAAAATTTTGTCCTTTTTTCCTGGAATTAATTTTTTAACATTTTACAAATTTTTATATTAAGCCTACCAAGATTTGGATTTAGTTTTTGTACATGGTGTGAGGTATCAACCAAGTCACTTTTTGACGTGGGTTTTCTAATCTTTAAGAACCATTTGTTGAAAAATTGAATATTACTGAATTTCTTCTGTATTTTTCTCAAGAGTACATGAACTATATATGTCTGAGTCTATCTGTGGACTGGATGTCACTGTAATGATTTGTATGTTTGCCCTTTCATCAGCCCCCCACTGCGAAGGCTTCGTGTGTTAACCTTGACTTTTACATTTTGGTTGATCAAAGTCTGAATATGATACTACTTCTTCATTCTCCCACTCTGTCATTTTCTCAATCATCTCAGCGCTTCTTGTTTCTTTGATTTTTCCATATAAAGTCTAGTATTAGCTTATCAACTTCTAAAAAAAGAGTCTTGTGAGGAATTTTTGTTAAGACTGTATTAAATCTATGGGGAAATTGATATAACATTTTTAAACACAGCCTTAGTATTCAAGAAGTGGAGAATAGGAAATCACATATTTGAGACAGCCCACACTAGATAGTGAATTATTGGCCAGCTTGGGATACATGATCTTACCTCTAAATAACAACAAAATATTTTGACCTTCAATTTATAGGGAATACTGCCAATTTGAATGAGTAGGTCTTTGAGTTCTTTCTTTCTTGTTTTGGCATTTTTAGTATATGAGTCATAAATATATTTTGTTAAATTCATTCCAAAGTTTCTCAGATTTAGACTCTATGCCCCAAATTCTCTCCTCTGTTTGATTGAGTCTATTGGTGATGCTTCCCACTGTTTGCTCACTTGTTTGCTTGGTTTTAGTTCAGCTTTGATTTTTGGTTGTTTGTTTTCTGTTTTGTGAGACAGAATCCCACACCATAGCTTGGAGTAAACTGGAACTCACTATATAACCCAAGCTAGACTAATTAATATTTAGAGCAATCCTCCTGTCTCTGTCTTCATGCTTGATTAAAAGAATGAGCTCTCGTGTCTAGATTCGGTGTGCTTCTTGATACATTAAATTTTTCATTCCTAAAGTTCTCTTTTTTCAAAATCTAATTTCCTTGCTGATTTTTCTTCTATCTTTTTCTGATGTTTTTCATCCATAATGATGATTTTTCTCCTATGTGTCAGTGGCTTTCCTCTCTAGGTAATGGATTGACTTCCTTATTTTATTATTCTACCTGCTAAGAAGGGAAATTATGATCATGCTGAAATCAAGTTGAAGACATTCAATTTACATTCATGATTATATATTTACGGCATAATAAAACAGAAAGAAATCCCCTGAAAGAAATAGCATGCCCAACTAGGACTCTTCCCGGACATCTCCTTGCTGCCTTGTGTTGTGGAGATCCTGCAGCTTTGGGTCTGTGGGTCAGGGCCCTTCATGTGCTCCAGCAGATTATAGATGGGGTGGATGTTGGGGTGAGCCAAGACATAACCCTGGACCTGGGCCTGGGCTCCTGTAGGGTTGGTTTGCCAGATGGGAAATGGGGACAGCCCTCTCATGGTCACAATTTCAGGGCTGGCTCACCTACAGCTGCACTGATGGTGTTGGCTCTATATTGTGCTGCCCTGGCGAGGTTCAGGGCTGCTCTCCTGAGTGTTGAAACGGGGTAGAGGGTGGATTCGAAGGGACTGGGAATGAATGGGATCAAGATACATGATGTGAAAAAACACATAGAACAAGCAAGCAAGCAAACAAACAAATAAATAAATAAATTCCACAAAATAGAAACAGAAAAAAGAAAAGAAATAGTATGTCCACCAGAGACCTTCAGCAAGAATAATACTAATCAGTAAAATATCATTAGCACTTATGGTAAATTCAATAAAAATAAAATGTTTACTCTCAGTGCTCCATCAGCAAATCCCTAGACATGCTTGGCAATGCATTAAGATAAGAAAAGAAAAATAGAAAGGAAAGCACAAAGTGTTCATGCTTTTTTCAAAGTGTGATCCTCTCAGCTTGTGAGACAGAATAGCCCTAAGTGATGAGTGGAGTGTGTTAGGGAGAAGGACGCAGAGATCAAGGATGAACTCTGGCTTCTGACTAGAGCTATCACTGGTGTTCACACCTTCAAATGAGGTAATGGTAAATGTTGATACAAAAATTAAGAAAAATGTCAAACTTTTAATATGTGAGTCTAGACTTTATCTGAGCAGCTTAATAGATATAATTTAGATCTCAGTGCAGATGTCAGCACTAAAAATACAAAATCAGAAGTTATCAGAATATATACTGCATTCAAAAATTTAAGCCAAGTGGCATTAGTTAAGGAAATAATTCTATAGGCTACCACTTTAAGGCAAGCAGATGGTAGGGACTAGACCCCTTCAATAAGACAAAAGCCTGAACTTTTTATAGTGTCACTAAACTGAGAAAGAACTGCTTTTTCTGCTGCAGGCCTCAGGAATATATCATAAGAACTCAGCTGGTTATGGCAAAGTCACTACCTGGAGGGATCAGTGAATTCCTCCAGAGGAAGCGAAATTCCAAGGAGTTTTTGGTGTTATTTGGCTTGTTATATATCAGCTGTCTTCTGTTTTGAAAATCATGTGTGCCTTCATAGTTTTCCCAGTTCATTTTTCCTAGAAGGGTTAACAGTGTGGACTGATCACTCTCTGGACATACACATTTCAGGAATTTGGAGAACAGACTCAGGAAAGGCTTTCTCTGGAATCAGATATCTCCCTTAGCCACTTTCAAGGACTAACAGGAGACACCGCCTAGGTTGACGCCCAACTTTCAAGGACTAACAGTGATAGCCCACATGCAAGTCTCCTGACTTTAGGTAAATTTCACAAGGAGACACCACCTAGGTGAGGTGGACATTAAGTAATAGCTTTACACAATTTAACTCAGACCCTCCCTTTTTATACTGGGACTTCCAGGGCACAGGACAGTGAAGAAAAAAGAGAATGGAATAACTAGATGGGTAAGAACTTGAGAGGAACAAACTGAGATGGGGAAGAACTAGACTGAAGGGCTAGAAGAAAGTACTAGAGGAACGAGATGGAAGATGAGGAAGAGCCAGATGGGGAAGAACAAGATGAGGAAAAACCAGATGAGAGAAAAGGAGATGGGAGAAGAGCTGATAGGGGAAAGAACTAGATGGATGAGAACCTAGAAGGGTCAGAACTAGATGAAGGAATTAAGATAGACCCTAGAGGGGACAGTAGATAAATATAGAGAGAAATCAGACAAGAAAGGAGCTAGGTACAAGAACAGAACTGAAGCTGTGTATATGTGGATGCTATGCCAGAGGAATTAAAGCAAGTGGACTATAGAGCTCGGTGTGCTGAGATTCTGTTTCCTGAAAATAGTCCTCACCGTTAGTAGTTCTCTCTCCTGAGCCCCTGGGATGTATAATATTAAGGCTGGTCCCGCTAATATTATACAAGATTTTTCAAAGGTGATCAGGAAATAGATCAATAGATATATGTTATTGAATCTTAATTAGAAAATTATGGCTAGTGAAGGTAGTGGAAGCTGTTGGTAAGGCAGGAAAACAAAGATTTAGAACCAGCCTGGTGGGCTTAGGGAGGTAAAGAATTTAAGACAATAGAAATAAAATGCTCTTGATACACTATGGGCAGGGCAGGAGTGAGCAGGAAGGTAGAGGATAAAGGACCAAGGGAGGAGCTGGTTTGCTAAGGCTGTAAGATATTTATCTAATTGTAAAGAACCCAGTATGAAGGAGCTGGAGCAATGGCTCAGCAGTGGAGAACATCTACTCTGATAGAGGATCCAGCATTCATGTGGAACAGCTTACCGCTGCCTGTAACTCTAGCTCCAGGGGCTCTGACTCATACACACATACCTACACACAGGTGAACACACACACACACACAAAGATAAAAATTTTTAAAAGAATAATAATCCGGTATATTGAGAGAAATTTTGACTTCTGAGTCAAAAGGAGAAAAACGTCAGTTAAATTTATTTTCTTTGAAGTTATAAGGAAGTTTATCAAGAGGAAGAACAAGACTGAGTTCTAATAAGCCAAAGTGATATAATTAGCTCAGAGATCATTTTCATGATACAATCTTTTTTCTCTCAATTCACTCTATTTAATTTTAACCAGACATGAGAATATATTCTTATTCCTCTCCTCTCCTCTCCTCTCCTCTCCTCTCCTCTCCTCTCCTCTCCTCTCCTCTCCTCTCCTCTCCTCTCCTCTCCTCTCTCCCTCTCATCATTTATACCTGATTTTGTTTAAGGTACCCTAAATGAGAGAAAAACAATGTCTTTATTCAAAGTACAATAGCTAAAAATCCCAATACGTATCTTTCCCTGCGACTCTGACAGCTAAAGCTCAGCCAGCCAGTCCAGGGCCACCAGGATGCTGAATCTGAAACAGATGACACACAGATAGCTTAAAATCATGATCCATTTTGTTAGTTGCCTCAAGTGGCCAATGGCTACATCAGTAGCATTATAACCAAACTCTCCTCGTTGCATTTCCCTCTGTGGTTTTGAACGTATAATTGCTGGTCTGTGGCAGGTTCAAGCTCAGCCCCCCACATGCTCTATCAACAATGGGTGCCTTAGTCACATCTGCATCTATGACCAAAAAAACTGACAAGAAAAGAAAAAAAAAGCTTCAACAAGTATTTATTTTTGGCTTTCTATTTCAGATGGTTCCAATCCATTTGGTAAGGAAGGCATGAGGACAGGGATTCATGGTACTGGGGATGTGTGACAGAGGACAGACAGCTGCTCACATCCCGGTATGCCAGGAAGTGAAGCATGACAGAAGCTAGGAAAAGAGCTTCAACAGTTATCCCACGTGACCTGCTTCCCTCAGTGAGGTACTACCTCCTAAGGGTTCATGATCTCCAAACACATAGCTACCCTCTGGGAACTAGGATCCAAAGCAAGAGCCTGTGTGGGCAGTTCAGGCACAGCATTTTCTAAATGTTTTCTAATGAATCCTTTCCCTGTGAAGAGACCCAAGAGTTTCTTTTCTGTCGCTTACTAACCAAGAACCATGAGCAGAGAGATATACTACATGCATTCCCATCATAGCATCCTCAGCAAAACATCACAATAACATCATAACAACCTCTCCCTACAAGAATTCTCTTCTTTTATTAGAATTTGTGGAAACTCGGAGAGGGGCTACATCGTCTTCTTTACATTAGGTCCTGTTTGATTCATGAAGGTTTAGGTCTTGGCCAGCTACTGTTTCTGGAATCAGACGCAGAAGCAGGAACAGGAATACCTATAAGAATACTCCTATCCAGAGCATACATGTTAAGAAAACAGAGGCTGTTCTTGTTTCTGCTTATGTGCAGCCTTTTCCAATGGCTAACTTGTGTGCTGCATAAAGAGAATTCAGTGTGTGTTCATTAAATAAATAGATCCACTAGTGGTTCAGGAAGAGTTGAAATAGGGGACATTAAACAAGGCATCCTATTTTTTTTTTTTTTTTTCATCTACAGGCACCCTCTGTGTGTCCTTATTGATACAAATGAAGACACAAAATAAGTTTAAGTAACTTTTAGCTCAGGAGTTCTTAGATTAGGGGACACATATACTTAAGATTGAGTCCTGGAATTCTGAATCCTGCTGAACAAGGTAAAAATAATTCTGTCTTAGGAGAGAAAAAGGTGAGGTCAAAGCTCTTTGGGTTTCCCCAGCACACAGTGGAATAAACCTAGACTTTGTTAATTGGACAAATTGTCAATTCCAATAAGCTCGTGTTGGCACACTCAGGCAGGAGTCCCCACAGGAAGATGCTGGTACCTGCTGTGATCTGTGCTGTGATGTCTACTGTAAATGCCACCCCTGAGGGAGGAGCAAGCCCACACCAGGCAGCCCTTCCTAAGGCTCCTCTTTTCCTTCACAGGGTGAAACTCACTGATGCAAATTGCTCAGCTGGGTCTTAATTAAAAGTCTGCTCCCTGGGGTTCTATGCCTTATATACTTCTCTTCCTTCTCTCTCCCTCAGCCTGTAACACCCTCTTTTCCTGTAACACCCTCCACACAGGCCCATGGTGAAGACAGCTGACAATAATGAGGCCCTAGGAACAGTTCAAAGCCTGCTGTAAAACTTTTAAAATTAAGCCCTTGAGATTTGGAGAGTTGTAATTAGAATCCATGGTTAGAAGTGACCTCAGATAACCCTGCCATCTAGCTGAAAATTTCCTCTACCTACAGGTCGGCTAGACCGTGGGTGCCAGTCAGTGGTCTTCTGGACCCAAGAGAGAGCAGAGTCCTCCTTGAGCCTTTTGAGTCATGCCCCCAGATTTCCTCCAGTAGAGCAGTTGGGGTGCATTTACTTCTTCACTATTAAAATAGGACAGTTTAATGAATATCTACAGTGACAAATGTTTGCGCTTGTTCAGTTTTCCTCAACATAAACTTCTAAAAGTAGAATTATAGATTGGAAAAGAGGGAGTAGTTCAAAGGCTTGTTAAAAATACCAACTCTGTTTCCTTTCATCCATTTATGCAAACATTTATTTAGCATTTAATGTACATAAACAAAGTACTCATTAGGTTCTGGAATCCAGCGGTAAGCAAGATAGACTAAGTTTCTGACGGCCTAATGGTCAAGGAACATAATAAAAAATTAAGTAAAACATGCAGCCCTAAATTGGACATTTTTATCACACACCCAAGGTTTGGGAACATTATGGAAGAGGGAGTGGAAAGAATTCAAGAGCCAGAAATTGGGGGTGGGGAGGGAGTACAGAGAAACACTGTTGTTTGGATATGGCAGGGCCCTCACACTAGTGAACTCTCAGTGCCTGTGGCAACCTGCACAAGACCTGCACAAGATCCAGCCTCCTATCATGCATGCATGGAGGTGGGGAGCCTCAGGAGGCCCTGTCCCTCCCTGTGGAGCAGTACTGGCAGGCAAATGTTCCTGGGGATTGAGAACTATTTCCTTCAGTGGTAAATTGGCCATGCTCCAGTTAATAACCCCACATCCTTGCTAAAGCAACTCTAACTAAACTCTGGGTCATCAAAAAGATATGAATAAATACATGGAAGTAGGAGGGGGACATTTCAAAAAGAAGGGTCCAGAAAGAATTGGGGGGATAAGAGAAGGTAATGAGGGAATGAATATGGTCAAACTGCATTATATACATGTTTGAAATTTTAAAAGAATAAAATGAAAAGCAATTTCTTCTTACTAAAAGCCTCTCACTGACCTTTGAAGTTTCAAAACGCAGAATGCTTTGTTTATCCTTATACCCCTGTACTCTTTCTAGTATGGAGTGGAGAGAATAGTTGATCTGAAATTGTGTAAAAATTTAAAAAATAAACTCAACAGTTACTAGATTATGTATAATTTCTTATAAAAATAGATGGTGTTCATATAATAAAACATAAATAGCTATAAATGCTATACAAATACTTAAAATTTGGATAATATGGAGTCAGGGATGGCTTAATTCCTTCTCTCATGACCTGTAGAATTGTTTGAAATAAACTCAGCTTCTTCTACACATCCTTCCTGCTGTCTCCCTAATGCAAGGTGTCACCAGGTTTGGTCTGGACTTGGAGATAACTTCCTTATTGGTCTCACTTCATGCTTCTGCTTCCCCTAAAGGGGAATTCTCTACTCCTCTGGAAGCGGTTGGAGTGATTCTCTTGGAGCTGAAGTCAGATCTCACAGTTCAGCCATCAATACATCAATATTCTCTTCTTCCTCTCAGAATAAAATCCAGCCATTCCCATGGTGTTCAAAGACTAAATGCTTTGCTCTGAAGATCAGAGACATGATGATGACGTCCATCCTCACAACTCTGGTAGGTAACACTAGAATTCTACTGAATACAGTAAGAAATAGAAGACTATAACAGGCACACACAAGAAAATGAAAGAAATAAATTGTTTAAAAAATCTTTGAAGTTGAAATAATTATGTATTTAGATAACATGAAAAAAACTACAAGAATAGAATAAGAACTAAAAAGTAATGTTAGTGAGGTGAATGAACAGGAAGTTAATGTAAGTCCAATATGCAAAACCCTTTATATTCTGCCTATGTTCTGTATACTAACAATGGAAACGGAAGTTTTAGATGCTCCAACAGCCTACCAATCTTTTAAAGAATAGCTAACGTTAGTGTCCTCAAACTGTTCCATAAAACAGCAAGCAAAGGAGCACTACCAAATTGATTCTACAAAGCTAGAATCACCCTACAGTCAAAATCACATAAGGATAGGGAAAAAAATGCAAAAAGTCTACAGACTAATATTCCTGCTGAACATACACATGGAGATTCTCAATAAAATACTTGAAAACTGAATTCAAGAACACCACCAAGTTGGTTTCATTCCAAGGAAGTCAATATGGTTCAACAACAAATCAATAAATACAATACAGAGCATAAATAGAAATCATGTGTTCATCTCAATAGATGCAAAAGAAACCTTTGACAAAGTTCAACCTTCCTTAAGAATACAAACCTTGAGAAACGAGAAAAGAAAGAACACGCATCAACATCAACACAGTAAAGCGATATAGGAAAATGTATAGCAAACAAAATAATAAATGGACAAAACCTGGAAACATTTCCTTTAAAGTCAGGAATAAATCCAGGGTGCTAACCCTCTCTGCTCTTACTCATTATACTGCTCAGTGTCTTACCTGCAGTAATAAGATCAGAGAAAGAAATAAAAGTAGGGAAAAGTAATGCAAGTAGGGAAAGATGAAGCTGAAAGTGTCTATTTGAAGATGGGATGATCCTATAATTAAATGACCCTGCCTGAGGACCCCATCAGAAAACTCACAGAATCAATGAGCACAGCAAAATGGCAGTGCACAAACCAACACATAAATCCTGGTAGCTTTTCTATAAGTCAGTAGTGACCCTACTGAGAAAGAAATCAGAAAAAAATCCTACTTACTATAGGACTTCAAAAAAACTAAATGTATAAAAATCATCCTAACTGAGGAGATGAAATACCTTTATAAGGAAACACTTTAAAATGGTAAAGAAAGAAATTGAAAAAGGCAACAGAAGATGAAAAAAAAAAACATGCTCATGAGCTAACAGAATTAATATTGTGAAGAATCACTATGTTCCAGAAATGACCCACAGCTTCAAAGCAGTCCCTATTGAAATTCCTATTAAATTCTTCCCAGAAATTGAATTCATATGGAAGGAGAAAGGACATAGAATAGGCAGAGTACTGCCGGAGACATCACAATACCTAACTTTAAATTACATTACAGAGCCTTGTGACAAAGACAGCATGGCCCGGACACAAAAGCTGACATGTAGATCAATGGAACAGAATGAAGTCTCCCGAAATAACCCTCCACAGCTACAGCTCTGACAATGGTGTCAAAACACTCATTAGAAGAAAGCCCCTCCAACAAACGGCGCTGAGAACACTGGGTCTACACACATGAGAGAATCAAACCAGATGCAGGAAAAAAAAAAATCAATCCAAGCGTAACAAAGACTTTAACATAAAACCCGAAACTCAGAAACTGTTAGTGAAAGCCCTAAGTTTAAAACTATTTAAAATGCAGCCATAAGAAGGGATATTTTTAAAACATTGTAAATATTACAGAAAATCGTCCCAAGATCAAATGGGATTGCATGAAATTGAAACTTCTGCCTGCCAAAGGAGACCGTCAGCACAACAAAGAGACAGCCTTCAGACAGAATGGGAAAAAATCATTTGCAGCTATATATTGAATTGAGGATTGATATCTAGAATTTATAAGGAACATCAAAAATTAAATACTGCCCCAGATCAGCCAATCAATACATGGGCTAATGAATTCAGTGGAAAGCTCTCAAAGAAAGGAAGACAAAAGGCCAATAACTGTTTGAGCTGTTTGAGCAAGTGTGCAGCATCCTTAGGCATCAGTGAAACACAAATTAAAGCTGTTCTGAGATCCACCTCACTTCAGTCAGAACGGCTATCACTAAGAAAATAAATGACAACAAATGCGGATGAGGAGATGGGGAAAGGTACCCATATGTGTCACTGGGAAGAATATAATTTGCTTTCTTCCTCATAGAAATCATTATGGAAGTTTCTCAAAAACTAGAAATAGAATTTTGATATGGCCAGCTATACTGTACTTTGGGCACATTGTGATGGCTATCATTAGCTGTTAACCTGGCAGATCTAGGATCATCTGGAAGATGCACCTCTCAGCATGCCTGTGAGGATTAAATACACTAAGCGAGGTGGGAAGATGTGCACACTGTGGGTAGTACTCACATCCTAGCATGCTCTCCACTTTTTGACTGCAGATGTGATGTGACTAGCTCCCTCAAGCTCTTGCTGCTGCAATTGTCCTGTCATGATGCACTGTAACCTGGAGATACAAGCCAAAACAAACCATTTCTACATTATGTTGCTTTTATCACTATATTTTCATCACACCACAAGAAAAGAAACTAAGACAGCTCCCAAAGGGCTCCCAGTCAGTATAGCACTGCACATTAATATTTAGTGTTGCATGATTTGTTCACAACAGTCAAGATTAGGATCTAGCCTAGATGTCTATCAAGAGATAAATGGATAAAGAAAATGTGATATGTACACATAATAGAATTTCATTCGGCTCTAAAGAAAAACAAGTTGCTCTCGACCACAGAAAAATGAATTCCACTGGAGATCAGTATATGAAGTTAAATAAGCCAGAGTTAAAAAAGAAAAACACTGTGTACTATCTCTCATGAAGAATGTAGTTTTGTGTGTGTGTGTGTGTGAGTGTGAGTGTGTGTGTGTGTGTGTGTGTGTGTGTGTGTTTAAGCCAAGAAAGGAGGAAGGGAGCTATTAGAGAGTACGAAGACAGAGGTGACGGTGGTATAAGAGAGGCTAATGAAATATACAGAACAGAAAATCGACTAAAAATATCAATTAATGAATGAAAAACTACAAATGGAGGGCATGAAGTTGGGAGGGGGAAGTTGGAGAGGGAGAAAACAGAATGGGGAACCACTTGGGAAGAGAAAAGGGGGTCAGCAAGAGTGGGAGAAAGATGGAAAAGATGGGTGAGAGAGTGAATAAAAACAAAATGTCAGATAATTTTGTAGAAAAATGTTACAATGAAACCCCACATTTAACAAGAATAGAATGTTTTTCTTTGTAATTTTTAAGTTCTGTGACTGTGTAGAAATATAAAAATGGTGCCATAGTTACATTCTTGAGACCTCTCCTGCTTCTCCTACCCAGTTTCTCTGCAGTTTTTTTTTAATTTTAAATTTTATTTATTGTTTGAATCTTCCATACATACATACATACAACGTTTCTTGAGCATATCCACTTCTCAAGCTCCCTCTCCAACTTCTCCCAGGATAGACATCTCCCGCCCAACTTCATGACCTCCTGTTGTGGTTTGTAATTTGTTTTTAACCTACAGAGTCCCAGTAGTCTTTCCCTTGTGCGCATGGGCGTGGAGTCATTCGGAATGGAGAAATCAACAGTGGTCACATTCTCCCTCCCTCAGCAACTGCTTCAACTTCCTCCCTCCCTACACTTCCAACAGCTCCGCAGCTCCCAAGTTTTAGCTGGTTTGATCCCATGCGAGTTTCTTGTAGGTAACCACAGGCGCTTTGAGCATGCGTGCAAAAGCCATGCCCTGTCCAGAGGATAGCGTGCCACAGTGCCCCTCATCTTCTGGCACTTAGATTCTTTCCATACCCCATTCCATGTTGTTTCCTGAGCCTTGGGGTGGAAGGGTTGATTCAGGTGAACACAGTCACTAACCCTTAGCACTTTGAACAGTAATGCCTCTCTGCACTAGCCACTACCCGCTACAATCGGACCTTCTCTGAGCAAGGCTGGAAGAAGAACAAAGCTATGGGCAGAAACAGAAATATTTAGAAGGCGGCAGCTTGGCAACATGACTATTTAGAAAAATATCATTATATTCTCCCCCAGGGCCCATGTTTTTTGACCGACCATGTTTAAAATGCCAGGCATGAGTCCTCCTGCGCTGCTGGCCTCAGATCCTATCAAGAGTGTTCATTTACCCTCACTGCCACGCCAGTGGGTTCTTCTTGCCTGCAGCATGTGATATCTAGCTCTTGATGTGACCACTGATACCTTTTTCCCTAGCAGCATGCCGCCCTCTTTTTTTCTGTGCTTCATAGACCTTTAATGGTTATTTCTGTTCTTTGTAGCTTCTTGCTTGGGGAAGGATTTTGGTTTCTTGGTTCCTATTCCTTCTGCTTTTCCAATACTGTGATAGAATTTTTACAAAAGATCTCGTTTTTTTTTTTTTTTTTTCTTCAATCTGAGGCTGGGGCGGCCAGGGGTGGGAGTGCCGCTGAAGTTTCAGCCCGGGCTTAGTGCGCCATCTGGAGGGGAGACAAGAAAGGGCCCCAGTTACTCAGCTCGCAAAAATGTGGAGCTCCTCCTAACCTACAGCAAATTTCATGAAGCCTAGTTCATGGGCATGCAGCCCGGGAGGGTTTGACAATAATCTCTAGGGGAAAGAAGAGCTTCTTCAAAGTTGATGTTGAATGAGATTCAAATGGACAGAGAACAGAAACAGGGCCGGCAAGAAGGAACGCAGAGGCCCTGAAGTGTGAAGACTGGGGAGTGTATTTAAAAGTTGATGGTTTCTCTTGGAAGTTTCCGTTTTCATCTCCTACAAAACATGGCTGAAGCCATTCTCACGAGAACTAACTCTTGCATATGGAAATTGGGAAAGGGTAGATCAGTGAAATATTCTTTGTCATACTGCATCTGACCATCAATAGAATCAAAACTTACATTGCCTGTTACTAGGTAGAAGAGAATAGGAGAAAAATTAAAGTGGTATTGTGATTTCCTTGTAAAGATCTCTTTGCATTTCATAAAATAGAATGTTGTTTTTTTTTTTAAATAAGGAAAAGAGTCTGGGATCCTTAATTAGTCTTCTACAATTTTACATAGCCCATAAGTACCCACAGAAAGCTTTCTTATGTGTTTGGTACTGTTATATATTGAAGAATCAACTGTGAAAAATATAGGTGTCACTCTTGCCTTACTGAAATGGACTGTCTGGTGGGGTAAGAGAAACTAACGAGACAATTGTAAGAGTGATGAGAAGTATTTCGCAGATACATGGTGTGACTACAGATAAACAACATACCTAGTTATCATACATAGGTGGACATATATTCTCTTCTAAGACAGAATCTTGGGATGTAGCTCAGTGGTATTCACTGAGGATCTTCTCTCTCTGTCTGCCAAACTGAGGTAGCAGATGGGCCACTCCACTCACCTGACACTTCTGTGGGCTCTGGGGACCCCACTCTGGCCCTCTTGCTTGTGTGGTAAGTGCTTTAACTGTGGGACCATCTCCCCAGCCTCTAATGATCTATTGTAAATTCTTGTTTTATCACTCCTTGGCGACTTTGAAATTTGGGTTTCCTCATGTGTTCTGAAAGCTATATTTATGTACACAGTTTAGCAATGTTCATGCACCGTGGAGTTGCAAAGACACTGATCCTTCAACACAGGAATCTAGCATAAGTGTCTGGCTTCAAACTGCAGCATATCTTGCCTAGATTTTTGGTTTGTATGTCACAAACCTTGGCCTTTGTCTATCTCTGATAATAATGCAAACTTTTTTAGGATATCAGATACAATTTTCAGCAAATTGTTCAGTTATTTTCCAAATAAATGAAGTCTGATATTTGGTAGGCTGTGTGGCCACTGTGTGGCCGAGGTGAGATATCTATTTGTGGTAAAATCCACATGCTAAGAGAGAAATTCTGTGCTAAAGGAATAATTCACAGTTATGTTGTAAAGCTGAATGTATATTCATATGTATGAAGCAGTATCACCCACTGCCTTAATGGAATATATCTCCATGAAAAAATATATAGCAGCCTGTTATATAAATGGAATTTATCTTAATGTATGTGTGTGTGTGTGTGTGTGTGTGTGTGTGTGCATATTACCCTGTTTTATAAAGACTTTAACTTCCAGTAACACATGAACTTGAAGCAGAGACTGCCTGTGACAGTTCATAAGTAGTAGTTTTGCTGTAGCACAAAGGTTAGCCTGGGTTAAGCAAGTGGACTCTCAAATACAGCAATCATTCATATTGACAAAGCATTTATTGATCACCCGCTCTGTTCAAACCGCTCAGACAAATGATGTCTGTGCATGAATTTTAGGACTAGAACAAATATTCTCCCAATAGAGCCAACAAAGGATAGTTCTTCAGTTAAGTCTCTGGATTTGAGCAGCTCCTGTAAATACACACAGAGCATGAAAAATGCTAATCAGGAAGGTCAAGAGACAAATCAAATATCTTGAAATTGATCTAGCAGCAACAGATTGAGCCATCTCTATTGCAAATTTTCAAAGTCATTGTCTAACTGAATCTCTGCCTTGCAAAAGATCATTAAGATTAAGATGATTCTGACAACTGAAGTGTGTGTGTGTGTGTGTGTGTGTGTGTGTGTGTGCGCGCGCGCGCGCGTGCGTGCGGGGGGGGGGGGTGTCCCTAAAACTGAATTCTATGGAATCATGAGGATTTTTCTCTTGCATCCAATAAATGATCTTTTCCCAGATAGAACTTCAGTTGCTTCTTCTCTCTGTACCATCGTCTGCAGACATCTTCATGGAGTTTTCCTGCCACTCTGGCAAAGAGGCCAGGCTTTCAGCCACATCACTCTGGACAGGCCAGCCCCAGGTTTCAAAGAAAGGGGCCAGGTTCTTCTTCACAACCTCAGAGAACGTCTTCACCCACAGATTCATCTTGCCTTTATTGTCTTGGGGAAAGTTCGAGAGGGTTTGGTAGTCACCAAAGATCTGGATGAATGGCTCCCACCCGAAGCTCTCCTGAAGTTGGAAAGAGAAAGAAACAGAAGAATTACATATGCCACCTGCAAGTCATCCCCTGAATACATGCATGAAACCACATTGTGGATTTTACTTATAAGCCATCCTGTTCTGTTGATTTAATCCGTCAGTGGGTCTCTCATCCCTTTTTCTCCAGAACCCTATCCCTGTGACAGGTGCCATTTCTCAAGCTGCCTCAGGACAATGTCAGAGGGATTTTTGTGTTTTTACTCATTTTATTCCTATCAGGGTCTTAGTAAGCAGCAGTTAATTTCAGCATTGTTATTATTACTGTTACTGCTAAGCTTAATCATGAAGATCTGAATCTGCCTGAGGTGAGCTAGACCCTTTTATCTTGTGCAGCTAAACACTGGAGTTGGCTAGCTGGGACTCTCCTGCTTCAGGTTTAGAAAGCAAAGATTCCCGGCTCACCTTCTAAGAATCTGTGACCCTTAGGAATATAGCCTTGAGCAATAGTTAAAACATTTCAATCAGCACCAGCTGGTCCTTTCATTCTTGCTCAACTCTAATCACAGCCTAGGTCATTAGGAAATGTTTTACATTAACTATAACCAACCGTTATTGAAGGTCCATGTGGATTTCGGAGCTGCAGAGGCTTGTGTGCGCATGTGTGCTTAGACAAATACCTGAAGCATGTGCACAAGTCACATTAGGACGTGGGGCAGGGAATAGATACTGCAAAGGAAAATAATAAAGGAAGGCTTACTGGAAGCACCAAAGAAGCTGATATTAAAAGCTAAATGGGTGTTTCTTGATTTAAAAAAGGGGGGGCAAAACTGTTTTAAATTAAAAAAAAAAAAACAACTAAAACAACCACAAAAAAAAAAAAACATCATTAGTAAATGCCGGCAAGATGAACCATGGTGAGCCGTTCTGAAGATGAAATGTTTGTAGTCGTAGCAGATGGATTAACAGGTGAGAACTGGAACCTGAAAGAGGAGGTTTGGTGCTTTACCTGAAGGGGCTAAGAGCTACTGTAGGTTTTAGGTTTGAAGTGTTTTCTGGCGGCATTCTGCAAGATATGTCCATTTGGGATCCAGTGCAGAGAGAGGGAGACTGTGAAGAAAGTACTGGAGGACTGGAGTGAAAGATGCTGGAGAACTGAATGTTGTTTGTGGTGTTGGATGTGGAACATCAATAGTGGTGGGAGGCAGCTACCTGGCCAGCAATTCAGTCCCATACCCCAGAGCAGCAGTCTGTGCCCAGGGGGCTTTAAAGTGAATTTGAATGACAAGGTTTTGATTGACACCATGACTGGATCCTGTAGATTTTCAGACAGATTGCTTATTAAGAAGGAAACTAGTGTGGTCCAGAAGTTATCTCAGACTCATTGGAATCACAAAGGCAGTGAAAGCCCAGAGACAGAGTGCTTTCATGCCCAAAGCACTGAAACTAGGCTCTAGGTTTGTCTTCACTAATTAATTAGCTCAACAGCAAGCAGCTCATCTATGTTACCTTGGAAGTTTGAACATGTAGTATGACTATGTGAATATTTTTTTCAATGTATTTCCCACAAGTAGTGAGGACCTAGAAGGGAAGGGTTTTGAAATGCTGTAAAATACTGCACATTATTTATTTTTCAACGAAGCCTCTTGACTTCATTCATGTTTGATGTTTGCTTAAGAAGATAACATCTTGAATAACTTGTTACCAGGTCACTGTCCCTACAATCTATCTTCATAATACATTGTTGGAGTGGGGTGACACTAATTTTTCCTAAGCTAACAATGTAGGTCAGGAGAAACTATTTCCATTTGGCAAAACTGAGTTTCACTGCAAATTTTCTGAGTACAGCTAGTCAATTGCACTGTATTTCCCATAGTGAGCCCATACACTTTTATTTATTTTCACAGTTACGTGGTAGAGAAGAGGAAACACATTTAGTTATCTACATATTATCCACATTAGGTTTGCAATTCCTGACCCACAGCAAGATGACACCCTCTGCCTCTCTCACATATCCCAGGAGGACATGCAATGTGTATGGATCTTGGGGTAACTGGGGAGTCTGGTGGTTCCCACCTCCCTGAATATCTGTTTGGTACATGGAGATAAGTCTCTAGAGCTGTCCATACAACCCAGTTACTCAGGGGTGCTCCCTTGTACAGGTGATCTTTGATCCTCTGCTTCTGAAGTTCAGGATTCAGGGAAGGGTGGGCCTGATCCCTGTGGATGTTTAGAACAGTCTCATGCACATAAACAGCCCAGAGATTGCACAAAGCTTCATTGGTGTGCAGTGGGACACTCCATTTACCCTTCTGCTGGTTGTGGCCCAGCTCATGTATCACACCCCAAATACCGTGTGACCTGATTGTGACCTCATCAATGATGCCTTTTGCTATACTAGTGTAGCCCATGATGGGGTATCCAGAATGGAGAAAACCTGAGGAACATAAGGGGAAATAATAGATGAAGTGATACATGTAATGACATTTTGTAGACTGCATCTTCACTATCCCAGAAGCTCCAAAATACACTGATAAGCTCACTTTGACTCTGCTCACTACCTAAACTTATTTACAGCCCATCAGGCTTTCTTCTCTTTTTTCTTGGACAGATTTTGACACTCATCTGCATTTCACTGTGAAGGGTGAGTATATGTGGAATGTGATCCATTATTTTCTGTTTTTAGATGGGTGATGCATGCATGTCATGAGGTCTTGTGTCTAGGTACCCAACACTGAGGGAAAGCAGTATGACTTTCCTCCAGTTTAGTCTTAATGTGGTGGTAATCTAATTGTACTGAATTATTATTTTGATTGTATGTTAATAAATAAAGTTGTCTGGGGGTCAGAGCTATTAGAGCCATAGCAAGAGTGTGGCGGTGGTGGCACACGCCTTTAATCCCATAGATATCTGTGTGTTCAGGGTCAGAGCTATTAGAGCCATAGCAAGAGTATGGCGGTGGTGGCACATGCCTTTAATCCCATAAGATCTCTGTGTGTTCAGGGATATAGCCAGCATTGGAGACATATGCCTTTAAGACCTAGGGGGCTGCACATTCAGACAGTGACGAGGCAGTCATGTGTTTGGGTTTACAACCAATGAGAAGGCAGAACAACATACTATAAAAAAAAGAACCGACAGGAAGTAGGTCTCTTTTCGCGAAGCTGGGACAGCAGGAGGAAGGGTGAGATTTTAGCTCTGAGCTCTGACCTCTCGGCTTTCTCTTTTACATTGTTTCTGTGTTTCTTATTTAATAAGACGGTTGAATACATCAATATCTGGCGCCCAACGTGACAAGAATCCATTAAAAACTGCTTGGCTTGGCGGCAGGTCCGCTTTCCCGCAAGGGCGGCAGGCGACCGGCTTCTTAGTCCGAGCAGCAGCTTCTTAGCCTGGGTCTAGTTCTGCTTGACCTCAGGCTGGACTATCGGTGAGCTGCTTGCTTAAATCCTGCTTGCTTAAAGCCGGTGCTACAAACAACTCAGAGTTGCCCTGCCGAACAGGGCCCTGCCTGTAAAGCCAACGCACGTGGTCGGAGCTTAAGGAAGCCAGACCCAAGCCTTGACTCGGCACAAGAGGGAACACGTGGCTGCATTTAAACTTTAGCCAGCTACGCTTTCTTGCTCTCTCTCTCTCTCTCTCTCTCTCTCTCTCTCTCTCTCTCTTTCTCTTTGGATTTACACCTGGGACACTAGGTGGCTGCTTTGAAAATCCCCTCGGATTTCTACTGTTCTACGCAGATTTGGTAAGTCATAACATATCAGATATTTTAAAGGAAACTATCTAAAAGAGAATTTTTTCCACATTAAAAAACAAATGGGTTTTATGTGTACATTGGAAGAAAATTGGTTTTTGTTCGAAATTTTAGGCAGTCTGGCAATGGAACAACTATATAATATTAGTATTGGTGGAATTATGCACCTTATCACTATAATAATCCACATTTTAATATTTAAAAAGATAGTCAATTTAAGTGCCAGGATAACAGCTTTAGAAGAACTTGTTAAACCTGTAAAAATTCAGACAGAAGAAATTAACAGTGAAGTTGTTTCAAGTCTGGATCATAAGGTTGCAGAAAGAAAGCCTGTTTTCACACAGTCACCCTTAATTTATCCTGTAACTGTACAGCAGATGCCTGATCAAATGGCTACACAAAATAATTGGGCTCCAATTGAAATGTTGGATTTAAAAAGGTTTAAGGAGGCAATAGTATCTTATGGCATGCATTCCCCATATGTAAAGCAAATGTTAAACTCTTGGTCAACATATAATAGGATAGTACCACAGGACTGGCAGGACCTTGCACAAGGTGTTCTGGAACCCAGCCAGAGACTTCAATTTCTGACTTGGTTTAAGGAGGAGGCTAAAAACATAGAAAAACAATGGAGGGATAAAGGAATACAAGTTTGCCAGGATCAGCTTATGGGCGAAGGCCAATATGCTTCAGCACAAACACAATGTTTATATGATGTCCAAACCCTAATTTTATGTCAAACGGCAGCCTTGAATGCATGGACAAAGTTGAGGAACCAGGAAAAAAATCTGAGTCATTTACAAAGGTGAAGCAAGGCCCAAAAGAGTCTTTTACAGATTTTTTACAAAGACTGGCTTCAGCAGTAAAGAGAATGGTCTCAGATTCAGAAGCTGGTAAGGCAATAATTGAATCTTTGGCCTTTGAGAATGCGAATGCAGCATGCAAAAGAATAATCAGGCCATTAAGGGCAAGATCTGCACCTATAAAAGATTGGATTAGAGAAACAATTAATGTTGAAGCTGATGAGCATGATGATACATGGGTAGGAGAAGTAATTTCAAAAGGTTTGAGGAGTGTTAGATGTTTTGGATGTGGAAAGCAAGGACATTTGAAAAGGGACTGTAGACAGGTCATTCCCAGAAACAATGTTTCTTCAAGGAACAATGGCAACAGAATGCCCCTTCCTTCTGGAGTATGCAGAAGGTGTGGTAAGGGAAAACACTGGACCACGAATGTAGATCAACAAAGGACAGACAGGGTAATCCTTTGCCTCAGTCTTCGGGAAACTCCCAGAGGGGCCTCGCGCAGGCCCCAGTGCAAATCCAGTTCAAACCTTTCCTGCAGCCATAGAGGAAATGCCTGCTCTGGAGAGCGATTAAATAACCAAATGCCTATTGGAATAAATCATGCTGGTCAGGATGATGAAACAGAGAGAATAGAAAATTCAGGAGAAAACATAAAGAAAATTTTTTGGCAAACTTCTATTAATGAACAAAGACCAAAATTAACAATAAAAATAAATGGTGTTTTGTTGTCTGGTCTGGTAGACACAGGTGCGGACGTTACCATAATTGCACCAGAATTTTGGCATCCAACTTGGCCTCTTCAGGAGGTAAACGTTCAACTGTTAGGAATTGGGACATTATCTCAGGTGAAACAGAGTGCAAGATGGCTCGAATGTATAGGTCCAGAAGGACAGAGAGGAAAATTAAAACCATATGTGGCTAACATAACTATGAACCTGTGGGTCGAGACTTGTTGCAACAATGGAATACTCAGATTACCATCCCTCCAATCTCAGAAACAAATCATAAACTAGCACATGTTACTGAGAGAAATATTAGAAGATATTGTTCTAATGAGTGGTCACCAGCCATCCATATTATACAAGAACAGGGCACAATAACTGATGATCTTCCAAAGACACCAACAGCTCTACCTTTAAAATGGTTAACAGACAAGCCTGTATGGGTCCAGCAATGGCCTTTAACAACAGAGAAACTCCAGGCTTTAGAAGAGCTGGTAGAAGAACAGTTAAATGCTCAGCATATTGAAGAATCAACCAGCCCCTGGAATTCTCCTGTATTTGTTATTAAAAAGAAATCTGGTAAATGGAGAATGGTAACAGACCTTAGAGCAATTAACAAAGTAATTCAGCCAATGGGCTCTCTACAATCTGGGATGCCTTTGCCTACTCTGTTACCAAAAGGATGGCCTCTCATAGTTATTGATTTAAAAGACTGTTTCTTTTCAATACCCTTACAAGAAAAAGACAAAGAAAGATTTGCTTTTACAGTGCCTACTTATAATAATTCTCAACCGGTTAAAAGATTCCAATGGAGGGTCCTCCCACAGGGAATGTTGAATAGCCCAACTCTGTGCCAATATTTTATGCCACAGCCATTGGAAGTGATGTGTAAAAAATTTCCTAAATCTATAATTTATCATTATATGGACGATATTTTACTAGCTGACTCAAATGCAGATACTTTAGAAATAATGTTTGAAGAAGTAAAGAAAATTTTGCCTTGCTGGGGATTACAAATTGCTCCTGAAAAGATACAAAGAGGAGATTCTATTAATTATTTAGGATATAAAATAGAGCTACAAAAAATTAGACCCCAAAAGGTGCAAATTCGGAGAGATAGACTACAGACTCTTAATGACTTTCAAAGATTATTTGGAGATATTTCTCATCTACGAACTATTGTTGGGGTAAAAAATGATGAACTGACTAATTTGTTCAGAACCTTAGAAGGTGACAAGGACTTAAATAGTCCAAGAGAATTATCACCTGAAGCTGAGAAAGAATTAGCCTTGGTAGAAAAGAAAGTGCATGAAGGACACGTGAATCGTATTGATCCAAAACTGGATTGCATTTTGGTTATTTTACCTTCTAGGCATTCTCCTACTGGAATATTAATGCAGAGGGAAGGTATTATATTGGAATGGATATTTTTACCAAATAAACCAAATAAAAAATTAAAAACTTATGTGGAAAAAATCTGACTTGATTTACAAAGGAAAATTGAGACTTCGTCAATTAGCAGGCATAGACCCAGCAGAAATTGTCGTACCATTAACTAAGGAGGACATTGAAAAATTATGGACAGAAAGTGAACCTTGGCAAAGAGCTTGCAGTAATTTTTTGGGAGAAATTAACAGCAAATATCCCAAAAGCAATAGAATTGATCTTATAAAGAAAGCTGAATGGATCTTGCCTCAAATTGTACGGCAAAAACCCATATTTGGAGTTCGTACATTTTATACAGATGCCAACAAAGAAGGAAAGGCAGGTTACAAATCAGAAAATTTAAGTAAAGTGGTTCAAAGTCCGTATAATTCAGTTCAAAAATCAGAATTGTATGCTATTCTATTGGTATTAATGGATTTTTCAGAACCTCTCAACATAGTAACTGACTCTCAGTATGCTGAAAGAGTGGTGTTACATATTGAGACTGCAGAATTTATCCCTGATGCTTCAGAATTAACTTCACTATTTATTCAATTACAAGATACAATCAGGAAAAGGAATCATCCTTTATATATAACTCACATTCGATCCCATACTGGTCTGCCAGGCCCTCTAGCACAAGGCAATGATGAGATTGATAAATTATTGATAGGAAATGTGCTGGAGGCCTCAGAATTTCATAAAAAACATCACGTCAATAGTAAAGGTTTAAAAAAGGATTTTTCCATAACCTGGCAACAAGCCAAAGAAATAGTAAAGAAATGTCCTACTTGTTCCTTCTACAATCAAACGCCATTACCAGCAGGATGTAACCCAAAGGGTACTCAGAGAAATGAAATCTGGCAGATGGACGTGTTTCACTTTGCAGAATTTGGAAAACTGAAATATGTACACCACACCATTGATACTTTTTCAGGATTTCAATGGGCAACTGCTTTGAGTTCTGAAAAGGCTGATTCTGCAATCACTCATTTGCTAGAAGTTATGGCCATCATGGGTATACCTGCACAAATCAAAACTGACAATGCTCCATCATATGTCTCTGTTAAAATGAAACAGTTTTTTGCTTATTACAATATAAAGCATATTACAGGCATACCACATAATCCTACAGGTCAAGCAGTTATAGAAAGATCAAACAGAACTCTAAAGGATATGCTAAATAAACAGAAATGGGTAACAAAAACCCCCAGAAATAGACTACATAATGCTCTTCTAACTTTGAATTTTCTGAATGCCAATGAGAAAGGAACAACAGCTGCAGAGAGACATTGGATAATAGAAAAAACTACAGAATTAAATCAGCCTATATACTTTAAGGATGTGCTGACCTCAGAATGGAAACCAGGGTATGTATTACATTGGGGACGAGGTTTTGCTTTTGTTTCTACAGGAGAAGATAAGCTGTGGGTACCATCAAAATTGATAAAGGTTCGATTTGAACAAGAGAGACCTCTTAATTAGAGGAGGTGATAGTTCATCAACCAGCATGAACATCCAATTTAAACTAACTTGTATCAATAACACATGCCTTTTCATTTAATCAGATAATAACTTGTCAAAAGGAAACATCCCCAAAATTAGTCTTGGGGAAAGGTTTTTGTTTTTATCTTTTAGGAGAATAAAGGTTAAGGAATCTGAAGAACACTGGACAAATGAGACAACTGAAGAAAAGGACAAATCATCTATCCCAAGAAACAGAGTGAAACGGTGTATGGGTATATATTATCTAAAAAAAAAAATTATGTCTTCCTAAATGTTTGTTTCTGCTTTTCTCTAAAGATTTAACACTATTGGTCTTCTAACAGTCCCAGTTCAATTAAAATTTAAAGCTGACTTTGGAGCTGGAGAATGGCTCTCTCCTTCTTTAAAATCAAGCATGTTGTTAAAAGGAAAATGCAAACTCCCTGTATCATGCCAGAATAAGAGCCATCTTCTGCTATGGTACAGGACAAAAGCAAAATTAATTAAGGGACTATTCTATTACTAATCTCAACTCTTCGATTCTATTCTGATTCTTTAAACTTTTCTTAAAGTATAAATTTTATATCAAAATTTACAAGATTAATATATATATATACATTTTAAACTTTGTTAAGATATGAATGGTCACATAGAGTACTAACTAATTCTAGAAAAAAGGCTAGCTGCATATATATGTTTTTGTGTTCGAGTCTCTTATCAGTTTTCTGCAGGAAATCACGGCCAGGCCTAACATCAACTGAAGTCTCCAGAAAGAAGATGGGGCCCCACAACAACAACAATTCCACGTGGACAATAATAATATCATTAAGCTGACAAACATCATCCATAGATCAGCTTTGAACTACAAGGTGCTCAGAGCAATTTTGAGATGACTAGCTGAGATGATCCAGTCTCAAAGACTACTTGAATAAGGACTTGAGATAAACCCTGAACTTTGGCATTATACACAGACTGGATAATGAAGGATATAGTTACCTCTCCTAGAATTTGACAATTAACCTAAAATTTTTCTTTCAGGATAAAGAAAACTTCGCCCATACCCAGCAGGAAGCAATTTTAAGAATACGACACCCACATTCCCAAAGAGGTGGTGTGGGGCGGGTGGTTTTTTGGTCTTTTTAATGGGTTTTGGGTCTGGGATAATTTTCAGTATTTAGGGGGTTGGTTACAAGTTATTGTCAAGGATTAGGAAAAAGGTTAAGCAAAGGAGATTAGATTTAAGGTTCTTGTTTAAAAAAAAAAAGAAAAAGAAAGAAATGAAATAGACAATTACTAGTTTTAAATACTTTACATTGGATTGAATTGTTTTATATTGTATACAAATTTGAAACTGATATTGTTAGAAAATGCTATATGTATATTTCTAATTGTATTTATTCCATCCATTTAACAATGTAATGCAAATTTCTGATCCTTGAATGTTATTATTATCAACTATTAGGATATAAAGAAATGAAAGCTAGTAGCTAGACATTATCATAGAACTTGTAGTCATATTAGATATGTTTTAAAAATTGAGCAGAGATGTTTTAGACAGGTCATCTTCAAACCCTTCAGAGATCTACAGAATATGGCATTTAAAATGTTTTAATAACTTAGAAAATTTTTCTTTTTTGAGACATGTCGGCTCCTGGCAGTACCAATCTACTTTAGAGAAAATATGGGCATTGAAGAAACTGCATATGGAGTCAACTTTCATTCTGGCAAAAGTTAGCCACTGGACAACAAAGTATCCTCGAATCAACAGGACAAAATGGACAGACAGATCATGAAACAAGGGACTACTGATTCTTGCCAAAACAAGTGTGGCTATGGCTTTATCAAAAGGCATCTTCTGAGGCCAGGACAATATGGCCCCATCCCTGAAGTGGCCTTCGCATCCAGAAAAGGTACAGTGCCCTTTTCTTCGAAGGCAGCTTAACAGGCAGAGGGCCGATGGATTCTGTTGTACAATGGAACAGCAGCTGAAAGCTCATGCCTCTCAAAAGTAGACTGGCATTTAATAGAGGGATGTGGAGAAGAAGGGGATGCTGAGATGAAGCCATATATACACAGCCAAGAAGAATGGACAGCTGAATTAAAAAACTGTCAACAATTTCCAGAATTTAAAATCCTGAATCATGCCAGGACACTAGTGGAATTCAGGTGTTTCTGGTATGTGGACTGCTCTCACCCAATGTGAGGTTGAACTGTTGACCTTGTGTACATCCTACTTCACAAATGAGTCTGTCAGATACACTAAGCCTATAGGCTGAAGATGATGCCCCAACACTGTGGAGAAACCTCAGGTGACTGCCCAGGCAGCTGGCTGTTTCTGTCAACTCACAAAATTTTTTGGAAGTTGCTTGCATGCACTTCCTGTTTTTATTTTTGTTAGCTAATATTATTCCCTTCTTGGATCTCTGAGGGAGTTGAAGATTAGTTAGTTATGGTTGAAGATTAGTTAGTTATAGTTGAAAATTAATTAGGATAGAAAGTGCATTAGATACATCTTGGATTTACCAAAATAGGATAGATAATGGAATTATTTTCTCTGATTTGTCAAATACCTGTTTAGGTATTTATTACTTGTATATATTGTATATAGTTATTGTACTTTTGTATATAGTTTTTCTTTTGTTAGTTATAACCTTTTGCTTTCTTTTTCTTTTTATTAAAATAGAAAAGGGGAAATGTGGTGGTAATCTAATTGTACTGAATTATTATTTTGATTGTATGTTAATAAATAAAGTTGTCTGGGGGTCAGAGCTATTAGAGCCATAGCAAGAGTGTGGCGGTGGTGGCACACGCCTTTAATCCCATAGATATCTGTGTGTTCAGGGTCAGAGCTATTAGAGCCATAGCAAGAGTATGGCGGTGGTGGCACACGCCTTTAATCCCATAAGATCTCTGTGTGTTCAGGGATATAGCCAGCATTGGAGACATATGCCTTTAAGACCTAGGGGGCTGTACATTCAGACAGTGACGAGGCAGTCATGTGTTTTGGTTTATAACCAATGAGAAGGCAGAACAACATACTATAAAAAAAAGAACCGACAGGAAGTAGGTCTCTTTTCGCGAAGCTGGGACAGCAGGAGGAAGGGTGAGATTTTAGCTCTGAGCTCTGACCTCTCGGCTTTCTCTTTTACATTGTTTCTGTGTTTCTTATTTAATAAGACGGTTGAATACATCAATATCTTAATGTTGAGGAATCATTTTGAAAGTCTGCAGATGCCAATTAGTTTTCTCATTGTTCCCTACACAATCTATTATTTCTCCTGTTTTATTCAGCATTAACAAGTCTCCTTGACTCTGCTGAAAGCTACTGAGTATGCATCTCTTGTCTTTTCTCTTACCCATCTTTGACTCTATTCAATTATCTTCCATGAGGACACATGAAAAATCTACAGATTTTTGCTTTTCATTCCTACAATCCTGTAACTATTTGCATTTTTAAGATTAAATGATGATGGACTATGTTCTCCATTGATCTCTATAAAATTATGTCAGTTCAGTTGAAGCTCAACTCTCAGAGTATTCCTATAGAATACCTACCAAGTGAAATCTGTTTGTCAAGTACAACCCTCTCCGGTCTTTCAAAAGGGAAGGGCCTGGCTGCCAGCTTGGCTACAGCCTGTACCATCTCATCCCAGAGTTGGAGCACCGGGTATGGGTCCTGAAGGACCATGAGGTTTTCTGTAGGGATCGTCAGGATAATAGTCTGTGGCTAGTTATCCCCAGGGAGCTTTGCTGTACTTGATAAGATTCTTCCATTCCTCCTGGGTCGTCTTACCTGGACATAAAGATTACATACCACTTTTTCTGGATTTCAATTATACCCCTTCAACTGTAGACCACACAGAGAAATAACTTGGTAATAAATCTCGCTTTGTCTTTCTTTGTGCTCCTTTTAGACCTCCTAGAAGAGGGTGTTCATATTTCTTAGCCCAGTTTCTGTCTTGGGACACATCTTTCCCCAATCATTCAACTGCCTTCTCTCAAGCCAAGTCCCTTCTCCTGCTCCAGGTTTCCCTCTGCTTTGTGTTCCATTATGAAACTGGGCTTCCTACTCACCTATCCTGAAGTATGGAGCAGACACAGCCCCAGTGATGGTGACAGACACATCATCCTGATTGTACTTGTGGGGAACAATGATGTAGAGAAGCCCCCCATAGAGCCAGGAGATGGACTTCTGAGATGAATCTAAGTGGTATGTATACGTCATCAGAGGGGGACGGTGGTAAACTTTTGCTTCACTTACATCGTCCATATGGCAACCAATGAGGACCTATCATAGTGAGCATAAGTCATCATGAGAATGACCGAACCACCTCCCCTCTGTATGTATATGTATATATACGTAAGAAGCCTGGCAGAGTTGGCAAGAAGAGAACCTCAGAATGGCAAGTGTCATGTGTGTAAGTAGAATATTACTACTACTTATCCATTTTCTCTAGGGCACCCTTTCCTGTTCATAACCACTTTTTGTTCTCTGTAGAGTTTAGGGATTTAAAAAAAAATAAAACCAGTTCCAAGGTAAATATTGATTCAGAGAGTACACTGCCATTTCCTTCGGGTCTCTACAAGAGAGGACTATGGAAGTGGTTCATGGAACTGAAGCTTGGAAAACATTTGGACAGTATTTCAGATACTCCAAGAAAGAAAACCAGTGAGAGAAGTTTTGACAGTAAAGATGGAGAGGTGAAAGAGGAAGTGCATTTCTAAGCCTCTGTTATGTGCCAAGATTCAGCTTTGCAATGACTACTGTCTTTGTCTATATAAAGGGAGGTGTTTTCTGACCTATATGCCTGGTGAGGTAGTTGGGAGAATCTAAAATGTTACTGAAGAGAGGCAGGAGGATCTCTGTGAGTTCGAGGCTAGCCTGGCCTACACAGTGAGTTCCAGGACAGCCAGGGCTACATAGAGAGACCCTGTCTCAAATGAACGAACAAGTTACTAGAAGAGGACGCGAAACTGCACCGGACGTGTCAAAAGTTCACTTAACAGGGAGCCAAATGCTTTACCTTCAGGTTGGCTTGAGTCACTTCACTGGGAAGTGTTATTTGTGCGACCTGACCCTCAGGTAAGTAGAGTCCAGTGCTCACCCAGGAATTGCCGTAGTCTGATGAGAGTCATAAGAAAGGTTGCAGTCTTCCCATTCATGATTCCACCTTCACCCATAGTCCCTACTCCACCAACAGAGCGACAGATCTCCCAGACCATCCTTCAGCCACCCAAGCTGCCTGTGTTCCTAAACTTACCTTCATAAAAGTTCATAGAAAAGAAAAAAGATAGACTTTTGAGAGGAAAGCACCATGTAGCAATGCTGACGCTAGCCAGCCCCTGTTTCTCTAGTCCTGAATTCCCAGGGTCCCTACTCCATTCCTTACCTGTGCTGATGGTCATGGGAGATTCTGTGGAAGACAGTAAGGAGGGAGGAGGAAGTAACTGAGATATGTCAACTCCGGATTTGAATAGTTCATAAGCGAGGAAAAGCAGAAAGGCCTGGGAGCTGCCATTTACGATTGGGTGTTCTTCACTCACATTTGGGAAGCCCTTGTTTGGGATGATTTTCAGAGCGTGTTTCTTCACAGAGTCATAGATAGAAATCTTCTGATGTGTCATTTGAAACATGTAGGAACAGTCTTTCAGGAGCTTCCCCAGCCATCTCTCTTGTAATATGCTCTCCTGGCTGTAGATCATGGACTCAAATTAGGCCAGGGCTGTACGGATGTGGTAGTTTATCACTTTAGAATTTGGGACTGGGAAGGAGCCTTGATTGACTACCTGGCTTATGATTCCAAGGCCAAAGCATTTAAGGATGATGTTATTTGGGTATTTAGTCATGCAGTTAGAGTCTGGGTTCCTGTGGCCCCATAACAGGGGTCTGCACCTCCAGAGTTAGCAAACCTCCACCTTCGGCAACAAATTCCTCTGCTTTCTTGGCATCTATATCAGTGAATGAGCAGCAGCAAAAGACACTCAGATCACTGGTCAGAAGTTCAGTTTCAGCCCACTGGAAGCTGCTTGTTGGTAGCATAGACTTCAGTGCTTTCATTTCTGAAGCCAACCCAATCCTGCCTGTTTGATGCCCCATCAGCCAGTGCAAAGCATTGAGCACAAATGGCAGCATCGCTTGATTAAGCATCAAACGTGCATGCCCGCCCAGCACCACACGGCCGAGGCCATAGTGGGCAGCTGCAAGAAAGCAATTGAATGAATTGTCAACTCCCAAGGGAAAGGCCCTCTGCCCATGTACCAGCAGCTGGGAGGGGACTGCCCTTGTCCCAATGTCCATCTCAGACACCCCTTCCAGGAGCTGCTGCTGGTCATACTTGAGCTCATCATTACACCTGGAAAGAGACAGTTCTCAAGTCAGTGAAGAGAAGTGAGTATAGGTAGGGCAGAAGAGGTTGTCCAGGACCTCAGTGCTTCGGGTACAAAACCTTTTACACACCTTTAATCCCAACATTCAGGAGGCAGAGGCAAGCAGATTTCAGTGAGTTCCAGGCCAGCTTGATCTACAAAGCAAGTTTCAGAACAGCCAGGGCTGTTACACAGAGAAACCTTGTTTAAAACAAAACAAAAAAAAAAAAAACAAGCAAACAAAAGAGAGTGAACAGAAGAGCGATACTTGCATCTTCAAATCGATGGTTTGTTTTTTCGAGACAGTGTTTCTCTGTGTAGCTTTGCGCCTTTCCTGGAACTCGCTTTGTAGACCAGGCTGGCCTCAACTCACAGAGATCCGCCTGCCTCTGCCTCTCAAGTGCTGGGATTACAGGCGTGCGCCACCACTGCCCGGCTTTCAAATCGGTTTTAACTGGACATTTAACAACACAAGATCTTTATCTATCATACAGTGAAGCTTAAAATACACATAGAAACCATCCTAGTGGAATTTCCCAGAGTGAATTGCTACCTATTCTGATATTTAAGTTGCTTCTTTGAATTATTAACAGTATTAAATAGAGTGTGTAAACAGCCTATCTTTGGGCACGAATCTCAGTGGTAGAGCACTCACCGCACATGTGCAAGGCCTTGGATGCAACCCCAATATGGGGGAAAAACAGAAACAACAACAACAAAATAAATTTAAGTGGACAAAACTGGAAATTGGAGATGGTTGTGTTGAAGGAGATAAAGCATGCTTACAAATATTCTATGTCTCACTTCAAATGCAGAATTTTAAAAATGATGTAAAAGTAGAAGGGGAGCGTTTAGGAGGAGGACCAGTGGGGATGATGAAGCCAAGAGAGGGTACTGAGGTGAGCATGAGGAGTGTCCATGGTGTATGTGCAATACTATCACAATGCAAGCAGGCATTTTGTACAGTAAATGTAAGCCAATAACAAAGAAAAGTAAAGGAATGGACAGAGAGGAGAGGGAAGGGCAAGAGGTGGAAGGGGTGGGAGGGGAGGGGGAGGGGGAGGAGAGGGAAGGGAAGATGAGAGCAAGAGAAGAAGGAAAAGAACAAAATTGATAAAATTGATCACAGCAGGTATGTGCGTATATATGTCACACACACACACACACACACACACACAACCCAAAACCAAACCAAACCAAACCAAACAAAAAAAAAAACACAAAACAAAAGGTGGGAGGAAAAATTTGCAACATGTAAACAAGCCAAAGAAGAGGAAGGACACTTAGTAAACAATAAGAAAAGAGATAAAAGTTAAGTAGAAAAACTGAAGAGCAGACATTTCAAGAAAGAAGTATGAATTGCTATAAACATATAAAAAGTTCTGCATTAGTAATCAGAAAACACAAGTGAATAAAGTTTCTCTATGCCACAGTGACAATATATTAAACAAAAACTCGTACTATTCAGTACTAGTAATAGTATAGGCTATATTTTACTATGAGTTAACATGGCCTTTTAAAATAGCAGTTTCCAATTTCAAAAGACATTTCATATTTTAATCAGGCTTTTGCCTGATTAGACTAGGTGTAAAAACTTGTATGTGGGCCAGGCGGTGGTGATGTACGCCTTTAATCCCAGCACTTGGGAGGCAGAGCCAGGTGGATCTCTGTGGGTTCAAGGCCAGCCTGGTCTACAGAGTGAGAGCCAGGACAGGTACCAAAACTACACAGAGAAACCCTGTCTCAAAACAAACAAACAAAAACCAAACAAACAAAAAAAAAAACTTGTATGCGATGAACTGTAGATACTGATGGCGAAACTTTAACAACAAATATTGATATAACTTAAACCTCTGTTCTTTTGTATCATGCTAGTTACTCTCCCTTTTTTTGTTTGTTTTTTGTTTCTCTGTGTATCCCTGGCTTTTCTGAAACACACTCTGTAGACCAGGCTGGACTTGAACTCAGAGATTTACCTGCCTCTGCCTCCCGAGTGTTGAGATTAAAGGTGTGTGCCACCACCACCCAGCACAGTAGTTACTCTTAATGGAATCTGTTTGGAATGAAAAGCATCAAGCAGTTGATCCAATCCTACAGTCAAGGGAAACCCACCATAATCCCATTTTTATCTAATGAGTAATCCTGCTGTATCATGGAAGAAGATGCTACAGGGCTGCCCCCAGGTATCTCACCACACTTTGCCATTTTTAGCTCAGGCATTACCCTTTTCTGATAGTACTACTCTGCTCGAGGAGAGAGGTTCCTGAATGTAAAGCTATGCAGTTTATTCATGTCACATTTCCTTGCTATCCCTGGAATAGATTGACTTTGTGTTTGATTGACTGATTCATTCATTCATTCACTCATTCATTTATGTTTAATTCCTACTCATAATGCCAGGTCTTTCATGATGTTCTAACAATACAGTGGTGATATAATATACAAGACAGATATAATTCATTTTTTAAATTTCTCTGTGTGAGGGAATATGTGTATATGTGCCTGTTTACTTGTGTGTGTGCTCACATCTGTGTAGATGAAAATTTAAGTATGAGCATGCTCATGGTGACCTGAGTCTGGTGTTTAGAAGTCTTCCTTGATCACTCTCCACTTTATCTATGGATGATGGATCTCTCAATTGAACCCAGAGCTTATCCATTTAGGTAGCCTACATAGCCAGCTTCCACCAGGAATCCCTTGTCTCTGCCTCCCATATACTGGAATCACTGGATGGTCTCCATGCCAACCTAGCATTTATATGGGTGCTAGGGATCTCATTCTGGTCCTCACACTTGCTTAGCAAGTATTTTTCCTTCTGGGCCATCTTCCCAGATGTGAACAAACACAATTTATTTCTCATATATTTTGTAGACTTTTTTCTGCACTTACCTTCAAATTGTAACCACTCCTTAATAATTACTTATGATGAGGAGACTCACTTGTAAATAAAACAAAATACCCCAACCTCAGGGTATTTAATATCAAGTCTATACTAGAGAAGATAAAATAGCGTTGCTTAACTACTATGGTAGTTTGTGTGGGAATGGCCCCCCATAGACTTGTATTTAAATGCTTGGTCACTAAGTAGTGTCACTATTAGGAGATACAGCCTTGTTGGAAGAAGTGTGTCATTGGGGGTGGGCTTTGATGTTTCAGAAGCTCAAGATAGGCCCAGAGTCTGTCTGTCTGTCTGTCTGTCTGTCTGTCTGTCTGTCTCTCTCTCTCTCTCTCTCTCTCTCTCTCTCTCTCTCTCTCTCTTCCTGCTGGCTACCAATCTAGGTGTAGAACTCTGGGCTCCTTCTCTAGCACCATGTCTGCCTGTGTCCCACTATGCTTCCCACCATGATGATAACGGACTAAACCTCTGAACCTCTAACCAGCCCCAATTAAGTGTTTTCCTTTGTAAGTTGCTGTGGCCATGGTATCTCTTCATAGCAAAATAACACTAACTAAAACAACTACTATAGGTGATAATTACATTAGTATTTATAACTATTTTACTCGGTGATAACCAACATATCTACTGTTAGGCTGAAAGCTCCCTTTAAAATAGACTGATTGGGCTGATACTTAACAAGAAAGGAAATATCACTTACTTGACATAAAGTGTGAGGTTGGATATCTTTTTAGAGACCTTGAACAAGTCTCTATTCCCACAGACATCTGTGAAATACACTCCAGCCATACTTGTCACCTGGTTTCCAGGAAAAATGGACAGCACTTTATCATGTCCATTTGTTCAGCCCAGTACCAGGCCTGGCCTCCAATGAGCAAGCCCCCACCACGCTTCACAAACTGGACCAGCTTCTCAGTCAAGCTGTCATTGTAGGCATCCGTGCAGTAAACACCCAGAGTCTCTCCAGGTTCAGGCTGAACCAGTGCCTCTATGCCAGAGTCACCTAGGATGTTTACTAGTGATGCCAAGGAGGGATGCACTACAATGGGAGCCCCTGGGGAGGGGCAGAGCCAGTTCACTGTATTGAGAAGAAATGGAGTAAAGCCAGCCTGCAACAAGTAGCCCTCATGGGATATGACAACCAGGCGGCCTTGGCCATAGGAAGAGGCAGCAATGAGCACCTAGCCCTTGTCATTCACCATCACTGGGAAGGCGGCCTCCCCGGTAAGAAGGAGTTCACTGGGAATGGATTCTTTAGGAAGATCCCAGCTGGTCACTCCATTCATGAGGGTTTCAAAAGCAGTATCAGGAGTTGTTGCCATGCTTCTTCCAGCTGCTGCAGAGGACACAGAGACTCAGGATAGTGAATGAATGAGCAGGCACTAAATGAATGAAAGCAATAAATGTTCTTTTACAGTGTCTTGCACAAGAAAGCCTGTACTCAAGCTTAAGAAGAAATTAGAGTACTTACCTCTCCTTTCATTTCCTCTGAGGAGCTTCACCCTTAGGATATATTTTCATCACTCAGTTATTTCTTGCTATATCTTTCCTCACTTCCACCCAGATGTTCCCCATGGCTCTCTTCCATTGTCTTAGCTCACCTCTCTTCTAGCTCCATGCTACCCACCAGACCCTGTAATTACTTTTCATTTATAAGATCCCCATGGCTTACCCCAGCCCAGAACTCTTCAATGCACATAAATCCTTTATTTTGCTAAGCAGATTACAGTTATCAGCTCCAATTCTTATTTGTGAGGAACTGTGCTCATATTTACTTTGTCAGAAGAGCAAACATTTGAACTTATTTCTTTCCGTGTAAGGAAGATGCTATCAACCTTGAGAGGTTTGATGTAAAGGTTGATTTGTTTAGGGATGGGCAATGCATCTGTCAAAAGCCGACTCCTGGATGTTTATCATTCTCCCCAGTTGCTCAGACTGATGGGAAGTAGCACGTTTTTAGAATCACATTTGCCCTCTTCCTTTCTCCATCCAACACCCCACCATCAAACTCTGCAATGTATCAATTCCACCTCTTTCCACTACTGGTGCCTCTAGCCTGTTCGAGGATCTTAGGATTTCAGGCTTGGACTACACCAGTTATCCCATGCACTCTCCTGGTGAGGAACCCTCACTGGTGGTTAGTTTTTACTGTCGAGTTGGCACAGCCTACAGCCACCTGAAAAAGAGATCAGGAATTATCCAGATTGAGTTGGCCTGTGAGCATGTCTCGGGGTGGTTGTCTCGATTGTGAATTGACTGTCGTGATTGTTAATTGAGGTGGAAAGAACCAAGGAGGCACCACTTCCTGTGCTGGGTCCTGGACTGTGTAAGAATAAATGAAGCTAGCTGGGCCCTCAGCAAGCAAGCAGTAGGCATGATATATTCATTTCTCTATATTCATGACATAGGGATGTGGTATGACATCTCTAAGCTCCTACCCCTGTGAATCCTCTGGAATTATGGACTGTAACCTGAAATTGTGAATAAAATAAATCCTTCCACCTCTAAGTGACTATTTGTCAGGGTCTTTGTTAGCCCAAGAGAAATGCAACCAGAGAAGGCGCCTCACTCCTGGGAAAATTGGAACCCTCCTTTTAGCCTGGAAATGGAAGTCTGGGATCTGCCTTGCCATGACATTTCACCTTTATATTTCATTCTTTTCTCTATAGTCTATTTAAAAAAACAACAAAAAAAAATGTGACTCTGACTTGTGATTTTTATTCTGCAACAGTTCATTTCCTGCAAACTGCCGTTTTGCTTCTCCCTGTTTTTGCTCATTTCTGATACTCATTTACTAAAAGAAGCCAGGTAACAAAGTTTCTGCCTTCATTCTGAGCACAGAAATTTGTTCATAGAAAGCACAGGGTACAGGATCTTTAGACGCAAAGCGTGGCTCTGGTTCCTTTTGAAGTCCAATTGTGAACAGGTATTGTCATTGGAATAACATGCCTTCCCAGTGAGAGATCACTCCACGCACTTAGAGATGAAGGGAAACTCTTAGCTAAAATGCCTAGCTGGCTGGGGCTAAGGCCCAAATAAGAGTTAGGTTTGAACAGAAGGTATATACACTGTAGGCTTATGTATTCCCCAAACATGGTCATCTATAAATCTTGTCTTGGCCTCAGGACTTTGAACACTTTGAACAGTTTACACAGAGACAGGAGACTGCAAGTCTGGCTGTTTAGACAGACAGGAGGTTTCCACAGCAAAGCTGTTGCCAGAGTTATTTCTTAACTCCTGACAGGAGCACAGGGGACTTATGGCAGACTAGACTTAATGATGGTTGTGACTCTGTGCTGCCCCTCTTGAGCTGCCCTTGGAGGTATGACTTTGGGGATGGGCAAAATGACTGGTTGTAAGTCATGGCTATTTCTTTATTATGGGCATGGAGTTTAGTGGTAGTTGAATAAACATGTGCCTCCTAGCATCCTAAATTTTGCTTATCTCTAACAGGCGTGGTTAGCAGACTATTCTCTTTGGGGTATTTTGGAGGTGGTGCCCCTTAACCTAAATTCCCCTTGTGTGACCTAATGTCTCCTAAATAAATCTATTAGTAAATCCTTTATAACTGTGCTTCTCAACCTGTGGGTCTCAAACCTTTGTCAAAACCCCATCTCTAAAAATATTTGAATTATGATTCATAACAGTAGCAAAATCACAGTTACAAAGTAGTAATGATATAATTTTATAGTTGGTGTCCCCACAACATGAAGAACTGTATTAAAGGGTCACCATATTAAGAAGGTTGAGAACCACTGCTGTAGTACATGCTTTTTACTATTTTGAGTTGCTTTGCTATCTGTACAGCACTGAGAGGCTTCTCTAGTTGACTGCACAGCCTAAGTGCATGGCACCTTTCTAGCTATCAAGGTTGTTGAAGAGTGAGTGAGAGGAGAGCTTTGTTCTTTTGAGAAGCAAGAAGGCTAGGCAAGATGCTTCAATTTCAGCACTAGCTCAGTCTGACAGCTCTAGTAGGTGACTGGTTTTCAGATAGTTAAAAGACCTGCTTACCCCGCAAGTTTCAGAAAGAGCAGGTGTAAGCACACGACCCTCTGTGTACTCTTTGTGTAGCTGCAGATTAGCCAGTACTCTGATGAGCACATGGGTTATTTTGTCTTTTATTGAGGTAGCCAGAGACATAGGCAAAGAAACATTTACTTGGAAAAAGAAATGGATAATTTCTTTCTTTTTTCAAATAATGTATTTATTTTTCTCTTATGTGCATTGGTGTTTTGCCTGAGTGTATGTCTGTGTGAGAGTGTTCTCTCTCTCTGCTCTTAATGCAATCTGCTGTAGATGCGATTAGCTGCTCCAAGTTCTGTCACCTTGGCTTCCTCACTGGACTGTAACCTGAATTAATGAGCAAAATAAAACCTTATTGCTCATTGCCAAATAATAATTAGGAGAATGGGTAAATATTATAGACTGTGATGGCTGAATGAGGCAAAGGCTTTAAAAATATGAAAGAAAGCAGCCAGATCTCTACGGTGAAATCCCATTGAAGAATTTCCTCCAAAGACCCATTCCTTTTCTTTAATCTTTAATTAGGAAACTGAAATATCACTACTAGCCAGATGGGACCAAATAGGGAATTGTGAGTTGGGTGATTATCACTGAGATGAGAGGCACAAAACTATATATATATATATATATATATATATATATATATATATATATACATATATACACACATACATATATACATACACACACACATATATATATACATACATATACATACATATATACATATAGTTTTATAGATCATGGGCAGCTTAGCTGTGGCCCCTCTAAGATTCCCAGGATTAGTGCTGATTCATTCATGAAAACTGACTTACCAAAAGTCAATAGGTCAAACATCCATTCACTAGAATCTACCCACCAATCCATTGATCTATATGCCTACCGCCTAATTTGTTGAATTCATTTGTTATTTTAGTTTATTTTTTGCTATTGAATAACACTCAGGGTTTTGTACCAAATGAAGGACATATTTTAATGAATTATGAAAATATATGTCTAATTTAAATTTGGGCTAGTTTTTATTTTAATTATTTTATTTTTTCTTTTTCATGTGTGGAGTACATATTCATGTGAGTCTACCTGTTTGCATATGTTTTGTAGGGTGCACATGGACAGGTGTGTGTGCATGTCAAGGTCAGAGGTTGAAGTTGGGAATTTTCCTCAACTGATTTTTCACCATATGCATTATATTGCAGGGTCTCTCAATGAACTAGTCTGGCTAGCTTAGTTTGGAGATTGTCCGTGCCTTATGAGGCACTATAGGGGCTTCCATGTCCATCCAGCATTGACATGGGATCTGCAGGGTCTCACACTTGGATGGCAAACATATGAACTGCTGGGCCATCTCTCCAGCCCATATTTTATAATGCATAACCACACCTAGAAGATTATTCAATGGTTCTTTCTACCACAGACTTCTTATTGTATAGCTCAAGGGAAACAGAACATAGAATAAGCCCTATTGGGCAAATGATAGGTGAAGAGGAAAATGTGTATTTAAAAGTTAATATTTAAGAAGAAAAAAACTGATGGAAACTAGATTAAGCTAGACACCATCTAAAGCACTTACAAGATGATGGTGTGATCTCCGTGCTCCCACAAGGCAGAAAACGTGGCATAAAACTGAGAGGAGACAGTTTATAGAGAAAGTAGAAACAAACAAGCACCACATTAGTTATTTGAAGTCACAAATCTTTGCAAAGAAAAAAGGAGGAGTGAGAAAAGCAAAAATAACTACTATTACAATTGAAAAAGGAACAACGGGAAGTGGTACAGTGAGGGCAGAATAGCATGGAGATGCCGAGAGACATCTCAAACATTTGGAAATTCAGACAAAAGTAAATGGGTTGTTGAACACATAGCTTCCCAAACTGAACTGAAAATGTTAACTGATATAAAAATAAAATTTATTATAAAGAAAATTCCAGACTGTGTCTCGTGAGCTATTTGAAAAGTTCAAAGGGCAGATCATTTTACAAGTTATGAAACGTTCTCAATAAAATAAAGTAAGGAACACTGCATAACTTATTTTATGAAGAAAGATATAAATTTGATGTCAAAACATTGTAATTCTAGGCAGGTCTAACCTGTAAATTTAGATGAAAGAGTCCAAAGAACAGCATTGCAACTGTAAACAATAATTTATATAGATCATAATATGCATATGCATGCCTAATTAGGTTAACACTAATTGAGACTGAATGTTAGTTTAACATCAGAAAACAAATCACTACATCCATCAATTTAATAGATGAAAAAACTACATGATGGTTTAGGTGTTGAACAAATACTTTTTGTGAAATCAAAGGTTTTTCATAAAAATGTCTTAGAAAATAAATGCAAACTTTCCAAATCTGATAATAGGTATGTGTATAATCTTAGTTAAACAAAATAGTTAAGTTGTAAAAAGGCCAAAGATTTCCTGTTGAGATCAGGAATTAAAACTATGCTTTATTTTTAACTGACACACAATAATTATATCCACTTTGGGAATGCATAAATGACCTTTCTTTAAAAAAAAGTTTTATTTTTATATATGTGTATGTCTGTGTGAGACTATGCACATGCATTTGTGGGTGACTGTGGAGGCCAGAAGAGGCTGTTAGAGTCTCTGAAGCTAGGGCTACAGGTCGTTGTTAGTGATCCAATACAGATGCTGAGAATTGAACTCTGCTCCTACACTGAATTCTGGTTAATATACCCTGTGAGACTCCATTGGAGAAAACTGATTTTTTTCCACTTGGCCAGTGGGTATCAGCTGCAGACAGCTTCTTGGTTAGGGATGAGAGCCTGTGTGCACTTCTCCTTCTCAGCGCTGGGACCCCATCTGGCTCGAACCTGTGCAGGCCTTGGGTGTATTGGCACAGTCTCTGTGAGTTTATAAGAACCTCTGCATTATCTATGAGAGAAAGTATCAATATGTAAAAGTAGAGGTATAAGAGACACTCAACTCTCCCTATGTATTGATCTATGGCCTGAAGAAATCATTTGGGATCAAAATTCAGAAAGGCTTACTGTTGCTATTTTTATTTGCTTTAGTCGAAGCCCATGAGGAGTGTTGAATGGGACCTCAGAAATAGGCATTGTTGAGAATGTTTAAAGAAAACTAAAGTATAATGAATACTAAAGAAAACTAAAGTATAATGAATACTGGGATTTATTGTAAAGATGATATAATAAGATGTCATGACAGAGAAATAAAGAGATAAACAGCAGAGAGGAAGACAGACTCCAAAGATATCCTCACATTCACAGACACTTAAGCATGAAAATGAGTGAGAAAGAGTTGACTTGTCCATGAGTTTAACCCAAACTCAAAACTACTATTATATTCTTAGTTCTCAAGACCACAAAACTCATGGAAAAATGCAAGGTTTAAAGAATATCATAAAACTCTTAGAAGACAATATGAGATTTCTTTTAAAAATACATTTTATGGGACCTCCTGAAACTGAGAAGCTTCTGTAAGGCAAAGGACACAGTAAATAAGACAAACTACAGCCTACATGGGAAAAGATTTTCACCAACTCCACATCTGACAGAGGGATGATCTCCTAAATATATAAAGAACTCAAGAAACTAGACATCAGTATAACGAACAATCCAATTAAAAAATGGGCTATAGAGCTAAACAGAGAATTCTCAAAGGAAGAATTTCAAATGGCCAAAAGACATTTAAGGAATTGCTCAACATCTTTAGTCATGGGGAGATGCAAATCAAAGCAACTCTGAGATACCATCTTACACCTGTCAGAATGGCTAAGATCACAAGCATTGCAGACAGCTTATGTTGGAGAAGATGTGGAGCAAGGGGAACACTCCTCCACTGTTGGTAGGAGTGCAAACTTGTACAGCCACTTTGGAAATCAATATGGTGGTTTCTCATAAAATTGTGAATCAATCTACCTCAAGACCAGCTATACCACTCTTGGGCATATACCCAAGGAATGCTCAATCATGCTACAGAGACACATACTCAACTATGTTCATAGCAGCATTATTGTAATAGCCAGAACCTAGAAACAACCTAGATACCCCTTAACTGAAGATTGAGAAAATGTGGTACATATACACAATGGAGTACTGCTCAGCAGAGAAAAACAATGACATCATGAAATTTGCAGGCAAATGGATGGAACTAGAACATATCATCCTTAGTAAGGCAATCCAGACTCGGAAGAACAAACATGGTATGTACCCACTCATAAGTGAATACTAGAAGTAAAGCAAAAGATAACCAGACAACAACCCACAACTCCAGAGACACTAGATAATAAGGAAGACCCAAAGAGGGATGCATGGATTGCCCTGGGAAGGAGAAATAGATGAGATCTCCATGAGTGAACTGGGGTGAGGGGTGGGCAATGGAGGGTAGGGGACAAGGGATGAGAACACAAGGGAATGGGATGGTCAAGCTAGAACAGATATGGAGTGGAAAAGCAATGAGAGAAATACTGTGATGGAGGGAGATATCATGGGGATAGAGAGAAACCCTGTGCTAGGGAAATTGTCAGGAATCCACAAGGATGACCCCAGCATGGACTACTAGAAATAGTGGAGAGGGCACCTGAACTGAACTGAACTGGCTTGCCCCAGTGATCAGTGAATACCCTAACTGTCATCACAGAGCTTTTCTCCAATGACTGATGGAGGCAGATGCAGAGATCCACAGCCAAACACCAGGCAGAGCTCCATGAGTCCAGTCAGAAAGAAAGAGGAGGGATTCTGAGAGCAAGTGCACCAGGATCATAATGGGGAAACCTGCAGAGATGACCAAACCAAACTAGTGGGAACTCATGAAAGTTGGATCAATGGCTGTGGAGCCTACATGGGACTGGACTAGGCCCTCTGCATGGCAAGACAATTGTGTAGTGATTTGCTTGGGGGGTCCCCTAGTGGTAGAATCAGAATTCATCCCTGGTGCGCGAGGGGGCTTTTTGGAGTCCACTACCTATGATGGGACACCTTGTGCAGCCTTGAGGCAGGGGGAAAGGCTTGGACTTGCCTCTACTGGATGTGCCTCCCCATGGGAGGCTTTACCTTTTTGTGAGGGGGAGTAGGGGGTGGGTTGCAAGGGGAGGCTGGAGGTTGGGAGGAGGGAAGAGGGGGATCTTTGGTGTGTAAAATGAGTGAAAATTTTTTCTTATTTAAAGAAATGGAACTTAGTCCTGAAAAAAAATACATTTTAAATTAAAATACAATTGCACCCTTGTTTTTTCTCCCTCAGGCTCTCCCATGTCCCAAGCTGTCAAGTTGATAGCTTCTTTTTCATATATATATATACATATTTATGTATATATGTATATATATGTAAAAGAGATCACAAATATATAAACATAACCTGCTGAGTTTATTTTGGTGGTTTATGTGTATATAGTTTTGAGGTTGACCCTAGACAATACTATAGACAACTAATGATTTCTGAGAGAGGGAGAACTAGTCTTTTCCAGGGATGAGGCCCATGACTGATTTTCCAATATAAAATTTCACAAAAGAAATCTGGATAAATAGTCTTCCTTCACTCCTGATGTGAGTACAGAAAATGTTGATTTCACTCATTGCATTAAATTTAAGAAGAAATTGTCTTTACTAAACGACTGTCTAAGAAAGGTGATAGGTATGTGCACAGAGCACAAGTCACTTGGCAACACAGAAATGGTCGCAATCATGCCTAAAATGGGGGATAAAAAGCGCCCATGAGAATTAAGTGATCACATAAAACACACTTCAAACACTGGCCTCATTTGGTGCCAAGCAAACAAACTAAAACAATGACAAACTGCTATGTAGCCACCACATTGGCTAAAGAGTATCTAGTGAGATTCTGTTCATGAGTCCAGAGCAATGGAAACTCAGATAACCAAAAGGGTACAACTCCTCTTAAATTTGCCTTTATCAAAGTTGAAGGTTTGTGTGTTTATGTGTTTGTGACACATCAAGTTTATTTATAGTGTACATCAGAAGAACTGTTACACATAGACAACAGCAAAATGTCCCTAAATGAAACAATAAAATATCTATCAATAACAAAGAGTAACTGAGGGTACTGCATTTATGGACTATTAGGCAGAACTAAAAATAAACTATAACTTTGTTCATTGACAAAGGTGATGGTTATTAATCTACCTGGTGGCAGGAGGGTCTATATCTTGAAGGGAAGTAGTGAGTGGTAGTGGTGGTATCTGGTTATTGGTTATAATCTCCTAATCTAATGTGATTCATTTCAAAATTTTCATTTAAGTTTTATATTTACTTTCAATACATTTTTGTGAGCATGTTATATTTTATGATAAAAGGAACATTATTAGATGCCTTACTTATAAGAGCATAACCTGGGTAGAAAACAAGACAACATTCATAAAAGTACGTTTTCTCCTTCTTCAAAGTGTATTTCACAACACTAAAATTAAAGTGTTAAACAGTTCTGTCTGCTTTGTGCTTTCGCTTTCCTGCTTTTCCCCTCAAGCTGATAGGCTCTATATACAAGCATAATTTTATGTAACTATATAAAACCTAGGAACCAAAAATGAGCAAAACCATGCTATGTTTGTCTTCTTGAGTCTGGCTTCTAATTTGCTTAACATCTCCAGTTAACTCTATTTTTCTGCAAATGACATATTTTCATTCCTTTCTATGGCTGAAATAAATCCCATGTGTATGTCTACTGCATTGTCTTTATTTGTTCTTCAGTTGTTAGACAGCCTAGCTCTTGTGAACAGTGCTTCAAAAATCATTGATATACTATTGTTTCCGTAATATGTTGACTTAATCTTAACGAGAGCTTTGCCTAAAGGAAGCTGTTATAACTCAGTAATTTATATGACTTTGCTCTGCTTTGGACTTGATTTGAATGTTTTTAAGGCTTTGTGTGTTGAAATGAATACCTACGGTACAAGATTAAAAAGGATTGGAGCTTAACACTAGTGTTGAGAAATGGAACCTTTGGGGAGTGATTAGGGTTAGATAATTTATTAAGATAAACACTCTATTATTGACTCTTAATAGTTTTAAAGGAAGAGAGAAAGAGAACTCACACACACACACACACACACACACACACACACACACACACACAATCTGTGTATTCCTTGTCTTTTGTCCTGTACACCTAGACAGAAAGAAGGCCATTGCACAATTTGGCACTTTGACTTTGCATCTCCAGAACTGTGTGCCAAATGTCAACTATCCTTTGTCAAGTAGCTGCCTCTAGTATTTTGTTATAGCAAAAAAGAAAAAAACAAAAAAAACAAAACAAAAAAACAATAAAACAAAAACCAGACTAACACATACTCAAAGTTATTCTGAGAGTAGAATTATTTTGTTTGTTCGGTTCAAGAGGAGATTCTATCTGGCTAAGTGTCCTTTTTCATGTGAGGTGAGTCAAATAGAAAGGTAGCCTTTACTGTGGTTCCATGAGATCTTGGGTTTCATGTTACTTCCTTTCTCCAGTGAGACGTCACAAATGTATACATACTCCATATGTAGGAGGTCCTGTGCTCACAGGTAGGACCAGGAGAACCAGGAAATTTTTCACCAAATTGTGCCTAAATTTAATTTTACCAAATTTACCAAATATACCTAAAATAAACTACTTGTGGGTCAGACTCCTGACGTTTGAAACAACACCAGCTACTTAGTTGTGTTGAACTGAACTACCTTCTTGCCTCCCTCAGAGACCCCCACCCACAGAAGATTGGATGGGAGAAGTCTGTTCAAATATTGAATGAGTGACTTCTATTAGTTATAAAGTCATGCTAACCTGTCAGTGTTTTCTTTAGAAGATTATGTTTAAGTGAGAGAATCCGTGTTTGCTTCGTGCACATATTTCTTTGCAGTTTAGATGTCTTGCTAGCTAGAAACATACAACATCAGCTTTAGAAGGTTCTTGGGTTATTTCTAATTTTTATTTATTTATTTTTAGAATATATAAAATTAATAAGATGTGATTTAGACTTAGTGTATGTATGTAATTGGTGAAGGCAAAGCTATTGTATCCTAAAATCCGAAATCCATTCTAGCACAATATTTGTCAACGTTTCCCTCCAACTAAAGCATATTAATTTGGGAGAATTTTAGAGACAGGAAATGAAAATAATATTGAAAAATAATTTGCTTCAGGAAAAGGGAACATTTATTTTTTAACTAACACTAGGGCAAGAGACTGAGTTTGCCTTGATGAACCTTTTTACATTGTATTTGAAGGGTAGAAACTGTAATGTTCACATGTGGCCACAAGGGGGAGAGAAAAACGCTATAGGCAGCACAGACTAGACTCGACCTAGGGCCTATTCACCACAGAACTTAAGTGATTCCCCTTAGCTATGTTTGTTATTTCATTTTAGCAGTATTTCCCAGCCGGAGGTTATTTGGTGGTTCACTTAGATAACATACCAGTGTTCTGGTTTTCTGATATTAATCGTCCATTCTCTTAAGTTACTGGCTGTATCACATTCAGCAAAGGACATAGAGGTAGATCTTCTTTACAATTATTAGTAAGTACTCCTCTAAACTATGTTAGGGTGACTTCTTTACTCAAAATGCTTTCATCTAGATAGGAATGTAGTTTTTTTTTTTGTTTTTTTTGTTTTGTTTTTTTTTTTCATTCACTGGATCTCATACCCTACATGAAGGCTGGGTTTTCTCATCCAATACAGTAATGGTGAAGTTGGAATATCCTTAAGAAAAACAAAGGCCCTGAACTTAAGAACAACTTTCTCCAAAACACCACAAAGCCCTCAATTTTGGAAGTTTTAAACTAGTGTAGGTAGGACAGAATGTTGATCATACCCTAAATCAGTGGTTTTTAACTTTTGGGTTGCGACCTCTGGGGAATTGAATGACCCTTTTATAATGTTTGCCTAAGACTACGGCAGAACACAGATATTTACATTACAATTCATAACAGTAGCAAAATTACAGTTATAAAGTAACAACAAAAATAATTTTATGGTTGGTGGTCACCATGTCACGAGGAACTGTATTAAATGGTTACAGCATTAGGGAGGTTGAGAACCACTGACTTTGGATGTATGCCTTAGATGAATGACCTTTATTATCCAGTTATAATTTTCTGCTTGAATCCAGACTCTGCAGTCCAGAAGCTGAGCAGGGTCTGACACAGGCAGAACCATGGGCCTTAGCGGACCTGATAGCAGGTTAGTACTATCATGTCAGAAGGTCTGGCATCCAATTCCTGCAGTCAGAAATGCAGCTTTCTGTTCATTTGCTTTGTGTCTCTATTTTCTCCTCAAGTAATAGGGGCCATAACATAGCTTCTTATATGGAAAAGTAAGCATAAAGCCTTTTTAAACAGCAAACTGCTAGATCCTTGTGAGAAAAATACATGTTGAGATATGATTTTTAGGTTGATTAGTTTCAGTGAAATGATATAAAGGCAGATTATTTTGTTTTGTTATTGTTGTTACAAGCATCTCCTCTATGTTAATATAGTTCACCAATCTGATCCACAAATAACTAGTTCAATTCTGAATGACTCTTAATGACCACACACTCTATCTATTTAAATAGTCTATTAAGGATTATTCAAGAGAAGCAAAAGCTGTGTTACTGAGGAGGGGATTCCTTGGTCATCCTAAAGGCAGCATCCCAATAAAGTTGTCTCCTGCATCCAACTTGCATTCATCTGACTAAAGCACACAGCCGCTGGAGTTCCTGTCCCTGCAGAAACAAGAAAGTCTTTCTTTGCTTGAATGTCATTCCTAAGTGTAGACTATTTTTAATCATGGTGAGTAGCCTTGCATGGTTTGGTTTTCCACAGTGAGGCCACTTGTGTTGGGTGCTAATTTTCAAGGTCTGTCTATCTTTGCTGGTTCAGTAACAGAGACTTGGTCATCTTGGGGCTACTCATGGACCAGAAATAAGGGGAAGTAGCTTCCTTCTTGTTGTTGTTATTGCTTCTCTCTCCTCTTCCACAGGTAACCTCAACAACAATGAATGCATTTCCTTAGGCTATTCTTCATGAAAGGACAATAAATTCTTTTATATATAATTTTAAATCATTTTTTATTGAAAATAACTTTTTTCCATACAATATATCCTGGTTATGCTTGTCTCTCCCCCAATTTCTCCTAGATCTTCCCCATCTCCCTATCCACTCAAATCCACATCCTTTCTTGCTTTGTCTCTTTAGAAAACAAACAGGAATCTTATGAAAAAAGAAAGAAATGACCCAAAAACAAAAAGAAAAAAATAATAACAAGAAAATCAACTTGAATAAAGCAAACAAGCAAACAAACAACAAAGAGCAAAAGAAAAATCACAAGAAATACATATAGATGCAGAGACAAGTATAAAAACACAACATCAGAAACCATATTATATTAGCAAAGACCTGTAGGGTAAGGGGGAAAAGACCAGGCAAAGCATTATGACAAACGAACCTCCAAAAGTATCCTTGAGTTCATTTTGTGTTGGGAATCTACTGGTGGGCATGGGACCTGGCCTTAAAATTGGTTTATATCTCCAGTGAGACTCTGTTGGAGAAAACTAATTTTCCATTTGTGAGTGGTTATCAATTGGAGACAGCTTCTGATTAGGGATGGATGGGGGCATGTGTCCACTTCTCCTCTCAACACCAGAGCCCCATTGGGCCCAGACCTGTGCAGGTCTGTGTGTGATGCCACAGTCTCTGTGACTTTATATGTGCATTGATCCTGCTGTGTTTAGAAGACCTTTCTTTCCTTGGTAGTCTCTGTCCCCTCTGGCTCTTCCACTCTTTCCTCCTCTTCTTCCTCAGGGTTTCCTGAGCTGTGAGGGGTGGAAATTGATGGAGATGTCTCACTTAAGACTGAGTGTTTCAGGGTTTCTCACTCTCTGCACTTTGTCCAGCCGTGGGTCTCTGTATTTATTTCTATCTATTGCAGGAAGAAACTTCTTTGATGATGACTGAGCAAGGCACTGTTCTATGAGTACAGAATGTCATTAGGAGTCATTTTATTGCTATGTTCCTTTAGCAAAATAATAGTAATTGGTTTGCCCTAGGTCCCTGGCCTATCTAATCAAGGGTTCTTGGACATTCAAGTGGATCTTAAATCCAATCATGTATTGGTTGATTAGTCTTACAAGATTTGTGCCTCATCTTGTATGCAGATCACCATTGCAGATTGAAGAATTTGTAGCTGAATTGTTTACCTTTTCCTTTGGTAGTATGCTGAGTACCTTCCAGTACTGTGAACATTAGTCAGTAGGTGTGAAGGCTCTATGTAAGCACCAGCTCAACTTCTCTATATTCAATGAGTTGTGTAGGTGTTGTCTTCAGCAATTGTGGCTTATTATCTGTTTGTGGATAGCAGCCTATAGCCTTAGCATAGCCTAGGTTGTCTGGCCATGGGACCCCTTTGGCCAACAACTTGATTACATATAACTCATTCCTGATACTAGAAGTTTCATTTGGTGATGAGAGATGTCCAGTTAGGACTCTGTTTCCCCTGTTATTAAGCATTTCAGTTTAGATCACCTTCATATATGTATATAATTTAGGAAGCTTCTACTGTATTAGGTTTCCATACAGCCCCTCAAATGGCCATTAGTTTTAGCTGTTCTTCCGCATATTCCCTTCCTAACGTTACCTTCTCCTTCCCCATTTGATTCTCCTGTTGTAGCCTCCTCCATCCATCTAGTATATTTCCCTTTCCTAGAGTGATCCAGTGTCCCACAGTCCCTTATTCTGTACCTAACTCTTGTGCTTATATGGATTATAGACTGCTTGTTGAAGACTTAACAGATAACAGATAAGTGAATATATACTATATTTGTCTCTTTGAGCTCTGGGTTATCTCACTCAGGATGATTTTTTTTCTAACTCCATCCACTTATCTGCAAATTTCATGATGTAATTTTTATAACAGCCAAGTAATGTTCTATTGTGTAAATATACCACATTTTCTTTATCCATTCTTTCATGAAAAACGTTGAGGTTGTTTCCAATTTTTGGCTATTATGAATAGAGCAGCAATAAATATGGTTAAGTCAGTGTTTCTGTAATAGGATGAAGTATCCTTTGGGTTTATCCCCAAGAGCTGTATAGCTGGATCTTGAGGTAGATCAATTCTGAACTTCCTCAGGAACCGCGACACTGATTTCTATAGTGGTTGTACAATTTTGTACAATTTCACACCAAGAATGGATGAGTGTTTCCCATTGCTCTACATTCTCACCAGCATGAGTTGTTACTTGTTTTATTGATCTTGGCTGTTTTCACTGGTATCAGATGAAGTCTCAAGTAGTTTTGATTTTCATTTTCTTGGTGACTAAGGATTTTGAGTATTTTTTTAGTGCTTCTCAGTCATTTATGTTTCCTCCCTTTTTTATATCTGTACCCCATTTTTAAATTGTTCTATTTGTTTTCTTGATTTCCAGTTTTGAGTATATATATATATATATATATATGTGTGTGTGTGTGTGTGTGTGTGTGTGTGTATATATGTATATATATATATATATATAGAGAGAGAGAGATAGATATAGATATATAGATAGATAGATTAGATATTAACTCTTGTGACAGCTATTCTTGGTTGTCAATTTGATTACGTCTGGAATTAACAAAATCCCAAATGACTAGACACAACTGTGAAGGACTTTTTTTTCTTAATCAAATCAATTGAAGTGGGAAGACCCACTTGTAATCTGAATCTTTAAAGTGGGAAAATAAATTTTTAATCCAGATCTTTTGAGGTAGAATGATCTACCTTTAATCTGGACCACATGTTCTGCTGGCAGCCTACATACAAGACATGAAAGAAGGAAGCCCTCCATAGCAAGTCCTCCTCACTTGTGGTTCTGCTTCTTCCCTGGGATCCTTGGCTTCATTGGTCCATGAGGGCAGAGGGAGCAGAAGCAGGGAACAGGATTAGGACGGCTGTGGGTATGATGGAGACAGTCCCCCAGGGAGACAGACTTCAATGAATCAGCTCAACTTCATTCCAGAGTATAAGGAAAATATAGGTTAGGGAGCCTGGGGACAAACCCTGATTTGCATGAAGTGGTGCACTCCTATCACAAGGCTTCCTATGCGGCACTTGGGTCCTACAGCAGAGCTCCTAGACATGTCTTCTTAGCAGGGCCTCTGCCAAGGGTCAAGCTAAAGATACCTCAGGCATCTGGTTTAGAGACAGCTTTCAGATAATGTCAGCCCTGCAGGCCCAGGGACATTCTCCAGATAAGGGCAGATAGAGGAAGAAAATTTTGCTGGGGAGAGAGCTTCCAGGCCAGAGAGACTGTAACCTCTCCCAGCCAGCAAGGCCTTCCCATACTCTCTGGCATTAGAACTTCTTTGGGATTCCAACATGTACTGAAGACAAGCTGAGGTATCCATCCTTGTGGAGTAAGAGCAATTGCCAGATTCTTGAACCTTATGTTCATAGGCAGCCATGGTTGGATTAGCTGGACCAAATCCTGTAAGTCATTCTAACAAATACCCTTTCTATGTATATATGCTCATTCTCTAAGTTCTGTTAGAGTACCCTGACTAATACAGCCCTCTTTCAGATGTGTAATTGGTTTAAAAAAAAAAACAAAAAAAAAAAAACCTTTTCCCATTCTGTACCTGCTGCTTGGAAGGACAATGAAGTCAAGCAGTGTTCAGAAATTTGTTGGAAACCATAAAAAAATAGAGGCTCCACTTAAGACTTCTTAAATGGAACTAGTACAGCTGCTCTTCTGGGCTGGCAGCATGTGGACCTTCTTGGTAAGATGCAGTGTGTCATTTTAAGTGATTGCTGAGGGGCTGCACCTCAGAGTGAGCTCTTTATTCCCCAGGGTGAAGAGTTTCCCTTCTCCAACTGTCTACAGTGCTTCTTACTCAGTTGTGTTCCTTAGACCAGGGCTTGATGGAGTTTCCAGTTTCAATCCTAACCACCCCACACAATCCCTTCTTTCTCAATTTACCCCTAACATGTAAAAGTGATGAACTCTTCTTCTTTCACCACCTATAGGTGTGTATAGATGTGACTTTTTGTTTTTCATGTAGTAAACTTTGCTCTTCTGGTTCACAACCTCTTTAACTCCATTCCAAGAGATCCAATAACATCTTCTGGTCTGTGGAGGCACCAGGCAGCTGCAGAATACTCATACACAGAAAATTAAAGAAAAGAAAGGAATGGGGAAAAGCCATGCTCACAATAAAACCTGCATTCAGAGGCTCGACCCGGGGAATGACAGCTGCAGCACGAAAACTCTACTCTGGAAGAATGGAAGTGTTTTTCCTGCATAGTGATGGGCAGGATGGCCCTTTGAAGACTGAGCAGGAATAGGCAGTGGCTCCACTTCTGGTCTTTCCTGCAGTTGCAGGCTTGTTTGGAGTATGCTAGTGCAGGGCATGGTCACGGGCAACATGGTATGTGACAGGCTCTTGCTTGGGGTAGCAGGCACAGCAGTGCATAAGAGCGACGTGGTCCCTGCCTTGACAAAGTCTCCATGAAGTGGGAGACCTTACATACGTCAATTCCAAGGAGATGACTGGTGTGTAAGGAAAAACATAGACTGTAGCAAAGCCTGGAGCACGAGGACAAGTCCAGGGGAAAAGAAGAAGAAAAAAGTAGAGGAGGAGGAGGAAGGGCTGCTGAAAGAGGAGGAGGAGACCTTAAAGGCAATGGCATATTAACCCAAGTTAATACACAGAGGTCTTTCTTAAAGCCACAGGAGATTCATGTGAATTAGGAAAGGCCTTTCTGTTGGCTCCAAGTGGTGAGATGTGCCCCAGTACCCTGCATGACCCTATAGTGTGGGTTCCAAGACAGCACATCTTTCCTTACAGGGCAAGATTTTATTAAACACAATACTAAACCATATGAATTATTTTTTTTACTGATATTTAAATAACAGGTAAATATAATTTCAAGTAGGACATGTTCTTTGTTGGTTTGTCCATTTTCGTTCTACCACAGAGGAAACCTAGAAGCCAGAAGTGTCTCTACTCTTTTATGAATTACAAGAAATCCAGGTAGACAAAGGCAAAAAAGATACAGAAGCAGAGAACAGTCTAGAGATGAGAAAGATGATGTCCATAAATGACATGGGCATCATGGCTAGAAGAAAGGGAGAGATCTGGAAATATACATAGGGATCCAATCATAGAAAACTGTATCAACTTATTTTATTTTATATATATATATATAAATATATATATAAATATATATCATGAAGTTGGGGAGGTAGGGAAGACCTGGGAGAAGTTGGAGGAGAAGAAAGAATATGGTCAAAATATGTGAAAATTTTGAATAAAATATATTGTATGCAAAACTGTAATAAAAATAAAAAATAATCAGGGTAGTATACAACAGAAGTGTGCTGTGGGATGTCCTATGTGCTGTGAATATATGTTGCTATGATTGATTGATAAATAAAATGCTGATTGGCCAGTAGCCCGGCAGGAAGGATAGTGTAGGTGGGACAAGGAGAGAGAAGAATGTTGGGTGGAAGAAGGCTGGGTCAGATGATGCTGCCAGCTGCCGTGATGAGTAGTGAGATGTAAGTTACTGGTAAGCCATGAGTCACATGGCAAGGTATAGATTAATAGAAATGGGCTGAGTTTAAGTGTTAGAGCTAGGCAGCGGTAGGCCTGAACTAATGGCTGAGCAGTTTAATTAATATGAGCTTCTGAGTGATTATTTTATAAGTGGGCTGCGGGACTGAAGGGGCTTGGTGGGACCCAGAGAGAAATGCTCTACAGAAGTGAAGTATTAAATAAATAACAAGGAACTGAAAACAAGAGTAGTCCATCCCATCTCCCTGTCTCCATCTCTACTCTCTTTCAGACCTACTTTTTCTAAGAGATTATTTCAAACTCTTTACAAAAATTATTTCTAGGGTTGGAGAGATGCCTCAGCAGTTAAGAGCACTGGCTTCTTTTCCAGAAATCACGGGTTCAATTCCCAGCACCCACATGGCAGCTCACAACTGTCTGTAATCCAGCACCAAGTGATCTGACACCCTCACACAGACATACATGCAGGCATAGCACCAATGCTTACAAAATAAAAACAAATAAATCATTATAATTTATTTCTATAGCTCTGAGTAATATGCTTACATTATACAATTTCAAAATGTATAATACAAATTTGTTATGAAATTTCTAAACCCAAAAAAGAAAATGAATAACCATTTCTCAACTGTCTTTTGGTATAACTACAATTATTAAAGCTGTGGGCAATCTAATCAAGCTTTTGTCCGCAATACTAAAGGCAATGTCTGCTTTCCAGTCTATGCAATAGAAATCTGTGACCTGCACTTCATCAGCTTGACCTGGACTACCTTTCATTACTGGAACTAGTTGAGGTTAGAAGGTATGAATCAGATGTACCAAGCTGGGATCCTGTGCCCACTTCAGCTACAAGTAAATCAACCTCTTCCAAACCAGCTTGACTCTTTGTATTGTAGACAAAGGAGAATTCATGGCTACACTTGGCCAACAGCTCTTCAGCTGGGGGTGGGACTTCATGATCCCACACACACAACACTCATGCTGGGACTTGTCTTAGCTTAAAATTCTTGAATATTTTTCTCCTAATAAGGTTTCTGAACTTGGAACAATAAAATTTCAGGCACAAAATTGATTTTTATGCATCCAAGACTAACCTGAGGAAGTTGCAGTCACAGACAAAAAAAAAAATACACCATGAGCATTAAAACAAGAGGCAAAGCTAGTGTCTGTCTGCAGGAATGAGAAGAAACCACCACAGGGCTCCAGGTCCTACATAGAGGTGTGTATCAGCTTAGGTTTCAGTTTTGTCTCCTAGGTAACCTCCTAATTCCAGCATCATTCCTCTACTCACCCCTTCCTCCCATCAGGATTAAGACATCACCAGTTGGGGAACTGAAATGCCTTAGTTCAAATACCTTCCCAAGCCTGGGTCCCTAAGGCAGATGAGTCTAGGCTGAGGTAATGAGAAAATCAGACGCCAAAACCATTTAGAGATTCAATCTGATATTTAGTCAAATGCAATAATTAGCACAGGGGAAAATAGAGGTCTTTAAACTTTCATCTGTCTTTTAGGCAAATTTTTGTTACAATTATAAATCTGTCAAGGATAAGCTCTACAGTCTATCACTGTTATGGACATCTGCCAAACCCTGACACTTCCTCTTCAAAGTTTTGACTGCAGAAGTTGTTTAATATCCGCGTCATTTTCTCCTGTATGATGAGGTTATGTTAACTATTTTCCTTGGAAGTCTGCTGGAATGTTGTTCACTTAACTCAGAAACTGCTGTACGAAGTTCCTAGGACAATGGACTGACTTTTCCGTCTATGTCAGGAGACCTTTGTGTTCTTTCACATAGCACGTATTTCCTTAATGCCTTTCATGTGCAAAGGCACTTGCCAAATACCTAAGGAATGTTAATATCTAAGGAAATGGTCCCTGAGTTGAGGATGTGCTTGATGGAATGTGAAAAGGGATATTCTCTAGGTTCATTATCACAAGAAGCTCTGGGTTCTAAAGAAAGCCTGTAATGATATTAAAACAACCTAAAATATATTTTAAAGACAAATGTTTGAGGAAAAAATAGTTAAGGCAGTGAGTGTCTCAAGCCAGAACACAGTGGTGAAGTTGGCAGTGTGGCAGAGTCCTTCCTCACCCCGCCCCCACCCCTGCCCCACCTGCTCCATAGCCCTTACTCCTTCGTACTCATGTACACATTCAGAGGGTGATCCTGCCAGCAAGGCAGGCAGGTCAGGCTATCAGCCACTTCCTTCTGAATAGGCCAGCCCCACGCTTCAAAGAAAGGGACCAGGTTCTTCTGCACGGTTTCAGAGAACTTCTTCACCCATACATTCATCTTGCTCTCTTTGTCTTTGGGGAGGTCAGAGAGGGTTTGGTATTCAGCAAAGAGGTGCATGAATGGCTCCCACCCAAAGGCCTCCTGGAGCTGGAAAGAGAGAGAACAGGAAGAATAAGGTGTTGAGTTTGTGAACCTGACTGCTGCCTGTGTGCACGGTCATAGGTATATCAGGGACTGCTTCCCATCAGCTTCAAACCTGTTGTTTGTCCCACCTCCCATCCTGTGTCTCCATATAAAACTACCTTATTCGATCTCAGTGGCTCTTGGCAACCAAATTTTACCCCTCAATCTAGTAAAGATGCTCTCTAGAACCCTAATGTACAAAGAGTTACTCAATAAACGACAGTTACTATTATTAGCTTTGTTTTTTAATGTATTATCCAGATCTTAAGTGCTTTCTCCAGCTGGACTGAGTTGGGTTGCTCATCAACTGAGACCACATCTCACTCTTCAAAGCCAGTGAAGGGACACATTAGAGTGTAGCAGTCTAAGAAGCCAGGGCTTGCTGCTATCTCCTGATTCTAAGTTCTTGATCTGTCATTTAGGTAGGTGCTTTTGAACAGGTTGATTAAATTCTTAACTTAGGGTTTATGTGCCTCTGTGACATGTGAGCTAGATAAGGCCTCTGCACAGGGTTGCAGTAGACAGGGCAAAAGGTCTGGTGTGGCCAGAAGCTTTGATGACTGGCCATGAAAACTGGAAGCACATTTTTTGAAAGGGGGCAGGGATAGATGCTTATCCACAGGAAATGGACTAATTTTATGACTTCATTGCTCTCCTATTGATTGGTCATTATTTATTCAAACAAGGCCTGGGACCTTGTTAGTAGATATGTTTCTTCTTACAATACCTTTTTGTAATGCAGTTGCCCTGTAGACATGTCCCTGTCATTATAACCCATAAAAGCAAGGAAAACAAAACATAACCAAACAACGGCTGTTATGGAACAGCTATTAGAGGATGGAGGGTCAAGCCAGTGAGAGGAGTCAGGAGTATGACTCAGATCCTTCCCTCTCAGTCCAAGTTTGGGACAGTACAGAAAAATGTGCCTTGTAATTTCTCAGAATACTTTCCATTTCCTTGCATCTTCCAACATCCTGTTTCTGGAAGTGGGATGGGTATCACTTTTATCATACAAGTATATAAACTGAGAGGTACCACAGTGACTCACATCCAGGGGTGGTGGTCCCAGGTTTTAGGGGTCATGCAGGAATTGGAGAGCTCTTAGGAGGCAGGACACTACATGACTGAGGAGTCTGTCAGCACCATCTCCCTGAGTTTGTGCTCAGTACCTGCAGATACGTTTCCAGCGCTGTCCAGACATTCCAGTTACCCAGGGGTGCTCCCTTCTGAAGGTGGTCTTTGATTCTCTTCTCTCGTTCTTCAGGTTTCAGTGCAGGGTGGGCTTGAGCCCTGGGAATCCCCAGAACCGTCTCATGCACGTAGACTGACCAGAGATTGCAGGTGGCCTCGGTGGTGTGGGGAGGGAACTCCCATCCATGGCACTGCTGATTGTGGCCCAGCTCATGGATGGGTCCCCACAGGCCTGTACTTCTCATGGCTGTCAAATTGATGAGCTCCTGCACAGACTCCAGGTGGCACATGATGGGGTATCCTGAATGCATCCAGCCTGGGATGCAAAGAAAGAGATGGAGCATGAAAGCAGGGTCTGCCTCAACTTCCTCCTTCCACTGTTGAGCTTTTCCTTCACAATCCTGGTTGTCCTCAGTGATTCCAGACATCTGTGCTGTTTGGAAAGCAACTGGCTTTTCTATAGTAATTGACCCCTTCCCAGATTCCCCCAATTAAGTATTGTCCTGGTCCTTACTCTGAAGGGTGGGAAATACTTCACAGTACCATCCTTGCTGGAATTTACTGCTTTGTTTTCAAGATCTTCCTTTGTCTGTGAGTCTATGGCATGATGCCCTGAGCCTGGACTAGAGAAGCTAGGGTAATGTCAGTTTCCCCCCAAACCAGCATTGTTAACCAGATCTTCCTTTGCCTGTGAGTCTATGGCATGATGCTCTGAGCCTGGACTAGAGAAGCTAGGGTAATGTCAATCCCCCCCACCAATTAGCATTGTTAACTAGATTTGCATGACATAATAGAGATAGTTTTGTAGATAAAAATTTAGCTTCCCTATGTGGGAACAGGACTCTGAACTGATTCCCTACATGTATGTATCTTCTCTACAAAGTCCTTGGTACCCATACCTACCTCAGACTTCTTTATTCACCCTCCCCCTTCTTTTTCAGTTATGACTTATGTCTGAAGGAAGTAGTCCACTTTGAATATGCTTTTTGAAAAGATCTTGACAGACACTCGTGGCCTCCCAGCATCGAGTTTCTGGCCGTGATTACTATCTTAGGAAATTGTATCTTGTAAGATGTCAACGATTGACCTTTTGTTTGTAAACATCTTTCACTTCCATCATGGTCCAAGATTTTTTTGTCCTTCTTTCCTTGCATTTTAATAACAAAATTATGCTTTACAAATCTTGGGCACTACAAGAAAAGTAAAATAATAACAAAATGGAGTTTGCTCACTAGGAGCATTCCCTTGGAGCACCCACCACATGAGATCTGCACATCTGCGACAATTCTCTCAGGTCTTCGGAAAGGGAAAGGCTGGGCTGCCAATCTGGCCACGGCCTGCATCATATCATCCCAGAGCTGGAGCAGAGGCTCTGGGTCCTCCAGATCCTTGAGGCTTGCAGTTGGCACTGTCAGGATGATGTTGTCTGTAGCCAGCTCTCCCCAGGGGCACAGGTTATCCTGGATACAGCTCTTCCACTCCTCTAGGGATGTTTTACCTGGAAATATATAGCATGGAACCTGCCACCCATTTCCCCTTGAGCAGTGGCAGAGAGACAGAGAGAGAGAGAGAGACAGACAGACAGAGACAGAGACAGACAGAGACAGACACACACACACACACACACAGAGAGAGAGAGAGAGAGAGAGAGAGAGAGAGAGACAGACAGACAGACAGACAGACAGACAGAGGAGTGAAACTCTAGAAGGAAAGAACTGAACTTGCTATCATTCAGGTCCATAGGCTGTAGGTGAAGGTCAAACTGCTAGACGCCTCTCCATTGTACCCAAAATCTCCATAGACAAGGTTGATCTTACCTCCTGCTTACAGATTCATGTTCAACAGTTCTGCCTTTCTCCCTCTAATGACCCTTGTTACTCTCTCTCTCTTCAACAACAACCCCATAGTCACCAAGACACCTGGAGCTCAATCTTCGCTTAATGCTCAGTCTACTCACCTAGCTTGTAGTACGGGGCAGGCACTGCCTTCTTGATAGTAACAGAGACAGGACCAAGCTGACAGCCTTTGGGTACAATGATGTAGAGGAGACCACCCCAGAGGCAGGAGACTGACCGTTGAGTTCTGTCCATACAACACTGGTAAGTTACCACAGGGGCTCGAGACAGCTTCCTGGCCTCGCTTAGGTCATCAGTGTGACATCCAATCTGTACCTGAACAGACAATCACACCACATAAAGTTAATTTGAGGCCTCAAGAAGCATGTAGGGTTTTGTTAGGGGCATATGGATGGTGGTGATTACATATGAAATCCTAACTTCCCTTTTCTGTGAAGGATACATGTAGTCTATGAGACTACAGCACTCCAAAGTCTTTTGGACTCAAATGTAAATTTAAGGTTTATTTAGGGGTGTAAAACAGTCTAATAGTGAATTTCCATTTGATTTGAGTTGGCTAATTACTAGTCTCACTACCAGGCAGAATCCTGGGCTCTTATATCAGACTTAAACAGCAGAGTGACTCTGATGCTTTGTATGATGCAGGGCATCTCAGACTACCCATTGTGAACAGATACAAGTCCATCCAGATGCTACCAAGTTGAGCCAGGAGGCAGAGAACTCATCTGCTCTCCTCTGTCCAGCTCACCCTTACATGCTCTGTGGGGTTGCCTCTTGGCCTTTGTCAGATAGAAGCAGATAAATCTGTTATCTCAGAATGCCGATATAAAAGCCCTTAACTGTAGTAGGAAATGAGGCTCAGAACTGAGAGGGCAGAAGAATTTAAATTCCCCATGGAAGTCATATATTTTCATGATACAGGTTATGGGACTAAACAGCACGCTTTGGGTGTCAAAATGAAGAGGTCAAACTCCGGCCTTTGCTACCAGGAAAACTGGTGAGTACTGATAAGTAATAAGGTCACTCTTCCTTATCCCTCTAAGTAGGTAAAATTGTCACACATGGAAATCAGGCTTAGGAATGAGCTTGGGTCATTCATAGCTTGGACTTTCTGCTGTTCCATCTATAAGAGGGGCAGAATAACCCTCTCCTGGGCTCTGTGGTGTGGGAGAGTCTTAGCTATGTTTGGGGAAGTGCTGGTTCCCAGTGTCTAGCCTTACCTTCAGGCCAGTAGAGGCAGCAGCTTCAGAGAGAGAGACCTCCGCACTTTGACCTTCCAGAAGGTAGAGCCCAGTGCTCATCCAGGTGTCACTGTTACCTGGCAAGTCACAGAGAAGGCTGAGTTGTGTTCCTACATGGCCTGACTCTACCTGGAGCCTCCCACAGATGCAACTTCTTCCATGAACTCCAAATCATCCATCCTCACTTCCTGTACCCTTCCTCCTTGGCCTTAATTAAGCAAAATCCCAGCTCCCATTGTCTAGCACAGCATGGAGCTATTCATTGTGAGGATCAGAACCTTCCAGGTTCTGCAAAGTTAACCAAACCCACCTTCTCCCAGGCCAAGAATACTTGGAGCATTCCCTGTCCATTCTATACCTGGGTTGGTTCCACTGATCTCCACAGTGATGGGATGCTCTGAGGGACACAGATTGGAGGAGGAGGTCTGAGTGCCAAGGCCCTGGGCTAGCTGGGAGCAATCAGTCCCAGAATGTGCCAGCTCTGTGGCCAAATGGAGCATTGCAGCCTCACAGGAGTGACTGGAAACTGGATTTTTCTTGCTCACAGCTGGGAGGCCTGCCTGTCTCAACATCTTCCTCAGCAGCCGGTGCAGAGACATATAGGCAGGAATTCCCTGTGCAGGAATCTGAAGGAAGCCTGCGGCATCTACTCCCAACCTTGCCAAATACTGCTTTTCTAAGTTCCCACCCTTGTGGTTCAACATAGCCTGGAACTCAGAGAGAGCCCTTCGAAAGTGGTAGTTCCTTATCTCTGTAGAAAGGACAGGGAAACAGCCTGGGCTGAGAGTCCGAGGCAGGATGCTGAGGCCGAAGGTGTTGAGGATAACATTCCCAGGGAATCCTGCCAAGGCAGAGCTGCCTGTGTTCTGGGAAGCCCACCACCAGGACTGGCCACCAATGAGCAGCCCCCCGCCCTCAGAGACAAACTCCTGTATTTTCTTGGCATCCCGATCATTATAAGCCTTGCAGCAGTAGACACACACGTCACTGGTCAGATGAGACTCCAGGCTGCAACTCAAGCCATGCTCCAACAACAGGGAATGCAGATTCTTGAGACTTTTGTTCACCCCAATATTGCCTCTCTGGTCTCTGGCCAACCAACGTACAGCATTGAGCAAAAATGGTTCCATCTGAGGAGCACAGAGCATGGCCTCATGGGCAGCCAGTATCACACGACCACGGCCATAGTGGGCAGCTGCTAGGAAGCAGCCGAGGGAGGTATTGAGCCCCAGAGGGAAGGCCAGGGACCCATGCACCAACAGCTGTGAGGGGACACCTCCAGTCTTGATGTCCAACTCAGAGATCCCATCCAGCAGCTGCTCCTGGTCACGCCCGAGCTCCTCCCAACACCTGGGAAGAAGATGAGAGAGATGAAGAAGAGCCCGTATTCAGTTAATGAGCCACTCACTATAGCCCACCAAGTAGAGAAAGATGACATAGTTGACAGCAACTTTCCTTTCTTACCAATAGTATTTTGGGGTTTAATAATGTGTGTCTTATCAACATAATGCATTTTTTTCTTTGTCTCACCATTAATCACATATCATCGTTCATATTTGCTCTTAGCAACACACAAAACACCAGTGTTTCTCATAACTGAGGCTATCATAGATGTGAAGAAAAGAGTGGCAGTGATCTTATTCATAATACCCAAATCCACATTCTCCAGATGAACCCCTCCAAGAATTCTTGACATTAGTCAGCCAAGTGAATATTCTAGCTCAAATTTCATGTCTTGAACATTATCAAAGCGTGTAAACAAAGCTGGAAAATCTAGCATATTGGATGGAGACAGCACTCTTCCAATGCTTCCCCTGGAGTAATCTTCAGATACAAGATGAGAAATAAGACTGTAGAAACATCACACTGGATTCTTGACAGGTTTGCTCAGAAATAGCGACATGTTACAAGTAATTTTTTTAAACTTCTACTTAATTTATACAGCCATATATCTTTTAGAAATTCTTGCTTAGGGCAGGTGAGATGGCTCAGAGGGTAAAGGCACTTGTCACCAAGCCTGATGACCTGAGTTCAATCCCTGGAAGAAGAGAACCAACGCCTGAAACTCCTCTAAGACATGTGCACCCACACACACACACATACATGCACATCAGACTCAAGCACGCATGCAGACACACACACACACACACATACACACACACACACACACACTCATTGAATAAGCAAATACAAAAAATATTTAAAAATTCTTATTTAAATCTGATAGTATTTACCATTTTTTACTTAGAAGTGGTCAACATAAAAAACAAATTTTTAAAAGGTCTTTTATTTCAAAAATTAAAAAACATAATTTCTAGATACATTAAGTATCAAACAATAAGAAATGGATTGAATAAATCATGTTAACATTATATAGTAAGTCAGTAATTAGACAGTATTGGGAGAGGATTAATGGAATGTAATAATTAGACCCTCAAGAGACTAAGTCAAATTTTAAAAATCTAAGATCCAAAAATCATAAACTAGACATTGAAACAGAATCTAACCCATATTTGTCAAAATTTATCTTCTGGGATCATCTTGACTATTAGAGTTGTAGGTCATTTAAATCATTTTTGTATAATTTTATCATTTCAACTTTGAAAACAACATACTTTTAAATAAAAGTACAATATTTCTAAAAGTAAAATTAGTTAGCTCATTTAATTACTGTAAGGATGTGGTGATATTTTATTTGTGCTGAATTGTGGTGATATTTGTGCTTTGATAAATAAAGCTTGCCTGGAGATCAGGGAGGAAAGGCCAGCCATTTTAAGTAAACAAAGTCAGGCAGCACACACCCTTAATCCGATCACTTAGCAGGCAGGGTCTCTGTGTGTTTAAGGCCACACTGGGGAACAGAGCCAAGTGTGGTGACACACACCTTTAATACCAATACCAACCATAGAGACCTGAAGGTCTGTACAGACAGGCAGTGACAAGGAAGTGAGGTAGCTGGGTTAAGAGCCAGTGAGAGAGCAGAAAAGCAAGGCAATAAAGGTGTGGGTAGACAGGAAGTAACGTGCATTTGGAAGCTGCAGGGTTGGTGAGGTAAGGTTGGCTGGTGGCTCTCCCTATTTCCCTGATCTCTAAAACTTTCACCCCTATATTTGGCTCTGTTTTTTTTTTTTTAATTTAATAAGACCATTTAGAAATTCGTCTACAGAAGAAAGTACATCTTGTGCCATTTCTTCTTAATTCCATATCAGTGCAGAACAAAACAAATATCGTGTCTCAATTTCATCATCTCATTTTCAAACAAACGCAGCAAGTGTCATGTGGGCTCAGGATTAAGTTTTTTTTTTTTTTTCCTCTTTTAGAGGCTCAAGCCTTATTCTGAGCCACCCTGACACTGAACAACAAGAACTGATAATAAAACAGGCCACACTCTGTGAAATCTCAGCTGCGGGCAGAAAGCTTTCGGCATAAGGAGTGGGAATGACAGAAATCAGCTACATGAAGGTATGGATTTTTTTCTTGTACACAGCTGCTATGATCCAGGAAGTGGGTCACTCAGTATTTTGACTTGTCAAAGTGTAGTCATTGTATTCTGGCAAGGTAACTAGATAATCATGTGTAAACTCCTTTCCTTCTCCAAGCCACCATTTCTCATCTATTTCTGGGAGTTTAAAGAGATCACTAATGCATGAGCTAATACAGTGTCTGATATATACGGTAAGCCTTGAACTTGCTAGTGATTATTTAACAAATACAAATTCACTAAGAAGATCTGATTTTTTTAGGGACTCTGTACCTGATAAACAAGGAACATAATACTGGTCATTGTTATGGTCTGAATTCTGTCCCACCCCAAATTCATGTTGAAGTGTAGACGGCAGTACCTCAGAATGTGATCTTGAGTGAAAATAGCACCATAGTGAGCTATAAAACCATATGCAAGTAGGGTGTCTCATTATGGCCAGTCCTTACAAAGCATGGAGACCGGAACACTGAACGTGCATTCAAGAATACCAGTGTCAATGATGTCACTAAGATGATGCCTCTAGATGCCAAGGGACAGGCCAGCAAAGATTGCCATCAAAACATGAATCAGAGGAAGGCACTGCACCGTTTTTTCCACATGACCAGGCAGGATTAACCTACAAATATTTATCTCAGATAATAGCCTCTAAAGCCTATCAGATGATCAATATCTATTGCACCAGAAATGTGCAGCGCTTTGTTATAGCAGCTCTAGCAATCTAATACAGTCCTTAGCTAGGTACAGCTTGTACCTTAGCCATGTACAGAATCGTTAGCAAAACCTTCCATGTCTACCTGCTTATATGCTATTTCCCATTCACAGTTTTTAATTTTCCATTACCTACAGTTGGTTGTGAGGCTTTTTATAGTACTTTGATTCATTCATTTCACACAAATTCTTACCTGGAAATGGTCAATATTTATGGATTATATGAAATACAAAACTATTAACTAAGAACCATGCTGCTTACAAGCTGAGGTCCTTGTGTGAAGATCTTTCTACTCCACAAGATGGTGGTGAGGGTGAATTCCTACAAACAGGTACATCAGCTGCTCTTGGTGCTAGGAGGGGATAGACCTTTATGGATTTATGACCCTCCCTTCCCTTAGGCAGATAAAGCTGGGTGTTGCAGAGGACAATCACCTTGCTTTCAGGACCTTTCAGCAATGATTTGCAGTTAAGGAACCTGTCAGGTTGGTGGAGGGGGGTGCGGGGGCGGTTGACCAAGACTTGTTAGCAGGAAAATTCATGAAAACCTCAACCGGAAGGCAGAAAGAAGTAGGGCAGAATCTAAGCTAGGGATCTTTTCAGAGTTCAGAGTTTAAAGGTGTAGTCAGCCCTCCTCCTCTGTTTCCTGAAACTCAGTTTTATACTGCCTTCCATAATGCAAAGTTCTCTGCAGAGCTAACACTGGGCCACAGGCCACCCTTTCTCTTGTGATAGTTGTGCCTCATGTTTTTCATTCATTTATATAGTTTACCAATGTTTGTTAGCCTCTCTCTTTTCACATTTTGAGCACTTAGAATTGAGGGACTAGGATTTAGATTCCCTGGTAGGCAGACAGTTAGGACGGGAGCTATAACTAGGTAATAAAGATACTGAAATTCCAAGATGGCTGGGTTCTTTCTCACCCTCCTGACCAGAGACAACAGCATGCCAGTTTCAGACAAAGGTCTTGTGGGCTTTCCCTCCCACCAGTAGGGGCCCTGCTGAGGAACTGGCTCAACAAGTTCACGGTATGATCTGGGTATGATCCACAGCAGCTGTGGGCAGATCTGCTAGTCCATCTTTCCTCAAACTGACCAACCTAAGCTAGGGAAGAAGCTCCTTCAAAGATTTCAAAAAAACCCCACGCCTCCAGGAGATGCCTCCTTGCTCTGCTCCGTGGAGGGTCTTTCTTCCTGTGTATTTCTGTGCATGTGTGTTTTTTCACCCCTAACAAAAGCCTTCCTTTCATCTGCTTCGATCAGCTGTACTTGAGATTTTTCCCTGCTGCTGTCTGCCATCCTAGGGATTTGTCCTGCCTTTTAATTTTTAACTGACAGAGAAAACAAAACCAATCAAGATTCCAAGGTTGTAACAGAATGAAACACTGGACAGGACAGATGACATCCAGACCTTGTCCAAGCTGTACGTTCTGGTAGGCTAGAGACATTAGCAGGTGGCCAAGTGACTAACATGGAGACAGTGCTAGGTGATGTGCCCAGGAGTTGGGAAGTATGCTAAAGTGAAACTCCAACATAGTTCTGATTTAAGAGGGCCGTGAGAGGGCTCCTGTCTTCAGCGTTTTAGTTTCAGTTTGTATAAGGAGGATCTGCATCTTAACAGCTGAGAGTTGTATGATAGAGAAAGCAACTTGAAAGTCAAGTGTTTTATATTAATTGTTTAGATATTTTTTAATAACCAGATTTCCAAATGCCTTGATACCTTAATTTTTTTTTTAATAAAACAAGACATTTAATGCTACATGTTATAGTGTTTGCCTTGGTAGAGAACGCCAAACTAATGATTGTAGGGTTTTTTTTTCTTCCTCAAAGTACAAAACTATAAAATTCTGCACACTCAACAAAAGAAAATAATTAATTAGTTATGGAAAGTTTTGATATTATATTGTGGCTAAAAGTTCTCATTAAGAAGATTCTTTTTAAACATCAAATTATTTTTAAACAGAACATAAAGTAGGAATGTGTAATGATACCAACAATTGGTTGCATAGTGATTAAAGATGCATGCAAGTAAATACTTTGTGAAAACATTAATGAAAACTCCAAATATTCAATTGCTTTAGTGTCACATTGCCTTTTTTAGTTTTTTGTTCAAGTTATGAGAAGCAGCAATGTGAAAAATTATTTTCGTATTGGTTGTCTGTGTTAAGGTTTAAATACGATTGCCAAGAATGATGGGTAGAGTTTAACAGGCATTCAACAACCTACATGTGAACCAAGTAAGAGATACTGTACAGGGGAGAAAAGGAGCAATAAGAAAACCCATTTTGGGTTGTTCCTTTTATTGCTTTGGGCACTCAAATACATGGCATCACTTAGCCAATTGCATAAATGATGCTTAATGAGGTCAAGTAACTTGCACATGGACACAAGGCAAAGAAAAGTGAAAAACTGGGATTCAGACCCAGGCCTCTCTGACTCAGGCACCATGACTTTAGTCAAGTGTTTCTTGGCTCTATCAGAAGTACTACCAAAAGATAAGTAAACAGCTAGGCAGCAACACGTCTGCAAACGTATCCTTCATATCAAAGCATAAAATTATGCAAACCCAGAGTGAAAAAACTAAAATTCTACTAATATTAATTGATCTTTATGAAATGAATTAGAAAATAACTTACACCTAAAGTTCTTTGCAAAAGAAAATCTTATTTTTGCCAGCATAACAAAAATTAGACTGAGATCTAATGACTCCCAATGGATTGTTACTCAAACCTATTAAAACCACTTTTCCAAGTCTTGATTTTTCTCTAAAATTATAAAAATAATACCTAGTGTCATTTTTATTTTTAAAAGTATTTATTAACATATTAGAATTCAATTAATAAATATTAGTGGGTATTTTAATGTTTTCGTATTTTCTATGGACATATATAAAATATATATGAATTTTATATTAACAGAAATTATAACATATTCTTTGATTATTTGGCAACTTGCATTTTTGCATATCAGAGCTTTCAAATGTCACTTTGGACTGTCTTAAACAGATTAAAACTATCTAGTCATATCTTTGTTAGCCAAAGGGTAAAAGTTTAGATTAGACAGGAAGAGTCGATTCTAGTGGTCTATCACACATCTTGGTAATGATTATAAATACTGCTGTGTATTTCAAAATTGCTGAGAGGAAATTGTAAATGTCCTCACTACAAGTAATGATAAATATGTGAGGTAATGGATATATCAATTCTTTTAACTTAAGCATCCTATATGTATATAATATGTGTATGCATCAAGGCTTCATATTGTATATATATATATATATATATATATATATATATATATATATATATATATACAAATTTTAAATAGAAAACTCAGCATAAATTGTGTTAGCCAGCTTTTTGTCATTATGACAAAATACTTGAAGAATATAATTTAAAAGAGGAATGTTCATTTTAGCCCTTGGTTTCAGCTCAGGTCAGCAAGCTCAATTGTTTGAGGCTGTGCTGAGGCAGAATATCCAAGCTGGGAGAATGCTGTGAAGCAACCCTGTTCATCTCATGGATGCCTGGAAGCAGAAAGTACAAAAGAAAGAAAGAAAAAGGCAGGGAACAAGATACGCCCTTCCAGGGAATGTCTTCAGTGTTCTACTTCCTTGGCTGCGGCCCATGTTCTAGTTTCTACCGCCTCCCAACAAGGCCATCAAATTATGACTCCATTAGCTGATCAATGCACTGGCAAGGTCAGAGTCCTGATGAACCAAAAACCCAGGCCTCCAATGCATACGCCTGTGAGGGATATTTCATATTCAAGTAACAGCATGGCAAAGGTAAAAGGATGGCATCTTAATGTGATCAAGAAGCGTTTTCCTACTGTTAATGGGCTTAATAAGATAAAGTTATTTAAAATGTAATTATAATGCTGTAATTATAGGGAATTTGGTGAGGATTTAACATGTTAAAATAACCATTATCAACTCACTTCAGTTATATACTGCCTGTTATCACATTTGTTTTCTCATGTTCATATTTCTACCTGCATATGTACCATTTCCATGAATTTGGCATCATTGTAACAGAATTGTGTATCTTAATGTTGTTTACTGTATTGTGAGTATATTGCTTTCCTTTTGAGGTCTCTGAACATGGGATTTTTAATGGCCACATAATTATTCACTCTGTAACTGTAGTATATACCATACATTATTCAAGATCTTCTATGGCAGACAATATGTGTCTTACTGTGTTTCACTTAATAGTGACAGTATCACTAAGAAATATGTACTGGGCCGGGCGTTGGTGGCGCACGCCTTTAATCCCAGCACTCGGGAGGCAGAGCCAGGCGGATCTCTGTGAGTTCGAGGCCAGCCTGGGCTACCAAGTGAGCTCCAGGAAAGGCGCAAAGCTACACAAAGAAACCCTGTCTCGAAAAAATCAAAAAAAAAAAAAAAAAAAAAGAAAGAAATATGTACTGAATATTGCCTCACAGGTCACTTTCTGCCTCTGTCCTGTATTTGTTCTTTTTCCCCATTGAGGATGCTTCTTTATGAGGACTCTGCATACCCGTCTTTGTCTCTGAGGAAGCTTCTTACCCAATCTGTAATGGGGTAACATGGTAATGCTAACAAAATTACACACTCATGCCCCATCAGCCAGCTATCCCAATTCTACAGACACAGTGAGGTTATAAAGATACATATATCAGGACATTATTTGCAGCCCATCTGTAATAGTAAAAATACTGGAAAAATAAAAATTCATACTGGCAATTCAAATGTCTGCCATTAAGGAACTTAATAGATTATATGATATCTACACACGGAAGCACAACAGAACAACAGGGCATCTTAGCACTCTGTTATGTAGCCATACCTAGCTTGATAATCCAGAATACTATTGAGCAGAAAGAGTAAGTGAGAAAAACTGATAGTGTACCACTGCTTTCTCAAAGAGAATACTGATATGTATGCATATGTCTGCTCATGTACATAAAGAAATATTGCAGTATTAATGAATTTAAACAGTGAGGGGAGAAAGGCATTACATGTGGGGAGAGAATACAGGTTTTAAATTTTATTTTTGAGCTACTACAGAACTATTTGGCATAATTCTAAAGGTTAAATAGCAAAAGCAAATAAACACGTAACCGGACATTTCCAGGTACCCAGTGGTATAAGCACAAAAAAGGGAACTGTTCTAAAGGGCATCAAAGTTCACTGATCTAACTTCATATAATATCCCTAGGAAAATATACTAGGAGGATGAAAGGCACAGGAAATAATAACTGCTATGGTTTATTGCTAAGGAATATTTGCTGCTATTTGCCTATCTTTTCCCTCTGCCCCACCTTCCTTCCTTCTTTTTCCCTACTGAGAGCAGTTTTTAAGGAACTCCCCAGACTCTATGACTCTGTCCAAGTCAGCTTCTTGGGAAACCCAACCTCCAAAGGGGAACTCTCTATGTCTCTATATATATCTTCTTAGGAAGCCAACTGACACAGCCAACTTGGCAATGCTAGTAAATACTCCTTGCAGTTCCCATCAGTCACCAATCCCACAGTCATTTTGCTATTGCTAGTACTGTCATTTGAATTTTGCAACTGTTGGGTGTATATTACGGTAAAGCAAGTAGTTCATTATGTTGGTGTCTTACAAAATGGGGAAAAAGCTGACTTTCAGACTCTATACAACACATCATCCTGGACCTTCCAGTACTGAGCCAATCAAGTCTGCCCTTACCATTTTGAGGTTGAACTGCATCTACTCTTCCATTTTCCTCCTCTAACTAGTTTCTTGCAGTAGATGAATGAGACTGAGCACGAGTTGACCATTCTCAGTACTGGGCCACAATTGCCCAGAGGAATATTGTACTGCTCTCTCTATTTCTGCGTATACTTAAAGTTCCATAGAAAATGAAACTTAAAACAAGAAAACCAGAAAACTTCAGGTTTAGGAGCAGAGAAAGAAAATGTAGGTGGAGATGAGGAAAAACAGCTTTCTTTTTTTGAAAGGGAGAAGTCTTTGAGGCAACTGAGAGAACTACAGTGCTCAGACTTAAGGTCAGGAGACATTTAAAGGGCCAGGTCAACACTTAGGGGTTCATGGTTTCTCCTGGAAGGACTACTGTAACTTGGAAAGCACCACAAACAATTTGGGAATACATGGTCATGGCCTTGTTCCAGTAAAAACCCTATTTACAAAAACAGGGGGCTGGCCCACAGGCCTGAGCTTGTCAATCAGACAAGAGAATCAGAGCCAGCTTAGAGCAAATCAGATTCACCTGTCTGTGACTGGTTAACCCAACCCTCTCCGTAGGGAAGGACTCTCACACTCCTTCCCTGGGGCTGAGGGCCATGGGCACTGCTAACTGTTCACCCAACACTGACATTCCCTTTCTCCTTAGGGAAGGACTTTGATTTCTTCAGAGATGCCCTTTTAAAAATATTCTCAGACCCTTTTGTGGTTAAATTTGACCACCTGATTAAGTTTTATTCATTAAAATATCAATGGAGATCCATGTCAAGACTGGAAGAAAATAGATTATTTTCTAAGTTACAAAAAAGAAAAACAGATAGACCCAACTAGTGTGTCTGCTCCAGGAATCATGCCTGGGTGTAACTAGAGAGCCTGGAGCAGTGCTGGCCATCATCACAAAAGGTGAAAGCAACAAACCACAGTAGAAATGGGGACAGAGAGGGAAGCATGTAGTGGGGGACATCATGGAGAAACTGCCATAACCCTGGGCTGGCTACCTGGGCTTCATAAAATATATAAAATCAGAAATTGTTAAACCACTATAGTAACTTTTTTACATATGGAAAAAGCACAGTTAGTCATTAATATCTCAAAACCCCAAAAATCTAAAATTAAACTCTCAATATCCTCTACTCTCATTAAATGATATCATCTTTAATCACTATGATCAAAATTAACAATTTCTCTTTTTCATTTCTTGCTCCATATCCAGTCCATTGACCCAGCCTGCTGGATCCTACCTTGGGAGCAAAGCCACAGCCATACCTCTTTCCAGTAGCTCCATTACATCATCCTAGACATGTCATCAGCAGCTCTCATATGGTCTGTTTCAGTGGCCTCTTATGGGTGTCCTCCTCTCCATTGCACCCTACCATCTGTTCACCAACCATGGAGTTCCTTTTGCTGGCCATTTGCTTGTTCGCACTTATGGCCATTGTTTGTACTCCGCCATCTCTTGTGTTGCATTTGCCGGGCTCCCTTACCCTAACTCTGGTGAGTTCAGCTAGGGGAGGCAGAGGTTATCTAGCCAGTGAAGCAGGAAGGAAGAAGGAAGGCCCCAAGGTTGGTGGTTTCTTTGGGTTTTATTTCTATTGAACACCAGGTCTTCTCCAGGACTCCAGTTAACACCAGACTGACCTCTTATCAGGGGCCTTACTGCTGCTTGGCAGACTGATCATGAGTTCAGCATCCATATGGTGATGGCCACACCTGGGGCCCAGTAGTGCCACCATTTTCCTCAATCTGCCCTGCTATTTGGGCTGAGGTCCAGTCCTATGTGGTTTTCTAATATTCTCTCACCTGAACTATGGGTTCTGTTTACTAAATTTCTTCTGCTTGAAATACCACAGAATTCCAACCAAACTGGACTGATATGCCTTCCCTGAAGAGGTTAAACAGCCTTTATTCTCCTCCTCATTGTTATATCTCAAGTCATTGCCTTCTTCCCTTCTTGTGGCTCCTATCAACATCTGATGGACTTCTTGTCTATTGGTTTGCTTTCCTGCTTATTTTTCCACAGTTTCGTAAGCTTCATGGTAGCACACAGTGTCTGTTTTGATTCCTGCTACGTTCCCAGTGTCCAGCATAGGGCTGGGCCCAATCATAGATGCTCATATAGATATACTAGTGTTTTATGACTCATTTAGGACACTGATAAGCAGTCTGTTTTAGACACTCCATGTGGAGAAACATTGGCAAATAGTACAAGCTTTTCTCGTAACTGGATAGAAGGGAGTGGCCAGCAGGACCAGCTTTTCTTGTGCCTTGAGGCATTTTAGTGACCGTGTTTTTGATTTTGCAGCAGTTAGAAAACTGAATAACAACAATCACTTGCATTGAAATGGAAACTCACTGGAAAAGGAATATCAGCACTATTAAAAAGAGTTAGAATCTATTAGGGGTCATAGTGGCACACTCACCTGACATGGAGTGGGATCTTTGGTACCTTCTTGGAGATCTTGAACCTATCTCCATCCCCATAGACATCTGTGAAATACACTCCAGCCACACTTGTCACTTGGTTCCCAGGGAAACTGAATAGCACCTTGTCACTGCCGTGTTGACTGGCCCAGTACCAGGCCTGGCCTCCAATGAGCAAGCCCCCACCACGCTTCACAAACTGGACCAGCTTCTCAGTCAAGCTGTCATTGTAGGCATCCGTGCAGTAAACACCCAGAGTCTCTGCAGGTTCAGGCTGAACCAGTGCCTCTATGCCAGAGTCACCTAGGATGTTTACTAGTGATGCCAAGGAGGGATGCACTACAATGGGAGCCCCTGGGGAGGGGCAGAGCCAGCTCACTGCATTGAGAAGAAATGGGGTAAAGCCAGTATGCAACAAGTAGCCCTCATGGGATATGACAACCAGGCGGCCTTGGCCATAGGAAGAGGCAGCAATGAGCACCTGGCCCTTGTCATTCACCATCACTGGGAAGGCGGCCTCCCCGGTAAGAAGGAGTTCACTGGGAATGGATTCTTTAGGAAGATCCCAGCTGGTCACTCCATTCATGAGGGTCTCAAAAGCAGCATCAGGAGCTGTTGCCATGGTTCTTCCAGATGCTGCAAGAGGACACAGAGACCCATGTTGGTCAAAATAGATTGAGGAACCAGAAAAAAAAAAGGCAAGCAACTAAATGCATTTAGTCTGCAAATTATTAGGACCCACTTTTATGACTCCAATATATAAGAAGAGTAAAGATGATAAATAAGTAGGATTATAAATAAAAGTGCAGCAATTTCCAGTTGCTGTGTGATGAAGAGATACAGACCAGTAAACTGGAAGACTGCTTTAGACTGAATGACAGGAAAGATCACCTAAGAATGTGGCCTTGAAGCTGAAACCTGAAGTGCTGTGGGAAGAACATGCTGGTAAGAGGCCCACCAGGGCAGCAGTAGAGTCAGGGAAAGGCGAACAGGACCTGAGGTAGATAAGGAGGTGCAGGTTCCTAAATGGCCTGGTGGATCAAATGCAGGAGTTGACTTAGTGTTTGTTGTATTCCGTCAGACAAAAGAGTAACATGACCTGCCAGAAGCTGCATTAGTTAGGATCACATGACCTGTCAGAAACTGCATTAGTTCTGACAGCTTTCCTTACTGTTGGAAATGACTTCCAAATGGTCAAATCTGCCCTAATGGGAAGCAATCCCCCCACCCCCAACTGTCTGGTCAGAGGTCTTTTCAAATTCTTCTGAAGCCTGTAGGCTGACAGCTTAGTTCATTCCAGTATTCCCTTCAGTTTTTCCCCTCTCTCTTCTTCCACTTCTCATTTCCCCAAGTGCCATGGATCATAGCAGGTATCCCACACAACTTCTCTATCCCCACATCTGAGTAGCTCACCACTGGGGACTTTCTGTCCATTCATATGACTAACAGGGCCCTCCATTGGCTGTGACTGATATCTTAAGTTAGTTTCAGGTACTGGAGGAGACTATGGATACACACCCAGTGCCTCCCTGAGGTGCTTCCTAGGAGGGTTCCTGGAAGGACTGAGCTCTGCAGGCTCAGTTCTAGACAGCCAGCACTCACCCTTGCTTGGCTCCCTCCTTTCCTGTTTGTTTGACCCAGATGCTTGACTTAGGTTTTCAGGGCTCTCTTCCCAAATAAGCTTCAGGGGAGAACCTGAGCATATCAGACCCTTGTGCCACTTGTCTCCTTTGTTCCTCCTGATCTTATGAATGGTCAATAGCTCATGTTGCCAGTCTCCTCTCATCTGTCCTCAGAGTCGAGTCCACTTAGCTCACGGCCACGACCAGGCTGAACTGACCTGGTCTGAGCCTGCAGAACGCATTCCCACCTTCATCATGCTTGACTAAGAACTCTACAGAGCCCTCACATTTCAGCCACTCCCCGAGTGGTGAAAGTATTGGTCTTGGCATGTCCATATGTGCTCCACCCCCCCCACCCACCCCCCACTTCCCATCCCACTTTATGGCACTGCTCCAAGGAAAGTGAGCAGTGGGGAATTCCGCTTAGTGATCTGGGGTAGAAAAAGGCAGCAGATAGACCAGGAACCCCAAGTTCAATCTCTTGTTAAGTCTGCCTGAGAAGAAAGTTTTCTTACTTTTCCCTAGCTTGGCAGGAAAAGCAAACAAACAAAAGCCACGTGGGTAATCTGTCTTGAAACGACAGGCCCACCACTCTGTAACTAAATGCTCTTGCACACGCGAACACATATTTTTATCAAATTTGTGACTCAAGTTCAAAGAGCGGGCATAAATCAGTTCTGAGTTAACTAGAAAATTGTACCAGATAAATGAAACTAAAAGAAAAACAGACCTGTGGAAGATACACTGATTCTCGGGAATGATGTCCGGTAACCTTCTGACACTTTAGGGGTTTCCTTCCTGCGTCGTCCAGCTGCTCGAACACCCAGCCTCACCCTAGAGCACACCAGGACTAAAAAACTCACGCCGAGGAGGTCGCTGTGCCTGCCCACTGTAGGGACAGACTAGAGGAGTGCAGTCCGAATGAAGGTCTGCCTAGGGGCGGGACCTCCCGGGGGCGGGGCTGTAGAGGGCGGGGCTATCATGGAAGTAGGCTGTCATGCAGAAGGGCACCTGGTCGGGTCTGGAGAGCGGAGCTTCTTCAGGAGCCCTGCTACCAGGAAACTGGGGTGGTTAGGGGCGGGGCTGTCCATTGGGGTGGGCTAGTTGGGAACTGGGCTGTGTAGGTGTGGGGCTGTCCCGGAGGCGAGGCCCATGGTAAGCTGAGCTATTACCATAACCCGGCGGGTTGGCTCCACCCTTGATGGGAACCTCACCTTCACGCAGATCTGCCTGATTCTAGACCCCACCTACCTGGAGAGAGGACTCTCTGCAAAGCTGTTGATGGACCAAGGGAGAAAAATCAAACTCCAAATCTTCAATAAATCAGATTCAGGGCGAAAATCACCAAACAGCTACACCCCAGACCCGGAATCCGGCACCGACTGGCTTGGTAGCACGCCAGGGCTGCACTGCCCGGGCTTAACCCCAGCTTGGTTCGGGCGTCAGGGCCTGCCCCCTGGTGGCTGACACTGGCCGTGCACCTGTAGGGGTCTGCTGGGAGGACATGCTAGGCATTTTGGCCTGAGTATGCATAGTAATCTGTTCCAGAGACTCTGTTGCTGGGCAGAAAACATGACTGTGACGTGATCTACACAGGCAAGACTAAGCTGGAGGAGTTAAACTAAAGTTAAAGCGTGGATACTGCCCGAATTTCTGCCCAAAAGGGGTCAGAAAAATGAAGGCCGAAGGAAGGGCAGATTAGCATGTCCGTTTGAGCACAGTTTTGCATAGCAGTATGTTGTTTTTACTTTTATCATATATTAATAGGTTTTGTCTGTTGATGGGAAGGAAGGGGACAGAAAAAGAGGTGAGAAGACACGATGAGAATACTTACACAGAGACTTTAGAGCCTTTGGTGCTACCACTAGCCACGCATTTAAACACTGCAGTTTATGAAACTATGTGTTTTTTTAAAAAACAGCTATATGCTTGCTTTTCTATTTGTGCATTATCTAAAAGCACTAGTTATTCTCATAAACATCATATTGAATTTTCATAGCAGTCGCTCTGTCTTGCTGAGCCAGATTTCTGGCTCATTCCCTTTATAAGTGAATAGCATCTACTCCAGGACCTTGCTGACAAGTTGTCCACCATTTTGCATTTTTTATTTTGTGATACCTGACAGTGTACTTGATTAAACTCTCGTCCATGCTTTTCTGTATACACAAGGCATTCTTTCCTGCTGTCCACCCTCTGCTGGTGAGGAGGGTCAACATTGTAACCAGCTTCTGCTTCTAGCTCTTCCTGTTCTTCCAGGGTCACCAATGGGGGCTTCCCTCCTCGACTTCAGCTCACAGCTGGCAAATGTCAACTGTATTTCTGTTTGGAACTTTATCAGGTATATTTTCAGTTAAGTTAAATTTAGTCTAGGGCTGTCTCCCTACTTTGAGATCTTGTATAGCAAACTTTATTATCTTGTGCCTCCCTACCCCAGAATTCTCAAATGAAGTTGCAATGCCCAGTATTTCATAATATAACTGTATCTGCAGAGCAAGTCTTTAAAGGGATGATTTAGTTAAAAGGGGGCCATTAAAGTGGGGCCTCCGGCCAATAACCAGTGTCCTTATAAGAAGAAAAGGAGACAGGATGAAGAAGAAATAAGGTGTGATGACACTGTGAAAGATGACTACCCACCTGTAAGCCACGGAGGAAGGCCTTAGGAAAAGGCAGACTGCATGTCCCTTGATCTCAGACTGCCAGGCTATCGAGCTGCCAGAAGTGTCTTTGTTCAAACAACCCAGTCTGTGGCAGATTATGTCTTAGACAAGTAATACACATGTCCTTCTCTTACTGTAAGCATGTTACAGAATGTTAAAGGTGTATTCGTAGGAAAATCAAGCAAGTACTTGATATGCTCGTTCAAACATATATCATGCCCACATGTGTACACACATACATATACATTCATACAACTGTGCCCAGTTCCTGATCTGGTTTTAGGGTAGAAAATACATTTTCAAGGCTCACTTTTACAACAGAACCATGTCCTCCTTCCACTTATTGCCAAGAAGAAGTCAATAAAGTATAAAAGAACAAGCAATACTAGCGGTAAGAGTAAGGAAAACTAGGGATGTTTATTAAAGTGTGTATTTGCATGCATGTTCTCCATGGCCTAGCAATCTCAGTTTTAGAAATTCACTCTATGTAAATGGATTGATGGTTGTTTAGAAGAAGATATTCATGGCCAAGTTATTTGAAATAAAGTGACAGTTCAGAAAAATCCAGACAGTCATCAGGTTAGCAAGCTTTGTATAACAAGCATTCTTACCACCGAGACATCTTGGTATCATTGTAGTGTCTGTTCCAAAGTTCAATGATGATCATGTTAGCTGCCATGTGCTGACTCTCTATAACCCCAGGATCCTGATCGAGACACATGTCATTCACATGGGCTTGTGCGGATAACCATCCTTTATTGACATTGTGGTTCCTATTTTCTCCTAGGATTCTGGCCCAATTAAGTCCTTTAAATTTACGGAATGCACGGCGACCCCCATTGTCAAAGAGGAAATTCCCCCTAGAAAACAAACCTATGTTTCCTATGTCTTATCAGTCATTCCTTTCAGGAATACAGTCTGATGAATTTTGTCTCCTTTTTTTTTTTCAGTCTTGTAGTGGGCATTAGCTTCTTTTTAAAAGGATTTTTATGTTCATTATTTTAAGTGCAGGTGTATGCTTGAATATATGTGTGTTCACCATATGTGTGCAGGTATCTGCAGAGGCTAGATTTCCTGGAACTGGAACTATAGGCAGATTGTGAGCTGCTGATATGGGAACCAGGAACCAAGTCCTAATCTTGTGCAAGAATAGCAAGTGCCTCTTCATTGCTGAGCGTATCTCCAGTCCTGATATTTGCTTCTAAACAATTACATAAACATAAGTCAATACATAGCTGGTGTCTCACAAATGTCCGCTGATTAGTGGAATAACTGGTCTTTGGGCGACTAGTGAACATCTGGTTACTAAAGAACAACACACATTTAGATTTCAGACATAATAAGAATAATAAACTTAGATGAGAAAGGACCTATCATGCTTTCAGAATATCTCATGCTAAAAACTTATTGTGCTGTGAAGCAGTTTGAATTCTTAGAGTTCATGCTAAGACACTGGCCTTTGAGAACTAAGGTGAGAGACAGAGAGGGAGAACACAAGGCTTCAGTCTGTAACCTCTACATTGGAAGCTTAGCCCAGCACCTCTTGTACACATGGCACTCACAGGCTTTAGTCAGATTCACCCTTCGTCAACCTGAGTCTTTAGGGTAAAGCACCACATCTGTTATTTCTTTGTTTTCTTGCTTGTTTTAAGACAGGGACTACTGTGTAGCCTGGGCTAGCCTGAAACACTGGTCATGCAAAGGTCCAGACCCCAGACCTCCCCTATACCTTAGGCTTAACCAGAAACTGTAATATCAAAGCTAAAATTTCATCTGAGGGCCAGAATTTGTCAGCAAGCTAAGGCAATAGAAGAGAAGGGGGAAGCAGTTATTGCTGATCAGAGAAGAACTTGGAGACAGTAAACAAAAACAACAACAAACCACACAGTGTCTGTGAGAATAGTCTACTGGATGATGCTAGAGTATGAGACTGAATTATATCAAAAAAAAAAAAAAACAACAACAAAAAAAAAAACAAAGACAGATAAATAAGAAAAGCTTCATTTGAAAAGGACAATATGCCCACCGTCATGTGAACTTGTCAGTAGGTCTTGTATATGGGAAGCTCCATGGAGACATTTGATCTGGGTTTGGAGGGACTTGTCTGTTCTATTGAGGAGTTAAGACTATGCTACATTCCACTGAAGACAGCAACTGTGGAGGGGAGCCAGCCTGAGCCTAGGAGACAAGCTGTGTGTGCTTTGGAGGGCAGAGCTAGAGGAATGGAACTGGTAAGGCCCTTTGGAGTCCAGAAGATCGTGAGAATCCCAGATGCTCAACACTGAACTTTTTACACGGTTAGACTTGGGTTTTACTTTGATTTGAGTATAAATGTAACCTGCTTATTCCCCATTGGAATAAGAAAGTATTTAACTTGTGTTTTGATTTCAAGAGAGCTCCCCAGTTAATATACTTTAGATATTTTAGAGAGTCTTGAATAGTTTAGGGAAGCTTTGAATTTTGAAAGAGATGTTGGATATGTTAAAAGACTAAAATTTTAAAGTGTTTGACATTTTACAGACTGTGGGTGTTTCTAAGTTGTTTATGTTCTATCTGTGATATTGATATTAATGTGAGATCTTGGGGGATAAACAAGAAAGGAACAGTTATGGTTTCATGGTAACATATTGGTGTGTCAAGATGACAAAAGGTCAATTGTGCTGGTTAGAGTTTGTGTCAGCTCAAAAAAAGTCAGAGCTATCTGGGAAGAGGAACCCCAATAGAGAAAATGACTCTATTTGATGGCTTGTAGGAAAACTCCCAATTAATGATTGATGTGCATGGACCCAGCCCATGGTGGTGTGATGCTATCTCTGTGCATGTGTTCCTGGGATGTATAAGAAAGTATGATGAACAAGCCACAGAGAGTAAGCCAGTAAGCAGCATTCCTCCATGGCTCCTGCTTTAGTTCCCATCTCCAGGTTTGTGGCTTGAGTTTCTGTCCTGATTTTCCTCAATGATGGACTGTAAGCTGTAAGATGAAATAAACCCTTTCCTCTCCACATTGCCTTTGGTTATGGTTGGTTTGTCACAGCAATAGAAATCTTAACAAAGACACATATAGTAAATAGACTTAATTGTCCACCATGCAAGAGAAAATTTGAATAGTTATTATTACTCATGGTATGCTGATACAATTTTGTAGATTAGAGAGCAATATCTGTGGTTATTCTGGTTTATCACTAAGCCAAATGAGGATAGCTTTATATGCATGTGTTCTAATTGTGAACTATTATTAGTAGTCCTTGTCCTTCTTCAATTATTTTTAGCTATGAGTTAAATTTAATGTGGTCTTGTATATTCTTTCCCATAATGTTCTTAAGAATGTGCAAAAGATTAGTTCTGATCTAATTTAGGGAAAGAGATGGCTGGACCCACCGATGTGTTTCTAGTGGTGTGAGTTGCTGGAGAGGTTCACTAAGCCACAGAGATGGTCCAAAACAGGTGTCTACAGCTGTTTTTAAGAACAGATAATGTGCTGGCCATGAAAGTGCTGCTCTCAGATTCCCAATTGCAGAACATGCAAGTGCCAGTCGGTCTCAGCTGGTGTGTCCTGGAACCCTTGGCGCCAAGGCTTTTCTGCCCAAAGGATTCCTCCAGCCAATGATTGAGTGTAACAGGAATCTTAAGACAAGGGATGATGCTGATGGTAATTTTGGCTCAAGAACTCCACAGTGGCCTTCATGAGACCTGTATGAAAGTCAGCCTTTGCTCCTTCTTTCTCCTATATGGCAGCCCAGTGCTATTTCTAACCTTCTCTGACTCCTTCTTCACATCGTCTAACAGTCACTTCCCTTAATAAATGTCTAACACATGGTATCCTATCTTCCTCTTCGAGGAGACAGAAGAGCATAAGCACTATTAGAAATATAGTTCCACAAAGTCTAACTCTCAAGTGTATTTATTAAAGTTGTCTTCTAATAGGAGCAAGGGGAAAATTATTAACGAGCACATTCATGTAAGTCCCACTATTTCACTTTCATTTTCTGCTATGTTTGTGATAACTTTTATTCGAATTATCTCAAAGTCTGTCTTCAAGGACAAGCATCAAACTGCTCCATTGAAAACAATGGACTCCTTTGCTTTTTTTTTTTTTTTTTTTTGGCAGGCACCCAGTCCTAAGTCATAGTTAGAAAAGCTTTTATATTCTCCTTTGGTAGGTCTGTGAAATTAACTAGACCCTACATTTTTTGTCTGCTTGTGTGAGAGGTGTGTGGAACATCTGCGGTGAGAGCCACTAATACTCTAGTGACATATTAGAACACATCACCACTGCAGAGATACAGACTACTGTCTAGATTTCTTCCTCTAGTAAGAAACGAAGGTGGTCTTACATCTGTAAACTCTGCCACCTCTGGGTCATATACAAACTTCAGTATTTTATTGAAGACTTGAGCTGTCTGGGATTCAGCAAAATTAAGTTAATCTGAAACTAACAATTATCATCGATCTCTAGGAAGTCTTTAATTTCTTTATTTCTTCCTTGACCCATTGGTGATTCAGATGAGCAGTATTCAGTTTCCATGAGATTGTAGGTTTTCTGTAGTTTTTGTTGTTGTTGAAATCTAACTTTAAACCATGGTGGTCTGATAGAACACAGGAGATTATTCCAAGTTTTTGTATCTGTTGAGAATTGCTTTGTGGCCAAGTATGTGCTCGACTTTAGAGAACGTTCCATGGGGTGCTGAGAAGAAGGTATATATTTTTTTGTTAGGATGGAATGTTCTGTAGATATCGATTAAATCCATTTGAGTCATAGCATAAGTTAAGTCCTTTATTTCTCTGTTAAGTTTCGGTTTGGCAGATCTGTTCAGTGGTGAGAGTGGGGTGTTAAAGTCTCCCACTGTTAATGTATGGGGTTTTATATGTGATTTAAGCTTTATTAATGTTTCTTTTACATATGTGGGTACCCTTGTATTGGGACATAAATGTTCAGAATTGAAACTTCATCTCAGACTCTGAAATATATCCACTAGGCACAATAGACAAATCATCTTTAATCAACATGACCAATATGATGCCCATATCTTCATATACATTTTAATGCACAACTTTATTCAGGCTGAAGATACTGAGATACCAATGGGGAAGGAGTGGGAACTGGGACTCAGTGATGGTCAATATCCTCACAAGAAGGATGGAGAATGTAGTTTAGGGATAGACTGCTTGCCTAATCACGTTCAAGTCTCTTGGTTCTACCCCAGTACCACAAAACAAAGATTCTATTTAAAAACAAAAAGCAAAAAACAGAAAACCTCTTGCAGAGAATGAGTAAGTTAATATCCATGTGCATGCAAAACTAGCACTTTATTGTTTTTTTCTGAAAACATAAACAATTATTGTTTTCTCTCCCAAAATTTCTTATGATATTAAAAAAAATTCCTTCTCAAGGTCTCCCATTGTACTGAGGTTTCTGATCATGGATGTCTTTAATTTCAACTGAAGTCAAATAGACACCAGTCTGGTCAGTAGGATGAGGGTGGATATGGAATGAGAAGCCCAGAATCACAGGGCCTGAGTTATCCAGTACTCTAATCTTTTGTCCAGGTAAGTTCCAATAAGTAAGACTAAAACTTTCATGGTTAAGCAAACTGAATCATATTTTTAATCAACCTTCTTCATATGAACTTGGTTCAAATTTCTGTTTCCTTGAATGCATCAGGTCATTGATAAGGACCCAGAGACTAGTGTGTTAAGATGTAGAGTATTTCCATTCAATACCTTTGACAGAAGACATGGCAACCACTAAAATGAACCTACTTTGCTCCCTATCAGACAGTAATTTCAGAATGGAGAGGCCAAAATTTTATTGAAAAATACAATTTCATTTTCAAGTTTTCCAACTGAGTTTCTACTAGGTCAGTATGTTGGTCAGTCATGCATCGCTGCGACAAGATACCTAGAATGACAAACTTAAGAAAGGGTCTGTTGGGGCTTAAAGTTTCAGACATTCCTGCCTGTGCTCTGTTTCCTGTTGCTTTGGGAAGAGGCAGAACATCATGTCAGGGAATGTGTAGTGTAGCATACTTGTGATCCTCATGGTGTTTGAAAAACAGAGAGAGGGAGGAGTCAAACTTCTAACACCCCTTTCAAGGTCACATTCCTAATGAACAAATTTCTGTTAGGTCTCTCCTCTTAAAGGGACCTAATTAATTTGAGTCTAAGCCTTTAACACAGGAGTGTTTTTTTTTTTTGGGGTTGGGGGTTATACTTCTAACTATAACAATAACAGTTGGTGAGTCCTACTAATGGTTACACTAGACTTCTGTAGTCAAGACTTTCGTCTGGTGGGGGCTGGAAGAATGGCTTGGGCATTAAGAATGCTTACTGTTCTCAAGGAGGAGCCAGAAATCAGTTCTCAGCACTCATGTTGAGTGACTCACATGTTAATTGTAATTCCAGGTGATCTTATGCCCCTTTCTGGTCTCCATGGCACCTGTATACATGTGACAGACACATACATTCGTAGATACATACAAATGCACATAGATAAAAATAAGTATCAGAAAAAAATTACATCTTGTAAAGTAGCTACCTAGTGATGACATTCCAAAGTGTCTGCTTCAATGTGCTTCATATAATTTTACTTCCCTTTGTTTTGAGTTAATTGTATGGTTCGTTGCATCATTCTGAGAATCAGCTTAAATATCACCTTCAGAAGCTTCCCTAGACCACATTACATAAAACAGCAAGCATGCCCATTTTATGGGCCCCCACCCAGAGATCCACTTTCTTATTCTTAGCTATAATATTTTCCTTCTATATATCACATCACATCTTCTCTTAGAATTTTCATGTTCTTATTAGAACATAGCACCATGAGGACCAGTGTCCCAGTCGACTTTATCTAAACTGTACACAGCTTAGAGTCACCTGAGAAGGGAATTTCAGCTGAGGGATTGCTCACATCAGCGTGGCCTTTATTATAATTTAATGCAAAGGGCTCAGTACAATGAGGGTGGTACCATTCCCAAGGTAGGTAGGTGATCCTGGTCTTTATAAGAAGGATAGCTAAGCATGAGTCAGTGAGAGAGCCAGCAATCAGTGTTCCTCCATGGTTTCTGCTTCAAGTTCTTGCTTGAGCTTTTGTACTGACTTCTCTCAGTGATGGACTATCGGTATATAAGAATGGAAGTATAAGCCAAATAAACCCTTTTCTACCCAAGATGCTTTCGATCAAGGTGTTTTATGACAGTAACAGAAAGAAAATTAGAGTAGCAAGAGGTTTGTTTTATTTACTTATATTTCTAGGCCCTAGAACAATTTTGGTAAATGTACATAAATATGTATGAGTGAATTTACTTGCTAGACTAAAATAGGGCACTTCAATGTTGAGTAGCTATTGTACAAAAGCCCCAAATTTTGATGATTCAATGAATGTTTCTTTAAAAATTATTTTTAAATGTGTATGGGTGTTTTGCCTGCAGGGATGTTTGTGTACCATGTGTGGGTGGTTCTGCAGAGGCCTGAAGAGGGCATCATATCCCTTGGAACTAAAGTTACAGACAGTTGTGTGCTGTCAAGTGAGTTCTGGGAATTGAACTTCGGTCCTCTGCAAGAGTAGCAAGTGCTCTTCACTGCTGAGACATCCCTCTAGACCTTCCATATGAAGAAGTTTGATTTAACTTGGGGAGGTAATTATCCTTGTGGTTCCATTTAGTTTTTCAGAGAAGTTGAAAGTCAAATGAAGCCAATTTTACCAGCTTAGTTTCCTGTCACACACAGGTTACATATTCAGTGAGGTAATTTGGATACTAAAGAAAATGTTTTCACACACACACACACACACACACACACACACACACACACAATCTAATGTAATGAATGTTTAAATTCATTTTGACTTTCAGTTCTTTCCATGTGGTTCAATTATAGCACTTTGCAAGTGGATTTTATGAATATTTGTAGAATGGATCTCTGGCTGGAGGGTCCATGGACCCTAAGGACATAGCTACCTCTCCCAAGGAAGTACATATAATTACCCCAATGCACTTCCTGTTTTTTCCCAGGAAAGGTTCAGAAAATCTGTACTGGGAAGTAAAAATACTTTCAACCATCCAACAAGTGACTCGGAGGAGGTGATACCATTCCAGTTTCATTTTGGTTTACCAAACACATTTATCAAATAGTCCTTACACACGGTACCTCTTGTGTACTTTGTACTCATTGTTTTAAAAATGTGTCCTTTGTGCCTAGTTAAGAGGAATGCAGATTGAAACCACTGTCTGAGGAACAAAGCCTCCTGCTCTGTGAAAGCCTTGGGCACTCAGGAACCTTCGTTGCACACTCAGCCAGGCCATACTCTCCTGTTGTAGATAAACAGGCTCCTAACACACTATCAGACTAGATCATTCTGAGACCACCAGGAGATGAAACAAGGCCACGTTGTCTAAGCAAGCCACAAAATGCTGACAGCTTTCAGTCTTTTCGAGCATGAGCAGCTGCAACTTTTTCAAAAGCAGAAAATGCTTTCTATCCATTTTAGTTTGCCTCAGTGCAGATGGACTTAATTGGAATTCTGGCTGAAGATCTGCCAGTGCTCCTCGACAGCATCATATCCACAGGAGAGCCTTATTTTTTCCCACCCTCTCCTAAAGTATCCAAACTACTTCTCAAGTCACACAGAAGCTTAAAAAATGTGGTAGCATGAAGATAGATTCTTCCAAGTGCAAGGGGAATATAGCTGAAAAGTAGATCATAATGTGTAGACAGTGGCCAAAACCTGAAAAATGGGTAAGAATCTTCTACCAACTGGCCCCATGCAAGAGTAAAACTTGTTAAAGTTAGTAAATGAATAGAACAGAACATCTTAAAGTCCTTTTTGGTTCTTCATGAAGTGTTCCATGCACTAGGGTCTTGGGAAAGAATAGTAATTAACCATCTAATACCAATGCCTCTTTGAACACTATTTCGTTCCAAAAATCCTGCAAGCCTGCTATATAGGAACCTTAGTCACAAGACATGCAAGAAGAGCAGCAGGTTTTGTGTTTTGTAGAACAGCCATAGAAATAAGGGAAGGTGAAGTGTCCTTGAATCTTGCCAGACAGAGTGGCTAGAATTGCAATCATTGGGGACTTGTGATCACTTAGACTGGCACAGCAGATGAACCCCAATGCCTGCTGCCCTCATCAGCTAGTCAGTAGTTTTGGTTCAACCACATCCTCATCAATATGAAGCCTCTGAAGGATGTTTTATTTCAGTTTATTACAAACTTGTCCAAGTAATACATGCACAAGGTAAAAAATTAAATAGTACAGAGGAACTTGAAATGAAAACAGAGTTTCCTATCCCACCCTCTTCTCTAATCCCATTTCCTAGATGCTTTTAACAATATCTACTTTTGGATCTTCTGGTGGCTAACTTCCTACCTTTAAATAACATGTTTGAACAATAATCTCTTGACTTATTAACTGTAGACAATCTTTAATAATTCACCCTTACAAAAGATAAGAATTTAACGTACAGCATCTCCACCTTTCCCTGCCTGCCCTTCTCTAAATGTTTGATAGGTATACTATTTTTTAACTCTTTTGAGGGTCTAACATATAGCATTGGCCAGAACACTAACCATGTAGTTGTGTTCCACTAATTGAAGACAGTGTCTGTACAACCCCACTTTGAATATTCAAGTAGCCCCACTCTTCCTTCTACTTCTCTTCTCCCAACTAATTCAGTCTCCACTTTCCTGTGCCTCAGCTGGCTGATATCAATTCAACTTCTCTTCTGGGTAAAACATTTAGACTTTCAGGCTTTGTTCATAGGTGGATCCATACTGAAGATCTATAAGTGGCATCTACATTATTTTGGCTATTAAAATTCATTTTACTGAGCCAAGTGGAAGATAAACATGTTCCTACACTCCCAATGTCATGATGCCTGTACCATTGGAAAAGAAACTTACCTACCTACTGCCAATGACCAATCAAGTCTCTTCTCATAGTCCACAAGTCTTCAAAATCCTATCTCATTTTGTTTTTCTTCACAGTTGAGCCTAAATTTCTTGATGGTTTGTTTGTTTATTTATTTATTTTTTGTGATAAAAGACTGTATGTCCTCCACATTTCCAAATGTCTCATTTACTCAGTATTACTCTGGCACATTCTTCTCAGAGTCCAAGGTTGTGTTCTTTTCTATTAGATAACTACCACTCTAGACGGAGACATCCTGGGTGAGGTCCACTGGTGGCCAGGTCCTCTTTCCTCTTCTTTTTTTTGGACTTTCATTCTTATTTTTTAAATGGAAAACTTCCTTAATAATGGTACAAAGGAGAGAAGTAGGTTTTCTAAAAACTCACCTGTCAAAAGATATCTTTATTTTTACATTGCTCTCATCAGTCTGACCTATATGGAGTTCTGGAAACAAAAGTTTTCAAAAGTAAACACAAGTAAACACAATTACTCCCTTGACTTCTAGCATTCAGCTGACATTGCCAGGCTCTTCTCATTCAGGTTTGGCTCAGTTGTCCTCTCTTCCCTGGGAACTCTGAGTAAGTTCTCTCTAACCCTACCATTCCAAGTTTTCTTAGCACTGTACCTAGATGTAGTTGGTATTGGGTCCCCTCAGTCTGGTATTCCTCAAGTCCTTTTTCTTCACTCTTCATTCATGCTATCTATATCCTGTCTTCTGGGAACTCACAATGGTTAAACAGTGATTGTCTATTTCTCTTTCCTTCCTTCCTATTGTTTGTTATTTCATTTTTTTTGCATATATCGGGAGATTCATTCTACTTCATTTTCCAGCCTATCTATGGAATATTTTTGGCAATCTTATTTTGCTTTACAAATGTTCAGAATTTTCTCTTAGTAAATTATCTTACAAATGCACCTCAAATCTCTCTGGAGAGATGGTCAGAATTTTAAGGATTTTTTTTTCCCATACGAGCTTTGTTTCCTTTACTTTATAATACTTTTTCAATTTTTTTTTACATCTAAGTGGTTATTTTTCTTATGAGTCTCCCTTGGTTCCTTCCATGCATGGAAATTCCTATCAGAAAGCACACATTAAGAACCGTGCTAACTATTGTCTTTGTAAAAGACTCCTGTTTCTCTAGTAAGTCTCTGTTATGACTAGAAGCCCTGGGTATGTGAGTAGGGGCCTCAATGCTCAGAAGAAAATTAACAGACAGCCTAGGGAGCCACTTACATCCACGAAAAAAAATATCATCTGGAGCACTAATTCTTACCTCTCCTCAGGTGGTTTATTTGATTCCTTTATTCAAACAACAAGAACAATGACAGCTTCACTAGGACCAATGGGAGATTTTCTGTGTTCTATGTACAAGAGTTGGGGCAGAATAGAATGGGGGTCAATTTACAACTGGTACAATTATTTAGTAGCTAGACTTTTCTAGTGCTCAAGTCTCTTTGGGGTTACGGTGGTCAGATCTGGGTATTCTGTCTGAAATGTGCCTTCATGTTTCCCATTCATTAACAAGCTTCATTTACTTTATCTCTTCCAGAAATGTGTTGAGATCTTCTCCACCCAAATGCTTTTAGATTCCTTTGCTGCATGGTCTCAATTCTCTCTTGTATTCCTTCACTTCAGTTTCAGTGGGGCCTAGGAAAGGAGGGAAGATAAACTTACATGTTTAGTCCATCATCCTAGGTCGGGAGCACCCCTGGAAGTTTCAGACAGGGGAACAGCATAGACAACTTGATTTAAAAGATCCCAGGCTCTACTGCTGAAAGCAGATTAAAGGGGTGGGGTGGGAATGGAAACAGATTAAGGGGAAGGGAGTGAGAATGGAAAAAAAGCTTATTCTAAAAGATTGAGAATCTAATTTTCTCTGAGAACATGAAGCATCTGGGACTTTGGGAAATCAGGTACTTCACTAAAATAGCCTGTGACTCAAAATCCAATAAACCAAAAGCTGCTTTCATGTACCCAGGAGAGAATGACAAGCACTCTGAATAACCAGAACCTGAGGAGTTGCCTGATGCTAATGGCTCTCTCACACTTCTACCAGGAGGTACCTTAGGAGCCTGTTTTAAATTCTTCCTCTCCACTGATGTTCAGGAGAATCAGAGACTTTTTGTCCTGTTAAGGTTAGATAAGGGCTAAGTATGAAGACTCCAGGCTCTGACAATCCAGAATATAAATGTTCTGCGTTGCTGGCTTGTTTCTTAATTTAATTATTCAAAGCACCACAATTATGAATACCCATTCTGCAATCAGAATGCTTGGCCTCAAAATCATGGACCTACAATTTATTAGCAGTGGTATCTTTTTTTTTTTTTTTTTTTTCCGAGACAGGGTTTCCCTGTGTAGCTTTGCACTTTTCCTGAAACTCACTTGGTAGCCCAGGCTGGCCTCGAACTCACAGAGATCCTCCTGCCTCTGCCTCCCAAGTGCTGGGACTAAAGGCGTGTGCCACCACCGCCCGGCCTTAGCAGTGGTATCTTACATATTCTACTTAATCTCCATAAAATCCAGTTCTCTTATTCATAAAATAAGTGATAATAATTTCTACTTCATAAGATTATTGGGAAGATAAAATGATATACCTATATATGGGGATGAGTATAATGCCTGGAAACACTCAATACCTCATAATTCATAATTATTTTAAATATTGAATGTTTATGTTCAAAATGCCTAAATGATAAATATACATGAAATAAATCTAGAATTGAGAAGTTGCATGGTAAATAAACACACACACACACACAAATTTTATAGTCTGTGCATTCACTCACTAACAAGATATGCAAATAAAATAGATTAGACTAAAATAAATTGAAAATAAGTGGGAAAACTGGTTATCCACAACATCAATCCTAGAGGTAACACTCATTAAAACCACAAAAGATGCTTTAAATGAAAATGGGGAAAACCAAGAGATCTTCGAGTGTGTAGTAATTAAATTAAAGTTGGGTTAGCTCTGTGGAATTATCTTGTCCCAAAGTGAAGTTTTCTATATGTGTGTAATCGGTAACCCTTGACAGCAACTATGTCTTGAATCTCACTGTGGAAAAATAATAAAAGATTGGTATCTATTGTTTGCTAAGGCTAAACACTATCTTATGATTGTTCTGTTTTTTGTCAAGATCTCTAGATTTTAGCAAAGAAGAAATTTGAGCTCAAAGAACTAGGTAAAGGGATCAAACATAAGTAGCTGTGAAAGACAAAAGAAAAAGGACTGCATTGTGTAACTGGGTGTGGCTGTGCACATCTGTAACACCAACACTTGGAGGCTGAGGATGAAAAAATCATTGAGTTTGAAGTCAGCCAGCCCTGCCTAAATAGAAAGGCCTGGTCTCAAACAATGATCAAAAGAACTCCATTGTGAGTTTAGAATGCTTTCTTTAGATTCATAAAGTAATATACCAAAATAATCTTAGAGGCTGGTATGTGTAGTGTAGGATAGGGTAGGACAGATAACAATTATTTCTTTTAAGTTTGTTTAGTGTGTTTGTGTGTGTGTCACAGAACACATGTGGAGGTCAGAGGACAACACACAAGAGTTGGGTCTCTCCTGCCACCAGGTGACTTCTGAGGATTGAACTCAGCTCTTGAGTCCCGGCAGCAGGTGTCTTTACCCACTGACCACTCTCTCTAGCCTTCAGTAACAGTTACACACTGTCTATCTAAAAAAAAAAAAAAAAAAAAAAAAAAAAAAAAAAAAAAAAAAAAAAAAACTATAAATGATTTTGAAGAAATGACAGATGCTCGAGTAGACAGATGTGTTATGCTCAATTCAGGTATAAAAATGTATCCATGCATTAGACATCACATGGTATCTTGTTGATATATGTAGGTTTTATATTTTATGTATCAGTTTGAAAAATGAAAAGGCTATGAGAGCATCTGTTAATACTACCTAAAAGTGAAGTCTGGCTCTAGAATAATTTTGGGTTAATTAGGTAATAAAAATGCCAAATGACATTTCCTCAATACCCTCTTACTTCTGTAATCACTTTAGAGGCATTGTAAAACTTAGTTCTCCCAATAATCAGATGCAATAGATCCCATTTTATAGAATGAGATCATAGAGCCACGGACAAGTCAAGGATCTTGCCAATAACATAGAAATGGTCAATAAAAGACCTAGAGTTTGAAGTTTGAGTACAGGGAGTCTACTAAGAAAAAGGGTGACGTTAACCTCTGAGCTGTGAAAGAGAATGGGTCAGCATGAAATGAAGCAACGCTTTAGTTATCAGGCACCATATAGTTCACACGTTTCTTTAAAACCATCAGTCAGACACTCCATGACCACTCCAAGAGGCAGAGACTTTTGCACCTATCCCGAAGACCAGGAGGCCAAGGGAAGGCTTGTCCTCCATGGTTCATCAAGACAGACCAAGGGCCAGCACAGAAATAAATGCCCAAGCTCCCAGCGCTGGGCAGGGTCAGGAGGGTACCTGACAACTGAGAAGCAAAGGGGTAGAGCTCAAAAACACAGGCCTTATTCCTAAGGGATTCTGGCTTCACTTTGTGCCATGTTCTTAACCCACTTCCTAGAGACAGAAGTCAGGAATAAGACACAGGAGCAATGAATTAAGAAGACAAAGCCAGAACTTTAGAAGACAGAGGCAGAGGAATAAACCCCCACCTCTGCCTACCTCCCCAAACCTCTCTACCTGCCACCTCGATGGGCACTTCTTACATCTGTGTGAGGAGGTACAGTTTCATTATATTTTCCTTCCACTCAGGCAGATAGGCTAGGCTGGTAGCCACTTCCTTGTGGATGGGCCAGGCCCAGGACTCAAAGAACGGAGCCAGATTCTTCTGCACTTGCTGGGAGAACAACTTCACCCACAGATTCATTTTGTCAGCATTATCCGAGGGCGTGTTGGTCTGGCTTCTGTACTCAGTGAAGAGGCGAATAAATGGCTCCCAACCAAAGGCCTCTTGGAGCTGGAAAGGGAAAGTTCCAGGTAGGTGAGACATCCAATCTACCAAAAGAAGGCCCCCCAACCCACACAAGTGAAGTTAGTCAGTTCAGTCTCCTAAATGTTAGTTAGCTTTGCATCCATCACTGACCATTTTGTGTGCTGGCCTTACACCACTAATCTTAAGGAGAGTGTCGAGGACAGCACAGCGCTTGGCAGACCCTCAGTGAGTGGCAGCTGCAGAAGCAGCTCCAACGATCAGTGCTTCCCTCCACTGTCACTGCTCATCTACTCGTGAGATCATGAAAAGAATAATGTGATAAGAACACGGGATTTCACACTGGGTGGGGTAGAACAATCCTCATTATCTTTCAAAGTTGCAAGGTTAAATTCCAATAGCTTGGAAATCCCCACAACCCTCATTCATCCTAATACTAATTCACAAGGCCACTAAAAATGGCCTTTGAGGTAGAAAGTGAATCAGGTAGAAGTCTATTAGGTACAGTCTAGATAATTGTAACAAAGAATGAGCTCGTTAAAAGTGTTAGAAGTCGTCATCCTCTGGGGCTATTGGAAAGAGCCCATGCTTGACAGAGTCATAGGGTCTGTTTAAAAGTAACCTTCATGTGACTATTGGAATGAGACCATGCTATCTACAGTCACATGGTTTTGGAGCTAAGGGGCCCCTTGTAGTTATTAGAACTAATCTGTCTTTACTTCATGGATGAGCCAAGTAGCTCACACAAAGTGAAAGTAGCAGTAAGCATGGAGAGTGAAGGATTTGAACAGGTGGAAGAACCAGAATAAATCATGCCGGGCTTGAATCCAACATGATGTCACCCCCCTCCCCCCCCCAGTGATCTAGGGACTGATCTAGGCACTGGGGCTGAAAACTGGAGCAAAGAAAGACAGTTCAAAGGCAAGGTGAACCTCCAGACCCAAGGCAGAGAGGAGTCCTGAACTGCCTACATACAGTGGAATCTGTGGCATGGCTAAACCATAGCAAGGAAGAAGTATACTCATCTAAGGAAAAAATTGGGTCACAACCCATCATAGAATGTGTGAGGAGGGTGGCCTGATAGCTATGAAGTAGGAAAGGTGACTTCAATCATCAGTATGCCTGGCTTTAAAGCCACATTGAGTAAAGTGTATTTGTAGTACTCCATGTGCCTCAACCAGATTTTAGATTTCTCAGTGCTATGTTCTCTGTGCCTCTCTCTGGGGGTGTGGCGGACATTATGAAGTCAGTGCAGGGCTATGCACTTTGTAGGGTCATGCAAAGGATTGCACTGAGAGCCATCATTACATTATCTGTTATCCCCAGACTCTCTCAGGGTTTCATATGGCTGAATGTGGGAAGCAGATGGAGTAGATAATCTCCAGAGTCACTAGCTTATGAATTAACCATGTGGGCTTGGTGGCCCCACTTGTCTTACCACCTCCCAGTCTTTCTCTGTACCTGTAAGTATGTTTCCAATGCAGTCCAGGCAGTCCAGTTCTTTATATTGGGTCCCTTGCTCAGGTAGATTCGGACTCTCTTTTCCCGAACAGGGGGCCACAGGGCAATATTGGCACGGCTTCGAGGTATGCCCAGCACTGTTTCATGTACATAAACACACCACAGGTTGCAGGTGGCTTCAGTAGTGTGTGGCGGGAACTCCCACTCCTGCCTCTGCTGGTTGCGGCCCAGCTCATGCACAGGGCCCCACAGTCCCTTGGTCCTGATGAGCCTCTCATTGATGAGCTCCTGCACTGACTCCAGATGGCACATGATGGGATACCCTGCATGCATCCAGCCTGGAGATGCAGAAGAAAGAGGATAAGGTCAGAATCCTCTCACCTCATCATGAAATCTATCTCGGAACTGTTTCTTTTCCAAAACACACAGTAGCCCCAGGCTCCTTCTAACACCCTGCAGCTTCAAGAGGTCATCCAAGCCCAGACACTCCCAGATTTTCCCTCTGCTCTTTTTGCAGTGACAATTTCATCTTTCTTCTGACTTGAGCCCTGGGGGGGTATAGGTTGCTGAGGCCCATATATGCTGTTATTGGAGTGTCCTATTTTATGGGGCAGGGTGGTCGTGGTACCCACGGGAGACTGTGTAATTTATAACCCTTTCTCAGATTCTTTGAAGATGCCTCTGCCCCACTCCTCAATATGGGATTACCGACATTGACACCATATTACAGGATTTATTTATGCAATGTAAAAATAAGGATCTAGAGAAATTTCCATGGGGCTTCATTGTTTGCACCCACCCCTTTAGTTCAGGCTCCTTGGTTCATTTTCAAACAGCTCTTTGTTCACAGTCTTCCAGTAATCTCAACTAGGTCAAGGCCTTCTACTGTATTTTCCCACTTCTTAAGATTCCCTGAGAGGAACCTAGCAAAGCTCAGGCGACATCTCTTGACTTCTTTGATGACATTTCTTGACATGCTAACTTAAGCTACTATTTATCTTGATGTAATTTCTCCCCTTTTCATTTAAACCACAAGAGATATATCTATATGTCTTGCTAGCAAAAACAGTTTTACTCTCTGTACCTTCAAGGCTGTGGAAAGAAGGGAAGTACTTGAGGAAGTGAGCATCACTCGGAATACCCACCGACTGAGATCTGCACATCTGCCACAATCCTCTGCGGCAGCCGCAAAGGGAAAGGCTCTCCACCCAGCCTCGCCACAGCCTTCATCACCTCGTCCCAGAGGCGAAGCAGGGACTCGGGATTGTCCAGAGCTCGAAGATTTGCAGTTGGCACAGTCAGGATGATGTTGTTGGTGGCCAGCTCTCCCCACGGACCAGGATGTTCCTGGAGACGCCTCCTCCATTCTGCCTGGGTTGTTTCCCCTATGAAGAGAGGCCATAGACTTTGAACTGTCCTTTTTCAAATCCCTTAAGTAAAAGCATACTTACAACTTGGGCCCCAGATGAGAATCCCAAGATGAAAACCAGTGGCATCCCTTTCCTCCACCCTTCTTGGAAGCCCTTATGGGTATAATTTGATTTTTTTTTCTTGGCATCAAAGCAGAATGTAAGAAACCCACCACCTCCCTCCACTGGTCTACCCCTGTCCCCTGTAATAAACAGCCCCAGAAACGTCTTCATTCTCCACATCTCCCACCTCTCACTGTGCACCTTGTAGTGCTGACTTACCTAGCTTGAAGTATGGAGCACGGACAGCCCCCTTCACTGAGATGGGCACAGACCCCAACTTGCTATGCTGAGGCACGATGATATAAAGGAGACCACCCCAGAGGCAGGTGATTGATTTCACGGGCTTGTCTAAGCAACATCTGTTAATCACAAGGGGGCCTCGGAACAACTTGCTGGCCCTGGTCAGGTCATCAGTATGACAGCCGATTTGTATCTAGAGCAGAGAAATCACCCTCACAGTCACATGAGTGATGGGGTGGTAGTGGTGGTAGAAGAGAATCGGAGGCAAACTCAGGAAGGAGCATTAGGCTATGACCGCATGTACCATTGATGACATCGTGTATGATCGTCATGAAATCAGAGCATTTCTTGAGTTCATATGTACTAAGTTATGAGGTAGAAAGTAAACTAATATCCACCGACTGAATACCTATGGAATGTCAGGGAACCTTCCATTGAGGTCTCTTAGTCCTCACTCTATGATATAAGTCAAAAGAGCAAATTTTAAGAGTAGAAGTTGGCATTCTGAGGCAAGATGATACAGAGTCCTAGGCTCCAAAATGTGTCACTTGGATATATTTTGTTATATATCAAAACACAGTTTCCTCATCATTAAGAAGGGAAAAGTGTTTAAAAACTGCCATGAATTACCAGTAGGGCATTATGCTGACCCCATACAATGCCAACTGGAATAGCAGGAGCATTTGGATTCTGCATCAGGTGGTGAGATGGGGAGTGGCCTTACCTTCAGATCAGCCGAGGCAGCTTCTTCAGGCAAGGAGACCTCTATGACTTGCCTTCCGGGTATATAGAGTCCAGTGCTCATCCAGCAGTATCGTGTGCCTGCCAAAGCACAGGAAGGGCACTTTATCTCTGCTTCATACATTGCTGCACAGACCCCATGAAGCCAACCACTCATTTCCCCGCCTCCGTGCTGACTCTTCCAAACACTGCTCAATACCCACCCCTGTCTTCTTGAAGAGAAAGACAGTGAAGGATAGCAATGACCCTCTGCAGGTGACCAAACTTACCAATACCACAGCAATCTCATGTCCCCGTTTTGTTGATGCACATAAAACTAAGCTTTCATCCTCCTGCCATACCTCGATTGGTGCAGTTGATATCCACGGTGATGGGAGACTCTGGGGGGCGCAGATGGAGGCTGCTGTACATGTCTTCAATTTCTGGGACTAGTAGTGAGAGGTCACTTCCAGAGTGGGCCAGACCTGTGGCCAGGGAAAGCATGGCCCCCCTACAACAGTCATTGATAACAGGGTTTTCTCGGGTTGCCACTGGGAGCCGATAGCGGCTCAGCAGCTTCCGCAGGAGTCGGTGCACGGACATGTAAACAGGGATCTCCTCTGCAGGAATCTGCAGGAAAGCTGCCCCATCTGGTCCCAGCTTGGCTAGCCAGCCCTTCTCCACATTCCCTCTCTTCCTGCCCATTATCACCTCAAACTCTGCCAGGGTCGAGCGGAAGTGATAGGTCCTTACTCCCGACTTAGGGGTGCGGAATGGGCCTGGGTTGAGGCTTTGGCTTGTGATACTGATGCCAAAAGGGTTGAGGAGCAGGTTTCCTGGGAAGCGAGCCAGAGGGGACACTCCTGGGTTCTTAAAGGCCCACCACCAGGCTTGGGCTCCAACAAACAGCCCGCCACCCTCTGCTACAAACTCCTGCAGCTCCTTAACCCCCACGTCACTCGTGGGTTCAAAGCAATAGACACTTGCATCACTGGTCAGCTGGGGCTCAATGCTGGTGTCTATACCCCCGACTGCAAGCAGACCACTTAGTGTTCTTAGCTCTGTCTGCACCACAATCTTGCCTTTGCGGCCCCCATCCAGCCAACGGACAGCATTGAGCAGAAATGGGCCAAGTTTACCCACAGTGAATAACACCTTATGACCAGTTACAACCACTCGGCCCCGGCCATAGCGGGCAGCTGCTATCACACACCCATGGTAGGTATCTAGCCCTAAGGGAAAAGCCAAAGCCCCATGCACTAGTAGCTGGGATGGGAAACAGTCCGAGTTGGTGATGTCCAGATCTGAGATGCCACGCAGAAGTTCACTTCTGTCATCTGAGAGGTCATCTTCACAACTGCAAAAGACATACATACACTCTTGATTAGAGGGGCCACTCTGCATACAGTTCCTTGAACACTGCCTGGGACACAAGAGCACTACTACTTTGACTAATATTGTTATTTTCAGATGTAGAAGATTTGGGAGAAGAGAGCGGATGAAAATTTTTTGGAAAGGAGACACAAGATATCACCATTAATTCTGATATGCTCATTTTCAAGCCACATATTCTTCAATGGAAACTGCATAGAAAATCTGATACTAACTTAAGTTCATGCTTATTCCATCCATGTCTTCCAGTACCCAAAGAATTAGGTGAGGCATCATGTTTTTAATCTTATAATGGGTTTTGTTTATACATTTCACACTACTAATTTGATAGAAGAGTCTGTGAAAAGCAGAGTTAGTGGTGCCAGCAAATAGTCAGTATCTCAGAAGATGGAGTAAGAGCAGTCATTAGTCTCAACTCTCATGAGTCCTATGGTCCCTTAGTGGGAGGGAGTACACATCCAGAACTCCACCTGTCCGTAGCTTGCCCAACAGGAGTGCTGCATGCTATGGCGTTTTGCTCAGAACCAGTGTTTTTCCTATGCATAACCCAACTCCTCCCACCATGAGGACCTCAGGCCCCCTATAAACTCCAAAGTGAGATTGAACCCTAATGCTTAGGATGACCTCTACATGCTTGCAATTTCAGAATTGAATCTCTCACTTCTGTAGGTGTCAAGCCATGGTACTCATGTGTCAGGAATCAGCATAGAGGTAATACAAAATGGGTGTCAGATAGACAATGGATTTTCAGTTTCTGTGCTGTACACAGCTCAGGAAAATTTTCAGGGAAACTGGGGCCCTGTTGCAGGCTGGCCCTCTCCTTCCTTGAAGCACTAGCCACAAAAATGATAAACTATCTCTCCTGGCTCTGATTTTACTTGTCTTTCACAGACTATTCCGAGATGGGACAGAAGTTACTAAAATAAAGATAAACTAGTAATTATCACCCGATCTTGTACAGGGCACAATCAGAAAATTGGGAGGGGGGGTATTTACAGAGGTCACAACATAGATGGAACCAGAAGAATCAGAAACCTCTGGGAGCAGAAGAATCTGGAATGCATATAAGTAAGAGAAAATGGAGAAACAAAAGGGCCAGGATTATCATTTGTTTGGGAAAACACATCACAGGAACCAGGATTGATCAGCCCAGAACTTCAGTGCACTCTACAATGGACAAGATCACTACACATCACAACATACAGATGGTCAACAGGTCTACAAAAAGGTGCTTGCCACCACTACTCACCAAGGAAATGGAAATCAAATCCACAGTGAGGAACCTCTCCCCAACTATTAGAATGAGTATTATCAAACTGTCAAAAGATATCAAGTTTGATGAAGATGGGAAGAAGGAGAAATCCTTGCAAACTGTTGGTAGGCATGTAAACAGGTTTGAGGAGTCCTTGAGAAACTAAAATAGAACTACCATATGACCTAGCTAATCCTCCATTGAGTAGGTACCCACAGAAATTAGATCAGAGACTCTCACGTTCCTTGCAGCATTTTCACAATAGCCAAGATAAGAAGAAAATCTCAGTGTGCTCAGTGATGAGAACATAATTTGTTACATGAAGTTTTGGTGAGGATATGACTTCATTTCTTTGGGGCAATAATTAGGAAGGAGATGGCTGAGATGCTACCAATCTTTTCATTTTGTGGTCTTGTGCATAGTCATCCACAGGCAATCTTTGCCTAAGGCAAGGTTGCAAGTGTTTCTGTTGTTTTGCTTGTCTCGTTTGCTTTTTCTGTGCTATCATTTAGAAGTTTTTCAGTTTCTCTTCTATACCTGGGTCCAGACCTGTTTTTGAGTATTGTATGAACTACGTTAAGGGTCAGAGTTCACCTTTTCCATTAGGGTGTCTAGTTGTTCCAGAACTATATGTTGAAAACACTGCTTGTGTTTCATTTATTTTAGTACACATTGTCTTTTTTCTTATGTTTAGTTTCATAATTTGTGTCTATCAAGAAGTCTGTTTCATCTGTGTTGTATAATTTACTGGCATAGATTGTATCAGTTCCCTTATTACCCTGTTAATATCAGTAGACCCATATTAATGACACTCCTTCTATTCTTAAAATTTTTAATTCTCTCTTGTTGTCATGATCAGTTTATTTAGCAGTTATCACTTTGCTGATGTTTTTCAATCGAACAAGTACAGATTGTATTGATTTACTCTATTCTATATATATTCAGCACATAACTATCAACGACCTCTAAGGATTTACAGATCCTTCTTGCAAATATTTACCTACACCTGCCCTGATGTCTTCTAAGTCACTTGGGGGAGACAAGCTAATGTTTATTTTCAAATTTAAAAGTTCGGAAATTTCTTACAGTAATCTGAAAGTCTAAAGATTCTTCTATGGCCAATATCATTTCACTAATATTCAGGATGGAAGGGACACGTATAACATACACTTGAAAGTTGGCTAATTCAGGTTTCAATGTAGTGAGTGTTTAAGCAAATGTGTTGAGAGCATGTGGGTATGCAGGCTATGATCAGTTGTCCAGCATTCATTTCTATGCATGCCTGATGACTTTGGGAGCACACAAGGATAGCACTAACCAGAAGATGTGAAGGGAATGATGTCTAAAAGGGGAACCCATAGGGTGTACTTAGCCACTCTCCTTCTAGGTGGAAAGAGTTGGAAGGACATCCTAATGGCACCCTGTACAGTTACTAGCCTTAGATCCATTTCTAGATTCTTCTGCACTACAATGCATAATGTCTTGCTACACAGTTACTTGGCTTTTAAAATGTCTTCCAGATATTGTCACTTGAGAATCTTCCATGCCTTTTGTACTCAGATCTTTGCAACTCAGTCCTAAGATAATAAATAATATCTGAGACAATATTCAATAAACTCTGAAATGGGTAAATGAACAAAAAGAGAGCTTGAATTCCTTGGAGAAGCCCCAATTTGGGGTTAAGATGAGACAAGGTGACTTCTTTCCAAAAATAGAGAGTACATAGATTGTCTGGTTAATTTATCATGAAGATTTATTAATTTCACTTACTTTTCATCCTTCTAAAGGCCTCATTGTTTCTTCCTCACTCAATCCAATTCACTTTGTTCCCATCAGTCAGAAATAACAGCGTTATTTGTTCTGAGAAAGCTAAGGATTTTATGTATAATGAGAAGTGGACTAGTGTACATTTTCTGCTTTTAAGAGGACTGCATCTTAGAATACCTTTCATTCCTCAATCTAATTACACATCTAATGAATGTGTGCTGAGTGCTTATTAATCTGTTGCATATACAATACTGTTTGTACATAAAACCAACCTGAATATACTCTCAAGAACTTTCAGTGAAGCTTGCCTCTGTACCAGCATCGTCTTCTCCATTCTCAGATGATCATTTGACCCCAGAGATAAAAGTCCTCTTTGAAAGTCTAGTATGTGTAATTGTACTGTCTCTTTTCAAATCAACTTCCAAACCAACAACTTCCTGTTTCCATCCTAACCCTATGTAAACATTTCAAAATATTTCACAGCCCTCCAGACTTAGGCCCATGGGGTTGTTCTGTGGTTTTCTTTTTCTAATATTTAATACTCTGAGCCTCAGAGTATTAAAAAAAAATCTAATGGACTGTGGCAAATACATGTCTGAGTTTCAAATTCTTTTCTATTGGTCTGGAAGGAAGCTGAAGATGGAATCATGTCTGTGTTTTAATATGAGGCCAGCTTCCCACTAGGTAAGATACTCACCTAACTAAGACAGGGATCTTAGGCATCTTCTTAGAAACTTTATAGAGACTTGTGTCAGCCTTGTTTTCAGTGAAGTACACACCAGCCACACTGGTCACCAGATTCCCAGGAAATGTGAACAGAACTCTTTCATCTTCGCCCTGGTTAGCCCAATCCCAGGCTTGGCCTCCTATGAGCAAGCCCCCTCCACGTTTCACAAACTGGACCAGCTTATCAGTCATGCTTCTCATTGTAGGCATCAATGCAGTAAACTCCCAGGGAGTCATTCACTTCGGGCTCAATCGTTGAGTCTATTCCACAGCTCTCGAGGATTTTCACCAATGGTGCTAAGGATGAGTGTATACCAATGGCGGACTCAGAGGAGGAACGAAGCCACCCCACAGCATTGACAAGAAAGACAAAGAGCTGGCTTTCCACCAAGTAGTCCTCATGAGCTACTACCACCATGCGACCTCTGCCATAGGAAGAGGCAGCAATGAGGACCTGGCCCATGTCATTCACCATCACAGGAAATGAAGCCTCTCCAATAAGAAGCAGTTCACATGGGACAGCTTCCTCAGGAACATCCCAGCTCGTCACTCCAGTCATAAGGGCCTCAAAGGCAGCAGAAGGAGTCGCCATGGTTTTGCTGGTTTCTGCAGAGAAAAAGAGCAAAGATTCAGTTTGGTGAAGAATGGCTAAGTAATCAAAAACCAAGCAAGGTATTTATTCCACCAGCTGTGGAAATGACCTTACCATGTGATAAGACTGACATCGAAATAACTTGAGGCTCAGTATACACACATTTAGTCCATCCTCAGGGTCAAACTTAGAGAAAGTAAGATTCTATTCACCCACAGAAGGAAACAGCACAGAACGGAGGGATGATGGTAGAATTGTGTCTCCAAAAGACGGTAGTTTGAATTCCTAACCCTCTGTTATCTATGAATGTGACTTATATTGGAAGTAGGGTCTGGAGGTGATACCTAGTCAACAGAATCATGCAGGATTTGGAAATTGGAAATTGAGAGATTGAAACATAGCGTAGATTTCTATCAGAAGATGGAGATAAAGAATGTTGAGATGTGTCTGTAGACTGAGGAATACCAAGGATTGCTGGCAAAACCCAGAAGTTATAAGAGAGGCATGGAACAAATTCTACCTCTGAAACTTCCAAAGGAATCAGCACTGCTGAAGCCTGGACGCTACAATTCTAACCCTCTAGAACAGTGGCTCTCAACCTTCCTAATGCTACAGCCCTTTAATAGAGTTCCTCATGTTGTGGTGACCCCTACCATAAAATTATTTCACTGCTACTTCATAACTGCAAAGTTGGTACTGTTATGAATTATAATGTAAATATCTGATATGCAGGGTATTTGATATGCAATCCCTATGAAAGGGTCATTTGACCCCCACAGGAGTCATGACCCACAGCTTAAGAACCACTGCTCTAGGATTTTGAGGAAATAAAATAGCATCATTTTAAGCCACTCTAGTTGTAATCATTTGCTGTGGAAGCCTCTGGGAACTGGTGCAGTGGTGCAGACTGCTCTGCTCTCTCACTCCTCCCATCCATCTTCGCTTCCTCACTGATCTTACTAACCTCAGTTTGGAGCATTTAGAACACTAGGCTGAACAGTCAAGGATCTGCAGCTTGGGTCAGTGTCACAAGCTGAATAAGAGGGACATGAAAGTTCTCTGTGGCTGAATACCTGTCCCAGACAACCAGAAGCAGAAAGTAGCAAATTATGAAATTATGGCAGATTCTTCCTTGAACCCAAGACATAGGTGAGGAAGGTGTACCGGTATATGTCAGCTCCAAACACCCTTTGCTTCTTCACTGCAAGTGCCAACTCAATGCTGCTTTATAATCTTCCATTGGTGTTCAGTCATGTGCACATACCACACATTTGCACTTCTACTTGTTTGGTTAAGAGCAAATCATTCAATTCACTTCTGTTTGTGAATAATATGCAATACTCACAAAGTAGACAAAGAAGCATAACCTATTGTTGGATATTGCAACCACCAGACTAAGTGTTTATTCATGGTGATTGCATAGTTCTTCTATTTTGAAGCTAATGTTAAGGCTAATGCTAACCCTGAGTAATAATGGCAATGGCGTATATTTTTACATATTTCTCTGGACCACTGGAAAAGTCCTTGGCCTGTGTGCTTTGACTTTCACAGCCATGGATGGGAAGACCTCTGTTCAAGGTATCTAATAAACTCAAGTCTCTGCTAAAAAAGTGCAGCGATTATCTGTATGTAGCGTGTCACTAACACAGAAGCCTTAAATTTGAAGTTGCACATGGTGGTACATTTCTGAAACTCAGCACTCAGGAGGTAGAGGCAAACTGTGAGAAAATAAAATCCTGTTACATTAAGCCACCCTATGTGTTGTCATGTCATATGGCTGCCTCTGGGAACTGATACGGTGGTGGTCTATGTCACTAATTCGAGGGCAGTCTTGGCTACATGAGACTCTGCCTGTGAAAAAAAGAAAATCTTCTCTCACAGAAAAGAAGAGCTTCTTTAAGCAAAATTATATCAGATGCCTTTAGCTGTTAAATACCAGCATTAACTTTTTAACCACTTCACAGAATATCTAAAGGATACAGAGTCAGGAACTGGGTAGGGAGAAGCGTGTCCCTTCCTCGCCCTTCCTGCTGCCCACAAATAACCGGGACAGCAGCACACTGTGCAGAGTCCTAGTATGACCACTCTTCCTATTTTATCCCACTTCCATTTGGCCACAAGCCCTGTCAATGTCTTTGCTGACATTTTGCCAGCACACTGCGATTAACCCAATTTGGTTCTTTAGTAATTCATGTCTGTACTGAAGGAATCTGGTTTCCAAGTCTCTTGGGCCTGTTCCTACCTTTATTCTTCTGAAAGTACTCTAATAATATTTTGTCCTTGAAGAGCAATCCACAGAGCTTCACCTGTGTCCACTGGACTCCCTTCCCCAATGTGACCTTCCATTGGGTAGGGCGGCTGCTCCTGCAAGTTTATGGTGGATGCCCTTCTCCCTCCTTCCAGCTATTACCAGGATAGTCTTGACTTCTCCTCCCTCCCTCATGTTTTAAGAACAGGACAGATTCTCCTTCTCCTCCCCTCCTCCCTCAAACTATTACCTAGGACAGGCTCTGCTTCCATTGCCAATTCCCTTTCTGTCTCCCCCTCTCGCATCCACACCGCTACCTTTCTGTCCTTGGGAACTCTACTTTTCTAAGTTAAAATGTACACAGAGGAGGAAATTTGAGACATTTGGTATGAAAAAAATAATGCCATGAGACAGGCAATAGGAAATATAATTAAGGTTTTTAAAGAATGAACTAAGAGGAGGAGGATACAGAGTAGAGAAGATGGGAAAGATGAAGGAGAACATGAAGATAATTAATTGACCCATCCATACTCCCTTGTAATAAGAGTGGCAGATTTAAAGATATATGTCCATGGATCCTGAATGCCCCACAAAACTACAAATGGACACCAGTAAGTGAAACCCAGGAATGAACATAGATCAAAGACAAGGGAGTTTCCTAGGATCATTTTCATGTATGTGGTTCCAGGTCTGAAACTCAATCATGTACTTAATCAATTTCCACATATCTCCCTAGACACTCCATTGTACCCCAATGATGTCCTATTGTATATCTCCTCACACTCATACACATTCCCTCAATAGATGTCCATCAGACTCTTCTGTCTTGGCCAATGCTTTCCACAGTGTAGACGGTCACACACTCTGAGAAGAGAATTCGTATTCATCTTTCTATCTCATTAGTCATTCTTAGATACTTTGTGTGTACATGAGCTAAATCTATTTGGCATCTACTTAGAATGACCTAGATAATACTTTTAGTGAGGATTTCAAGCCCCCGTGTAAATTTTGAACCTATTTTCTGTGGCTAACACAATGATAACAAGAGTAGCAACTGTAGCAATGACAGTCATTGCAACACACTCATCAGCTTTCTCATATTGTAACACCTAATTTATTAAATTTGCTTAATTCCGACAAACTTATAAGGCATATATTATCATTATCCCCATAGTACAGTTTCTGGGGAAGAAAACCCCAAATGTTTTGAGTGGCCAGGGAATTTGTCACTTGCTTAATATCACATAGGTAGGTAAATGATGAATCTAGGATCCCAATACAGGAAATGCAGAGCTGAAGTACAATTCTTTTAAAATAGGTATCTATTTTATGTGCATGGATATGTGTGCTGGCTAGTTTTATGCCACTTGACACAAGCTAGAGTCATCTGAAAGGAAGGAACCTCAATTGAGAAAGTGCCTCCATAAGATCCAGCTGTAGGGTATTTTCTTAACTAATGATTGATGGGAGAGGGTCTAGCCCATTGTGGGTGGTGCCATCCCCAGCCTGGTGGTCTTGGGTTCTACTTAAAAAACAAACAAAACAAAACAAAAGCCAGGAGAACAAACCAGTAAGCAAAGCTGCAGCCCTCCACAGCCTCTGCATCAGCTCCTGCCTCCAGGTTCCAGCCCTGCTTGAGTTCCTGTCCTGACTTCCTTCAATGATAAGACTATGATGTGGAAGTATAAGCCAAATAAACCCTTCCCTCCCCGACTTGCTTTTGATCATGGAATTTCATCTCAGCAATAGTAACCGTAACCAGTACTATATGTGTCTGAGTAGTATGTATGTTGACCATGTGCCTGCAGGAGCTGACAGAGGTCAGAAAGAGTTGGAGTCTCTGGAATTCGAATTACAGGCAGTTTTGAGTCACTATGTGTGTGCTGTATTTGCTAAGTTCCAGGGTTTTCTTTATACTCAGAGGAGCTCCATGGAGCCACCATTAAACACAGCAACCTTGTCACATTAGGAAGGGAAGAGGTGAAGAGTTTTTCTCATACAGATTTTCATCCTGTAAATTGCTCCCCCATAGTTCTTATCTTCTCTTCCCTGTGCTAACTATGGTCCCTTTGAACTTACAACTGTCTCCTTCAGCGCAAACCGTATCCCAGGCAAAACCTGGAAGCAGACTTTCTAATCCTATCATAAAGCAGTCCCATAGACTCAAACATGGTTTTCCCCATGAAGGATGTATGGGATTGGAGGTGGGGCCATCTTGGGAAAAAGGATCCCTCACAGCTTGCATTTCAGTTTGATTTCAGATCTTGAAACACAGACTTAAGTATGTGAGATCGGAGAATGCATTTTATGATTTGCATTCCCTAGGTAGCTATTCCATGGATGTATGACTGAAAAATGGTTATGAGACTAAACACACATCCAGGGGTACTTCTCAATAAACAGCTAGCCTGACCTTGCATTAATATCCGGAACACAGTTCTCCATGTCTTCTCTTTCCCATGCCCTTCTCGTCTAAAAAGCCTTTCTTTCTTATACATCGGATATTTTCCCCAATGTCCACCACGTTCTGCTAAACCAGAAGTGAAATTGCTTCAGTTCTTTTTTTTTTTTACACTCCATCCTAGACGGTTTCCATTGCATCTTTATTTAATTTTAACTTAAATTGTTTCATTCACACATCTCCAATCTCTAAGGATGTGTAATGCATACAGTAGAATAGGCAATAAAATGATAATACAATAGTTAAAAGGTTAGGCTTCCATATACATGATTATGATTAACAGCATCAGCACCCCAAAGTCATATCTCTGGAGCCCTACCTTAGATCCCTCCATCCCATCCTCCACAGGAGTAAGATTAAAAACTTGGCTTTTACTTTCCATATTCCTGCCTCATCACACTGACTCCTGCCTTCCACGGCTTTCACCGGACTGTCTCCTTCTAGATCACGTTTGTTCGTTTTTCTCACTGGGTAACTAAGAACACGGTAACTGCGGATTCTGACCCAGGAGTTGAGAGACGCGCCCTTCGCCATTAGAGGCCCAGGTGTTGCCTCCTAGCTGTGGGTCGGCTTGCCCCAGAGGGATTCTATCAAATTCGCTGTGTGATAAAGATCTTTCCAAACCACCCGGAGCAGCCCCAACTACGCAAGAGCCTGGCGCACGCCGCCCCATTTCCTTTCCCTTCCCTGTAATGGTTAGTCTTCACAGTATGTGGGTGACGTCAGAGGAGGGGTGGAGGCGCAGAAAAAGGGAGGTTTGGCTAGCAGAGGAGGAGGGCAGCCAAGTGGAAAATCTCAGGCTGCGGATTCTCCAGGCCTCTGGACCAAGGACTGCCCTCTTCTCTAAACACACCCACACTCCAGTCCCCTGTGAACAATGCGGAGTGGGCCAGAGATCTAGGTCCTAGTGACCCTGCTTGCTAGGCTCAATAAGCCTTAGGATGGAATGGTGCTCTATCACCAGCTACCTGTGTGACAAGTACGCCCAGCCCCCTCCTCTAAAGCCGCGCATTAGATGTGGCCACAGCTGGTGGGGCCAGTCTGGAACTCGCCCACACAAAGCGGTTGCACACAAACGTCACTGTCAGACACAGGCCAGTAGGAGCAAGATAGCGGGGTCCGGGATGGGGGTAGGGGGTGGGATGTTCAGCCACCGAGCAGAGCAAAATCACCGTTAGAAGGCAGGCAGGAAGCACTAGGGAGCCTCTGGCCAGATCTGGACACACCCAGACCCTCAGCACCCAGGTCCCTCTCGCAATTCGCCAGCGTCCTCCGCCCCCCCCCCCCCCCCGTAGCCCTGACCACCCGCCCCGCACCCGCACGCCTCCAACCCAGGCCCCAGCCCTGATCACAGGCTCCTTCGCCTACCGGCTGTCCCTGCAGGCCACTCACCCTGAGATTCCACCAGGGCAAGTGTCTTAGCGTTTCGAGGGCCGCGCAAGCGGGCGGGCCTGGGGCTTCTCGGCAGAGTACCGAGGCGTCTCAGAGCAGCCGCCGAAAGCCTGGAGCCGAGCGGGGAGGAGACCGGAGCAGGAGGAGAGGAGGGGTTCCTAGCCAATCTCCTCCCCACTTCCTCCTGGCTGGAGTGGGAGCCCGAGGGGCGGCGCTTGGCAGGAGACAACGCTTCTTTGTGTCGCTGGCTCAGGCGACAAGGCATTGAGGTGGATCAGGGACACCTAGAGAAGGTCTCATCCTAGCAGTGTGAATGGCCTTTTTTTATTAAAACTTCTGTGGGTGATGTCTATTTGCTAGGAGGGTACAGGATGAGCAAACCAAGGCAGGGGCATTCTGTGACTGACTGAATGCTTACGCAGAACCTGAGCCCCTGTTTAGTTTAGGATGGATGGACCTTGATATATTGCCCAGGGAAACACACGAATTGCAGGGGCTGTTGAATATGCTTTCGTTTTTTTGTAGTGGGGAGGAGAAAGGAGACAGACCTTTCTTCCTGTCAGTACTGTTTAAACTGAGGAACAGGAGAGGACACGGTATACAACCACACTGATCTCACCGTTATGTGTGTGTGACTTTAGTAAGTGCAAAATAATATTTCAAAAGAACAATAGACAGTTGGAGTGCATTGTTGTGGGAAACCTTTCCTTCCTGACAATCAGCTGACCTCCCTTTATGAACTGCCTGGCCCTGTTTGTGTGATGACGCCAGCTGTTACACTGCCAGGTCTCGTAAGGAAAATGCAGAGAATGACTGTCAGTGGTGGGGCTGACTCAAATCTCAGTGTTGTACTTCACCAGCGGTGTGGATTTAACCAACCATTCTACACCTCTTTTATTTTTTGCGAGATGGGGATGATAAATGAATACCTCTGTCACAGATAGAAGGCTTAAAGGGACGGGCTAATACTTGTTCTCAAGTGAATACCAGGCATAAATAAAACTGTGTGATTATCTGACAAAAATAAATATTCAGACATCCCAAGATTCAGTGTTTTGTGTTTGAGGAATACACACACACACACACACACACACACACACACACACACACACACACACATTTGAATCCAAGTAGGGTTGTGATGCACATCCAAACTCCACTTCCTCTCTCCATTTCCTTTCAATAGCTTTTCTCCCATATAAATCCATATGAATGCCAATCAAAGGTCCTCTGGGCAGGTGAGCTCAGTGGCAGGGTTTATTTAGAGAGACCACTTGGAACAAAATCAAATAACCAGAGTACAGGTCCTGCCATATAAAGCGCTTCCAAGAGACAGGAAGTATAGGCCATTACTTGTCCAGGTCTCAGAATTCCCAGCTAAGGGAGAAGGCTGTTGACATGCTCGCTAAGTCCTATTCTAATACAAGAAGTCAGGATTGACAGTACAGTCAGGAGGTCAAACGTTAGAATTAAAATGCATGTTGCTTCTGTAGAAATATACATAAAAGGTAAAAATCATATGGGAAGAGTCCAAGCTAACCTGCCTCCAAGGATGGGGCTATGAGGCTAGGTTTCCGAAAAGGGACAGGAAAGGAAGCGGGAACAGGAAGGAGAGGGAGAGATTAGGAAAGTGATAGAATGTCAGCATCTGAAAACTGTACGTACAGTTTCGTTATGTAGCTTTGAAACACTTCATAATGAAAAATGTCTAAGGACAGAAATGATCAGACTTTCGTTGATTAAGTTTCAGGGGAGAAAAGTCAGCACATTGAACAAGCATGGGAAAGATAGGTAGATAAAACGCAGAAGCCACCTAGGTGGGAAAACCACACCAAGCAGCCTTGAGCCCAGTGCTCCTTGTCCTAGCGTTCTGAGCTTCCAGGGACCTCAGAACTTCAGTGTCTCACCCGGACTGCGGCAGACCCCAGAGACCTTTAACTCGGCCCCCATGCCTGTGCCCGCTCTGGTTCCAGAAACTGTCTTTGGAAGACTCATCTTGGGTCCACAGATTTCTATAAAGGGGCCACTATGGTAGGAAGGGTGTCCTTCCTGCAGGGGTGTGACAAGGAAATACACAGGCAGTCCACGGATTCGGTGGGTGGTGGTAGGTGGGCTGCAGAGGGGAGCGAGGAGGGGGCCAACCCCAGGAGCCAATGGGCCACTTTGGGGATGAGGGTGGATATCCACCAGACGCCCGGGTTTTCCCAGGACTTACTTTGTGTCAATTTCTGACTCAACTCTGGTTAAGATCCTAAACCCTGGACCCAGCCCAGGCACTTATCCTGGGAGTGTAGACACACACACACACACACACACACACACACACACACACACACACACACTTAAAATATTGACACACACACATTTAAAATACTTGATACATTTAAAATACTTGACACACATTTAAAATTCTCTCTCTCTCTCTCTCTCTCTCTCTCTCTCTCTCTCTCTCACACACTCACACACACACACACACACACACACACTTAAAATACCTGATAAGTAATGACTGATTTTCAAGATTGACTTTCACTATGCAGCCTAGGCTACCTTCAGGTTCCACATTGACCCGCCTCTGCCCACCTAGTACTGGGGTTGCAGACTATCCCACCCTACCCAGATGCAATAGGTCTTAATGTTAAAAACACACAACCTGTTTTCAAAGGATGAGTGATAGCTCTGCATATCCACTAGTAGTTAAGAGCCCTCTGGAGTCCTCTCCTTTCGAGTCCCCCCTCCTCTTTTCTCCCTTCTCTCTCTCTCTTTTTTTTTTTTTTTTTTTTTTTTTTCGAGACAGGGTTTCTCTGTGTAGCTTTGCGCCTCTCTGAACTCACTTGTAGTCCAGCTGCTCGAACTCACAGAATCTCCTGCTCTGCTCCCATGCTATTAAAGGCGCCACCCCCGCTCCCTTCTCTCCTTCATCTCTCTCTTTCTTCTCTCTTTGGTCTTCCCTCTCTTTGGTCTCCCTTTCTCTCCTTTCTCAAAATCATATTGTCATATGTATACTCACCACAAATGTTATTATACATTATTTAAATAAAGACCTAATATAGTCAAATAGTTCCAATTTTGTATTAGAAGCATGATAATTATATAGAAACTATGTCAAAGTATTAAAATCAATTACTTCAGAAAAGAAAGTGAATTACTTATTAGTTTTGTTCCCCTGATACACACCCCTTGGTCTGGCTAAGTAGCCTTGGCTAGCTTCCAACTATTGAGCCTCCTGCCTCAGCCTACAAAGTACTGGGATTACAGTCATGTATCATCCTTTCTGGTGTAACTGGGTAATTACTACTTATAAGTATTTATTCTTCACACACATCATTAACATTTCAATAATAACCCATGTTATTTTGCAATAAAAACAAATAAATCCAGTCAATTAAAAAATAGATCACAAGCCGGGCGGTGGTGGCGCATGCCTTTAATCCCAGCACTCAGGAGGCAGAGGCAGGCGGATCTCTGTGAGTTCGAGGCCAGCCTGGGCTACCAAGTGAGTCCCAGGAAAGGCGCAAAGCTACACAGAGAAACCCTGTCTCGAAAAACAAAAAAACAAACAAACAAACAAAAAATAGATTACAAATTCCTGTTCAACTGCTGGCAATGATTTCTTTGTGAAACCTGTATCAGGGTTTTTTGAATTTTGTTTCTAGTCCTGACTCCCTTAAAATTGAGGTGGGATCCAACGCCCAACCTTGTAGCCACAATCTGGCTTTGTGCCATGTCCTGCTTGAACCTTATCAGTCTATGTAGCTTGTGATCTCGGGGCAGAACCCCGAGGGAAAGCCACTATGCCTTTTCATGGCGGGCCCCAAAGGCTGAAGGAGGTCTGTGCTGGTCCTGAACATTCTCCAGCTTCCCACCCCTCAACTTCCTTGTCTCTGTTCCCTTGGTACCAGGTAAAAGAGGTAGTTTCCAAGACAGGATCTTTGTGGGAAAACAGATTCAATGGCTAAAGGGTACAAAAGTGATACACTATATCTCTTAAGACTTCTTAACCATTCTGCAATCTAAAGGAAGTATAAGTTAACAACTGTGCTTTATTTTTCTTTCAATTTCCCACTTTAGCCAGGTCATATGCTGGAGTTCCACAATGTGATAGTTGCTATCAACTGGCAACTTGTTGAGATCTAGAATCATCTGGCAGATGGGCCTCTGGGCATGCCTGTAGGGGATTATCTTGATTAGGTTAACTGAGATGGGAAGACTCTGCCACTATGGGTGGCTCCATTCCCTAGGCTGGGATCCTGGACTGTATAAAAAGTAGAAAGTGGGCTGAGCATGGACGTTCACCATTTTCTGCTTCCTGACTGCTGAGGCAATGTAAGGAGCTGCCTCAGGCTCCTGCCACTGTGGCTTCCCCCATAAGGAAATATCACCCCAAACTGTACACTAAACCAAGGCCTTCCTTAAGTTACTTTGTCACAGTATTTTGTAATAGCGACAGAAAAGTCACTAATGCACATGGTGTCCACTGGATTGATAAAAAGGATAAATGGCTGTGGGGGTGAGGAAGGAAGTGTCTAGAATAATTCCTAAGCAAAACCAACAGCTGTCAGATGTAGAAAAGTGACCAACTTTCAGGTTTTCTGCACCATGAGTTTTCTCGTCTCCATTTTCAAATGAGTTTCCCTCTTAAGCCTTTTGATTTCTCCATGTATCTCCACATGCCTTCTAAAATGATGTATTTTATTATATTTTAATATTGAGTGTGTGCATGCACGCCACATTTGGATGCCTTTGGAGGACAGAGAGGGCATCGGGACCCTCAGGAACTTGAATTACTGCTAGCTGTTAGCTGTCCACTGTGGATGCTGAGGACTGAATTCAGGGCTTCTGGAAGATCAGCAAGCACTCTTAACTACTGTGCCATCTTTGTGGCCCCTCAATACCTTCTTCAACACATCAGCTGGTTCTTCTTTCTTATTGTGTCACAAGGTCTGCATTACTAAATCAGTTTTAAGTTCTACACCCTTTCTTATTTCTACCCCCTGAGTCCCCTTGTTTTACTTATTGTTTTTGCCCTCCATAGTCCCAAGTAAGGGACATTGCTATGGAGTTCTAAAGGTACTGATATAACTTTTGAGACATTAAGTCTGTGTGCCCAGTCACATGAAGGAACGATGTATCAACAATCTATAGTATAAAATACTCTTTCAAAGTATTAGCTGATGAATTCTCTCAACATGTATTTTCAGTGAAAAATTTATGATCCTACTTTCACAAGGAAAAATGTGATCACATAAAAATAAGGAAATACTAGTTACTTCAAGAACTGGAGGAGCAATAACTTTTTCTTTAGAAGTTTTGTATTTAAGATAAAATGTTAGAAGCAACATTTTGAAATGAAAAACAAAACTACTTACTAATCACCCTTATATTTCTCTAGCTAACAGAAGTACATACACATATTTATTTAAAAAACCATGTACCAAGCACCATCTATAATACTATAAAACTGAAAAGTACTCAATGCAGTCCTCCCTGCCTTCTCAACCACTGTGCCATTCAGCTATCACCCAAGTACTATCAACAATAATGTGTTCATCTAAGTCTTGTCTATTTTGTAACAACAGTCCCGTGTGACTGAATCTCACCAAATGCAGTAACATGATAGAAGAAAGGAAAGATTACATGCTGTAGGAATGTGGTGGTTTGAATGAGAATGGCTTGTATATTTGAATGCTTGGTTACCAAGGAGTGGAACTGTTTGAGAGTGATTAGAAGGATTAGGAGATGTGACCTCGTTGCTGTAGATATGGCCTTTATTGGAAGAAGTGTGTCAGTGGAAGTGAGCTTTCTTCTAAGAGTTGCCTTGGTCATGGTGTCTCTTCACAGCAATAGAACTGTAACCAAGACAAGAAGTATATTTACATTGCAGTGGTTTAAACATGAATCGTCCATCCCAAAGGCTCATTAGTTGAAGGCTTGGTTCCCAGTGATTGGTGTGACTGGCAGGTGCTTAGATCATGAAGGTTCTCCCTTCAGACTCTAAAGCGTATGGGCTAGTAAGAAGTGGGTCACTTGCTGAGAACCTTTGTGGCCTTTATCTTGTCTCAGACTTTTTCTTTCTATTCCTCTTTGCTTTCTGGCTGAGATGAGGTGAGCAGCTTTGCCCAGGCCTGCCTTACCACTGGAATCTTTCCTCCTCTCAGCCCACAGCAAGGGGGCAAGTCTACCATGGATTGAAACCTCCAAACTCACCAGCCAGAACAAGCAATTCCTCTTTTGAATTGTTTCTCTCTGGCATTTGTCATAGCAACAAGCCTAACACATACATGCATTTAAAAAAGGAAAGCCAACTTGAAAAATAAAGTTCAGAATAATGTTCATCTGTGGATAAGACAGTGAATGGCCCAAAATGGGCTCTGGCTTATTTTTAATTTTTTTGTTTTGTTTTACATGTTACTTTTAAACCTTTTAAGTACTGAGCCAAGGATGTTTTAAGTTTGTAAAAATTCATAAAGCTACACAAACATCTATGATTTACTGATAATACATTTTCTTGCAAGTGTTATGCTAATAGGAGTTAAGGGAGTTATTTTTATTTTTCATTGTAAAATTATTTTGGTTAGCTATCTCATGTTAAACCACAAATAAAAGACTACAAAAACAAAATATAAATGCACCATTATGATATGAAAGTAATATGCAAAGCCAAAATAAGCTGAAACTAGGAGCCCTGAGAGAAGCAAGCACACGAACTACCTTTCACCATGATGGTTCTGAAGAATCCCAGAGAATGAATGAAGAGAGACTATGGTGTCACCAGCCTACAACAGCATGAGCAAGCTCACATTGTAAAGGGTGTGATTTAAGACTCACTGACTAGATAGGTACTCTTATAAAGTAAATTTAGCAAGAAATAAATTACCCAAAAAAGGAGAAATTAATGCAACTTGTCTATCTTAGCTTTCCTGGAGGATGAGAGAAAAGCCATTAGGATTCATAACTAACCTCACATCAGTCACTTATATAGATTTAGAATCTAAATGATTGCTATTTTTACTAACTGAAAACTCTAAGCAAATAACATAATTTGAAGTAGTCCCAGTTTGGTAATACTTCAAGTATGTAGAAACTTATATAGGTTGTTTCCAGAGAAAGTATACTTCAATGTAGATAAGGAATTGTTATAAAGAACAAAACTCCACAGGAACAAAGCACCTCACAGTAATAGTTGTAAAAATTCAACAGACATTGCAGGAAAGACCAGGGACAGGAATCATCAAAAACAAGATATCAGAAACAGCTAGAATTGAGAGAAGTATTAAGCATAGAATATAAACTAACCATATTTAACAGATAGAAAACAAAGGAGAAAATTTGAAAACAAATATGGACATTAAATAGCTATATTTATAAGACATCAAACAGAATTAGAAATGAAAGAATAGGACAGATAAAATATAATGTTCAAAATAAAAACAATTGTTGAATAGATTAAATAGAAGATTAGACAAAATTAAATGTAAATTACTGCACTGGATCTAAGGAAATTAAATAAAAATTATTGGACTATATTTAGAGTAGAGGAAAGCAAAGGAATGTGGAAATACAAACAATGAATAAAAGATATGGAGGGCGCCTTAAAAAATTGAACATGTACCTGCTCTGATCTCTAAGTGAATGTTAGAGAAAATTATATCAGAGTTAATTTTGGCAGAAGTACTACCATTAATTTTCTATAGTTCTTGAAAAGCCTCAGTTCTCAGATCCAGGAAGCCTAACACGTTCAAACAAGATAGATCTTTTTTCAAAGTTATATCATAGTGAACTCAAGGACAGAAAGAATCAACGGTGTGGTGGTGGTGTGGGGTAAGAACTGTTCTAGAGGGTAAAAAGAATTGGGATCATCGAGAAGTAGCTGACAGCTAAACATCATACAGCCTTCTCTGAAACAAGAAGACAATATGATGATATATCAACATAAACAAAAACCTAGGTATTGGAATTTCACAGCCAGCAAACTACATCTTAAACATTTTTTTCAGGCCAAAAAGTAATGAGATTTTATGAGACCTGATTAAAGAAAAATTTAAAAAAAGTATATTAAGAATAAAGACAGTGATCTGAGCTAAACAGAGAAGTTAGGGCATAATGGTGAGAGATCAGCTGTTCTCACCGTGCGGATGTTATCTTTGGAGTAAGACCCATTGAAGACAGAATAAAATAAAATAAAATAAAATAAAATAAAATAAAATAAAATAAAATAAAATAAAAATAAAATAGCAGGAAGATATAGACAGCCTCCTCCAAAGAATAAACAACTGAAGACCCTCAATGAGGATTTTAAGAAACAAATCTTCCAGAAACAGAAAACCCAGGACTCCACTTTCCCTATAACTTTTTCCATTTGAACATTTTCCCACTCATAACAATAACTGAGGCTACTGTTAGCCCAACTAGTTTGTTTGAGATTAGCAAACAAACTGAGCTCAAAGGTAGACCTGAGAAGGAGAGCCCCAGAAAATAAACAACAACAAAAACTCTACGTGGAGATTTCCTTTTCTCATTGGGTGTTTCCTATGATACTTGTAGGAAAAGATGCCAGAAAATCTTGGCAAAAGGTCATTCATTTCAGCAGATGAAAACGGTAGTGGACATCAAGCTAAAACGAGAAGGTTCCTGTACACATGCTGTGATTGCAGCTGACGCATTAGGAAAACTCACGGTTTATCAGTAAAGTTCACATTTTAGCAGTAAAGATTATGTTTTCAGAGCAAAGTCAAGTCTGAGCTGTACCAGTACTAACAGAAAAGAAGGTATGAAGTTGTAAAAGTTTTCTTCTAGACCAGTAGTTCTCAACCTTCTTAATGCTGCAACCCTTTAATAGAGTTCCTCATGTTGTGGTGACCCCCCAAAATGAAATTATTTTTGGTGCTACTTCATAATTTGGCTGGTGTTATGAATGGTATGTAAATACCTGTGTTTTCTGATGGTTTTAGGTAAAGTGTCATTCAAACCTCAAAGGGGTTGACCCACAGGTTGAGAACCATTGTTCTAGAATGTTATCTGCACCTATATCCATAGTCTTCTTAGATGGCAGCAACATCAACCAGAATCTTAGAATTTTTTTTACCAACAATATCTTAAACTCAGTGAAAAGTTGAAGGAAGCTGAGAAGTAGGAAAAGCTGTCTAGAGCTCAAGAAAAACAACAGATAAGAGAGAGGTTTTTGAGTGGTTCTGATAGATAGGAGATGGCTCAACAGATAAGGGCTGGTACTACTATTACAGAGAACAGGTGCTCAGTCCCAGCACCCACATCATGGCTGCTCACAATCACCTGGCACCAGGGGATTTGACCTCTTCCTCTAGCCTCTGCAGGTGCCACACCCACATGCACAAACACGCACGCACGCACGCACGCACGCGCATTAAAAACAAATCTAAAAAAAGAGCTGAACAGAATTATGAGGCATGGCAAGAAGCTACAAAATGTGTACAATTGGTGTTCTGTGGGAAAGGAGAGAAAGAGAAGTAATACACTGATAATTAATGTCTGAGAATTACTTAAGGCAAATGAAAAGCATTAAAATACAAACCAAGAAGCCCTGAGCTTCTAAGCAGAATAAGTAGAGAGAAATCCACACTCTGCATAGTCAAACTGCTGAAAATCAGATTTACAGAGACCTGAAGACTAACCAGAGACAAGGATACTTCTATTCAAAGTATTAAAAATACAGGAACAGGGACAGCATAGAATTGGAAGAAAGAAACTAAAATCTGCTAACCTTTAATTCTGTGCATAGCAAAAATATCCCTCAAAGTTAAAGGGAAAATAAAGACAGTTTTAGGTAACCACAGTCTGTACAAATTTGGAACAACAGAATACAGTACAAGAGCTACTCAACGGAGCTCTTCAGGATTAAGCAAAACTACCCCAGACAGTCACACCACACTGTGGGGAGAAACAACGCACTATAAAGAGAAACCATACACAAATGTAAATGAGGATTGGCTTTCTTAAATAAATAAACATCAGATCTTGTGGTAGACTATAAAGTGAAATTAAATATGTGATTAACACAGCTGAATGGTTGGATTTATGGAAATTAACTGGGTTAAGATTTTGTTTTTAAAATAGGTAAAAGTAATAATTTGAGGTTATAAAGACTATAAGTCATAATATGCATACTTTTCATTAAAAATGATAAAATTATATTAGTCAAAAATAATATAGGGGCTGGGAGATGGCTTAATGGGTAAGAGTGCTTGCTCTCCAAAGACACGGAACTGAATTCAATCCTAGCACTCACGTAAACAGCCAGGGGGGAATTGAACTGAATTCAAACTAGTACTCACTTAAACAGCCAGGGTGGGGAAGTGGGAGAACTCATCCTCATAACCCCAGTGCTGTGAGCTGGAGACAGGCAGATCCCCCGACTTTCTTGGTCAGACACTGTAGCAGAAATAGCAAGTCCCAGGTTCAGTGAATCACCTTCTCTACAGGGAATAAGGTGACAGAGTAACACACACATTTTTCTTATCTTGTCTCTGTGCATGTCTAATTATGGTCCCTTAACTTATGTGTGCTGTACCCACACAATACACACATTCACATCCACACAAATAATATAGAGGGAAAATACTATAAAATATTTGATTCCAAAGGAATTATTGCAAAAAATCAACAAAGAACAGAGAGGAAACAATTCTCAACTTAGTAGACTCCAACCCCATTGTTAGGGACATGTTTGTTTCCTTCCAAACTCACCTGTTGAAACTCAAACTGCCAATGAAGTGGAGGCTTTGGATGGTAAAGAGGTCTAGATAATGTCATAAATGTGAGGACTCATGATTAGTTTTCTTGTAGGAAGAGAAAGAGACTAAAGTTTCCTCTCATGCCAGTGGAGATACAGTGAGAATGCGGCCATCTCTAAATTGGAAGCTTGCCCTCACCAGACACAGCACCTGTCCCATCCTTCCTTATATCACATGCCCAAGCCCCTAGAACCATGAGAAATAAGCATATGGAGTCTAGCCTACATAGTCTAAAGGATTTCTGTTGCAGAATCCTGAAATGGCTAAGAAAGCCATTAATCAATAATCCTATTAAACATAAAGGAGTTAAAAAAATCTATCTACAGGATGAACTTTATTTAAAAGAGGACCAGGAGCCTGCAAGATGGCTCAATGGGTTAAGGCATCTGATGCTAATCTTGAATGCAGTTCCTCATGCTTCCATAGCAAGTACTCTTACCCAGTCCCCAGAACCCACATGGTGGAGGGGAGAACAGATTCCCACAAACTGTCCTTTGACCCCTAGAGACACACACCATGGCATATGCCTCTCCCTACAAGTAAATAAACAAATACCCACAAAGTAAATAAATTTTAAAAAACTGAATTATTTTAAATATATAGATGTGGAGATTGAAAGTTGTTAAAGTTTTATTTTATTTTATTTTATTTTATTTTATTTTGAGACAGGGTCTCATTGTACACCCTGGCTATCCTGGAACTCATTATTTAGACTCAGGCTCACAGAGATCTCCCTGCCTCTTTTGTTCAAGTTCTAGAATCATAAGCATGCTCTACCACATCCAGATAGTTGGATTTTGATTTTAAACATCCCTTCAAAGACTCACAAGATAAAGACTTGTTTTTTGATGGCTAATAGGATACTATGGAAACATTCAGAGGTGGGGTCTAGTGTAAGACTTCTGGTCACTGGAGGTGTGCCAATGAAGGTGGACAGTGGAAAACACACCCTTTCTTTTTCTGTCTCTCTTGTGCTAGCAGTGAGGAGAAGGGCTTTGCCCGACAATGTATTCCCCACATGATACAGTACCTCATCACAGGCCCAATAGTAATGGGTCCCACCAGTTATAAATTGACACCTCCCAAACTAGACATCAAACCACCTTTCTTTTTAAGTTGGTGATCTCAGCCATTTGTTAATAGTGACAGAAAGATGGCTGACCCCAAAGGAAATTAGTAACAGGCTAAGTATACGCCAGTGCACCTGATGTTGCTAGATAGAAATCTAAAACAAAATTCATGATGATAAAGTAATTTGCTCCACAGAGCAACAGAACAGTCTTGAATTTGTATTCTCAATAAGATAATTCAAAATTCATGAAGCAAATTCAATAGCAAAAAAAAAAAGGTGAGAAATGAATCCACAAACAGAGTTAGCAGATTTAAATATGATTGTCACCTATTCAATCAAACAAGGGCCAAAAGATCAGTAAGAAGATAGATGATTTGAATAACATAATTGACAAATTGATCTTATTAAAAGTATAGAACATATACATTCCAAACAACAGAATACTTCATTTCAAGAGTATGTCAAATGTTTTCCCCAAAGAAATCATATTGTAGGCATAAAACAAGTTGAAGTTTTTCATATGTATAAGGAACACAATTTCTGATAATAATGGAATTCAAATAGGAAGAATAACCATTAGAAAATTCTCATTTTTATTTGAAAGAATACAATTGTGTATGTGTGTACTGTGTGTGTATCTATGTGTACTGTGTGTGTCCCTGTATGTGTGTATGTGCACACATGTATACTGCGTATTTGCAGGCATGCATGTGTCATCCTAGTAGTCACGTGTGTAAAGGTCAGAGGCTGACATCAGGTGTCTTCCTCAGTCACTCTCTCTGTTATTTTTTGAAATAGGATCTCTTACTAAACCCAGAACTCACCAATTATCTAGACTGGCTAGACAGCAAGCTTTGGCTATCCTCTGGTCTCCATACTCCACTCAGCACCAGGGTTGCTGATATGCACTAACAAACCCATCTTTGTGTAGGGGGTACTGGCGATCTGAACTCAGGTTTTTATTCTTAGGTGTCAGGGGCTTTACTTACCATGCCATCTTCCCAGCCCTGAAATAATACGTTTCTAAGCAGCTTAAGTCAAATGAGAAACCATAGTGGAAATTAGAAAACTTTTAAACTCGCCAGGTGCTGATGGTGCATGCCTTTAATCCCAGTACTGGAGAGGCAGAGCCAGGTGGATCTCTGTGAGTTTAAGGACAGGCTCCAATGCTACACAGAGAAACCCTGTCTCAAAAGACAAACAAACAATAAATAAATAAAGATAGATAGATAGATAGAAAGAAAGAAAGAAAGAAAGAAAGAAAGAAAGAAAGAAAGAAAGAAAGAAAGAAAGAAAATATTAAAACTCAATAGTTATAATAGCAAAAATTGTGGGAGGAAAAAATGTCAAAAACTTTGAAAGTAAGACTGATTGCTGATTGCTTGGGAGAAACTGTAGCACTAAGTGTGTATGTATGCGTGTGTGTGTGTGTGTGTGTGTGTGTGTATGTATGCGTGTGTGTGTGTGTGTGTGTAAACTGAGATTCCCTCTTAAATTAGCAGGAAAACAATTGCTTAAAACTAAAGAAAGTGAATAGAAGGATAGTGAACGTACAAGCAGAAATCAAAATTAAAAAAACATTTGTATATTCACAAGAAACAAAAGCTGGTTTTAATGAACCTAAGTAAGAATAATTAGTAAGCAGAAGAGAGAAAGGGAGGGAAGGAGTGTGAGAGTGAGATGCTTATTAGAAATGGAAAGGCTACGCTGTCATAGTCCCAAAGGGCAATGGAAATATGATGAAGGATGCTAAGTATTTCAGTGTGTCAAATTATTGAATGTAAGCTTGACAAGTTCAGATGAATTTTCATATTCTTTCAAAACACAATTTATCCAAAATGACACAAGAAGAAGCATAAAATATAAATGATCCTATCCGTTATGGTTAATCAAAACTTCAAGAACACCCCACAAGATGTTTAGATTCAGAAGTAATCCTGTAGTAAATTCTTTAAGCATTTAACATAATGCATTACTAATATACATTTAAAAATTAAAAAATTCCTCCAAAATCTAATAATAGTAAATAATAAAGCTAGTACTTATATATGGTAATGCTCACTAAAATAATTAAAACTCTATGCAAAAGTCCAGAGTGATGGTGCACTACTTTAATCTTAGCACTCAGGAGGCAGAGGCAGATGGATCTTTATGGGTTCAATGACAGCCTGGTCTACATAGAGAATATGAAGCGAGCAAGAGCAAAACAGTGAGATGGTCTCAAAATGAATCAATGAATAAACACATTTAAAACATTCTAAGCCAAGTATTGGCAATTCAAATTCAGTGATATTTTTTAAACAGTTCTGAAAACACATATATACAGTTACTTGCTTTATAACAAATAAATTCAATCCATTGGTGTCAAGATATGTTTTCAATAACTGATTCTTGAGTGATTACGTACTTGCGTGGAAAAAAAATAAATCCTAGTTCACATCTCAGGTCTTGCACAAAGAATAATTTGAGATAATATGCAGCTTTAATGCTGGTAGCAAACAACTAAGCATAGGGCAGATTTGGGGAACTAGATAGACAGGGTTTTCTTAAACAGGATTCAAGTATCCACTACAAGTGTTTTAACGATGAAAGTTCAAGGGTACTAGCTGGGTGTGAGCGCTCACACCTGTAAGACCAGCACTTGGGAGTGTAAAGAAGCAACATTGCTGTGAATTTGAGGCCAGTCTTGGTTACAAAGTGGGACCTAATCTCAAAATTTGTTATTATTTTTAATGATATTATTAAAATTAAGAAAAGTGACACAGTCATTTTGTTGGAAGCCCTCATTGTCAAAGTGAAAAGGCAAGCTAAAGCAGGAAGAATATTTTAAATTTATTAATATAATGAAGAATGCATCTGTATATCCAGAATATGATAAAGACCCATGTCTTACCTGAACAAATGAACAAAACACCTAAAGACTTAATGAAAGACGAAACCTAAATGGCCAGGACATAAAATAAAGAAATGTTTCATGTAACTCTACAGTGAGAAATGCCAAATTTACCTTATGATGAGATACTTTCTATATTTGATAACTCTTGCAGACAAAAATTGGATGAGGATACAATAGGATTGGAAGGTATAATAATTTTAAAGGTATACATATAACATCACCTAACATTAGACAGTATACATTCTTTCCAACCTCAAAGAAAACTGAGTTTCAATCCTAGTTTTAATAACTCAACGGAGTCATTATCCTATTCTTCAACTACAGTGTGAGTTAGGCTGCATTTACCATACGGTGATTTAATAAGCTTCTTTTTTTCAACTGACAGATTTTTGCATTTTATTTCCGTGCTTAATAAATGTCATTATTAATCTTTTGTTCCACAAATATCCAGGCAAATTTAAACACTGGCTTGCTACTGTCACCCTCAGGGATCTTAGAGGGGTCGAGTCAGAGAAGCCAAAGAAGTATCCACTGAATCATTGTCATTACAACAAGCTAACAGTGAAGAAGCTTCCTATGACCATCTGGAAACTGAAAGGCACATTTCTGGACTAAGGAGATATCAGTTGATAAAGTTCGTGTCATAAAAGTATAAAGACTTGAGTTCAAAACCCATCACAGAGAGATAAAAAGATCTTCATAGTGGTATGTGTAATCCCAGAGCCTGGTGCTGTGGATGATTGATTGATAAATAAAACGCTGATTGGCCAGTAGCCAGACAGGAAGTATAGGCAGGACAAAGAGAGAGGAGAGGTCTGGGAAGTGGAAGGCTGAGGCAGGGAGATGCTGCCAGCTGCAGCCAGACACCACCATGAGAAGATGTTAAGATACCGGTAAGCCATGTGGCAACTTATAGATTAATAGAAATGGGTTAATTTAAGATATAAGAACAGCTTGATAGAAGCCTGAGCCATTTTTTTTTTTTAAATTTTATAAGTGGGTTGCAGGACTGCGGGGGCTTGGAGGAACCTGGAGAGAAGCTCTCCAGCTACACCTGGGAAACAAAGACAGGTATCTGCAGCTCACTGGCTGGCCAGAAAAGCTCAACTGCTGAGTTTAACGTCCCAGGGAATGGCTTTGTCTCAAAAAACAAGATGGACAGATCTTGAAAAAACAATGATGCCTTAATATTGACCTCTAGATTCTGTATGTACACACGTGCACCCTGTCACACACAAATATGCACATGCTGCGGGGACACACATGAGACACATTTCTAAAGAAAATATGACTAAAACAAGATCACAACACTAATTATAAGTTCTTAAAGCTGCATAATAAGAATGTTCATATCAAAGCTTGTGGGATCTAGCTAAAACATGGCAACAGAGCCTTAAAACTTTAAAAGCTTAGGAAGAAAATTCAATTGATGTGCTAAGTACCTAAATTTCAGGCTTTAAAATACATAAAAAAAAACTAATGAGGTAAAAAAAGTGTGTGTGTGTGTGTGTGTGTGTGTGTGTGTGTGTGTGTGTGGTGTGGTGTGGTGTGGTGTGGTGTGTGTGAGAGAGAGTATGTGTGTAAGAGCCAATAAAGTACACCAAATTCTGGCAAAACAAAGTGGAAATAAAAAAAAGATACACATATTACTAAAGAAAATGTCATATCAATAGAAAATAGATTTAAAGCAATAATGATTTTTTTATTAATATTGAATACATATATACAGTTTATCAAAATTGACTTCATAAGAAAACCTAAATAGTCCTATAACTGTATTTTAAATAATGAAATCATTTCTTTCTAATTAACTTACAAATAAAAACACACAGCTAGTTTAAAAAGGGCATTCTCAGCTGGGCAGTGATGACGCATGCCCTTAAATTCAGCACTCAGGATGGCAGAAGCAAGCAAGATCTCAGTGAGTTTGAAGCCAGGCCAGCCTGGTCTACAAAGCAAGTTCTACGACAGTTAGGACTGTTACACAGAGAAACACTGTCTCCAAAAACAAAAACAAAAAAAGAAACAAAAAAGGCATTCCCTATAATTATTAAAGTAATTAAAACAACAAGCCTAAAATCCCCTGAACTCCAAACCTAGAAGGCTTTACTAATTAATGATTAAATAATTGCAATATTGTGCAGATTTTTCATGATAGGGAAAGAAAGAACACTACCCATACTATTTTGAGATGATACTAACAGCAGATCAGGACAGTACAGAAACGGATAACTGTAGACCAATGTTTAACTTACACATGTAATTAATACTTGTCTTTGTATGTTATGTATAAATGCCATAATATACACTAGAGGGGGCTTATTCTAGAGGTATCAGATAGCTTGCTAGTAGAAGTTAAATACTATGTCTTGCCACATAAACATATTTAAAGAAAAATAATTAAGCTTTTTTAAAAGATTTATTTTATTTTGTATTACGTGTAAGTGTGTGGGTATACGCATGTGAGTGCAGGATCCCATACAGTCAAATGGTGTTGGCTCCTTCTGGAGCTGGAGTTACAGGCAACAGTGAGTTATTCCAATCCTCCACAAGAGAAGTACATACCCTTAACCACTGAGCCAACTCCCTGACCCATGAATTACATGACGCTTTTAATAGCTACAGAAACAATTGATGAAACATTCACTTATGATACACATACTCACCAAACGAAGAATTTGCTGGATAGCTATGTGAAAGCTAATTTTAAAGTTTACATAGTAAAACCTTCCTATGTGGCATACTGTACTGATGGTCCTCGCCAAAGTAGGAAAACAAGAAATTAAAGATAGTAGATATGCAGATAAGGAGAGAAACAAAATTGTCATGATTTTTAGATGATATTATTGTCCATGTGGTAAATTTGAAAGCAGTTACAGATAAATAAAATGACTAATGAATCCCATAAAATTTGATTGACAAGTAATTAATATATAAAAACAAGTATATTAATGAGAGTGGGGAACTTAAAATAAATTTATACACATATGGAAAAATTGATTCATGTATACTATTGAAATAAACAATAAAGTAATCAATTTTCATGTGGATTAAGCCTGACTGCCAAATACAAAACCATTGGCAGCCTTAGAAACCACTGGAAGACAACACAGTAAGTTAATTTATAATTTCAAGGACACAACTGTGTCCTGTGTGTGCCTTTGTGTATGTGGTATGCATGTGTGTGTATATGTTTGCATGTGTATAGATGCACTAGGGTATAGGTTTACATGTACATATGTATAGCTCCTTGTGGAGGCCAGAGGTTGATGTCAGGTGATAATAGGTGCTTTTGAGCTGTCTGTGAATGCTGGGAATTGAACTCCAATCTTCAACAAGAGGAGTACACACCCTTAATGGCGGAACCATCTCTCAGCCCCATGAATTAATTACACGATACTTTCAATAGCTACAGAGACAATTGATGACATTGTTTTCACTTTATTTACTGAAGCAGGTCTCTCCCTGGACCTGAATCTTGCCTTGGAGGGGTCCCCTGTTCTCTCTACACTGGGATAACAGGTGGGCTACCACACTAGCCCAACTTTTATGTGGGAATTTGGTACCCAGCCCTGATCCTCATACTTGCACAGCTTTATCCACTGAACCACTGAACTACCTCTCCAGCCCCTCAAAGACACAATTCTTAAACAAGACACACTATAAGAGAAAGTACTAGAAACTTTAAATTTCTCACTGAGAGATGTGGAGAGATAAAGAGAAAGAAAATGTCAGAAGCAATCTGGAAGCAGGTATTTGCAGCACATACCATAAATTAAATATTGACTGAGACATGGATTGTTATAAAGAAAAGACTCCAATGTCAATTAGATACAGAAAAACAACTCACTAGAAGAATACATACAAACCGGTTATCAGAACTGCAGACAGAAAGCTTAACTCTTAGGCAGCATATATAAAAGCAGGCTGCCTTGTTAGCTATGTGGATGCTAAGTAAAATCCTAGAGTATGACTACTTGCTACTTGCCAGGCTGACTAAAAATGGAATTTGTTATGACAGGTCTGTGGAGCATCTAGATCTTTGATCCTTTGTTAGAGGGAGTGCCAGCTAGTTTAGCACTCGAGGAAGAGCTTGGAAATGACCTAATAAAGTTGGACATATACAAATCTTATGACCTATTCACTCCACTCTAGGATGTGAGCTCTAAACATGTGCACACATAGTCATGGATGCTAGAAGGCATTATCTGGTTGCCGTTGTCGGCAGTCTTGAGAATGTTCACCTGAAGGCATCCATGCCCTTGTAAGATCTACCCCCTCGGGTGTGTGGGGGTGTGGTGTGGTGGGCAATCACTTCTAAGGAACAGAAAAATGATAAAAAAAAAAAAATGAGATGTCACTTTTGAGATTAGAAAAGAAAAAAAAATCTGGCTCTTGCCTTTCTGTTGGCAAGCCCTTACTCTGGGGTGGGGGTGAGGGGAGCAAGATGCTATGTGGTAGCAAACCTCTATAAAGAGGCCCATACTGCAAAGGAAGACATGCCTAGCCGAAGTCAGGAAGGTCCCAAGTCTCCAACAATCCCGAGTCAGCTATGCGTCTGTAGGTGACTTCAGCCTGAGCCGATAGATCTTTACTACAGTCTGTGAGAACCTCCAGAGACTCCATTTAAGCCACGAGGTAATACTAGGTCCACAGAAACTGGGAGATGGCAAGGAAATATTGGGAGTGGTTTTGTTGTTGTTTATTACTGACTTTATACTGCTGACTGTTGGGATAGTTTGTCAAATAAACAACAAATGCATCTCCCAAGCTAGAATCCCAGATGTCCAGCAGTAGAATTCAGGAAATTAAATGGTAAGAAATAAAAAAGAAAGAAGCATAAACAAGGGTGAATCTCAGAAATGTAAGAATGTAGAGGATAATATTCATGATATGAAAGTAAGACAGAAACATAAAAAGCAATGCATGTATGTTTTACACACAAACATTAAACTATGCAAAACACCAAAAAAGACAGTCAAAAGGAAAATCACGAAGGATGTCATGTCTCAGGGAGGGAGGGGCAGGGACGAGCCCCTCCAATGTGGTATCCAAGATCCCACTGTACCTTATTTTTACCCACAAGATGGTCAGGCTCTTTGGGATGTTATATATTCTTTTTATTCTTAAATTTATAAGCAAAGCAAAACAGAAAGTGAAGAGCTGAAATGCAATCAGTTCACAAATCCTTTGGAGAATAAACAGACGGTTGGCTAGTCAGCGCGTAGACAGGGACATTCTATTCTTCACATACATTTAAGGGGTTTTTCCTCCACATTTCCACGATTGTCTAATTGGCAAGATCCTTTTTTTTTTCTCCCATTGTGTCCTTTGGGGCTTCCTGCTCCGCAGGTTGGGCCAACCCAGGAGGCCAGCTGGGGGACTGTTTATCCCCCAACTGGATAATCCAGCGCTTGCTGTTGCAGGCCAAAGGCATTCTAGACCCGCATTCTCTGGAATGCCCACACCTATTCTCAGCAGCACCCTGCCCACATCCTCCCACCCACCTCTCAGCGCAAATTCACTCCAGGCTCCCTCCGAGTGCTTAAAGCACAGGGAGAGGACTTTTACCTGGGAGCAGGGGCAGGAGGCTAAGCAGAGACCATGGCCCTTAAAGAATTCTGCGTGGAGCCCCCCTCCGGTGCGTGTGATAACATCACCTTTAAGGTTCCTTTGATCAAATCCGGATGGCTCCCTGCTGCACACAAACCACGCAAGAAGGAAATGAGGCGGGGGAGGGGAGTGGGGTGGAGGGGGGGGGGGATGTCCTGGCTGGCGAAGGGATAACAATAAGGGGATACGCTGAAGGAGATAGGCTGCACCGGAAAGCTCAGGAACTGACAGAGAGGAAAATCACCACGGTGGAATACCTCAGCCACGTCAGCATGCTCAGGGTGCCCACACAAGTCCCCCACGCAGCCCCTGGACACTCGCCACCCTCCCCCTTTCCCGCGGAGCACCCCACCCTTCTGGCAGTGGCCTTTGTCACTGCAGGCCTCTCCTGGTGCAAACCCAGTCTCTGAACCCTACTCACTCTTTGCCTCGCTGTTCCCTGAAGTGCAGGTTCCGGGCACAACGAAACAGTTGCGAAGGGGGCACCGTGGTCCCCAGAGGGAAGAAGCTTCGGGCCTAGAAGGGAATGGGCGGCGGACTAGAGGCTGGGGGACGTGGAAAGTCACTAGCAGAGAAGGGGAGCAAGCGATGGACCAGCCCCGAGAAACGATTGGCCACACGAACGTGTGGGCGGTGCTCGGCTCTCTGTTCCCAGATCTCAGAGGCTCTGCTTTGTGTCAATTTCTGCTCCAAGATGCACCACTCGATCTGGGATGGAGATGCAATTCCACCTCCTTGGACATGCAGCCGGGCAATTTGTTAAATAAATAAATAATCTTTAATACTATGAACAAATAGAGCATTGATAAAACAACAAAACTTTGTAGAAAATAATACGCACTATACTAAGAGTTAGATCTATGAGTCCTGTATTAATTTTAGTTAAAAAGTCAAGTTTTGGTAAAAAAAAAAAAACAGTGTGATTACATTCTGTTATATCTTATGTAAGAGAAGGCTAAGAGTGAAGATGTCAGCTCCTGATTCATGCATCCACAACCACGGAATTGAACCTGCTCTGTGTGACGAGTTAGGAAAACCAGTGAAAAGCCTGGATTTTTAAAAATAAGTTTTGCTGTATTCTTTTTTTATCCCAATTAAATTTATTTGTTTGTTTACATGTGGCGCACGCGCGAGCGTGTGTGTGTGTGTGTGTGTGTGTGTGTGTGTGTGTGTGTGTATGTGCATGCTTCTGCTTGAGGGTGGGGGTGGGGGGATATGCAGCGTTGGAGTGCACCATGCCACAGCCTGTGTGTGGAGGTCAAAGGACAGGTTGTGGGAATCAGTTCTTCCCTGCACAGTGGAGTTCCTGGAGAACACATTCAGGTTGTCAAGCTTGGCAGAAAGGGCCTTTACTCACTGAGCTGTTTCACTTGCCCAAACCTCTGGATTTTGAATAGGTTGCATCTTTTGTTTCATAAGCTAGGGAGTGTATGAGTTAACAGTGGCTGCTACAACAAACTGCCACACAAGGAGGTGAATTAAACAACACACTTTTGGCATCTTACAGTTTCGTACGTCAGAAGCCTGGCAGAGGCCCTACTGGACAGAGCTGCCATGCTTTCTGGAAAATCAAGGGGAGAATTCATTTTCTCCCTACTCCAGCTTCAAGGAATGCCTCAAAGTTTTCTGAATTTCCCTGCTCAGGGCCTTTTCCTGTGTGCAGAGACAGTGGGCTCGTCACTCTGCTTGTGTTGGTGCTTCTCAGTTTCCTGCAGCCTTTGGTTCCTTAGGGGACCAGTGGTTCTATCCAAATGATCTCTCAGTTCAAGGTCAGATATCTAGCAGGCCTAATTCCATCTGCACCATCACTTCTTGGTCCTGTAACATTACATGGTCATAGGCTCTAGAATGACAGACATATGGTTTCTATGGGGCCATGTGTCTATCACAAAGGCTATGTTAGTATCTATCTTTTTATCCTGCTCTGTGATACTTGTCTCCATCAGGGTCAACCTAGGACTTTACCAGTCAGTACACATGACAAAGAACATGCAAATGTCTGTTATAACCTTAAAGGGGGACGGGTATTTCCAGACCACTGCTGTGGGTGACTGCATCATACCATCACATTGACCTCACTCTACTGTGAGTAGGACATCCCCCTTGCATTGTGGGTCTCTTCATCACTGGCCGTCAGCCTGCTGGTACCTAACTCAACAACTTATCCTTCCTTGGAGTCTTTGTCACAGCTCCATCTTCTCCCAGCCCCTGTGGGGAGTTTCTTCTGACTGTTACTCTCATGTTCTTTGCCAGCTAGTGCTGGGCCCTGAAGAAAAAGAGGGGTGAGGAGAGCCAGCACCAGGCTCCCGGTGTAGTTCTGACAGCCTCCAGGAATTTGAGACTTTTCTCACATTGTCACGGAGTGTCACAGTTGTAAGCTGAGTGATTGCAGCCTGGTCCTGTTCTACACTGGTTCTAGGTGGCCTCCCTCCTTTCACCTCCTTTTGAAGGTTCACATCTCTCGTGCTGTTCACTCTTCTTTTCTCCCCCGGATTGTTCAGCTTCCTCCCTGAGGTAGTTCAGTTCTATAGGCGGACAGCACAGTGGGTAGATTGTATCAACAGAACACTTGCCTTGCTCTCTTAGCACCACTTATGACCACTTAAAATTCTACTGCTTTTCAGAATTGGAACACACTGGGACAATGTGTGAGGAAAGTCTTCGTGAATTCCCAGCAGCCCTCAGAAGTACAGTGGGAGCCTGATGCTGCTCCCCTTCTTTCCTCCAGGGCCCAGCACTACTTTAGCAAAGAGCATGTGAGTGACAGTCAGAAGAAGAGTGGAAGCATGAGAGCTGGGAGAGGATGGGGCTGTGACAAGGACCTCAGCGGTGGAGGAGAGTGTCGCCTGTGTTTTCGCCACACTCGGTGAGAAGGATCTCCTGGCACTGGCTCTGTGTTTGTGCATCCCCCAACAGGCAGAGAATGGGGTGGGGGAAAGAAGTGGGGGAGCTGCCTGGTGATCTGCAGACTGGGGAGAAGAAGACATAGTTCAGTCTGTTGCCACACAAGCGGGAGGGGCTGAGTTTGAGCCCCAGAACCAAGTAAAAAGCTGGCTGTGGTGGCATAGGCTTGTAATCCCAGTACTATGGAGGCTGAGACAGGTGAATCCCTGAGGCTTAGTAGACATCCAGCCTGCCCACTTGGTGAGATCTGAGCCAATGAGAGACACTGTCTCAAAACAAAATGAAACAAAACAAAAACCAGCAACAGCAAAAACTCAAAGGCCGATGGCTCCTGAAAAAGAATACCCAAGGTTGGCCTTTGGTCTTCACATATGGCCACACATCAACACACACACACACACACACACACACACACACACACACACACACTAGCACCCAAGTTTGATTGTCTTCTCCATGTCTATCTGTGCAAACCCTTTCTGCTGCCTGCATTTTGGAGTTCATTTGTCCACAGAGGAAACCGGATGGCATGCCTCTGATCTGAAATGCCATGGCTAACGCCATGCCTAAGTCCATAGTGAGAACAACACAGACTGAAAATGGTCTCTTATTTTCTGTTCCTGTGAGGAGAGAGAGGCCTGAAGACATGCATCCCACTGGCTGTCGACTTTGAGGGGAGGAGGGGTATGGCAAGAAAGCAGTGCAGCTGCCTTGGCAAGCAAGCATCAGCTCAGCTGCAAGGAGCTCTGGTCTCCTGGAAACAACAGATAATCCCCAAACCCCACCTACTTCCACAGCTCCCCTCACACACTCAATTCTGCTCCACAGAAACACCAGAATCCTGCAGCTCTAATCATGGCGGCTATATAAACTAGTTCCTGACCTTTGGAGGTATTTGGATTTGTAATCACGTCTCTAATGGCTCACTGCATGATGTCCCCTTTGGTGGATAAAGGGTAATCCCAGCAATGTGGCAACTTGAGCTGAGAAAGGGAGACAGAACTGCAAAACACTTAGAAAGTCTCCAAAAGAAAAAGCTAAGGATGAGGCATCTTGTGACTCCCTGGACTTTGAGCACTAGAAGTAGTAGGTGGTGGCAAGGACTCATACCACTATCCTCAATTATGAGAGTAGGAAACATAGTTTTTCTTTTGCATCCCACCTCACACTGGGGATCCAGGGACTATCATGAGACAATATCCTAGGGCAAAGGAGCAGGTGGTAGTCAGATGTGTCCCAGGGCACTAGCATTTTGTATTTAGAGCTATTTGTGGAAATGATGCTTAGTGCCATTTGATGAGGAAGTCATTGTACTCTACGAGTTTTGTAGCTTGATTCATTCAGATAATGCTACTGGGCTGGAGCATGTACTACCTGGGCATTTGGATGAACATTGTTCTGTATGTTTCTATGAGAGTGATGAAAACAAATTGTCCTTCTTAATGACAGCCTGAATGGAGGAAAAAAGCTGACCTTCCTGCAACTAAAATATTATTCCTTTACAACTGCCTTCTAACTGGGACATTGGCTTTTTTGTGTGTCTTTCTTCCTTCCTTTCTTTCTTTTTTGAGACAGGGTCTTACGATGTAGACTTGGTGTCTTAGTTAGGGTTTCTGTTGCTATGAAGAGACACCATGACCATGGTAACTTGTATAAAGGAAAACATTTAATTGTGGCTGGCTTACAGTTTCAGAAATTTAGTTCATTGTCATCAAGGTGGGAAACATGGCAACATGCAGGCAGACATGCTGCTGGGGAAGGAGCTGAGAGTTCGACATCTGGATCCTCAGATATCAGGCAGAGCACTGGCTTGACCTTCAGAAACCTCAGAGCCTATCCCTAATGACAAACTTCCTCTAACAAAACTATTTCTGCTTCAATAAGACCACATCTCCTAATAGTGCCATTCTCTGTGGACCAAGTATTCAAACACTTAAGTCTATGGGAGCTTTCCTATTCAAATTATCACATTCTACTTCTTGGCCTCCATACGCTTCTAGTCAAAACATAATGCAGAAATGCATTTAGTCCATCTTCAGTAGTCCAAATATTATATAACAGTCTCCAACTTGTTTAACAGACCAAAGTTCAACATCTCTTCTATAATCTCTGGCAAAATCAAATGAAAAAGCAGATCATGTACTTCCAACATATAACAACACAGGCAATTACTGTTCCAAAGGGAGGAGATGAGCATAGTGAGAAAATACTGAACTAAAGCAAGAACAAAACCCAGCTGGGCATACTCTAAATTCTGCAGCTCCATGTCGAACATGAAAGCACTCTTCATTTCTCCAGTTCCTTTCAGCTTTGTTGACTGCAACACACCTCTTTATCTTAGGCTGGTTCCACTCCCTGTTAGTAGCTCTCCTTGGCAGGTATCCCACAGCTCTGGCATCTCCAACATCTTGGGGTCTCGAACACAATCCAGGCTTCACCTTCACAGCTTCACTCAGTGGCCTCTCTAGGTGTCCATGCAGGGTCATCACTGTCACATGCCTGGCCTCAGCAGCTTTCTTTAGTCATGGAGGGAGATTCAATAATCCCTTTCTTGTATCCTTGACTCTGAAGCCAGAACCATGTGGCCAAAGCTGCCAAGTTCTACTGCTTGCTGGGCCTAGAACATGCCCCCCTAGTTCAATTATATCTTCGTTAGCTTGCTGGTTTTGATGGTTTCCTTTACTACCTAAACTTGGCTATCCTGAAACTCAATCTGTGGATCAGGCTGGCCTCAAACTCAGAGATTCTTTGTCTCTTGAGTGCTGGGATTAAAGGCATATGCCACCATGCCTGAAGGTAAGCTATTCTTTAATTTCTTTTCACACGTTGGAAGCTTAGCTGGGTGGAGTCTTGCCCCGAGGTGACCACTCCCTTTATCCCATTTAATACCAGGCTTTTCTTTAATCTGTTTATCTCCTTGAACACAAGACTCAGCTCCATTCTACTTCCTGATGCCCCCTTTCTCCTCAAATTGTACATTTTGTACTTTTCTTTGCTCAGCTTGTTTCTTTTCATTATAGAGCTGTATAAAAGTAACCAGCATTAACCATATGACAGAATCAATACTAGGCTATTTTGGGATTTCCTCTGCCAACTCAATTAATTCAAAACTCTTCACTTTAGCCTTAGGCAGATTTTTCAGACAAGGGGAAAAAGCAGCCACATTCTTACTAAAATATCACAAGGACAGTCTCTAGGCCACATATTAAAATTCTTTTCCTCTGAAAACAACTTGAGCCAGGCCCCCACAGTTCAAATAATCCTCAGTACCACTGTCTCCCATGTTCCTACTAGTATGGCCCACTAAGTCCCATTTAAAGCATTCCACTGCTTTCCTAATCCAAGGTCCCAAATTCCACATTCCTTCAAACAAAAACATGGTCCAGCTTATCACAGTAATACCATAGTCTCTTATGAAAATTCTACCTTAATTAGGGTTTCTGTTACTGTGAAGACACACCATGACCATGGCAACTCTTATAAAGTAAACATTTAATTGGGGCTGGCTTACATTTCAGAGGTTTAGTCCATTATTATCCACATGGCAATGTGCAGGCAGACGCAGTGCTGGAGAAGGAGGTGAGAGTTCTACATCTTGATCTGAAGGCAGCAGAAGGAAGACTGTGAGCCAAATTGGTCATAGCTTGAGCATATAAGACCTCAAAGCCCACCGCCACATTGACACACTTCCTCCAACAAGGCCACACCTCCTAATAGTGCCACTGTCTATGGGCCAAGAATTCAAACACATGGGTCTATGGGGACCATTTCTATTTAAACCACCGTACTGGTTGGCCTCAGACTCATAGAGAACCACTTGACTCTGCCTCCCCATACTGAGATTAAAGGTATGCACTACCACACTCAGCCTGAGACTTTAGTTTTTATCTTGCCTTTGGGTGTGGCTAGAAACTAAAGCTCCCCTGAGTCTAGACCTGTTGGCCTTCAGCTCCCTTGACTCTCTCAGGCCTTTGGATACTAAGTGAACCAGGCCATTGGCTCCTCTAGGTCTCTAGCTTATTAAAAAGCCTAGAAAACCTTGTAATTTGTTAGCCTCCACAACTGTAAAAACTGATTCCTTATAATCAGCTTCTTCATGTCCATTTCTTTTTATGGTACGTGTGTGTGTGTGTGTGTGTGTGTGTGTGTGTGTGTGTGTGTGTGTCTGTATACTTCCTCCCCAGGGTTCCATATCCTGGCCCACAACTCTGGCAGAAGACTCTTGCTATTCTGGAGACCACACCAGTACTAGGAATCCCAGGTAAGATACTACCCACTCACTGCCTGCTAGCACTCTTTAAAGCCTGCCTAGCATTCTCCAACAGCACCCTCTCTCCTCAGTTCTAAATCCCAGCCTACAACTCCAGCAGCAGATTCCTTCTGTACCAGAGGCCACAGCAGTACTAGGAACCTCAAGTACCAGGAACGGAAGAGACCACACCAGTATCCAGAATCCCAAAATCCCAGAGACAACACAAGCACCCCAAACCCCAGAGGTTATGTAGGCTGCCAAAACCCCAGCAGAGACATACTGCTGCACCTCAAGAGTCACTAGTCACCAAAACCACAGGCCACTCAGGCCAGAAGACCAGAAAGAAAACAGAAAGCGAGGGAAAAAAACACCCAAGAAACATCCATCCAACAAAGATAAACTCAGAAATCAGCACTAAAACCTATAATAACACTAAACCCAAATGACTAGAGGCCAGTGTAAGAACACAATCAACAACACCCAGAGCAACAAGGTACCACCAGAATCCAGCTATCCTACTACAGCAAGCCCTGAATATTCCAAAACAGCTGAAGCACAAGAAAATGATCTTAAATACAATCTTATAATGATGATAGAGGTCCTTGAAGAGGAAATGAATAAATCCCTTAAAAAAAACAAATGGGTGAAGGAAATGAATAAAACTATTCAAGACCTGAATATGGAAATAGAAGCAATAAAGAAAACAGAGGGAATCCTGGAGATGGAAAATCTAGGTAAGCAATCAGGAACTACAGATGCAAGTATCACCAATAGAATACAAGAGATGGAAGAGTTCAGATTCTCAGACCTAGAAGATATGATAGAAGACATTAATACAGCAGTCAAAGAATAATAGGAATAGAAGAGTAAGAATTAAATGAAGAAGAGGAAGAAGAAGGAGGAGAAGGAGAGGGAGGAGGAGGAGGAGGAGGGGGAGATTTCCAGCTTAAACCACTGGCTGGTTTTGTATGCCAATTTGACACAAGCTAGAGTCATCAGAGAGGAAAGAGCCTCAGTTGAGGAAATACCTCCAAGAGATCCCAAGCGTAAGGAATTTTCTCATTTAGTGATCAATGGGAGAGGGCCCAGCCCACAGTGGGTGGTGCCATCCCTGGACTGGTGGTCCTGGATTCTATAAGAAAGCAGACTGAGCAAGCCAGGGGAAGCAATCCAGTAAGCAGCACCCCTTCATGGATTCTACACCAGCTCCTGACTCCAGGATCCTGCCCTGTTTGAGTTCTTGTCCTGATTTCCTTCAATAATGAACAGCATTATGGAAGAGTAAGCCAAATAAATCCTTTCCACCAAAACTTGATTTTAGAGTTATGGTGTTTCATCACAGCAATAGAAACCCTAACTAAGACAAAGGCTCAGAAAATATTTTTCAACAAAATCATAGAAGAAATATTTCCTAACCTAAATAATGAAATGCTTTTAAAGGTACAAGAAGCTTACAGAACATCAAATAGATGGTAGGAAATAATCAAACTCAGGGCTGAAATCAACAAGATAGAAACAGAACAATACAAAGAATCAATGAATCAAAGAGTTGGTTCTTTGAGAAAATCAACAAGGTACATAAACTCTTATTCAAACTAACTAAAAAGCAGAGACAGAATATCCAAATTAACAAAATCAGAAACAAAGAGGGAAATGTAGCAACAGACATCAAGGAAATTCAAAGAATCAATAGATACTCAAATCAAAAACCTATACTCCGCCGGGCGGTGGTGGCGCACGCCTTTAATCCAGCACTCAGGAGGCAGAGCCAGGTGGATCTCTGTGAGTTCGAGGCCAGCCTGGTCTACAGAGAGAAATCCAGGAAAGGCGCAAAGCTACACAGAGAAACCCTGTTTCGAAAAACCAAAAAAAAAAAAAAAAAAAAAAAAAAAAAAAAAAAAAAACCCTATACTCCACAAAACAGGAAACGTAAAAGAAATGGACAAATTTCTTGATAGATACCACTTAATACAGTTAAATTAAGACAAATATACAATTTAAATAGACCCATAACTTCCAAGGAAATAAAGGCAGTCATTAAAAGTCTCCCACCCACCCACCCAAAAAAGCCAAGGGCCAAATGGTTTTAATGCATAATTCTACCAGACTTTCAAAGAAGAGCTAATACCAATACTCCTCAAACTATTCCATGATATAAAAGCAAAAGTAACATTGCCAAATTCATTTTATAAGGCCACAATCACCATGACACCCAAGCCACACAAAAATTCAACAAAGACAGAGAATTACAGATTAATTTACTCCATGAACATTGGTGCTAAAATACTCAGTAAAATACTTGCAAACCAAATCCAAGAACACATAAAAAGGATAATCCACTGTGATCAAGTAAGCTTTATCCCAGAGATGCAGGGATGGTTCAGTATATGAAAATCTGTCATTGTAATCCCCCATATAAACAAACTGAAACAAAAAACATGTTTATTTCAAGCTGGGCAGTGGTGGCGCACGCCTTTAATCCCAGCACTCGGGAGGCAGAGGCAGGTGGATCTCTGTGAGTTCGAGGCTAGCCTGGTCTCCAAAGCGAGTTCCAGGAAAGGCGCAAAGCTACACAGAGAAACCCTGTCTCGAAAAACCAAAAAAAAAAAAAAAAATGTTTATTTCATTAGATGCTGAAAAAAGCCCCTTGACAAAATCCAACATTCCTTTAGGATAAAAGTCTTGGATACAAGGAATATGCCTAACATAACAAAGGCAATATACAGCAAGCAGATAGCCAACATCAAATTAAATGGAGAGAAACTCAAAGCACTTCTATTAAAATCAGGAACAAGAATATCCACTCTCTCCATATCTATTCAATACAGTACTTGAAGTTCTAGCTAGAGCAATAAGACAACTGAAGGAAATCAAGAGGATACAAATTGGAAAGGGGGAAAACAAGTATTGGTATTTGAAGATAATATGATAGTATACATAAGTGACCCCAAAAATTCTACCAAAGAACTCCTACAGCTGATAAACAGCTTCAGTAAAGTGGCTTGATACAAAATTAACTAAGGAAAAAAAGCCAGCATCCTTCCTAAATACAAAGGATAAATGGGCAGAGAAAAGAAATCAGGGAAACAACACCCTTCACCGCAGCCACAGATAGTATAAAATATCTTGTTGTAGTCTGACCAAGCAAGTGAAAGACCTGTATGACAAGAATTTCAAGCCTTTGAAGAAAGAAATTGGAGAAGATATCAGAAGATGGAAAGATCTCCCCAGCTCACAGATTGGTATGATTAACATAGTAAAAATGGCCATCTTATCGAAAGCAATGTAAGAATTCAACACAATCCCCATCAAGTTTCCAGCATTTTTTTTATAGACCTTGAAGGAACAATACTCAACTTCATATAGAAAAACAAAAAACCCAGGATAACTACAATAATCCTGTACAAGAAAAGAACTTCCAGAGGTATCACCATCCCTGATTTCAAGCTCTACTATAGAACTATAGTAATACCAGGTGTGTGGGGGGGGCTGCACACTTTTAATCCCAGCACTTGGGAAGCAAAGACAGGTGAATCTCTGTGAGTTTGAGGCTAGCCTGGTCTACTAAGTGAGTTCCAGGACAGCCAGGGCAGTTGAACAAGGAAACCCTGTCTCAAACAAACAAACAAAAAAGAAAAAAAAATATCACCAAGTGGATATTAGATAAAGAAGTACAAAAAAGGGCAGGCTATTGTACACTAAAATAAATAAACACAATGTTAAAAGCTGAAATGCTTTCTTTGAATGGAAAATTTTAATCATGAACCTTGGTTTTGCAATGACATTAGGACTGAATGTCACTACCTACTCAGAGACCATTGTCTTCTGCTTCAGATGAGTAGGGTAAAGAGAAATACTACGTTTTGACAACAAGCTAAGAAACAACCAATTCTGATCTTCCAGTGAGCTTTAAATGTTGGTCAAACAGATTATTGCAAAGGCAGAAAGAATATGAGCAAGGTTTTCTAAGAAGAATATTTGTATATGAAAATTTCTAAGCAGCTTTCCTAATAATCAATGAAGTTCGGCATGCTACACAGCCACTCTCTGACCTTAGTGCAAATTAAGAGTTCAGCTTCAGGAGCTCGAGCTGGAGAGAGTAGATGCTTTCAAATGTCAAGGATTATCTCAGTGCTCTTCCTATGAAGAAGATGGGCTGAATGGTTAAAGGAAAAACAAAGACCAAATAAAAACCAGTGCCTCTTGCATTTTTCCCATTAAGAATATATTTAAATAGAAAGACAAAATAAATCTCCTTTATAGTAAGAGAAAGCTATTCAACATTATTAAATAGTTATCTTTACTTTAATTTTTTTCTATTAAAAACAGATTTAAGTTGTGTCTTACTGATTAACTTAAACTTCTCAAGATTTTTTAGAGCTGACAAGAAGGCTCAGTGGGTAAAGACCCTTGCCTCTAATCTGACAACCTGATTCAATCCCAGGAATGGGCATGGTAGAAGGAGAGGACCCAATCACAGGTTGACCTCTGACCTCTGCATAGGCACTATGGCACATGTGTGTACACATACTGAATAAATCAAATATAACACAAAAACACTCAGGATTTTTAATTTTGAAATAGAGATTCAAAGGAAGTTGCAAAAAGAACACTGCTGGTGTAGCTTTGCTTATTACAAACAGAAAGCAGACCTAGTATATATAGCACAGAGTTGATTGCTGCTTCTCACTTTTAAATGTGCTCCTTTGTACATATACCTGTATTATTTTATGTCATTTTATTATGTGAGTAGGCTTGTGTAAACATCAGTAAAGATCTAGAACTCGTCCATCGCAGCCCTCCCTTTTATACTTTTTTTAGTCACACACATCCATAAAAATATAATTTTTTATATTGTATGCCAGACAGTGTTCTAGGCACTAGGAATATACCAGTGACTAAACCCCCATCTATGAAGACAGAAAATAAATAATTTAAAATGTGAACAATATATGTTAACTGATGAGCAGTATAGGAAGAAATAAGTTTTAAACAATGGTTGTGAAGAATTGAGCATGTCTACAGCTGCTGCTTTTGCTTCTATCATCAGATGAGGCAGATACTGTGGTCTGCCTTTTGTATAATAAAGTTTTATGGGGATCAAATGGTGTATTTAGGGCTACAAAACAAAGAAACATATAAATATATATACATGTATATATACATGTACATATATATACACACATACATATGTTTGTAGTTTTATCAACATCACAGCAAAAATATTGTTATATGTCTATGCTATTACCAGCTCTTTTCAAATGTTACTTTTAATTTCTGCATAGTAACTTGTGGTGACAGTTTAGGACACAAACTAAACAAGTTAATTCCTGTCTTGTGGGTTTATGGCAGAGCCTGTAGTGCTATTCTGTGAGGCCTATGACATTTTATTAGCCTCTCCTTTATTTTCTTCCATGAAATAGGTCATATAGTTCTGCCTTTTTGCATATACACTTGCTAAGTCACTGTGATTTTTATTGATTTTGGTGCTGGATATTTTTGCATCCATTACCTTGCTGTGAGCTTTTCTCTGGCTTATAGTTAAGTTGCTAAAATTACTTTGATATTTTTGAATCTTGCTTTTTAGGTTTGTTAGGTAAGGCCAAAGCAGCATTTATTTTGCTTGCTTATAAACCTAATTCTTCAACACTATCAAAGAAAGATGAGTCTTCTGGCCCTTTGCTGCAAAGTCATCCTTCTGTTTCCATAAGCTTCTACAACCGTAGATCTCAACTCACAGGGCTTAGAAATATTTGGGGAAAAGTACATCCATACAAACATTTACAGACTGTCTTTTTATACCATTGCTCCCTGAACTAGGCAATGTAGCAGTAACTTATTCAGCATTGGCAGTGTGTTAGTTCTTGCAAGTACTCTAGAGGTTCTGCAAAGCATAGCAGAGGGTGTACATAGATTGCACGCAAATGCTATGCTGTCCTGACCTACGTAGCTTGAGTGTCTTATAGTCTGGGAACTAGCTCCCAGTAGATAACCAAGGATCACAGTGTGTTTTGTTGTTGTTGTTGTTGTTCATTTTGTTTTGCTTTTCACAGGTGCAGGAGATTAAGCCCTGGGTCCTGAGCCCACTAAGAAAGCAGTCTAGCCACAGGATTATAATACATTCCTACCTATGCCTTGCAATGACTCAAAAAGAATAACAAGTTTGGAGAATTTGTACTTCATATATATATATATATATATATATATATATATATATATATGTAAATTATACTAATCAAGAAAATATTGTGTTTCTAAAACAGCCAACAGAGTTACACTCTGTTCCTCCAGTGGCTATTTCAGCTCCCATGTGTCTTGAATGATCCTCTACAAAGCTCTCTTCCATCCACTCTTATTAAGGTCTATGAGTTTGTGGTTTAAAAAAGAAAAGAAAAAAGGAAGAAATAGGGAGAAAACATACAGGCATTTAAGTTGGGAAAGAACTGGGTGTGTATCTTAGTGTTTTAAGAAATTGTATAATTTGACAATATTAAGAAATTTCTCTATGTAATTGGGAGGGAAAGACTGAGGAAACAGAAGTAGAGGATAATTTACCAAGGATTTCCCAGAGAATAGAGATAGCCATAAAAGAAATCTAAATGTATCTCTGTAAGCCAGTGTTAAGTGTGTAAGATAGGGACAGAAGACGGGTTTGGAAAGCTGTCCCAGAGGCCATTTCTGCCAGCCTGGGAGTCCATGACCAGCTCATCTGAGCTGAGTCATCTTCTCTAGGGCAGAGCTGATGCGAAACAGCAACTGCAGCAGCAAAAAGCTGAGCTTGGTGCCTGGGAAGGTCAAGGGCTAAGTTTTGCAATTGTCATTTGAAGGTCTTCTCCTTGTGGTTATAGCTTGGGCCACACTTTCAAATAAAATTCAGATGAACAAATAAAAAATAACTAATCAAAATGAAAGTTCTCTTTCTTACTTTCTATTATGATAGTTCAACATAAAAAAAAAATAAAAGGAAAAACTTACCACACTTGTTTGCTCTCCACATTTTCCACCACTCATCATTGTCCTCCACCATCCCTGGTGAAGGGCCACAGAAGCAAACATGGCCTAATATAAGCAGAAAATACATTTCCAAGAGGTATTAAAACTGAGATATTACTCAGTATGATTTTTTTCTAGTTCCATCCACTTGCCTGCAAATTCCGAGAACTCATTGTTTTGAACTGTTGTGTAATACTCCATCATATAAATGTACTGCATTTTCTTTATCCATTCTTCATTTGACAGGCATTCAGGTTGTTTCTAGATTCTGGCTATTATGAATAACACTGCTATGAACATAGTTGAGCAAGTGTCCTTGTGGTATGATTTAGCATTCTTTGGGTGTATGCCCGATATACCTGGGTCTTGAGGTAGAAAATGATTCTCAATTTTCTGAAAGTGGCTGCACAAGTTCACACTTCCACCAGCAATGGAAGAGTGCTCCCCTTATTCCACATCCTCTCCAACATAAGCTGTCATTAAGGTTTTTGATCTTAATAATTTTGACAGGTATAAGATATTTCAGAATCATTTTCATATTCATTTTCCTGATAGCTAAGGATGATGAACAATTATTTAAGTGTATCTTGGCATGTGATATTCTTCTGTTCAGAACTCTCTGTTTAGATCAGCACCCCATTTTTAATTGGATTATTTGATATTTTGATGTCTAGTTTCTTGAGTTCTTTATATATTTTGGAGATCAGCCTTCTGTCAGATGTGGAGTTGGTAAAGATCTTCCTGAGTGAGGTAACCCATAGCCAGAAAGACAAACATGATATGTACTCACTCATAAGTAGATATTAGCTGTAAAGTAAATGATAACCAGTCTACAATCCACAACTCTAAAGAGGCTAGGTAACAAGAAGGGTCCAAAGGGGAACACATGGATTTTTCTGGGAATGGGAAATAGAAGAGATCTGGATAAACTGGGGGCAGGGTGTGGGTTGTGGAATAGGAACATGAGGGATCGTGTTGAGCAGGTTGGGGGCAGGATAGAAGGGTAATGATAGAGTAATGAGAGAGATGTCTTGATGGGGTACATTTTGGGGTTAGGGAGAAAATTAGTGTCAGGGAAACTTCCAGGAATACACAAGGATGACCCCAGCTAAAACTCATAGCAATAGTAGAGAGGGTGCCTGAGCTGGCCATTTCCTGTAATTAAATTGGTGACTAGTTGTCATCAGAGAGCCTAAATCCAGTAACTGATGGAAACAAATACAGAGATCCACAGCCAAGCATTGGACTGAGCTCAGGGAATCCAGTTGAAGAGAAGAAGGAAGGATTGTATGAGCTGGGGGTAGGGGGGAGGCGGGTGTGTGTGTGTGTGTGTGTGTGTGTGTGTGTGTGTGTGTGTGTGTGTGAAGGTAATCACAAGGGAACTCACAGAAACAACTAACCTGGCCTAATAGGAGCTCACAGACTTTGGACATACAGCAAGGGAGTCTGCATGGAACCAACCTACACCCTGTACATATGAGTGACAATTGTGTAGCTTTGTCTATTTGTGGGATTCCTAGCTGTGGAATCAGGGACTGTCCCTAATGCTTGAGCTGGCTTTTGGGAACCTATTCCCCATCCTGGGTTGTCACCCAGCCTTAATACAAAGGGAGGAGCTTAGTCCTACCTCAACATGATATGCCACGCTTTGTTGACACTCATAGGAGGCCTGCCCCTCTCCAGAGGAGGAGAGGATGGGGAGGGGGACAGAGGAGAGAAGGGAGGAGGGAATAGAGGGAAAGGAGAGAGGGGAAACTGAGGTCAGAACATAAAATAAATGAATAAAGTTTAAAAAAACTGATGTATTAGCTTCAAGAGTTGAACAATGCTGGAAAAATGTTCAAAACTCATTTGGTACCATGGATTCTGTGGAGACATCACTTTAGTAATCCCTGGGTTTGAATTTGATAGTATAGTACAGCCCCTTGTTACCCTGGCCACTCTCAGACATAACAGCATCCTCATCAAATCTGGAGACTGAACTGTCTGCTGCCTCTGGTACCAATCTCACCCAGTTTCATTCTGAGCATTTGCTCCTGAGTCTCTCCAAGGCCGTGTGCCAAATTCTGACATAAAAGTACTTGAGTGGCAGAGACTAGGTGAGCCCATGCACCTCTACAAGGGATGCTGAGAACATTTCAGCCTCTCCTAAGAATTAAAGCTCCAAATGTAAAGGGACATGGAGACACTGGGAAGGAAATAGGATCATGACAGACATCTCTAGAACTTACCCTGTTGACTATATTAAACCTACATATTTACTTTCTCCATGTTAACATCTCCTACCAAAATTTTTAGTGTGTGTGTGTGTGTGTGTGTGTGTGTGTGTGTGTGTGTGTGTGTGTGTCAACAAAGGCTAGAAGAGGGTGTCAGATCTCTTGGAACTGGAGCTACAAGTAGCTGTAAACCACCATGTGGAGTTTGGGAATTGATCTCGTGTTCTCTACAAAAGCAGATACTGCCCTTAACTGATGAACCTTTTCTGTACCCCTCTAATTAATCTATCTTTTTTTTTTAAAAGACAAGTCTCACTATGTAGCCTTGTTAGCTTGGAACTCACTATGTAGACTGGGCTGGCCTTGAACTCAGATCCTCTCCCTCTGTGTCTCAAGATATGTGCCACCACGTTCACTCCAACTCTTTATCTTTAATAAAAGCTCTCAGCTAAAACAAAGCATTGCTGGAAAGCAGTAGCGGTTCTTGCATAGGCATCAAAGACTCATCTGTCTCTTCTCTAAGCCTAGATACCAGACTCTTTATGGATGCTCTATAACCTGTGGACTGATCTGAAAAATGCATCATGATGGACAGACTCTGACACACCAAGGAAGGATAGATACATCTTCATGCAGTGTTCTAATTGTTGCCAGGGTCACGTGGTCCCTGTTCTTACTTTTTTTTCTTCAACAATGATCCCATGATCCATTCTCCCTAATCTAGCTCCTCAGCACAGTTGGATTCTTCATTTAAAGGGTTAATCACATATTCATTCCAAGAAAGCAGAAATATTGAGAGTAGGCACTGAGTGTGTAGAAACTGAATCCCATGTACTTCATAATCCTATTCAAATACTTTTTTTTCTCTTATTTGCTTTATAGTTTGTCCCTCCCCATCCAGGACAACCTTTTCTACATCAGTGCTAGTAAACTAAATTCTTGTGAGTGACCCTGAGACTACAGACATTCCTTAGGAGCTGTCCATGGGAAATACTGTGGCCTCATAGGAGAGGACAAGAAGACCCTGAGAAAGGAAACATAAGCTGAAATTCTAACCAATAAAACCAGCAAGAAAAAAATTTGTTTTCCAAAGCTGGACACTGACAAAAATTAAAGATAAAAATATAATTCAACACTTAATAGCCATAAAAGCATTCTTGAAGGTTATGTATGTTGAAAGCCTTTTAGGGACTCTGGAATTGTATTGCTTGACTTCATTATTTCAATCTGCATAGGCCTTTGTGACAATCGATCACCGTGGTTGTTCCCCTTACTGTACATTGTCTCCAGCATGAGTTGTCATTTGTTTTATTGATCTTGGCTATTCTTACTGGTGTAAGATGAGTTTGCAAGAAATATGTTGATTCCATGTAGAAGGCTGCAAATAGATCCATATCTGTCACTGTGCACAAAACTTAAGTCTAAGTGGATCAAAGACCTCAACATAAATCCAGTTACTCTGAACCTGATAGAAGAGAAAGTAGGAAGTAGTCTTGAATGCATTGGCACCAGAGATCACTTCCTAAATATAACACCAGTAGCATAGACACTGAGAGAAACAATTAATCAATGGGACCTCTTAAAACTGAGAAGCTTTTGTAGAGCAAAGGACACGGTCAACAAGACAAAGCAACAGCCTACAGAATGGGAAAAGATCTTCACCAACCCCACATCTGACAGAGGGCTGATATCCAGAATATATAAAGAACTTAAGAAATTAGACATCAAAATGCCCAACAGTTCAATTAAGAAATGGACTATAGAGCTAAACAGAGAATTCTCAACAGAGGAAACTCAAATGGCTGAAAGGCATTTAAGGAATTGCTCAATATCTCTAATCATCAGGGAAATGCAAATCAAAATGACTCTGAGATACCACCTTACACCCGTCAGAATGGCTAAGATCAAAAACACTGAAGACAGCTTATGCTGGAGTGGATGTGGAGCAAGGGAACTCTCCTCCACTGTTGGTGGGAATGTAAGCTTGTATAGCCACTTTGGAAATCAATATGGTGCTTTCTTAGAAAATTGGGAATCAATCTCCCCCAAGACCCAGCTATACCACTCTTGGGCATATACCCAAGGAATGCTCAATCATACCACAAAGGCACATGCTCAGCTATGTTTATAGCAGCATTGTTTGTAATAGCCAGGACCTGGAAACAACCTAGATGCCCTTCAACTGAAGAATGGATAAATAAAATGTACATATACACAATGGAGTACTACTCAGCAGAGAAAAACAATGACATCATGAGGTTTGCAGGCAAATGGATGCAACTAGAAAAAAATCATCCTGAGTGAGGTAACTCAGACTCAGAAAGACAAATATGGTATGTACTCACTCATAGGTGGTTACTAGGTGTAAAGCAAAGGATAACTAGACTGCTACTCACAACTCCAGGGAGGCTACCTAGTAAAGAGGACCCTAAGAAAGACACAGGGATCACCCAATGACAGAGAAATGGATGAGATCTACATGAGCAAACTGGACGTGGGGGTGGGGTAATGAAGGGCAAGGGTTGGGGGAAAGAGAGCTTACGGGAGCGGGAGATCCCAGCTGGATCAAGAACAGAGAGGGAGAACAAGGAAAGAGATACCATGATAAATGAAGATCCCATGGGAATAAGAAGAAGCAAAGTGCTAGAGAGGTCCCTAGAAATCCACAAAGATACCTCCACAATAGACTACTGGCAATGCTCGAGAAAAAGCCCGAACTGACCTACTCTGGTGATAGGATGGTCAAACACCCTGTCATGATAGAACTCTCATCCAATGACTGATGGAAACGGATGCAGAGATCCACAGCCAGGCCCCAGGTGGAGCTCTGGAAGTCCAATCGGTAAGAGAGAGGAGGGATTGTATGAACAAGAGATGTTGAAACCATAATTGGAAAAAACATAAGGACAAATAGCCAAACTAGTGAAAATACATGAACTATGAACCAATAGTTGAGGAGCCCCCATGGAACTGGATCAGGCTCTCTGGATAAATGAGACAGTCGATTAGCTTGAACTGTTTTGGAGGCCCCCAGTCAGTGGGACCGGGATGTATACTTAGTGCATGATCTGGCTTTTCGGAGCCTGGGGCCTATGCTGGGACACTTTGCTTAGCCTGGGTGAAGGGAGGAGGTGACTGGACCTGCCTCAACTGAATCTACCAGGCTGATCTGAATCCCCAGGGGAGTCCTTGCTCTCGAGGAGGTGGGAATGGGGTTGGATTGGAGGAAGGGTGTGTGTGGCGGGGAGGAGGAAGGACAGGGGAATCCGTGGCTGATATATAAAATTAAATTAATTATAAAATAAAAAAAAATACTAAAAAAAGAAATATGTTGATTCGCATATCTCTGAGAACTAGGGATGTTGAGATTTTTCCTTAAATACTGCCATTTGTGCTTCCTCTTTTGAGAACTCTCTGTTTAGATCTGTACCCCATTTTTAAACTGGGTTATTTGTTTTCTTGATATTCACTTTTTAAGGTCTTTATATACTTTGGATAATAGCTCTCTATCGGATGTATAGGATTTGCAATTGGTAAAAATCTTTTCCCATTCTGTAGGCTGCTGTTTTGTCCTAGTGATGGTGCCCTTTGCCAAATAGAAACTTTTTAGTTTCATGAAGCCCCATTTATTAATTGTTGATCTTAGTACCTGTGCTAATGGTCTTCTGTTCAGAAAATCTTTAGTGTTCCAGTGAATTAAAAACTATTCCACACTTTCTATTCTACAGGTCCAGTGTATCTGCTTTTATATTTTGAACTTAAGTTTTGTGCAGGGTGATAAATATGGATCTATTTGAATTATTCTACAGGCAGCCATCCTGTTTGACGATCATCATTTGTTGAAGATGCCATCTTTCTTCCAGTGTGTATTTCTGTCTTCATTATCAAAAATCAAGTATTCATAGGTGTGTGGATGTACATGTGCATCTTCAATTTGGTTCTATTGAACGATATGTCTGTTTTTGTGCTGATATCATGATGTTTTTGTTACTACAGCTCTGTAGTCGAATTTGAAGTCAGAAATGGTGATATTTCCAGCAGTTCTTTTATTAGTCAGTATTATTTTAGCTATTCTGTTTTTTGTTGTTGTGATGTTTGTCATTGTGGCTGTTTTCTCATTTTTCTTTGTGTGTGTGTGTGTGTGTGTGTGTGTGTGTGTGTGTGTGTGTGTGTATGTGTGTGTGTGTGTGTATGTGTGTGTTGCCATATGAAGATGAAAATTAACTTTTCAAGATCTGTAGAGAATTATGTTGGAATTTTGATGGGGATTGCATTGAATAATTACATTGCTTTTGGTAGGATGGCCATTTTTTTCTTAAATTTTTTCATTTATTTTACACACCAACCATAGTGCCCCTCTCTCCTCTCTTCCTGTTCCCTCCCCCTACCTTCTTTCTAGCCACCCCCATCCACTTCTTCTCCCTTTCAGAAAGGGGCAGGCCTCTAATGGGAGTCAACAAAGCATGGTATAAAAAGTTGAGGCAAGACCAAGCTCCTCCCCCTGCAGCATGGCTAGGCAAGGCATCCTAGCATGGGGAATAGGTTCCAAAAAGCCAGCTCATACACTAGGGACAGCTACTGATCCCACTGCTAGGGGCCCCACAAACAGACCAAGCTATACAACTGTTACCCACACACAGAGGGCCTAGATGGGTCCCATGCAGGCTTTCTAGCTGTCCATCCAGTCTGTGAGCTCCCACTAGCTCAGGTCACCTGTCTCTGTGGATTTCCCCATCATGGTCTTGACCCCCTTTGCTTGTACAGTTCCTCCTCCCTCTCTTCAACTGGACTCCCAGAGCTCTGCCCAGTGCTCAGCTGTGGATCTCTGCATCTGATTCCATCAGTTACTGGATGAAGGCTTTCTGATGACAAATAGGGTATTCATCAATCTGATTAAAGGAAAAGGCCAGTTCAGGCACCCTCTCCAGTATTGCTAGAAGTCTTAGCTGGGGTCATCTTTGTGGATTCCTGGGAGTTGTCCTGGCTTAGCCCCCAAACAAGATATCTCTTTCATTACTCTTGTCCTCTGTCCTGCTCCCAACTCAACCAACCAGATCCCATTCCCCCATCCCCTCCCCTCCACCACCTCCCCCTACAGCCAGCCCCAAGTTTACCCAGGAGATCTCATCTATTTCCCCTTCCCAGGGAAATCTATGTATTACTATGAAATTTTCTATTCATTTTACATACCAACCACAGATTCCCCCTCCTCTCTCTTTCTGCCCCCCAGCCGTCACCCCCAACCCACCCCCATTCCCACCTCCTCCATGTCAAGGTCTCCCATGGGGAGTCAACAGAGCCTGGTACATTCAGATGAGGCAGGTCCAAGCCCCTCTCTCCTGCACCAAAGTTGCTCAAGGTGTCACACCTTAGGCACTGGGCTCTCCTTCTTAAGGTTCTCTTTGTTACCTAGCTTCTCTGGGGTTGTGGATTGTAGCCTGGTTATCTTTTATTTTACATCTAATATCCACTTATGAGTGAGTACATACCATGTTTGTCTTTTTGGGTCTAGGTCACCTCATTCAGGATGATTTTTTTCTAGTTCCATGCATTTGCCTGCAAATTTCATGATGTCATTGTTTTTTGTTTTTTTTTTTTTTTTTTTTTTTTCTGCTAAGTAATACTCCTTTGTGTAAATGTACCACATTTTCTTTATCCACTCTTTGGTTGAGGAGCATCTAAATCCACAATTACCTGATTTTTGACAAAGAAGCCAAAATTGTACAATGGAGAAAAGAAAGTATCTTCAACAAATAGTACTGGCATAACTGGATGTTCAAATGTAGAAGAATGTAAACAGATTCATATCTATAACCTTGAACAAAACTCAAATCCAAGTGGATAAAAGGATGGCCATTTTTACTATATTAATCCTGTACTTATCCACAACACAGGGAAATTGTTCTATCTTCTAATGTCTTCTTCAATTTCTTTCTTCAACGTGTTAAAGTTTTGTTACACAAATCTTTCATTTGCTAGGTTATAGTTACCCTAAAATATTTTATATTTTTTGAGTTTATTATAAAGGTATTATTTCCCTGATTTCTTTCTCAGTCCAATTTTCATTTGTATATATGAGGGCTATTGATTTGTTTTAGTTAGTTTTGTATCCCGATACTTTACCAAAAGTATTTATCAGCTGTAGGAATTCCCCAGTCAAAGGTGTTTTCTGTGTTTAATAAGATGACCATATGGTTATTGTGTTTACGTTTCTTGATAAGGTGGATCACATTTATCAATTTACATATGTTGAACCATCCCTGCATCTCTAGGATGAAGCTGACTTGATCATGGTAGATGATCTTTTTGATGTGTTCTCAGATTCCATTTGCAAGTATCTTATTGAGAATTTTTGCATCTTTGTTCATAATGGAAATTCGTCTGTAATTCTCTTTCTTTGTTGTGTCTTTATGTGGCTTGGGTACAAGGGTAACTATGGCTTAATAAAAGAATTGAGCAATGTTCCTTCTCTTTCTATTTTATGGAATAAGTTTAGGAGCATTGGCATTGACTCTTCTTTGAAATCTGGTAGAATTCTGTGCTAAAACCATGTGGTCCTAGGGTTTGGTTTTTTTTTTGTGTGTGTGTGTGTGTGTGTGTGTGTATGTTTGGTTGGTTGGTTGGTTGCTTTTTCTTTTGGTTGGGGGAATTTTAATTTCTGCTTCTATTTCACTAGGGGTTATAAGTCTGTTTAAATTGCTTATCTGTTCTTAATTTAATTTTTATATGTGGTATATTGAAAAAATTATCCATTTCTTTTAGATTTTCAAATTTGGTGGAGTCCAGGTTTTTAAATTATGTCCTTATGATCCTCTGGATTTCCTCAGTATCTGTTGTTATGTCTCCACTTCATCTCTAATTTTGTTAATTTGGATCTTTCTTATCTACCTTTTAGTTAATTTGCATAAAGGTTTGTCAATCATTATTAATTTCTCCAAGAAACAATTCTCTGTTTTATTGATTCTGTATATGTGTTTTATTTCTATTTTGTTGAAATCAGACCTGAATTTGATTATTTCTTGACATCTATTCCTTTGGGGGTGTGATTTCTCCTTCTACTTTTTATATCTTTCAGGTGTGCTGTTAAGTTCCTAGTATGTGATCTCTCCAATATTTTTTTTATGTAGGCACTTAGGGCTATGAATTTGCCTCTTAGAGTGCTTTCTTTCACTGTGTCCCATAAGTTTTGGTATGTGGTGTTTTACTTTTCATTCTATTCTAGATTGTTTAAATTTTCTTTCTTCATTTCTATTTTGGCCCAGTTTTCATTCAACAGTGAGTTGTTTAGTTTCCACCAGTTTGTAAGCTTCTGTTGTTTCTGTTGCTATGTGTATCCTTCTCTAATACATGGTGGTAGGTAGGATGCAGGGTGTTATTTCAATTTTCTTTTATCTGTTGAGACTCTCTTTGTGTCTAACTATGTGGCCAATTTAGGAGAAAGTTCCATGTGAAACTGAGATGGAGCTATACATTTTGTCATTCTAATGGGTCTGCCTTTTCCCCTTGCAGCTTCTAATATTTTTTCTTTGTTCTGTGTGTTCAGTGCTTTGATTATTATGTGCCAAGGGAATTTTTCTCCTCTGGCCCAGTCTATTTAGTATTCAGTATACTTCTTACACCTCAATGGGCATCTCTTTCTCTGAGTTAATGAAAATTTCTTCTACAATTTTGTTGAAAATATTTTCTGTGGCTTTGACATGGATTTCTTTTCCTTCCTCTACTCCTATTTTTTTTTTTTAGATTTGAGCTTTTTGTTGTGTCCCAGATTTCTGAATGTTTTGTGCATGGAGTTTTTTGGATTTAACATTTTCTTCCACCAATGTATCCATTTATTCTATCTTGTCTTCAATACCTAAGATTCTCTCTTCCATCTCTTATATTCTGTTGGTGAAACTTGCCTCTGAGGTTCCTATTCAAGTTTTTAAAATTTTCATTTCCACATTTCTCTCAATTTGGATTTTTTTTATTGATTCTATTTCCACTTTCAGGTCTCAAACTGTTATATTTATTTCCTTCCATTGTGGGTCTCTCTATGTGTCTCTGTCTCTGTCTCTCTGTCTCTCTCTGTGTTTGTTTCATAGATTTCTTTAAGGGGTTTATTAATTTCTTCTTTAAGGACCTCTATTATTCATAAAGGCTATCTTAAGGTGTTTGTCTTTTGCTTCAGCTATGTTATAATTCTCTGGGCCTACTGTGTTAGGGTTGCTGGACTCTAGTGGGAACATATTGTCCTGGTTGTCATTGATTGTGTTTTTACACTGATGTCTAGTTATCTGGGTTTGGGAATATAATTTTAGATGCTGATATCTGGTCTTGTATTTATTGGGTGGGTGTTTTGTTCTTTGGTTTCTGTTGCCCTTTATGGTTCTTAGGAGGGAATGGTGACTGTGTATTGTCTTGTAGAGAATGCTAGGTGTGGCCACTTGAGGTCTCATGGACAATCTGCTTCTAGGTATTAGTAGCTGATACTTAGGAATAGGGATGCGCTAGAATGAAGGGTCGTTGAGGGGGTTCACAGAAGGAAGGAAAGCAGTGTAGTCCACCAGTATCTGAGTATTCTCCTGGGAATGGAGGCAGAGAGTGAGAAAAAGCCACAGCAAATAGTAGGCTCCAGAGCTGAGGATGAGACTGGGGAATTGTATTTGGAAGAGAGAGAGTGAAGACCTGAAGTTTGCTGGTATACTTGCTTCACTGGCGGGTTTGGCCAGGGGGCTCTGAGGGAATGCCTGCTGAAGTTGGGGACTGAGACAAAAGGATGAATGGAGAGGGAGGCTGAAGGAGAAGATCTGTGATCTGTTGGAGATGGAACAGACAGGAGAGTGAGACCACAGCAGCTGGTTTGCCAAAGAGCTCAGGGTAAGACTGGGATATTGGATATGGAGGAAAGGAAAGAGGGGTGAAGATATGCAGTTAGCCTACCTGCTTCCATAGCCAGGGTGCCCAATGGGATTCTGGAGAATGTCTGCTGTAGGTGGGGTTAGGATAAGGGGATGAGTCAGGGGAAGGAAGGTTGAAAGAGCAGATCTGCATGATCCTCTGGAGATGGGAGCAAATAAGGAGAGAAGGCCACAGCAGGCAGTCTGCTCCAGAGCTGGGGCTGAGACTCAAGGTTTTCTTACAAATGATATTTATCAGGCTGAAGAAATCAGTCTCAGATTATTTAATGACCTGCTTATTATGGCTACATGTTGAATATAAAAAGTGCTTTTTCTGCCTCTATTGAGGCAATCATATGGTCTTTCCTTAGTCTCTTGATATGATGAATCACACTGATTAGTACTCACATATTTATCTAACCTTTTATCATGCTGCATTATCTTTTCCACACAATCCCTGATTGAATTCACTGGCATTTTGTTAAGAATTTTATATCTATGTTCAGCAGGGATTTGGGCTGACAGTTTTTCTTTTCATAACATTAGCTTTTCTTCTTTTAGTATGAGAGCAATACCTGCTTATGAAATCAGTTTGTAAATGTCTCCTCTTCTGTTATGAAAGTATGTTTGCAAAATTACTTTTCCCTCTCTATGCTTGTTTGAGTTAAATTTGTTCTTTTTCTTATTCCTTAACCTAGAGGTTGTAATCATTGCCAGGTATGGTAATCAGGGAGGGCATGTAGAGAAGTGTATTTCACATCATGGCATCCTAGGAAGCACAGACAAGGGAATGCCTGCACTCACCTGGTTTTTTTTTTTTTTTTGCCACTCTTACTCTGTCGAGGTCCCTGACCCATTGCATCCCGATGCTCACACTCAGGATGGATTGTTTACTCTCCATCAATCCTCTGTGAAAATGCCCCCATAGGCACTCTCAGTGCTATATTTCAACCTCCTCACTGATTCAAATGCAGCCAAGCTGGTAATCAAGATGGACTAGCATGGATATAGCCTATCTGGGTGAACGTTTTGTACATTTGAAAATGAGATGTACTTTGTTGTTGTTAAGTAGCTCATTCTACTGGTGGCAATTGGAGCAGGCTATTTGGCAGTGAAATTTAAGTGTTTCATCCCCTCATCGATTTTGTTCTGACTAAAAGTAGAATGTTCTCATCTTCAGTTTTGAAAGTGGATGTGCCTGCTTTCCTTTTCAGTTGTTTTGACTAGCATAAAAGAAACATTTGTCTTCATGTACTCTGCTTGGGTATTTAGGACTTTCAGTTTTCTAAACCAATATTGTTTATAAGCCCACTGTGAATGTCAAATAAATTTGAGGCTACATGGATCTAATAGAAATTGTAACTAACAAAATTAAATATTTTGATGTCTGTATTAATTATGGGAAAAGTTTTATATTGTAAATACAAACTTTTTTCTATTTATCTGTCATAGAAAGAAAATATTGTGTTTCAATTTTCTATAATGACTACTGACCAGATCACAGGAGAAGGCATCTTGAGATACTTTTAATATGAATCAACAAAAGTAATATTTGACAATGAAGACATGGTCTTTAATGTTATCAGCATATAAATAATTTCCCTATAATATCAAGAATCTCAATTTTCTACTTTCATCTGATCTAACAGAAAAGGTCAAAATAATAGTTTCAAAATACAGTTAAGAATAATTATATCTCAAAAATGCACAAAGAAGAAAATATCTACATAGAAGTAATAAAAGAGTAATATTGTATTTTCGGGGATCAATTGCTGGTTACTAATTCATTATAGAATAATAATTTATAGTGTTATGTTTCAATGACATCTTTCATGTAATTCTTGTTTTCTATGGTTTCATTGCTTACTCTATGTCAACCACAATTTATAAAACATAGATGTGAGAGACTTTGCATTTTGCTACTTAAACTTTAAAGCAGAGAATCCAGGAGACATGTCATTTTTTTTCAGCATGGATTATCTGCTTTAGAATAAACAAAAAAAGCTCAAAATAAAATGAGAAACTTAATTTGAGGTCTGCTCAGTGTAAGGATGCTGAAACATACTCAAACAAAGAAAAGAAGGCTTTGTTGTTTATCAGAGGAAATTAGCTACCTGCAGAAAGGAAAGAGCAGTATCAGGATGATACAGAAAAGAATCAAAATGCAGGCTTGCACAGGAGCATGGTCTCAACAGGACCAACTGTTGTTATGTCTGTTTTTCAAAACTGGCTACCTATACTAGTAAAGTTCTGAGATCTCTGTTGTATAGAAAGAATATAAAAACGATCCTCAGAAGTCCATCTTTTTATGTTGCATTTATTGCTGTGGATGTCTGCTGTAGGATGTCTTTCTGTATGCTGTGACTATGTCTTGTTCCCATTGGCTAATAAAGCTGAATTGGTCTATGGCAGGACAGGATAGAGCCAGGCAGGAAAATCCAAGAGAGATAATGAGAGGAGAATGGACAGTAGGGAAAGACATCAAACCACTACCCCAACGTGTAATGGGATGCAGATAAAGCCATGGAACACGTGGTGATACATAGATTAGTAGTTATGAGTTGAGTTAAGTTATAAGATCTAGCCAGTCAGAAGCCTGAGCCATAGGCCATATAATTTGTAATTAATATTAAGCCTCTGAATGATTATTTTATAAGCAGCTATCGGACCACTGGGCTGGGTGTGACTGAAGAAACTTCCAGCTATAGATATCAATAAAAGCAGATTTAAGGATAGCTTCAAGAGCCCTAAAAACTAGAGTGGGGAAGATCAAAGCTTAGTTTTCAAATACCTAGCATTCAGATAAGCAGAGTACTGGCAAGTACAGTTTTATTCTGCACCCTGAAGTCTCTGAACATGATTCCTCCATGTCACGGGAGACCCTTAACTTCTATCAGTCACTGAAAGTAGAATGCAGATTTCCACGGCTTAAATGATTGATGCTAGGAGGACATAAACTCAGAAAGTGAATGTGAAACAGTGGTGAATGTTATATGCAAAAGGAAGCGAGAATTAGAAGAATAATTATACACAAAGATTCTTTGTCCCCAAATGCCCATGTGTCTGCTATAATGAAGGGATGGATGAAAGCCAAGAGAATGGCAGACAGGGGAAATAAACAAAGACTAAAATCCTGAAAGTGACAAACATGGGGCCAAAGAACAGCCAGTTATCATCACTGAAGGATAAGCAGCTGACCTGGTTCCATCACTAGTGTAAGAACTTTGGGTCTCCAATGAGCGTGAACTCATTAACCGTCCACCATACCCTACAGATAAAACAGCATGGAGCTCAAAGAGACCAAGTAGATTCTTTCACACCCCACAGAATAAACGAGATACAGATCAGGCAAGAACTACTGAGCATTGATGCTCATGTTCTTCCTAGGCTGTGTCATGGTCCACTCATTCTCAATAAGACAGGGGCCGTAGTAGTAAAGAAGGGAAGGTGTGTAAGAGGAGCATGGTAAGTCAGGGCTTGCATGATTAACTGACTTCTCATTATTGAATGTCCTTCTCTGTTATTTCTTATAGTGTTTAACTTCATCTTTTTGGTCTGGTGTAAGCATAGCTATGTGGAATATATTTTCCCACTCTTCTCTTTTATGAATTGTGTGTTCCTTTATTTAAAGTGAGTTTGACTCATATAAACAGCACATTGTTGGGTCTTTTTATATCAGTTCAATCAATCTATTTTTAAAGGAGAATTAAGTATTATTGATGGGTTAAAAACCTTGTTACTGTCAATTTTTTTCATGTTGCAGATCACTGGCTTGATAGTTTTTCTATGATGTTGTCTTTGAATCCTTTCTGGTTTTGTTCATGCTTCCAATGAAGGAATTTTTCTGTTGTTTTGTTTTTGATTGCTTTGTTTTGAGTTGTGGTTACCCATAGGATTGCATAGAATATTTTATAACATTATACTTCAAGACAGTTTACTTCAAGCTGATAGTAACTTAGCTCTGAATGCATATAAATCTTTACACTTTCATGCCTTTATATTCTCTTTCTGAGATCAGAATTTACTTCATTTTTAAATACATCTTGATAATTTATTATAAGTTTTATTGCTTTCTGTCTTAGTTTTCATTCCAAGTACTAGGAACAAAATTGTCCTAAATTCTATATTATAGAATGTCCTATATTATAACACTAGGCTGTTCTGAATTTGGTTCTGTTTAACTTGTACCATTGAATTTTAGATGGAGCAAACTTGCTTTCCATCATGAGACAGAGAACCAAGAGGGGTAGAAGGAGGCTGGGATCCCATATTCCTTTCAGGGACACACCTTCAGTGATCTGGGGGTCTCCTACTATGCCTCAGCTACTTAAGGTTCCTTCACTTCCCTTATGGAGCAAGTCTTTACTGAACATATCTTTAGGGAATGGCATTCAGGTACAAAATATAGGAGGAAATGGACCTTGAGTTCTTGTTAGCCCTTCCTCTGACAGTCCCAGGCACAAATCTCTGTGTTGGAAACCAAAGTAGGTCAGGGAAGATATAGAGCTTCCAAAAAATTGTCTTCCATTATCTATAGTTGTAATTCAGCTACTTTGAGACCACATATATACTCACAATTCTGGCTGGTTCTTCTGTCCTACATCCAGATCATCTCCACCATCACAAAGATCCAGTCGAAAGAGGGAAGAAGGAAAGCCTTCCACACTTGTGCCTCCCACCTCACTGTGGTTGCCCTCTGCTATGGTATGGCCATTTTCACCTACATCCAGCCCCACTCCAGCCCCTTTGTCCTTCAGGAGAAGTTGATGTCTCTGTTCTATGCAATTTTGACACCCATGCTGAACCCCATGATTTACAGTACAAAGAATAAGGAAGTGAAGTGGGCTTGGCAGGAACTACTGGGACAATTCTCTGGGTTTGCAATAAAACTGAAAACCTGAGGAATCATGAGAATTACTGGAGAACAGGTTTTTCTTCTGTGTTCTGCACCCAACTCAGATATGACAGTCGTTGCCATGGAGACCAAGGTGGAGCTGACATATCTTGAATGCTGATGTTATGCAGGAGGCTGAGTGATGGTGCTGGGGTGTGGGGTGTGGGTGTATTTTTATGTCACTGCAGAGTGTACAGTGGAGCTAATCACAGCGATGATATGACTTGCTGCACTTCATCTCCACTTTAGGGCTGCTAGTATTTGATTCATCCTGTTGTCTGCAACTCTGCACATGATTAGCATTATGTAGGATGAGGCCCCCTTTTCAAAAAATTTTACTCAATTGCGAAAAACAATTTTGATGTTTTGATTGAGAACAAAATCAAAATGTACTTTCACTTTTGAAGATTTCTTTAAAATGACATGAATGTCACACGTAATAATTGCAGGAGTCAATATGGTGAAAAGAGTATTTTTATCAAGGCTGATTAAAATGTTTTTGTGTGGATCCCACTACTTATGTACTGCTTAAGTACATGAAAGGGTAAAGGGAGAATGATTAAGTGGAGTCTTATTTCATTTTGGTAAGGTTATAACTAAAGGGTGTTTGCGTAGGGACCTATTACTGCCCACAGAGAGGTTTTGTTTTAGATAATATCACAAAGTATTCAGTTTGAGAAGAAATTTACTGAATATATAATAGTTGTCACATATATTCATAAAAATGGCACACTATACTCAATAAATATGTATATTTATTATTTATCAACTGAAAATTAAAAACTATCAAACAATTTCTGATGTCTCAAATGTTCACAACTTTTCTCTGAAACTTGGGAGATAATATCAGCATCTTAGACACTAAATGATATATGGAATATCAGAAATATTATTAATCTAAGAAGGCACATGGTAAAGGTCTTGATATAGAACTCCAAGGTACACAATTTAGAGTTCATGTAATCCAAAGACCATTTGATATTTGAATTTTCCCTAACTGTGATCCTGTTCTAAATTTTGCAAGATAGGTAGGTATCTGAATGGTTTAGGGGCCTCAACAGTTAGTAATTACTGACGATCAAGGGTATGGTCCCATGGCAGTGATGACAGACAATGAAGTGATTATTTAGTGATGATGTAAATGTTACAGAATATGACCACAGTGTATAAATCTACCTGTTTAAAAGAACCCAAGAACCGGGTATGATGACTTTTAGTCCCAGAATTTGAGAGGGTGGTGCAGAAGCATCGTGGGTTTGAGACTTATGATGGTTTTAAGTGTATGAGAAACGTCCCCCATACACTCATCTGTTCTAACACTTGATCCCTTGTTGGTGGTACTATTTGGAAGGTTATGGAACCTTTCAGAGGGACAATCTTGCCAGAGGAAGTACATCACCAAGGATGGGCTTTTGAACTAAGGTGTGGCAATGGAGCTGGGGTGAGTAGGTTAGCATAGCTAGATCTGCTGAAAGTGAATTCCACATGGACAAACTGAGAAAACATCGAGTCTTGAACACAGATGCAGATGAAAGGCTTGCAAGAAAATGATCAGAATAAAGAAAGAAAAGAACAGGACCGAACCAACCTGCTAAATTAATAATGGACATTAAATAAAGGAATAGTTATAGACAGGAGAGAGAGAGAGAGAGAGAGAGAGAGAGAGAGAGAGAGAGAGAGAGAGACAGACAGACAGACAGACAGACAGACAGACTAGTTGTGGACACAGGATCTGAAAACCAAGTGATTTAATTGCTAGATTTGATCTGGAAACTATTTTGTTTCTTTCTTGGTTCCTAGAGGCTGATCTCACCACTGGGATAATAATTTAAGGCTGGTTATACAAACTGAGGCATATAGATAATGGAACTTGGCAATGGGTACATTAATGGGGAGGGGGTGGGGATGTGAACATGTGAATATTGAGATAATAGACAGTTGGCTAACAGCATAGACAGGGAGATGAAACTGTTGCTGAGCATTAACTATTGATTTTGGAATGTAAACAGTATTATGAAAATGCACTTAGATGTTCATTGATACAATCCCCCCCCCATATAACTTTGGAGTTTGAGGAATAGCTCTATGGTCTATGGGAGGATAAATAAAGGCATCCTAGACCCAAAGATGAGAACCAACATGGCTCACCAGGCAAACATGCAGGGCGATTGCTCATCAGACTATCACATGAGGACTAAAATTCAAGCTTTGACTGTCAGAGAACACCCTAAAACTCCATGGATCTGGCTTCTGTGACCTTGAAGAAAAAACTGTCTTCAGTGGTGGGATAGAGGAGAATAGCCTCCACAGGAGAATAGCTTTCCTCTTGAGGGTTAGGAGTGGTGACAGCAGTTACCACTAATGGGGTTCCTGAGGCGGGGCTCTGGCAGCTCCACATTGTTAATATAGCCACTGCTTCACTTTCTGAGATGTGTGGGTAAGCCAATCTGAAGACACTTATGAACTTTCTCTCCAAAGTTTTCCTCAAAATTTAGACATGTCTCAGGTGATTTCAGAGACCAGGAACTCAAGGAGTCAAGGACTCTTACACTCTATCATATAAGACCATGTTGCAAAAAAAGAAATTAAATTTCTCTTTTACTTAATTTTATTTTTATTTTTGACAGAAATGCAGGTTTGAGGGCTATTCTTCTGAAATGTGCATATTTTTCATTTATTGAAAATAGATTTTTTCCTCACATAATATATCCTGATTTCAGTTTCCCCTCCCTCTTCTCTTCCTAGTTCCTCCCTACCTCCCTTTCCATCTAGATCCACCCCTCTGTCTCTCATTAGAAAACAAACAGGCACATGGGCCTGTGGCTCGGCAAGATGGGCAAGTGTTCCAATCTCTGCACTGCTGCTAAGCTCTGCAGTCACAGATGAGACCAGAAGTGCCATGATAAACAACACAAGAAAGCCCATTGGACACAGACCTGAAGGCCAAACCTCGTGGAGGTGCTTCTTATGCAAAGAGAACTGTGCTGGAAAGCCAAACAGATGAATTCAGCTGTCAGGAAGTTCATCAGGGTGCAGCTTATCAAGAACAGCAAGATCCCAGAGTTTGAGCCCAATGGTGGCTGCTTGAACATCACTGAGGAAAACCATGATTGCTGGATTTGGTCAAAAAGGCATTATTGTAGGTAATATTCCTGGATTCCACTTTTAGGTTGTTAAAGGAACCAATGTGCCTCTTTTGATCCTATGCAAAGGTAACGAGGAAAGACCAAGATCATAAATTTTGACCATGGAAACACAGTAATAAATTTTCATATTCTAAAAAAAAAATCAGGTTTCTAATGAAAAAATAAAACAAAGTAAAATAAAACAAAAACTAACATATCTGAATTGGACAAAACCAACAAAAAGAATAAAAAGAGCCCAAGAAAAGGCAGAAGAAACAGAGATTCATTCATTTGTGCATTTGAGAATCCCACAAAAACACTAAACTGGAATATATATATATATATATATATATATATATATATATATATACACATATTCCACCATGACCAAGTAGGCTTCATCCCAGAGGTGCAGGGATGGTTCAACACATGAAAATAAGTCAATATAATCCACCATATAAACAAATGGAAAGGAAAAAAAAAACACATGATCATCTCCTTAGATGCTGAAAAGGCTTTGACAAAATCCAACACCTCTTCATGATAAAAGTCTTGGAGAGATCAGAGATATAAGTGACATCCTAAACATAGTAAAAAGAAATATATAGCAAACTGACAGCCAATATCAAATTAAATGGAGAGAAACTCAAAGCAATTCCACTAAAACCAGGAGCAAGACAAGGTTGTCCACTCTCTCCATGCCTATTTAATATAGTACTTGAACTACTAGTTAGAACAATAAGACAACTAAAGGAGACCAAGGGGATACAAATTGGAAAGAATGAAGTAAAAAAAAAAAATCATTATTGAGTCTGGAGAGATGGGTCAGAGGTTAAGAGCACTGGCTGCTCTTCCAGAGGTCTTGAGTTCAATTCTCAGCAACCACATGGTGGCTCACAACCAGCTATAATTCAATCTGGTGCCTTCTTCTGGCATGTAGGCAGAACACTGTATACATAATAAATAAATAAATAAATAAATATTTAAAAAAGAATCACTTTATTCACAGATGATATGATAGAATATATAAGTTACCCACAAACCTCTACTAGGGAACTCCTACAGCTGATAAAACACCTTTAGTCAAGTGGTTTAGTTAATACAAGATTAACTAAAAATTAAAATCAGTAGCCCTCCTATATACAAATGATAAGCTGGCTGAGAAAGAAATCAGAGAATCAATACCCTTTACAAATAGCTTCCAATAATACAAATTATTTTGGTGTAACTCTAACCAAGGAAGTGAAAGACCTGTATGGCAAGAGCTTCAAGTTTTTGAAGAAAGAAATTGAAGAAGATATCAGAAGATAGAAAGATCTCCCATGCTCATGGATCATAGAATTAACATAGTAAAAATGGTCATCTTACCAAAAGCAATTGACAGATTCAATGCAATGCCCCATTAAAATCCCAGTATAATTCTTTACAGACCTTGAAAGAACAATACTCAACTTCAGGAGGGAAAACAAAAAAATCTAGGATAGCTGAAACAATCCTATATAATAAAAGAACTTCAGAGGTATTGCCATCCCAGACTTCAAACTCTACTACAGAGTTATAGTAATAAAAACCACATAGTATAAAAACATAGCATAAAAACAGACACATGGATCACTAGAATTGAATTGAAAACCCTGATATAAACCCACACACTGATGGACACTTGATTTTTGACAAAGAAGCCAAAATTATACAATGGAAAAAAAAAGAAAGCATCTTCAACAAATGGTGATGGTCAAACTGGATGCTGGCATGTAGAAGAATGCTTAGATCTGTATTCATCACCCTGCACAAAACTCAAGTCCAAGTGAATCAAAGACCTCAACATAAATCCAAATACACTGAACCTGATAGAGGAGAAGATGGGAAATAATCTTGAACACATTGGCACAGGAGAAAACTTCCTGAATAGAACATCAATAACACAGGCACTAAGATCGACAATTAATAAATGGGATCTCATATGAAATTGAAAAGTTTCTGTAGGGCATAGGATGTCAGTCAATAAGACAAAACAAACTGCAGCCTACAGAATGGGAAAATATCTTCACCAACCCCACATCTGACAGATGACTGATTTCCAAAATATATAAAGAAAAACAAGAAACTAGATATTAACAAACCAAATAATCCAATTTAAAATGGGGTACAAAACTAAACAGAATTCAAAGCAGAAGAATCTCAATGGCCGAGAAACACTTAAGGAGATGTTCAACATCCTTACCCATCAGGGAAATGCAAATCAAAATGACTCTGAGATTCTATCTTACACCTGTCAGAATGGCTAAGATTAAAAAAAAAACACAAGTGATAGTTCATGCTGGAGAGGATTTGGAGCAAGGGGAACGAACACTCATCCACTGCTGGTGGGAGTGCAAACTTGTACAGCCACTTTGGAACTCAGTGTGGCAGTTCCTTGCAAAACTGGAAATCAACCTACCACAAGACCCAGCACCCAAAGGATGCTCAGTCATACCACAAGGACACTTGCTCAATTATGTTCAAAGCAGCTTTATTTGTAATAGTCAGAATCTAGAAACAAACTAGATGTCCCTCTACCAAGGAGTGGATAAAGAAAATGTGATACATTTACACAGTGGTGTATTACTTAGCCATTAAAAACAAGGACAAGACATCAGAAAATTTGAAGGTAAATGGATGGAACTAGAAAAAAAAAATCATCCTGAGTGAGATAATCCAGACCAAGATAGACAAAATGGTAAACATAAGTGGATATTAGTTGTAAAATAAAGAATAACTATGCTACTATCCGCAGACCCAGAGAGATTAGGTAACAAGGAGTGTTCATGGGGGGACACCGAGGGAAGGGGAAAGAGAAGATTTTGTAGAGCAGGTAGGGATGGGAACATGAGTGATCAGGTTGGGGGCAGGCACAGAGGAGGAGAGTGCTGAGGGGAACTGCTGTGGGGGAGCATTTCTGAGAAGTGCTGAATGGGTCTTCTCCTGTGACCCTTGGTGCCTGGCCCAGTTGTCATCAGAGAGACTTCAACCAGCAACTGATGAAGGCAGATGCAGAGACCCACAGCCAAACATTAGACGGAGTTCCAGAATCCTGTGGAGGAGGAGGAAGGAGTGTAGATGCCAGAGGGGTCAAGGACACTACACAAAGGCTCACACGGTCAACTCATCTGGACCCATAGATGCTCACAGAGACTGACCTGACAACCAGGGACCCTGCATGAGACTGACCTAGGAATTCTGCATATCTGTTATAGTTGTGTAGCTTGGGCTTTTTGTGGGACTCCTAATAGTAGGAACAGGGGCTGTCTCTGACTCTTTGACTGGCCTTTGGGAACCTATTCCTCATACTGGGTTACCTTGCCCAGCCCTAATACATGGGAGGTCCTTAGTCTTACTAAAAGACCTGTCTTTTCCTGGATGGAAATGGAAGAGAAGGGGGTTGGAGGGTAGGGTGGGAGGAATGGGGTTGAGGGACTGGGAGGGGAGGATGGGAGAGGCTGTGGCTGGCATATGAAATAAATAGATGAATGGAAATTATGCATGTATTTAAGTAAAACAAAACCCACTAACCTGGAAGTTATTACATATATACATATATATGTATGTATATATGATCTATAGTGTGAAAGAAGAGAAGAAAACAAATATAAATAAAAATAAAGATAAAAATAAAAAATAATAAAATAATTTCTGTCAGAAGGAAAAGCCCTGAGATGACATTGTGAAGTGAGGAACCTCCAAAGATACTGTTGAATTCATTTTCTCTTGGCCATCTTCTCCTATGCATGTAGCCTATGCTACATAGTAGTTTGTTTCCCCAGTGAGACTCCCTTTGAGGACACTAAATTTTCATTTGCATGTGGTTATTAATTAGAGATAGCTTCTGGGTTAGGGATAGGGGCTTGTGTCTGTCCACTTCTTCCACCTTTAGGGTCCTATCTGGTGCAGACCCATGTAGATCCTGTGCATGCCGCTTCAGTTTCTGTGCATATATACACTGATCATGTTCATTTAGAGGGCTTTTCTTGCTGTCCTCCATCCCCTCTGGCTCTTACACTCTGTCTCCTTTCCTGCAGTGTTCCCTGAGCTCTGAGGGGAGGGATATAGGGCTGAGAGTTCCAAGGTCTCTCACTCTCTGCATAATGTCTGGCTGTGGGTATCTGTAATTGATACCATGTGCTGCAGGAAGCTTCTCTATGGTGGTTGAGCAAGGCACTGATATATCAGTGTAACAAAATGTCACTAGGAATCAACTTATTGCTGCATGTGTGAGTGTGAGTGAGTGTGAGTGAGTGAGTGTGTGTGTGTGTGTGTGTGTGTGTGTGTGTGTGTTTAGAACAGTAGTATTTGGTTTTCCCCTAGGTCCCTGGGATATCTAGTTCCAGGTTCTTGGTCACGGAAGCAGTGTTGGTATGGGTTCCGTCTCATAGAGTGGGCCTTAAGTGAAATCAGATGTTGGTTGGTTACTCCCACAAGCTTCCTTCTATCATTGCACTGGAATATCTTGGAAGCAGGATAAGTTTCTTTTTATACAACAAGTAGTAGATTTAACAGAAGTGTCAGCTGAGGGTATAGTAGAATTCACAAGCCTCTGGAGGAACAGAGAGCATTGTGATCTCATTTGTTAGGGACTTCGGGTCAGAAACATGAACTAAGCTTAATGAAGTCTTCTCATTTTAAGTATTCCTGTGTAAACATTCTGATTTCCAGAAGCTAGAGGCTCAGTACCATCTTTTACTTTTCTTTTTGTTGTTGTTGCTGATAGTGGGACAGATTTCCCAATTCCAGGCTTTAGAAGTAGCAGAGGAAATAAGAAAGATCAATACAGGTTAGCAGAAGAGGATGATTGGGGGATATCATGAATCAATTTGCCATTATCTTAGAGAAAGACACTTATATGAGAAATCCAGATGTGTGAAATTTTACTTAGACACACTAATTTATATTTATGAACATTATTGTAGGAATATATTTCATCTTCAGACAAGATAGTCAGTTGCTTTAAACTTGCACATCAGTTTCTTAAGAGTATGCTCACAGAGTATTTTTATGTCCCTCTATGTAACAGAAATGAAATGGGTAAGGTGAATGATCAGAATTGCATAGTACCTAGAATGTTTAAGGTGATTGATCAGAATTGCATAGTGCCTAGGATGTGAACTGGGACAGGAATTGGGGTTTACTGATTCTCACCTCAGAGTTAGTCCACTAGAGTGTTTTAGGAGTAATGTGGCAGAAACTTCCTGAAATAAGATAATTATAGTGCAAAAGAATATCTGGGCCAGGTACCAAGGAAAAGAAACAATGAGAATTTGCACAACTGGGCACCCAAAGTGAATTTCACCTTTTCTACTTATTTGAGAAGCTGGGCTTCAAAAACTGACCTATATGGATATGAAATCAAACAACCACATGTGCAGAGAACACATCCCAAGGAAGAAAAAGTAATAATGCTTTCTGAGTATAAATTAAATTTTTAAATAGTACCCTCCTTATGATCTTAGGGTTTGTCATGTCCCAGTATAATCATAATGGATACACTTGTACCCATAATGGATGAAGTCTTCATGTTAACACTCATAAGTCCAGCCATAGGTCAAGTGAACCTTCCTCTAAAGAAAGAGCAGTTGTCATTGACAACTCATCATCTATGTGGAAGGAAGGCTCTGGAATATTTTACTAGTTTGTGTGAGGTATCTGAAAGACAACTATCAGTAGTTTGTGTGCCTTACTTCTTGTGCTGTGTTTGCATTTAGACTCTATTGGATTTGTTTGAGACCCAAGAGTTCTCTAGTAAGGAAATCAAATATGATTAAGACTTGATGGAGTGTTTCAAGAAATTCACAGATTTCCTTGAAGAAAGAAGCTTTTTATATGCTATCTTTTAATGACATAGAGTTATATCCATAATTTATTAATGGGGCTCAACCTTAAGTCTCCCCATGATTGCTTGGATATTTCCTTTTATTGAAAATAGATTCTTTTCTCATACATATATCCTGATCACACTCTCACCTCCCTCTACTCCTCTCAGTCACTCCCCACCTTCCCTTCACCCCAGACCCACTTCATTTCTGTCTCTCATTAGAAAAAAATAGGCTTCTAAGAGATAGTAACCAAACATATCAAAATAAAATATAATAAGATAAAACAAAAACCATCACATCAAGTCTGGAAAGGCAACCTGACAGAAAGAAAAGAACCCCAAGAGCAGGCACAAGAATCAGAGACCCAGTTGTTCACACACTCAGAAGTCCCATAAAAATGCTAAGATGAAAGCTATAACGTATATGCAGAGGATGTAGTGTGTCCGTTCTGACCTGTGTTAGTCCAGTTCTTGCTGCTTCAATCTCTGTGGGTTCATATGAGTCTTGCTCAGTTTCCTCAGAGGGTCCTGTTCTCCTGGTGTCCTCCCTCCAGTCTGACTCTTACACTCTTCCTGCTTCTTCCTTGGGTTCCCTGAGCTCTGGGGGAGGGATTTGATAGAGATATCCCACTTATAGCTGTGTGTTTCAAGGATTCACTTTCTCTGTATAATGTGTGGTTGTGAGTCTCTGTATCTGTTCCCATCTTTTGCAGAAGGATGATGACTGAATAAGACACTGATTTCTGAGTGTAGCCAAATATCATTTTATTACACACACACACACACACACACACACACACACACACACAATTAATAGTGTTTGATTTTACCTTGGGTCTCTGGGCTATCTAGTCTCTGGTTCTTGGGCAACTAAGCAGTGTTTGATATGGTTTCCATCTCATGGAGTGGGCCTTAAGTCAAATCAGACATTGGCTGGCTACTCCGACAAGTTCTGTGCCACCATTGTCCTAGCATATCTTGTGGGCAGGACAGATTTTAGGTAAAAGATTTTGTGTCTGGGTTGGTGTTTATATTCCTCTTTTGGTAGCCTGCAGAGTACCTTTCTACACAAAGACACTTGAACACAGGGGTGAAGACTCCATGTAGTCAATGGCTCAACTTCTCCATGTTCAATGAGTTATAAGAGTGTTGTCCTCAGCAATAGGGCTGCACTGTCAGTTTGTGGAGAGCAACTCATTGTCTTGACAACAGCCTGAGTTGTTTGGGGATTTCCATGGGACCCCCTTAGCCAAGAACTCCATTGAATGCATCCTTGTCCCGATACTGGAAGTCTCACTTGGTGACAAGAGATGAGCAGTTGGGACTCTGTTTGCCTCATTATTAGGAAACCTCATTAGGATAGCCTTCATACAATTTTAGGAAGTTTCCACTGTACTACATTTCCAAACATACCTGAAAAGCCCCTCAATTCAGGCTGTATCTTTCTACATTTCCTCCCTCAACTCTATCTCCCCTCCCCTTCCCTACCTCATTTTCCCATTCCCATCCTTAACCACCCCCAGTGCACCCATAAAAATCTATTTTAGTTTCTCCTCCCAGGGAGATCCATGTGTCCCCCCAGTGCCTTCCTCTATACCTCTGGGTATAGAAGTATTGCAGGTTTGTTGTCATTTATTTAATGGCTGATATCCACATATAAGTGAATACATATCATATTTATCTTTCTGGGTCTGGGTGATCTCACTCTAGATGATTTTTTTTCTAGTTGCATCCATTTGCCTGTAATTTCATGATGTCATTTTTAACAGCTGAGTGATAGTTCATTGTGTAAATGTAATATATTTTATTTATCCATTCTTCTTTTAAGGTACAGCTAGGATGTTTCCAGTTTCTGGCTATTATAAATAGAGCAGCAATGAACATGGTTGGTTGAGCAACTGTCCTTGTGATAGGATGAAGTGTCTTTTGGGTATATGCCCAAGAGTGATATAGCTGGATCTTGAGTAGATTGATTCCCAACTTTCTGAAGAACTGCCATATTAATTTCCACATTGACTGTACAAATTTGCATTCCTACCAGCAATAGATGAGTGTTCCCCTTGCTTCACATCTTCGGCAGAATAAACTGTCACTTGTATTATTGGTCTTAGCCATTCTGGAAGATGCAAGATGGAATCTCAAAGTAGTTTTGATTTTCATTTCCTTGACAGCTATGCATGTTGAGTATTTCTTTAAGTTTTTATTGGTCATTTGAGATTCTTCTATTGAGAATTCTCTGTTTAGAAATGTATCCCATTTTAAAATTTTATTATTTGTTTTTTGATATGTAGTTTCTTGAGTTCTTTATATATTTTGGATATTAGTCCTATACTGGATGTGAAGTTGGTAAAAAAAAATAATAATCTCATTCTGTAGGCTACCATTTTATCCTAATGATGGTATCCTTTGCCTTACAGATATTTTCAATTTCATGAGGTCTCATTTATTAAATGTTGATCTTAGTATTTATGTTAATGGTCTTCTGTTCAGAAAGTATTTTCCTGTGCCAATGAGTTCAAAGTTATTACCTACTTTTTTCTTTTATTAGGTTCAGTGTATCATATTTTATGTTGAAGTCTTTGATCCATTTGGACTTGAGTTTTGTGCAGGATGATAAGTATGGATGTATTTGCATTTTTCTACATTTTGACTAGCACCATTTGTTGAAGATGCTGTCTTTTTTCCAATGTGTATTTCTGGCTTCTTTATCAAGAATCAGGTGTCCATAGGTGCATGGATTTATATCTGGGTCTTCAAATTAATTTCACTGATTGATGTCTCTGTTTTCATGCCAGTACCATGCTATTTTAATTATTATAGCTCTGTAGTGCAGTAGCATTTTTATATACAAATGACAAACAGACTGAGAAAAAAATCAAGGAAACAACACCTTTTACAATAGCCTAAAAAATATCTTAAGATAACTCTAAACAAATAGTGAAAGACTTGTGTGATAAAAGCTTTCAGTCTTTGAAGAAAGAAATTTAAGAGGATATAAAAAGATGGAAAGATCTCCTATGCTTATGAATTAGCAGGATTAGCATAGTAAAAAATGGCCATCCTACCAATCTACAGATTCAATGCAATCTCCATTAAAATTTCAACCCAATTCTTTTTTTTCACTTTCTTAAATTTATTTTTCTATTTTCAACTTGATACAGAATAAATTCTTATCCTAATTGTGAAATGTTTCATTGAGGCTTGCCCAGTAATTGAGCAAAACCAAAACTTATTATAAGCCACAGTCATCCTAGGGTCCCCCCTGCTACATAGCCTCCCTGGTTCTGTGGGTTGCAGTCTGATTGTTCTTTGCTTTATATCTAGAATCCACTTATGAGTGAGTATATACCATGTTTGTCCTTCTGGGTTTAGGTTACCTCACTCAGGATGATGTTTTCTAGTTCCATCCATTTATTTGCAAATTTCATGCTTTCATTGTTTTTCTCTGCTGAATAGTATGCCATTGTGTATATGTACCACATTTTCTTCATCTATTCTTCAGTTGATGGGCATCTACGTTGTTTCCAAGCAATATACAGATTCAATCCAATTCCCATCAGAATCCCAACAGAATTCTTCACAGATTTGGAAAGAAAAATACTCACCTTCATCTGGAAAAACAAAAGACCCAGGATAGCTAAAAGAAACCTGTATAATAAAGCAACCTCTGGAGGCATCACCATATCTGACATCAAACTCTACTATAGAGCTATAGTAATAAAAACAGCTTGGTACTGGTATAAAAACCGACATACAGACCAATGGAATCGAATTGAAGACCCTGACATTAATCCATGCACATATGAACAGCTGATTTTTGACAAAGAAGCCAAAACTATACAATGGAAAAAAGAAAGTATCTTCAACAAATGGTGCTGGCATAACTGGATGTCAATATGTAAAAGATTACAAATAGATCCATATCTGTCACCACGCACAAAACTCTAATCCAAGTGGATCAAAGACCTCAACATAAATCCAGTTACACTAAACTTAATAGAAGAGAAAGTAGGAAGTACTCTTGAACACATTGGCACAGGAGACCACTTCCTAATTATAACACCAGTAGCACAGACACTGAGCACAACAATTAATAAATGGGACCTCTTGAAACTGAGAAGCTTTTGTAGGGCAAAAGACATGGTCAATAAGACAAAAAGACAGCCTACAGAATGGGAAAAGACCTTTACCAACTCCACATTTGACAGAGGACTGATCTCCAAAGTATATAAAGAACTCAAGAAACTAGACATCCAAATACTGAACAATTCAATTAAAAATGGGCTGAAGAGTTAAACAGAGAATTATCAAAAGAAGAATCACAAATGGCTGAAAGACATTTAAAGAAATGCTCAACATCCTTAATTATCAGAGAAATGCAAATCAAAATGACTCTGTGATACCACCTTACAGCTGTCAGAATGGCTATGATCAAAAACACTAATAACAGTCAATGTTGGAGAGGATGTGGAGCAAAGGGAACACTCCTCCACTGTTGGTGGGAATGCAAACTTGTACAACCCCTGTGGAAATCAGTATGGTGGTTTCTCAGAAAATTGGTAATCGATCTACCTCAAGACCCAGCCATACCACTCTTGGGCATATACCCAAGGAATACTCAATCATACCACAAAGATACATGCTCAACTGTGTTCATAGCAGCACTATTTGTAATAGTCAACCCAATTCTTTAGAGAACTTGAAAGGACAATTCTCAACCTCATATGGAACAACAAAAAACCTAAGACAGCTAAAACAATCCTGAACAATAAAAGATGTGCTGGAGGTCTCACCATTCCTGATTTCAATTTGTACTACAGAGTTTGGATTTCTAAGAACAATGCAAGGTGTTCAATGATAACCTATTATTTACATTAGCAGAAATAATGGAAAGATTATTTTTTCTGAATTTAGGATGGATAGGACAATGAAAAATCCTTTAATACTGTAAGTAGTTATGTTTCCTAAATAGAAACTAATTTCCCAATATGTGTAGGGGTAAAAGGAGAGTGGGGAGAGATAGGGTGGTACATAAGTTACTTAAGCATCTAGCAAACAGAGATAAGTCAAAATTAAATGCACAGTGCATTTATTGGTTTGGTTAATAAAATATGATACTAACTACTGGGAAGGGAAATGATAATCAAGTGCCAAGCCCTGGGTTCTTTTGTCTTTGCAAAGGTAATTTTAGTATTGTGGAGTGTTGCCACCAAGGAACACTAAATGCCATTTAAAATATGGTTAGAAAGAAATATGAACAGAAGCATCAGAGCACATCCCCAGACCCACATGTGATGATTATGTGGTGCCAGTTGAGTGCGAGTTTCTGCTGTTTGAGTGAGTGTCTATAGGCCATGCCTCTCTTATCTCTGATCTGATGATCAACTGATCACATTGTCTTTAAATTATCTGTCTTGGGGTTTCTGTTATTGTGAAGAGACACCATGACCTCAGCAGCTCTTAACAGAAAAAACATTTAATTGGGCTGGCTTACAGTTTAGAAGTTTAGTACATTGTCAACATGATAGCCCACAGGCAGACATGGTGCTGTAGAAGGAGCCAAGAAGTCTACATCTGATCAGCAGGCAGCAGGAAGAGAGAGTAACATTGGGCCTGGCTTGGGCTTCTAAAACCTCAAAGTCTGCCCCCAGTGACACACTTCTTCCAACAAGGGCACACTTCCTAATAGTACCACTCCCTATGAGTCTATGGAGGCCATTTTCATTCAAGCCACCACAGTACCATTTATACTGGAGTCCTGATATGAGAAAGGTGTGCTAGGTAAAAGGTGATGGGGATCTTATTTTCAGAAATTTATTCTTATTTGAAAGTATACTCTTTCCTTCCAGGCATTCTGAAGCAGAGGTGTAAGGAGCTGTGTGTAAATAGGAGTCCCCATTGAGTGATCAGCTGTGCAAATTTAAATAAATTTCAACAGACTAAGTGATGCCTGAATTCACAACTTTAAAACACCTCATGTTAATAGCAAATATAACCAAATCACTGTCTGAAATTTATCATTAGAAATATATTTATTGGGCTTCAAATTTTGACTTTCTCAATGTTCTGTTTTTAGAAGAGGAGAGGAAAGGGTGCTCACATGTCCTCTAGAAGGAGCCCTGGTGCAGACAGATGAAGAGTATTGCATGAAATTATGAGGCTTAGAGATGAAATGTTAGAAGACAAATCCAGAGAATCTGAAGTCAAACTTCACCTGTATCATCAGATAAATGCCAATCTGGTTTTCACACAAATTCACATGGCTGGGTGAATGAACTTACTTTTCATTCTTTTTTCAGATCACAGATACTTCCAACTTAAGAAGTTATAAAAGGGCAGACAATGGAAAAAAGGAAGAAAAACTGTAAAATAGTGAGTGACTATATAAGGTTGAATTAGTGAAAGGACAATATTTGACTTGTTATATGTAATTCAGAACTAGATTAAAAATCTTATGAGGAAAATATCAGAGTTTCCATGTAATCAGTGAATATATTTATTTCACTGAAAAGAGATTTATTGACTAATGCATGATTTCTAAATTGCATATATTATCCCGTGAAGAAGTTTATCTAAAGGATCTTGAACAGTTTTTTTGTCTTTGTTTCTTTGTCATAGAGCACACATTTAATTCTTGATAAATTGCTGCAGTGAGTAATTACTAGATAATTCTCAAAGGCACATGAAAGCAATTTTCACTAGGGCCAAACAAAGGTAATTAGTTTGCATTCATTTACCTGACAAATAAAATGTGTGTTTTCTACAGACTCATGGCTGTGGGGCCACACACTGGAGTATGGCCCACCTACCAGCAGCCACACTCTTAAAGAAAACTGATTCTCCCTCCCCTAGTGACCATGAACTGTCATATTGCAATGTTGATTGGTGTGATCTTTTGCAGGAGTGATGGAACTCTGGTTACTGTAAACTTGTGAGTTCAGTGGTTGTGTTATGTCCAGAAGACAGTATTTTCTCCCAGTTCTCACATCCCCCTGGCTCTTACAATCTCTGTTCCCCAACATCTGTGATGTTCCCTGAGCCTTGGGAAGAGCAGTTGTGATATAGAATTCAGAGGAGATCATTTTTCATAGAATGTTTCAAGAGTCGCTCCCCTATGTTTTTTCTCCTGAATTATTTATCTTTTTCATGCCAGGGATTAAATCCAGGACCCTACACATGGTAAGTACCCCTAAGCTATGCCCTCAGTTGCAAAGCTTTTATTGCTGTATTATTTACTACATTATATTCATTATGACCAGAGTAGTTATACCTCCTACTACAATTTTTAAAACACAGCAAAAGAAAGTCCTTCCTACATGATATTCATGTCTCAGGCAGTAAACCACTGGTGTAGGTCTTCTCTTGTTTCAACATGATGTTCTGATTGGTGAGCTTGCATTGTTTAATTTTGAGCATGCCAATACATCTTATAGGATGTTTAACAGGTGTTACTTGAGATGTGATGAATATGTGGATACTGCAATTCAAATAATGCAAAATAGGATTTTGTTATTTATCACAGGGGCTTGGAGGATGCCTGTCAAACAGGAAAAATGCCTTCAGTTGAACAGATACTAAACAAAGAACATAAAGTGAAACTGTGGAGGAGGCAGAGCTCAGTAAAACTGGCATGGTCACCATGTTCACTGCTTATCACCAGTGTGTTCTTAATGTCAGCTAGAGGCTTATCCTTGAATCACCAGCTTTTTGTTTTTTTCTTGGTTATACATGTAAATATAACAAATATTTTATACTTTGTTTTTTAAAATGTCCATGAAAAATCACTATTTTAGGGCAGTCTATAGAACCGGTGTATTGTCTATAGCTGCAAAGACCAAGAGTTGGCATCCCAACTGAAATGGTTTGTCATGAAATCGGCATTTGGACCCTCATCTATTCATAGGGAAATAAGGAAAAAACTCAACTGTATTTTGATGTAAGCTAAGCACAAAGTAATGTGGAGGTGCTATTAACTCTAGCTGTCTTAAAACATATAGCCAACATGTTTCTTTCATTTGTGATTTCAAATGCAGGAAATATTTTTGGATATATATCCAAATGAGTGAGGAAAAAAGAATATTTGCATATTGATTAATTTTAAATCACAGTAAAAAATCCCCTAGAAATAAATTGCAATTATGGTAGATTAAGCATAATCGTCCAAAATATCAGGAAGGTATCCAAGTGATAGAAACTTATTTTAATAAAAATTCTTTGTGTACAATGTGTATCATCATAAAATTACTAAAATTAGTAAAATAAATAATAGCATAGGAACAGATAATGAATTATGTGGAAGTCTGTCAATGATCAACTTAATTCCAAAAACACTTAAACATTATAGATCTGTTTGCACATGAAAACTATGTCAGTAAATTTGTCTTTGAATGATTGATTTGGAGTATAAGATATGGTATTTTTGACTGGGTAAAGATTACACGAGAGATATAATCAAGAAATCATGTACTCCATAAGACAGTCATGATAACATGTGAGGGATGGAAGAGATATGTAATGTGTAACAAAGGAGGGAAGTTTTTATTATTGTCAGAAATAAAAGACAGTTGGGAAGGAATCCAGTGTGCAGGGAGATGAATATAGTCATTGACGAGAGATTCAGGAAATATTCATTTAAGTTGTTTGCTCTACTTTAGGCAAAAGTATGGGAGATTATTGCAGAGTTAGTTGAACTTGAGCTACACAGACTAGATAACAATGATAGTAAAATCAACAAGTCTCCAAGAAATAACTAAATAGAGAAGAGTACAAGCTCTGAGCTGACAATCTTGGGAAATGCTTACTGCAACTCAGCAAGAGAATTAAAGAAACTACTCCAAACCTAGAGAGGAAAATTAGAATGAAAACTGAACACAAGAGGAACACTGGATACAGCTGAATTATCATTGCTTAAGAATAAAGGAATACTAAACAAACATAGAACAAAAGTCTATGGATTTAATGATTGCAAGTCATCGTGAGTTTGAATTTTTATAAGTTAGTGAGTAGAATGTTTCACGGCTTGTAAGTCAAATAATAGGGAGTGAATCTGAAAAGTGGATACCTGTCCTGAACTACAGCTAATTCTAGAATACATACTAGAATAAAAAACATCTTTTTTTCTGAATATAGTTTTGCATATGCATATTTTCCACAATGATGGAGAAGTTTGAATGAGACAATGCCTACTCCAGAGCAAAGAAACCTCAAGTTGATAAAGAGAATGAAGAGAAAAGATCCTGAAGGAGATAAAGAACAAAAAATCAAGATGAATTATCATAACTAATAACTGGTACCTGCCTGTCTAGGAACTCTGTACATGATCATCTCCTTATCTTAATTTCACCAGTGACCGTTTCAGCCACCCAGATTATGTATGTATAGACTCCAAGGGCCTAAATATCTTGCTCCAGAGAGAAGTTGCAAGGGTGCAAAGGATATGAGACTCATTAATAATGAGACATGGTAGTAGTGGAACTGGAAGTAGACAAAAGGAGCGTGTGGGTGAAACGCTTGCCTGTCTCCAGGCAGCAGGCCAGTGCAGCAGGCACCATTCACTAGCCAATGTTCCATTTTGGTTCTGTGTCTTTTCCTCCATTTTCTCAGCAGTTTGAAATACGGAGGGTTGTATTTACCCTGAAATCCCAGCTTCTGGCAGAGGCAGTACTGAGTGTATCTGTAAGATTAACAGAGAAAAGGGCCCCACCCAACCCAGATTTACTACATCATCAACACTCACCTGTTGATGTATTTTTTCCTAATGAACTGATTTTTGGGATTTTTAGAAATCAAATTCTAAACTGAATGTCTTTTAAAACTGCAGTTATATGTTTTCTCAGGCTGCTTGTGATTTTACAAAAGCATCATTGTAGGTGCAGGTAGAAGGACCAGGACTGAGCAGCCAAGAAGAAGGTGTTGAAAGCAGGTCAGGTTGTGAGGAGGACATTCGAGAGGAGTTGAAAAGCATGTGGTTGTCTGGACCATGTATGAGAGATGGTTGCTCTCTTTGTCCTTCGTCTGGTAAGAGAGTTGAAGCAGTGGCAACTTTGCTCTCACAGCTCAGAGATCTTCCTTTGATCAACGTTCTTTTTTCCTGTCCTCAGGCTCTCCACCTCTACGCTGATAAAGGGAAAGTCAGTGAATAGGCAGACACACAGCAATATTGAGCCAATTGAAAAAGTGAAAGCTAACAAGTTTCTAGTCAGCATTCACATTATTACATAGTGGCCTACTGAAAAGGTGCGTGCACAGTGAAAGTAACATGGGAATCTCTATCCAACTACACACTCACAAAAATCCACACTTTATTTTGGTATGGGAGGTGAAGATTTAAATGTTTGCCTTTCTTTATTTACATCATCTAAGCATCTACATTCTTGCTTTCTTGCACTCCAGATCTAAAATATAGAGTATTTGTTTTTAGAAAAAATATTTTGTTTATGTGTGTGAGTTTTGGAGATACAAATATGTAGGAACACCATAAGACTGTCATGTCTGGTGTCTGCAGATGTTAGAAGGTATTGGAGACCCTAGATCAGGAATTACAGATGGTTGTGAGCTACCATGTAGGTGCTGAAAGCCAAACCCTGGTCCTCTGCAAGAGTAACAAATGCTGACCCATCTCTTGAGCCCCACCAAGGGTAAATTCTGAAGAACAACAAATTGAAAGGGTGAAAAGAAAAAATCATATTCCCTTCCCTAAGTTAACTATTATTTAAAAGATCAAATTCTTTCAAAAAAGAACAATGATGACATGTGGGTATATATGTAAGTTAATCAATAGTATAATTTTTTGTGTTGATGAACATCTGTTTGGCTTTCACTGCAGATTGACATTTTTGATGGGAACAGACAACCAGACATGGGTGCATGAATTCATCCTCCTTGGCCTGTCCAGAGACTGGGGCACTCAAGTCTCCCTCTTTGTCCTGTTCTTGCTGATGTACCTGGTGACAGTGCTGGGGAACTTCCTCATCATTCTTCTAATCAGACTGGACAGCCGACTCCACACTCCCATGTATTTCTTTCTCACCAACCTGTCGCTTGTGGATGTGTCTTATGCCACAAGCATAGTCCCCCAGCTGCTGGCTCATTTTCTTGCTGCACACAAAGCAATTCCATTTCTGAGCTGTGCAGCCCAGTTATTTTTCTCTCTGGGCTTAGGAGGGATTGAGTTTGTTCTACTGGCAATGATGGCCTATGACCGCTATGTGGCAGTGTGCAATCCACTGAGATACTCTGCCATCATGCATACAGGACTATGCAGTAGGATGGCTATTGTATCTTGGGTCAGTGGCTCCATCAATTCAGCCATGCAGACTGCTATCACCTTCCAACTGCCCATGTGCACCAATGTGTACATTGATCACATATCCTGTGAGCTTCTTGCTGTGGTGAGGCTGGCCTGTGTGGATACCTCTAGCAATGAAGTTGCTATTATGGCATCTAGCATCATCCTTCTGATGACCCCATTCTGCCTGGTCCTCTTGTCCTACATCCAGATAATCTCCACTATCCTAAAGATCCAGTCAAAAGAGGGAAGAAGGAAAGCCTTCCACACTTGTGCCTCCCACCTCACTGTGGTTGCCCTCTGCTATGGTATGGCCATTTTCACCTACATCCAGCCCCTCTGTCCTTCAGGAGAAGTTGATTTCTCTGTTCTATGCAATTTTGACACCCATGCTGAACCCCATGATTTACAGTCTAAGGAATAAGGAAGTGAAGGGGGCTTGGCAGAAACTATTAGGACAGTTCTCTGGGTTCACATCAAAACTGAAAACCTGAGGAATCATAAGCATCACTGGCAAAAAGGCCTTTGCTTCTGTGTTCTGCTCCCAGTTACGATATGACAGTTATTGCCATGGAGACAAAGGTGGATCTGATGCACCATGACTGGTGATATGCGGGAGGCTGAGTGACGGTGCTGGGACGTGGGATGTGGGATGTGGGTGTTTTTTATGTCACAGCAGAGTGTACAGTGGAGCTAAGCACTGTTGTCACTGAGATTACATCATTACTCAGTCTCAATGTTTATCATATAACAATTAAAAAAGAAAAAATTAACCTTTCCAATCTGTTTGAAGTTGTGAATTTTTTCTTGAAATCTACCTTGCTCATAAGGTATCCTGTACATGTGTGTATATCAGCGCCTTTCTGAAAATATCATGGTGTTTTCAGGGAGCCAGAAATACATCTCCATGTCTGTAGACTCAAATGATGCATGTTCTATGTAATCAGAGGTAGCTGAATGAGTCAACATTTGGAAGAAAGTGTTGTTAAACCTTTTAAGATGTTTCTGTGTACAACCATCTACATGCAGCACCAATGACTTTCTGTTAATGCAATCCACTGCAGAAAGATAAAATGAGGCTCTTACTTCACCCTTAAAGGGAATTAACCAAAGTTTTTCATATACAAGGCTATAATTGACCAAGAAAGCTTTAAGATATTAGTAGACCACATTCAAAAGAGACTTTATTGCATATATCAAAGGTGTCAATACAAAATATTCAATTGGACTAATCTCTAAGAAATTGACAAGTCCTTTCTCTAAATTGTAGAAGCATAAATAACATAAATTATGACAAAATGTATAAGCTATCAATGACAATATCTGAAAAAAGAAATCTGCCTTTGCAATATTCAAAGAAAGAGTATTTACATAAGACCTGCATTTCACCATTACAAAGGAAGATACAGGAAGATGCTGTGTCCTCCCAGATGTGGCTGTTCCCTTTAACACATGTTTGTAACTTTTCTTGACCATTCCATCATATCTTTACCCATAAACAGCCTCCCTCCATTTTCATTGAGGGCTTTATGTGAAGGTGTTTTCAACTTGTATTTCTTAGGAAGCAGAAATGCTGAGGACATTGGTTACATAGTGACAAATTAGCACAGTCACATTTGAGCTGTTATATTTATATAATTTTCTTTTTGTTTTAAATGGTTTTTAAGACTAGATTTTCTCAATGGATTAAACCTTGGCTAAGGTAACTTTCTTGAGATGACAGCAATTAGGTGTGTGTAAAAGGCATTCTGAGTATAAGGTGAGAAAGTATTGTTGTTTCAGTGAAAAGATGAGACAGTGTTTTGTTTTTGTTTTTGTTTGTTTTGTTTTTTGAGACAGGGTTTCTCTGTGTAGCTTTGGAGCCTATCCTGAAACTCTCTCTGTAGACCAGGCTGGCCTCGAACTCACAGGGATCCACCCACCTCTGCCTCTGGAGTGCTGGGATTAAAGGTATGTTCCACCACCGCCTGGCTTAAGACAGTGTTTTAATAAAGTCATTAAATACAACTTTTTTAAAAAAGTTGAACACTTTAAAATAAAAGTTTATCTAATGATTACTAACCATAAACTGTCACTTGGGTTTGTCTTTTAAAAAACACAATGTACATAAAAATTATTGTTCAAACAAAAATCTCATTAAGACACAGGTAGGGCAATAGCTTTCTAATTCTCCAAAAATTCTTTAAATTGTATTCTTCCTCCAAGATCCCTTTTCTTAGCACCAGAATTATTTGTTCACTAGCACTATACTGTTTCTCTCAGCTGGATTTCCTGTACAGCCTGTTTTATTTTTTTTTTTTAATGGCACTCTGAGGGCGTACATTTTAAAAACACTCTTCAGACTCTACATCACCTTTTATACGTAGAAGCTTTATTGAACTCTGGAAATAATACTGTGAGTCATGAGGCTTGCAGCCTGGAAATCTGCCTAGGGGCTTCAAGGCAATGAAAACCAGGACTGACCCACAGGAAAGCTGAGATCAGGTTGGGGTCTGCTACGACCTAAAACCTGGAACCTCAGCATGTTTTATTAGGTAAAACACAGGGGTGGGGTGTGCTGCTCTCCAGAGGAGGTCTCTGTAGGTTAGCAGTCTCAATCTATGAACATAGGGCAGGGGGAAGCTGTCGTTGCCAGTTTATATACACACTGATCAATTTGTCCATAAAAACTCATACTCTTAACACAAGAGCTTTGCCATTTCTCTTGAGCCTGGCTCATGTGGGAAATGGTTTTGATGATTTACATGGGTCTAAGGCCTTTATCTCATTGACATGACTATACTCTTAGTAATAATACACATTCACTAAGAATTTCACCCATTTGGGATGTCCTCTGCTCCCTACAAAGTAGAAACTCTTGGATGGTAACAATCCTCTGTCAAGAGACTCACGGTGTTTTATTTCCTTCTTCTGAACACTACTACAGATATTACATTGCTTAGCCTGTGGGATTTTTTTTTTAGGTAATTTATTTTTGGAGAATTTAATATTCACATGGAGAGCCATTGGGGTTCACCTCTGAAATAAGCTAAGTCTCCTTCTTCTAGTATCCCCCAGTTGTCAATATCTCCTGAGCTAGGGGTGAGATTTTGTGTGCCCCTTTCATATATGCTAGAACTTTGGGCTGCTTGGTCTTGTTCATGGAGTCACAGTGCCTGTGAATTCTTACGTACAACATCTCTGTTGTGACCAGAGTTAATGTTTCCTAGACTTCATCTGCTATTGCTGGCTCTTGTAATCATTCTTGCTCCTCTTCTGAGAAGATTCCTGAGCTCTGGGGTGGGGCTTAATATAAACAGCCCATTTAGGGCTGACACTCACTCTGCCATCTTTTATTCTCTGCACTTTTTATAAAATTTTATTTTATAAATTATTTTATAATTTAATTTAATTTTACGTATCAGCCACAGATTCCCTTGTTCTCCCCCGCTCCTGCCCCTGCTCCCCACCTTCCCTCCAGCCCACCCCCCATTCCCACCTCCTCCAGGGCAAGGACTCCCCTGGGGATTGAGTTCAACCTGGTAGACTCAGTCCAGGCAGGTCCAGTCCCCTCCTCCCAGGCTGAGCCAAGTGTCCCTATATAAGCCCCAGGTTTCAAACAGCTAACTCATGCAATGAGCATAGGACCCGGTACCACTGCCTGGATGCCTCCCAAACAGATCAAGCTAATCAACTTTCTCACTTATCCAGAGGGCCTGATCCAGTTGGGGGCCCCTCAGCCTTTGGTTCATAGTTCATGTGTTCCCATTCGTTTGGCTATTTGTCCCTGTGCTTTATCCAACCTTGGTCTCAACAATTCTTACTCATACAAACCCTCCTCTTTCTCGCCAATTGGACTCCTGGAGCTCCACATAGGGCCTGGCCGTGGATCTCTGCATCCAGTTTCCTCAGTCATTGGATGGTGTTTCTAGCATGACAATTAGGGTGTTTGGCCATCCTATCACCAGAGTAGGTCAGTTCGGGCTGTCTCTCAACCATTGCCAGTAGTCTATTGTGGGGGTATCTTTGTGGATTTCTGTGGGCCTCTGCATTGTTTGTAATAGCCAGAACCTGGAAATAACCTAGACGCCCTTCAACTGAAGAATGGATAAATAAAATGTACATATACACAATGGAGTACTACTCAGCAGAGAAAAACAATGACATCATGAGGTTTGCAGGCAAATGGATGGATCTAGAAAAAATCATCCTGAGTGAGGTAACCCAGACTCAGAAAGACAAACATGGTTTGTACTCACTCATAGGGGGATACTAGATGTAAAACAAAGATGACTAGACTGCTACTCACAACTCCAGGGAGGCTACCTAGAAAACAGGACCCCAAGAAAGACACAGGGATCACCCAATGACAGAAAAATGGATGAAATCTACATGAACAACCTGGACGTGAGTGGGGGTAATGAAGAGCAAGGGTCGAGGGAAAGAGAGCTTAGGGGAGCGGGAGATCCCAGCTGGATCAAGAACAGAGGGGGAGAACAAGGAATAAAAGACCATGATAAATGAAGACCACATGCAAATAGGAAGAAGCAAAGTGCTATTCTCTGCACTTTTACAAGTTGTGAGTTTCTGTGTTGATAGTCATCTATTGCAGAGAGATGTTTCTTTGATGAAGATGAAGTGCTGAACCAATTTATGGTCGTAAAGATAAATATTTAGTGTATAGTTTAATACTATATCCATTCTACTGAGTAAGTGTAGTAAGTTTTCCCCTAGGACCTATGATCTAACCAGACATGAGTTATTGGCCCAGTTAACAGTGTCAGACATGAGTTATATGGTGTGAAATGGGCTGTAAATCTAATTGGAAAGTGATTGGTTATTCCCAAAACATTTGTATCACTATCACGCCACAATCAATTAACCCATGGATTTCTAATACAAACTAGTAGCTGCTAACATATTGGGCTGAACAATACTTTATTGTTGTAGCTAACCTGTGCATTGCAGAATATTCAGCAACATTTCTGACTTCTCTTCCCTAGACAGCAATAGAATCTCCTTCCCACCAGACACTGTGAAAATGATAGATAAGGGGAACTTCCGACAATGCTTCAATAATTTGTTAGGATGCAAAGGGGTGAGAAACCATGACCTGTTTTTCTCTGTCCTTTAAAAACATAGCAACTACCTCCTCAGCATTGTTTCACCTTCCTGTTGCGCAGGTGATACAGGGAATGGTGAGACAAATTTTTGCTTTTCTCATTTCTCCATAGTTTGATGCAATATATCAAATGAAGTCTATTTTTAATGTCCTTATGAGCTCATTAGTGTAAACTGAACTAACCCATCTTAAGATATTTCAATTATTATCCTCATAGATTTTCAAAGTATCTCATATTTTGTAAATATCTTCTATTTTAGTTCCTTATTGCTGCTCTAAGTTTCTTACATACTGCTGTAAGAATGTACCACAACACTTGGGACTTAAAACAGTATAAAATAATGACCTAACAGTTTTGGAGGTCAGAGACCACAATAGATTCCACTAGGGTAAACTCCATATGCGCAGAGGTCTGCATTTCTTATTGGAGGCTCTGGGGAAGTGTGTGTTTTCTTGCTTTCCCTTGCACACTGAGTACCACTTACTGCACAAAGGATGCTTCTCTGATGAAGCAGCTCTTGGGTCAGCACTATGGCAAATCTTCATGAGGCTGAGGCCCTAATCTGTCATCATCCTTTTTTTTAGATGATTAGAAGAACCTTGGTGTCTATAATGGTACCATCCAGATTATCCTGGGTAATCTCCCCAGTTTAAAATCCTTCATTTAAATGTATCTCCTAGTTCCTTCTACCAAGTAAAGTTGTATGCTCACAGGTTCTGAGAGAACCCATTCTCACAGTAAAACAGGAAGTGCCACCTACAGGACCACTATAATGCATGATGGTAGAAAGGATCAAGAATGGTATTGAAGATTACTAGACTCACATATTAATACAAAGGGAAATGAAAACAAAATGTCATCACTAACTTATGAAAGCCACGTAATCGGTTAAGCAATGAGCATCCTAAAACTTTGGTTTCTTTCAGTGTGGATTTTGTCTTGACATTCACAGAGAATACACAGGAGTTTGATTTCCTCTAATCCTTTATATGATTATTTCTATAACCATTATCCAGTATCCCAACACCTTGTTAGAAAGGGCCTTTGAATCAGTATTCCCTGCCTATAGGCCTGCATCCCAGGTAAAGTTATAATGAAACACTCTCCATACAAGCTCTCATCATTCAGGGTTGCCCCCTCTCAATTATGGAGTCATAGCTACTTGCCAGAAGGCAGTATTGTGGTATGCAGACACAGTCCCCAGGGACAGGAGCAGGCATGGTGGATGGAGTGGGAGCCAACTGTGTATGCTTCTTGCTTGAGTTTTCAGGGTCCACTTTTTTATTAATTCTTCAATGCAGTTTTACATGACAATTCCAAGTCTGTGGTTACCTGGTAACCCAGTTCACTGGGGCTATGCACAAAACTGCCACTTAGACAAGGGCTGTTTGTGAAGAGCATTGCAACCTTCCCCCAAAACCATGATTGTTCTCCAAAACGCTACCAATTAACACTTCCATTGTTCTGGATCCTAACTGGACATCAAATTTTCAGTTACAAGTAAATATGGGATCTTATGAGCCAAAACACAGAAATGTGTGTGTCATAGACACAGCATCTGGAAAGCCTAGCTGATGGAGCTTCTGTCTTCACCACATTGTGATGCATGTGATCATGGTGAACACCAAATTGAACAAATCTGAAAACCACTAAGTTGTCAAACACAGATGCAGAGAAAAGGGAGATTATAGCCATGTCTTCACAATTAAAATGCAAGTGATGAAGACCTAGACCACAAGGCCACTGATTAGAAAACTATTCCTTTCTGTGATAAAATATTGTGGCTACTGGCATGACTGCCCCTTTACATGGGCACTCGAATTACTGTTTTATAATGAATTTCTGTACCATGTTTCAGTTTTCACTTGTATTTTAACTTACTTTTTGTGCTACTATTTCTTCAATCAGGAGCAAAAATGAAATGGAATCAGAGTCTCCAATTTATTCTGACATTTATTTGCTGAGTTAAAAAACCATGTGCTATGGCTGGATCTTTTACATGAATGATATTAGTGTCTTTCTTGTGACCAGCCTATCATTAATTCAGGGAGAGAAGAATGAATGAAATTTATGGTTTTTAAGATGGAATGAATTCTTTGAGCCTCAGTTAACCATATAACTCTTTTTTGGAGAATTTTAAACATGAGGACTATATTTATATTTTTCCAACCTTCCCTCTCTCCCCTCAACTCCTCCTATGTCCCCACCTCTCCCCTTCAAATTTATGACCTCCTTTTATTTAATTATTTTGTATCACAGGTACACACATATATAATAACATTATATATATATATATACATACATACATACATATACAACTTGCTGAGTCCATTCAGTGCTGTTTATGTGTATATATGTTTATGGCTGATTACTTGGGTCTCATCCTCGAGAAAAGACTAATTCTTTCTCTTTCACAAGCCTGTATCTCTTCTATGGGTCAGGCCTTGTGAAATTTTCTCATCTATATTAGTCTATCAACTGGTGTTGTCATTATGAGGGTAATGTTTAGACAGCCATATTGTTATCCCTGTCTTGTCCAGAAGGCACTGTCTCACAGCATGCATCCTGGTCCTCTGGCATTTACAGCCTTTCTGCCCTCTCTTTCACGATGGTCCCAGAGTCTTGGGTGTAGAGTTTGCATGTAAATGTGTCAGTTGGGGTTAGGAACTCCATGCTCTTTTATTCTCTATATTTGACCAGTTGTATACATCTGCAATGGCCTTTGTCTGTTGTAAAAAAGAAGTTTCTTCGATAAGGTGGGAGAGCTGTAATTATCCGTGTGGTTAAGGATAAGTATTTAGAATACAGTTAAATTAAATTGGTTTAGGAAAATGGCAATAGCAAGTTCTCCTTACCAGCCATGAGTAGTTGGGTAGATTTAAAGGACCAAGCATGAATTCTATCCTTTTGATTGGGATTTACACCAAGTAGATAGCTGTTGGTTACCTTCAAGAAAAGAAATGTCCTTTTTGCACCATTAGGGCTGTCTTGCTGGGCCAGTCATCATTATGATTCATAAGATTTGTAGCTGGATGGGACTGCTGATGGCTTTTCTCCCTTCACAGCTTGCATAGATAGTACCTTCAGGTACTGTGAGAGCCAGTCTCCACAGAAGGAGCTTCCAGGTCACTTCTAGCTTTATTCTTCTAAGTCTTGTGTTTGAAGTGTATAGTGTCTTCAGCAACAGTTGTTCAAGTTCTGAGAGATAACCAAGGGCCATAACAATGGCCTATATTGTTTTATGAATCCTTTGGATACCCCTGACCAACAACTCCAGAAGTTTCCCATGCCTGGCACTAGAATTTGTGTTAAATTGTCTATGACCCTTGGGGAGAGCATTATCACCTCATTAAAACAACACACACACACACACACACACACACACACACACACAACATATATATATATATGCATATGTATATATTATAATCTTTACATATATATGTGTATTAAAGTAAGCTTATAAAATACTCCTCGATGACTTTTTCAAATACCCCCTGTGGTATTCGTTTCTCTTTCCTCCCATTTCCATTTTATAGCACCTCTGTCCTGTTTTAATGGACTAGACTAGGGCCTCAGAGGTGGGTGGCTGTTAGTGGTATCTACCTGTAGCATCTTGTCTTCTGGGTGCTGGAATGAATAAATATAAAGACCAGTTACACTCAGAGAGGAGTGCTTCTTCTTGTTCTGGTGGGCAAAATGCACAGGGCTTAGGTCCAGGGTGCTGAGTACCTGTTGGTGGAGAGTTCTAGGTCCCAGGACACTGACAGGATAAGAGCTGCTCAGAAAGGTCAAATCTCCTTCAAATAATCCATGTGAGAAATTTTCATGAATGAGACAAAAACTCAGTCTAGTAAGCTGTCACTATTTTCGGATTGTTTGGTTCAGCAATTAGTCTACGTCTGATAATATAATGAAATCATTGCTTGGATATATTTATTTAAAAACTATCCTTTGTGCGTCTAGCTAGCACTGTGCTATTTACAGGTAACAGATGTTCTTTGCTTTCAAACAGCTCACAAATGAATCTACTTTTAGTAACTTGGAATTTGTAAATACTATCAATACATTTAAGATTATCTGAGTTTTTTGTCTCAAATTACATAAGCATCGTGTTTTTATCATACACTTTGAATCATATTCAGCAGAATTATTAATTCAAGTTTGAATTTTTCCACTAAATATTATTCAAATTATAATAAATACTAACAGACAACTCTTTTGAAACATGATTTTATTCATGTTACTCTATACATAGCAATCTTTATGCTTTTGTACATTTTTACAACTTTTGAAAAATGCATGCAGTTATATAGATGTCACTGTGATGAAGATATAGAAATATTTTATCCATCCAAACATACCATATTATCTTTTAAATGCCATCCATTCTGCTGGACAATACTCACTGCAAATCACAGTTCAGATTGCTGCAACTTGCCTATTGTAAAATATTATGTGAGTGGAAACATATTGCAGAGTCTGTCTTTTCCCAATCGGCACACTGCATTTCAGACATTGGTGTTGCAAACCACAGTGGTTGGTTCTTTTATTGCTGAATAATAGTCAATTTCATTGATGTGTCATAGTTTGTCAGTTGGCTATTTCAGAGTACATTAGGATTTTTCCTAACAATTAATGATAACAAAAAAATCCTAACATTTAACAATAATGAAAAAAAAAACTTTTTAAGCGCCCATCAAACTGTTTTTACTTCTGTTAGAAATAAAATGTGACATAAGAAGTGATGACTAGTTTGTTTGGCAAAGGAATATTTAAGTTCTTTAAACTTGCCAAGCTATATTTAGAAGTTGTTGCACCAAATGGGAATGCATGTGCTAATTGTGAGAGCAACCACTGGTCTAACTACTTGACAACAGCTGTTAAGGCCAGTATAATATTCTTTAAAGGTCAGAAGTAAGTAGCAAGTAGCTTCTCTTTAAGGATTTTATTTGCAGTGACTAAAAAATGCTAACGTTGAGGGTTTTTTTTTTAAAAAAAAAAATTATTTATTTATTTTACATCCCAGTTGCAGTTTCCTATCCCTCCTGTCCTCCCAGTCTCTCCTCCACCCCTCTGTTTCCACACTCCCAATCTACTCCTGCTCCATTTCTGTTTAGGAAAGGGCAAGTCTCCCATGAGTATCAACAAAACATGGCATATCAAGTTGCAGTAAGACTAAGCACCGCCTCACATATTAAGACTGGGCAAGGTGACTGAGTATGAGGAATAGGGTCCCAAAAGCCAGTAAGAGTCAGAGACAGCCCCTGTTCCCACTGTTAGGAGTCCCACAAGAGGGTCAAGCTACACAACTGTAACATATATGCAGAGTTCCTAGGTCAGTCACATGTAGGATCCCTGGTTGTTGGTTCAGTCTCTGTGAGCCCCTACGAGCCCAGATTAGTTGATTCTGTGAGTTTTCTTGTGGTGTCCTTGACCCCTCTGGCTCCTACAATCCTTTCTCCCTGTAGTCTGCAGGATTCCCTGAGCTCCACCTAATGTTTGGCTGTGGGTCTGCATCTGTTCCCATCAGTTGCTGGATGAAGCCTCTCTGATGACTATTGGGCTAGGCACCAATCTATGTGTATAGCAGAATATCATCAGGCATCATTATGTATCTGCTATTACCTGGAGTCTTAGCTGGGATCATTGTTGTAAATTCCTGAGAGATTCCCTTGCACCAGGTTTTTACCTGATCCTGAAATGCCCTCCCCCTTTCCAGTAGTTTCTTTCAGTACTCTCCCTCGCTGTACCCTCCCAACCTGATCTCTCATGTTCCCATCACCACCCTCCTGCAGTCCTCTAATGAAATCTCTATTTCCCCTTCCAAGGGAGATTCAGGTGTCCCCACATGAACCCTCCTTATTACCTAGTCTCTCTGAGCCAGTGGATTGCACCATAACTATCCTTTATTTTACAGCTAATATCTACTTATGAGGGAGTACATATCATGTTTGTCTTTCTGAGCCTGAGTTACCTCACTCAGGTTGATTTTTTTCTAGTCCCATGCATTGGCCTTCAAATTTCCTGGTATCCATGTTTTTAACAGCTGAATAATGCTCCATTGTGCAAATATACTACATTTTCTTTATCCATTCCTCAGTAGAGGGACATCTAGGTTGTTACCAGGTTCTGCCTATTATGAATAAAACAGCTATGAGCATGGTTTAGCAAGCATCCTTGTATGATTGAACATCCTTTGGGTATATGCCCACAAGTGGTATAGCTGGGTCTTGTAGTAGGTTGATTCCCAGTTTTCTGAGGAACCATGAGTTCCAAGGTGGCTGTACAAGTTTGCACTCCTACTAGCAATGGAGGAGTGTTCCCTTGCTCCACATCCTCTCTAGCATGAGCTATTACTTGTGTTTTTTATCTTAGTCATTCTGACAGGTGTAAAATGGAATCTCAGAGTAGTTTTGATTTGCATTTCCATGATAGCTGAGGATGTTGAATATTTCTTTAAGTGTTTCTTAGCCATTTGAGAGTCTTCTGTTGAGAATTCTCTGTTTAGATCTGTACTCCATTTTTAATTGAATTATTTTGTTTGTTGATGTCTACTTTCTTGAGTTCTTTATATATTTTGGAAATCAGCCCTCTGTCAGATGTGGGGTTGTTGAAGATCTTTCCCTATTCTGTAGGCTGCTGTTTTGTTCCATTGACAGTGTCCTTTGCCTCACAGAAGCCTCTCAGTTTCATGAGATCCCATTTATTAATTGTCAATCTTAGTGTCCTATTCAGGAAGTTGTCTCCTGTGCCAGTGCACTAAAGGCTATTTCCCGGTTTCTTTTCTATCAGGTTCAGTGTACATGGATTTATGTTGAGGTCTTTGATGCACTTGGACTTGAGTTTTGTGCAGGGTGAGACCCATTTGCATTCTTCTACATGCTGACATTCAGTTAGTCTATCTCCATTTGTTGAAGATGCTTTCTTTTTTCCATTGTATAATTTTGGCTTCTTTGTCAAATCGGGTGTCCATAGGTGTATGGATTTATGTCTGTGTCTTCAGTTCAATTCCATTAATCCTCATGTCTGTTTTTATGCCAATACTATGTGGTTTTGTTACTATACCTTGTTAGTAGAGCTTAAAATCAGGGATGGTGATACCTCTGGATATTCCTTTATTATACAGGATTGTTTTAGCTATCCTAGGTTTTTTGTTTTTTCCATATCAAGTTGAGTATTATTCTTTCAAGGTCTGTAAGAATTGTGTTGGAATTTTAATGGGGACTGTGTTGAATCTGTAGATTGCTTTTGGTAAGATGCCATTTTTTTACTATGTTAATTCTACTTCATGAGCAAGGGAGGTCTTTCTACCTTCTGATATGTTCTCCAATTTTTTTATTCAAAGACTTGAAGTTCTTATCATACATCTCTTTTATTTGCTTGGTTGGTGTTACCCCCAAGATATTTTATATTATTTGTAGCTATTGTTAAGGGTGCTGCTTCCTAATTTCTTTCTAAGTCCATTTATTGGGTGTATATAGGAGGGGTACTGAGGTTTTGGTTTTTTTTTTTTAGTTAATTTTGCATCCAGCCACATCACTGAAGATGTTTATCAGTTCCAGGAGTTCGCTGGCAGAATTTTTGGGGTTACTTATGTATACTATCATATTATCTGCAAATCATGATACTTTGATTTCTTCCTTCCAATTTGCATACCCTTTTGTTGTCTTATAGCTCTTGATAGAACTTCAAGTACTATATTGAGTAGAAATGGAGAAAATGGATAGTCTTGTCTTGTTCCTGATTTTAGTGGAATTGCTTTGAGTTTCTCTCCATTTAATGTGATGTTGGCTGTCAGCTTGCTGTGTATTGCTTTTGTTATATTTAAGTATGTCGCTTGTTATCTCTGATCTCTTCAAGACTTTTGTCTTAAAGGGGTGCTGGATTTTGTCAAAGCTTTTTTAGCATCTAATGAGATGATCATGTGGTTTTTTTCTTTCAGTTTGTTTATATAGTGGATTATACTGATAGATTTACATATGTTGGGCCATCCCTACAACTCTAAGATGAAGCCTACTGATCATGGTGGATGATCTTTTTGATTTGCTCTTGAATTCAGTTTGCCAGTATTTTACTGAGTATATTTGCATCAATATTCACGAGGGAAATTGATCTGTAATTCTCTTTCTTTGATGCATCTTGGTGTGGTTTGGGTATCAGGGTAACTGTGGCTTCATAGAAAGAATTTGGCAATGTTCCTTCTACTTCTATTTTGTGGAATAATTGGAAGAGTATTTGTGTTAACTCTTCTTTGAAAGTCTGGTAGAGGGCTGAGGGATAGCTCAGCCATTAAAGGCTAGGCTCACAACCAAAAATATAAGAAAGTCTGGTAGGATTCTGCATTAAAACCTTCTGGCTTTGGGCTCTTTTGAGTTTGGAGGCTTTTAAAGACTGCTTCTATTTCCTTAGGGATGATTGGTGTGTTTAAATAGTTTATATTATCTTGATTTAACTTTGTTAAGTTGTGTCTGTCAAGAAATTTGGCCATGTCTTTTAGATTTTCCTATTTTGTGGAGTACAGGTTTTTGAAGTATGACCTGATGATTCTCTAGTTTCTTCTGAGTCTGTTGTTAAGTCCTTTTTATCATTGATGTGGGCATTCTCTCGATGTTTTTAGTTAGTTTGAATATAGGTTTATCTATTTTGTTTATTTCCTCAAAGAACCAACTCTGTTTCATTGAATCTTTGTACTGTTCTATTTGTTTCTATTTTGTTCATTTCAGTCCTGAGTTTGATTATTTCCTGCCATGTACTCCTCTTGGGTGTGTTTGCTACTTTTTGTTCTAGAACTTCAGGTACTCTGTTAAGCTGTTAATATAAGAACTATTGAAATTCTTCATGAAGGCAATTGATGCTATAAACTTTCCTCTTAGCATCACTTTCATTGTGTTCCATAAGTTTGGGTATTGGGTATGTTATACATACATTTCTATTGAATTCTAGGAAGTCTCTCTATCTATCTATCTATCTATCTATCTATCTATCTATCTATCTATCATCTCTCTCAACTCAGTGGTAACTCAGTAGAGAGTGTTCAGTTTCCAAGAGTTTGTAGACTTTCTGTTATTTCTGTTGTTGTTGAAATCCAGCTTTAATCAGTGGCGGTCTGACAAGATAAAGGGGGTTATGTCAATTTTCTTGTATCTGTACAGACTTGCTTTGTGACCGAGTATATGATCAGTTTTATAGAAGGTTCCATGAGGTGCTGGGAAGAAGGTATTCTCTTCTGTGTTTGTGTGAAATATTCTGTAGATATCTCTTATGTCCATTTGAGTCATAACATGTTAGTTCGATTTTTCTCTGTTTAAATTTCTATCTGTATGACCTGTCCATTGGTGAGTAGGGTATTAAAGTCTCCCACTATTATGCGGTACTTGATGTGTGGTTTAAGCTTTAATAATGTTTCTTTTTCAGATGTGGGTGTTCTTTCATTTGTTGCATAGATGTTCAAAAATAGAGATATCATCTTTGTGGATTTTTCCTTCGATGAGTATGAAATGCCCTTCTTTTTTGTTGTTTAATTTTGGTTGGAAGTCTATTTTGTTAGATACTAGGATAGCTACACCAGCTTGCTTCCTAGGTCTGTTTGATTGGAAAATATTTTCCCAACAATTTACTCTGAGGTAATATCTATCTTTGGTGTTCAGGTGTGTTTCTTGTATGCAAGCAGAATGATGGATCCTATTTTCCTATCAGTCAGTTAGCTTGTATCTTTTTATCAGCAAAATGAGTCTATTGGTATTAAGGGATATTAATTACCAATGATTGTTAATTCCTGTTATTTTGGTGGTGGTGGTTGTAGTGTGTGTGTGTGTGTGTGTGTGTGTGTGTGTGTGTGTGTGTGTGTGTGTTTCCCTTCTTTGGGTTTTGCTGGTATGAGATTTTTCTATTGCCTGGGTTTTTAGGGTATAGTTAACTTCCTGGGGTGGAGTTTTCCTTCTAGTACCTTCTGTAGGGGTGGATTTGTGGACAGATATCATTTAAATTTACTTTGTTATGAAATGTTTTGTTTCCATCTATGGTGAGTGACAGTTTGGCTGGGTATAGTAGTTTGGGCTGGCATCCATGGTCTCTTAGAGTCTGCAAGACTTCAGTCCAGGCCTTTTATGGATTTTAGGGTCTCCATTGAGAAGCCAGGTGTGATTCTAATAAGTCTGCCTTTATATGTTACTTGGCCTTTTTCCTTTGCCACCTTTAATATTCTTTCTTTGCTCTGTATGTTTAGTGTTTTGATTATTATGTTGCAAAGGGATTTTCTTTTCTAATCTAATATATTGAATGTTTTGTAAGCTTCTTGTACCTTTATAGGCATGTTTTTCTTTAGAAAATTTTCTTCTACAATTTTGCTAAATATATTCTCTGGGTTTTTGAAGGGGGTTTCTTGTACTTATATTCCTATTTTTCTTATATTTGGTCTTTTCATGGTGTCCCAAATTTCCTGGATGTTTTGTATCAGGAATTTTTAGATTTAATGTTTTCTTTGACTGGTGAATCTATTTCCTCTATTGTGTCTTTAACACCTGAGATTCTCTCTTCCATCCCTTGTATTCTGTTGATAATGCTTGCATCTGTAGTTCCTGTTCATTTATCCAGATTTTCCATTTCCCGGACTTCTTCCATTTATGCTTTCTTTACTGCATCTATATTCATTTTCAGGTCTTGAACAGTTTTCTTCATCTGTTTGTTTTCTCTTGGCTTTCTTGGCATTCTTTGGGGGATTTATTTGATTTTGTCCAATATTTTGCTTGTCTTTTCCTCAATTTCTTTAAGGGAGTTTTAATTTCCTCTTTAAGGACCTCTATTATCTTCATAAAGTCATTTTATCGATTGTTTTCTTGTACTTCAGCTGTGCTGAATTGTTCAGGTCTTGCTGTCATAGGATAGCTGGGCTCTGTGGCCCTATTGCCCTTTCTGTTATTGGCTGTATTCTTCCACTGGTGTTTAGGCATCTGGATTTGAGAGAATTAAATGTCTAAGTGATTTCTGCATTTGTCTTTGTTGGATGGGTGTTTTGTTCCTTGATTTCTCTTTCCTCTCTGGTCTTCTGGCTTGGGGTCCCTAAGACCAGTCTGGCTTCCAATACAGCTGTTGGGTCTGGGTTTCCTAGATCTGGCCTCTGCTCTCGTAAGCTGAAGTCTGTTTCTGAAGCTGTAGGCCACCAGTATTTTATTTCTGTGCTTTTCACCTATCTGTAAGTCTTTGAAATCTCTGCTAAATCTTTTGTTCAGTTTTCATTGTTAGTGTTTTCTAATTGAGTTCTATGAATTTGCTAGATATTTCAGACACATTTTTTTGTTTTTTTTTTTTTTTGCTGTTGTTTGTTTGTTTGAGAGAGGGTTTCTCTGTGTAGTTATGGTGCATGTCCTAGATCTCTTTCTGTTGACCAGGCTTGCCTCAAACTCACAGAGATCCACCTGGCTCCATCTCCCGATTCCTGGGATTAAAGGTGTGGGTCACCTCAGACCGGCCACAAACACAAATATTTTATAAGACATGTATTTTGCAAAATCTTCACTTGATTTGCGATTTGTCTTCTCATTCTTCTAAGAGTGTCTTTCAGGAAGCAGAGCTTTAATTAATAAAAGAGATTTAATTATTTTTATGCTATGTGTGTGGGTGTTCTGCCTGACAAATTTTTGTTCAATGGGTGTTTGCCTTGTCTCCAAGAAGACTAATAAAGAAGACACTGATTCTGCTGGCTTTGAACTTATGGACAGATGTGAGACACCATGTGGGTTCTAAGAACCAAACCCAGGTCCTTTGCAAGAGCAGCCAATGCTTTTAACTGCTGAGCCATCTCTCCAGCCCCAGTGATTTTAATTTGAAGAAATTAAATATACACATTTCCTTCATGATAACAATTTTGGTTTCTTATTTGGGAAACAATTGGTTAATCCAAGGTCATATTTCACCAGCATGTAAGTCTCTGCGCCAGTTCATTTAAGTATCCCATCCATTTTATCTGTCTGAGGCATATTGAGGTACTTTGTGTATATTGTTCAGGTTCTGCATCTAGGATCTTTGCTTGCAGGTGGCTGTCGAGCTGTTCATTACTATTGTTGAAAAGTCAATGCTTTCTCCATTAAATTTCTTTCATGCTTTTCTAAAAATCAATACATCACTAGAAGCAGTTTACTCAAATTAGATACATAATTATCAAAAGGAAGCAATTTGTCACAATAATGTTACCCTTTGCAATAGCAAACACATGAATCAATAGTAGCTTGTTTTTTCACAAATGTTTCTACAAGGAAATGACTCACTTTCTAGGTAGATATTTAATAGTTGACTTTCCTGTGCAGAAGAGACATGATTTGAAGTAGTGAGAATAGGAGGAATTGTGCAGTGTGTGTGTGTGGTGTGTGTGTGTGTGTGTGTGGGAGTGTATTGTGTGAATGCTAGTATTTATTGTGTAGGGAAGACAGTGTATATGTGTGTGTATGGATGAAGGGGAGTTTTTTGTGTATGTGTGTCTGTAGTAGAGTGTGTGTGTAGGCGAGTATGTTTGTGTATGTAGGGGAGTGTTTGTGTCTATGTGTGGGTAGGATTGTGTGTGTGTGTGTGTGTGTGTGTGTGTGTGTGTGTATAGGTGAATGTGTGTGTAAAGGAGTTTATTGTGAGTATGTATGTGTAGGTGACTGTGTGTGTGTGGGTGTGTATGAGTGTGTGTAGGGGGGAGTGTTCCTATGGAATGAAAGCAGTGAAAGGAGATTATGTTTGACACTGATGCTCTTTACTTTCTTTGGTTGAGATATGGAATCAGCATCTGACCTAGTCAGGCTTTGCATTGCTGTTACAAGATCCCTGACATAAGTCACTAATGGGAGGAAAGGTTTATTACTGCTTCTCATTTCATAGATTTCAGCCCATGATCCTTAAGCCCATTGGTTGGGGAAGGTGGTGAGGCAGCATCATGAAAAAGGAAGTTGCTTACAGGAAGCTTAGAGTTCAAGAGATTGGAGTTCAGGTTCAACCTTCAAAGGCATGTCCCTAGTGATCCACATGCTCCTAAGGTTTCCAACATCCCCAAATAACCTCTTTTAACATTTATTTGGCTCATTATTTCTCTTTGAATTTTTTTTCGTGTAAATCATAAGACTATTTTTGTGTGTTTATTCAGGGTCTTAAACCTTTTCATGGCATGTTTAAAATGTGCCATGAGACATTTGCTGACCATTCAACATACAGCGGCCCATAATGTTCTCTGCATGCACCTCAACAGGACAGAGGGTGGGTTTGTGCTTCCAGAGACAAAGCAAGGGTCTTCTGCAGATAAATGAAGAGTACTGGATTTTTTTCACCCGGTTTTGAATCAGGCCAAGGCACACCTAGATGGAACACAAACACTCTGGGTTAATCTATTTGTGCTGTAGGGTGACATAAAAAAAAGTCACAAAAGCTGATATATTTAAATGACCTAAGGCTTCAGTAGAGCTTTAGAAGGGAAATACGAAGAACAAACTTCCTCAGGGAGAGGAAAGGGAGCATGGTAGCCCTGTCTTTGGGAGTGGTGACAGTAATTACCATCCCAATTCAAGAAGCTCCTGAGGGGCTCTCCCCACTCCAGGTCACCAGGGCAGTGTCTGCCTTACTTTATTAGTGTTATGTGTGAGCCCATTGGGAATTATCTCTGAGCTTCCTTCCAGTAGATTTTGTAAACAAGTTCCAGGGGATTTCTAAGTCATGGTACCCAGGAGGCCTGAAGCTCTGATCAGTATGGTCCTCTGCTGTGTACGCATGGGGAGCGTCCTTTAGAACATAGGCTACACTAACCAGGCACTAACCAACTAACATTGGAGAATTTAAACACAGATAATTAAGAAGGGGTATGTAACAGGAGCAGATAGGTAACTGATTTATGAACTGCAAACACTGAAATTCTCTTTCATTCCCAAGATTATAGGAAATGCAGTGAAACCATTCAACTTTCCTGAGGCTTAGGGACATTGTCCTTGTATGAGTATGTCAATTAGAAACTTTAGTACTGGTAGAGAGAGAGAGTGAACAGAGGCTAGGGAAAGAGAATTATTACTCATTCAAAGCTATGATTATGATAAATGAATTCTTCTTGACTTTTAAGAGGAAATATTTAAGGCCAAGTGTAGGTTAATAAAACTTAAAAATAGTTACAGATAATCATGAATATGTAGTAGGAGAATATTACATTTTCATAAAAAATAAATGATTGATTGCTTTAACTTTTCTTATTTCAAATATTTTACTAAGCATTGATATATAAATATTTTTATTTTTTCCTCAATAGAAATAATCAAATGTAGGATGAAATGGATGGTCAAAGTCATTAAGTATTTAGAATTTGAACTAGAAATAGCTTTATGGCTGCCTGACTCACATCAGGAAGAGTTCGATTTGTTTCTTTGAGACTGAGTCTCACGTAATGCAGTCTGGCTCCAAACTAGCTAGCCAACGATAACCTTGAACTTCTGGTCTTCCATGCCTCTGAATCAAAGTTAGTTCTGGAATGAGCTGTAGGAATGTATTCTGGAAGTTTGTTAGATGAAGGTATATTATTGAAATAATAACCCTCACAGAAGAAACATAAGATACAAAGCTGCTGGAGATGTATACAACCTAACATGATAAAATAGGTCAGCAATGGCAAATTTCAAAAACTGCTGTTCGAGAGACAGGCATGTAATGTTTAGGTTCAGATTATATGAAAAGTCAGGCAGACAAGTACAGAGAGAAGCCAGGTAGCAAAACCCCAAAGAAGAAGAAATACTATTGCTCTCAGGGTATAAAATTATTTTCATATGTCACCCACCTAAGTGTCTCTGGGTTCTCCATGTTTGAATGTAATAATGATGACAGGAACGTTCCTGCCTGGGAAGGATACTGTCTATGTATACAACAACCATGTGTGCAGTCATGGGTTAGATGACCCTTTCTGTAAATCAAAGAGCAATTTTCACTGGCAACTCAGTTGTGTGAAGGTAAGGTCCTGGTTTATCTAGACCTGTATGAGAGAACAACATCTCTACCTCCTCTGCTGTGTGTCCGTATCCAGGGCTAAACTAAGATTGTAGAAGTCTCCAAAGAGGAGGCCAACTGTGACTAAAACCCAGTGGAACTCCACAAGGCACTGTGCTACCAAATTGTCTTAGGAGAAGAGCTTGGCATTTTTCTTCTTTAGCTGTAAAGCATCTTCCACACCACAGTATAGGGCATTATCGATAGAGTGTGGGTGGTAGGTTCTCTCGTGCATCTCACTTTTTTCATCTTGGATATTTGAGGCTGATCCATATGCTCTTTGTATATGGAAAGTGTTATTTTTTTAGACTATCCTGAAGGATGGAACACTGAGAATGTCTTTTATACTAGCCAGATCTAGGAGGTATCAACAAATCAAGATTTCACTTGTCTTGATATGGCATGAGAACACAAGTTCCCAAGTCAGCTAGCTAACAGAAGTGTAAAATGAGTTTTCATAGTCAGATGCATGTTGTACTCAGTGAGGTAGGTGCCTGTCAGGTGGAGATGACTGAAGCAAACAGAGCTGGTTCCCCAAAACCACGTCCTGCCTGCATCCTTCCTTACAGAGACATTTGAATGCTGCACCCACAAAGAAGTGAAGAAAACTAAGTTCATTCAGGAACTGATGGAAAGACACCACACACAGAAGCATCCGAAGAGATCTCCAGAGGCCACATGATGATTGTGTGGTACCAGCTGAATGAGCACTTCTGCTGGTGTGTTGGTAAGTGTATGAGGAACAGCTCTCTCATCTTTAACCCGACGCGCAGCTGCTCATGCTTTCTTCCAAAGTCTCATTTTTGTCAGAGCCTAGATATGGTCAGGGTGTGGTGGGTAAGAAGATAAAGGAGTTCTTCATATTATGGTTTGGAACTCTGCTCCTTCCTCTTGGGAATTAAACAAAATTTAAAGAGCTTAGTATTAACAAGAACCTTGCATAAGTGACCAATTATATTTTATCAGAGTAGTTGAGTAATGCTTGGTTTTATGATTCTAAAAGATCAGATTTTAATGCTAAATCTTTTCTTGAGAATTTACCACTGAAAATTTATTTGACTGGATTTAAGATATTGACTTCCTTGATATTCCATTGCATTTCTTTAAAGATAGGGATATGAAAAGAAAATTCTAAAATGGGATCCATATCTGTTGGAAATTAGGCTTATTACACAGTGTTATAGAAAGTTCTTTAGCTCTTAGATGAAAGATCAAAACAGACTCAAATCAAAGCAGTAATGTTTATACTCAAACTTTGCTTACTCTTCATAGACAAACACTAACCCAGGTTTGATGCCTGCTTACATACTCACATCCTTGCAAGCTCATGACCTTTGAGTAACATATTTCTAGCTAAAGAATTTATAAGGGAGTAGTACATTGGAAAAACAAAAGAAGGTATAGGGTGATAGGTAAATTTATCAAGCCTTAAGATGTCTAAAAGTGATATTCAATTCATTCAGATTCAGATTAAAATTTTATAATAAAATTTAATTGTTTCCATGGGAGAAAGAACTAGATTTAATTTATTAAAGAGGTTGATGTATTTAAATTTAAGTCTTTAAAATTAGGTATGTGAGTCATGTAAAATTGCCTGAGGAATCTGAACAGCTACCTGTGTGTATATGTCTTTGACAGAACATTTGAATCTTGATGTTTGCCGTAACCAATAATTACTGAATAAAACAAGAATCACAAGGAGATAATTTTCTCTAGGGTGAAACAACTAGCAATTTAACTGAGAAAGCTGTTCTTTTTTTTTTTTCCAACATGTCTGCTACTCTCCCTGCATTTCTATTCTCATTGTCATGTAATGTTCCAGTTTTGTTATGGACCTTGATGGATTATGGATCATCAGGAGAAACTGATGACTGAGTGCAGAGCACAGTGGCTTCTCCTGGGCCTTCATCTCACAAAGCTCAAAACTTCCAACTAAAATTATTACTTCATTTTTAAATGCTTAGCCAAAAAAAAAAAATCCACATACACTTCAGCCATTAGAACAACTTTATGAGGTCATTTTCCACAGTGTATTCCCATTGTATGCATCGTACTTTCCAATATAATGTATTTTACTTAATAGGGCTCAGTGAGTACTCTGCTTTCACCACCATTCATAAACCACTACAAGACATTTCTCCCTCCTGGTGCTCATATCCAAGGAGATTAAACACAGGATTATATTCTTTCAGAATGTCTTCTGTGCAGAAAGGTATGCTTTGAAGCTTGCTGAGGCTGAACACATGTAACCAAAAGAAATTGAAATAAGCTTGTTACACTTGACATAGATTTATGGCAAATATGTGTGTATTTACTTCTTGACAATGACAGAAAAGTGATAACAAGTTATCCCTGTACAGGCTGCTGGGCTAGATAGCATACATCCTTGGCTTCTCAACACTCATTGTGAGTATCAACTACACATCTACCTCTGTGCTAAGACATCTTCGTTTCCTTGTTTGTATAGACAAGTACAATAAAAGCTCTAATAGTTTTCCCTTAGTTATTTGAGTTCATGAAAAATGGAAATACAGGAAGTCTACAAATTATTTATAGCTTAAAAGATCAAGCTTTTGTTTCCTTATGGGAAAAATTAGATGTAGATTACACTACAAGTCACTCATAACTTCACTATGAAATTGGGATAAACATTTGAACTGTTTTTTGAGAGTCCAAAGTAATGATGAGATGATATTTACTGAGAGTTGCATTAAAGTTGTCTGGAAAACCCATCTTTTCTCCTTCACTTGGCTTTGAATTGTGCATTCTATATTCTTTATAGACTTCCCAAGGGGCCCTAGAGCATAGAAAATGTTTTAAGTGAATGTTAATTTGGAGGATCTAAAGATGGACTGCACTTGTTACACTTCTTGGGTTGATGCCTGGATTTGATTCCTGGCACCACATAAACCAGGTATAATGATACACAACTGTAATCTTGTAACTTGGGAGGTAGAGACTGGAGGATTAAAAAAACTTCAAGGTTATCCTGAGCTACAGAGGGAATTGGAGGCTAGCCCCAGCTACAGATCCTATCTCAAAAAGCAATCTCTTGATTTGGAAACAGTGGCACCTGCTACCCCTTAGGAGACTGAAGAAGGGTAGTAAGCTTGAGGCCAACCCACCCAAAACCCCAAATTTATCTCAAAAACACAATTTAAAAAAATTAAAAGAATTTTTAAAATCAGGCAACAGCCTTACAGGTAAATGAGTGGTAATCTCAATAGAGTAAACATAATTAAATTAATAAGTATATATCAGTTAATTATATTTACCTGTATGCAACATGTTTCAGTAAAATGCTTTGCTATAAAACAAACAATATGATAATAATTGCTGTAATTAGTAAGATAAAGCTAATAGAACAGGGCTAGATTATGAGTTGTGTGAACACTCTCCAAGATAAGTTAATCTTGCAATATCATAGACGTAGATCTCTGTGAGAGAAGTGTTCACATCTATTTGGAACGTGCTTGGGTTGGGCATTTCTGGTGTTTTTTGTTTGTTTGTTTTGTTGTTGTTTTATTTGGTTTGTTTTGGTTTTTTGTTTTTTTTTTTTTTTTTCTTTTCTTCAAGACAGGATTTCTCTGTGTAGTTTTGGTGCCTGTCCTGGATCTCGCTCTGTAAACCAGGCTGGCCTTGAACTCACAGAGATCCCCCTGGCTCCGCCTCCTGAGTGATCAAAGGCATGTACCACCACCACCTGGTTGGGTTTGGTATACCTACTGGCTCTGCTTTTTCATTTACCAAGTAAGAAAGTTGAAACAGGAAATTTTCCACTTGCAGGCCAGAAACCCTAGAATGACCATGCTGCTCCATTTTCTTTCCCTCCTTCCTCCTTATTTCCTCTTTTCTCTCATATTGCACACTCGAATAACCAAGACATTAGTGAAGAGACAGATATTCAGTAGTTGAGTCAGTTCTAAACATGTCTTTAAAACATCACCTATTTGCCCTGGATGTTTAGTAGCACGCTATATTACTTTTACTGAAAAGGCACCCACTGAGCACAAACAATGAGCAGAGAATTTGTTTTCTGGCAGTGTTTACCTGTGTTATCCCTTTCTTGGACACCAAAGATGCTTTCTCTTTAACCCTTGACCTTGGATGTCTACACTTCCACATTCTCATTTGCTTTCTTTTCAGTTCAATTTGAGATAATAGACTCTTAATGGAATCAGATTTGAAGGTAGAAACTTCACCGTGCATGATGTTTCCCCCAGAGCACAGAAAATTTAAGAAACTGAAACCTACCAAGCATACTAAAATTTTTTGCTGAAGGCTTTCAATTTATTCATGTCTATTTTAAAACAGGAAATTTCATTTGCCTGTTTATCTGCCCCAAGCAGAGGTCTTGTTACCCTTGTCCTCACCCTGATTGAGGTCCTGCAGTATACAACATGTGACAGTACTCACATGTCCTCCAAGAACTATTTCCATTTGTGCTTTAAAATACTGGAAAGTATTGAATTTTCTATAACAAAGCTTCTCATCAAACAGAAATCAAATACCCACTAAATAAAATAAAATAACCCACTAAAACTGGGTTCTCAGATTCCAGATCTTTCCACATTTACAATCATCCTTCTTGTAGCTTACTAACATATCAAGAGGACTTCAGTCGATGTATTCGAGGTAGTTTCAAACTGTGGTTCTCTCTCCTTAATCCTTTACCCTTCTATCGTTGTCAGCTATAACACCATTTTCTCGTTGCCTGGGAATAAAAGGAACTGGTAATGACATAGAGCAGACAGAACTGCACTGCTTCATCTCTGGGTTGTAGCTTGCCTCTGTGAGGCATTGCAAGTCATTATGACTGGCCTATGTCTCTGCAACATAGTAAAAAGCATATTAGAACTAAGCACGTTTTTTAAGCCCCACTAATGATACAAGGTTTTTTTAAAAGCCTGGTAGATCACATGCATTATGTATTCTCAGAAACTTAGTCGTTTGTTATTTGATTGCCATGTGTTTTCATTTCTGATACTCTTTGCAGATCATAGCTCTTAATGGAACGTGACAATGAGACATGGATGCATGAATTCATCCTCATTGGCCTGTCCAGAGACCGGGGCACTCAAGTCTCCCTCTTTGTTCTATTCTTGCTGATGTACCTGGTGACAGTTCTGGGAAACTTCCTCATCATTCTTCTAATCAGACTGGACAGCCGACTCCACACTCCCATGTATTTCTTTCTCACCAACCTGTCATTTGTGGATGTGTCTTATGCCACAAGCATAGTCCCCCAGCTGCTGGCTCATTTTCTTGCCACACACAAAGCAATTCCATTTCTGAGCTGTGCAGCCCAGTTATTTTTTTCCCTGAGCTTAGGAGGGATTGAGTTCCTTCTGCTGGCAGTGATGGCCTATGACCGCTATGTGGCAGTGTGTGACCCTCTGAGGTACTCAGTCATCATGCATTCAGGGCTATGTATGAGGCTGGTCATCACATCTTGGGTCAGTGGCTCCATCAACTCTCTTGTGCATACCACCATCACCTTTCAGCTACCCATGTGCACAAATAAGTATATTGATCACATAGCCTGTGAAACCCTTGCTGTTGTCAGATTGGCTTGTGTGGATACCTCATCCAATAAGATTGCAATCATGGTTTCTAGCATTGTCTTGCTTATGACACCATTCTTCCTGGTTCTCTTATCCTACATCCAGATCATCTCCACTATCCTAAAAATACAGTCCACAGAAGGAAGGTGGAAAGCCTTTCAGACCTGTGCCTCTCACCTTACTATGGTTGTCCTGTGCTATGGCATGGCTATTTTCACCTACATCCAGCCCCACTCCAGCCCCTCTGTCCTTCAAGAGAAGTTGATGTCTCTGTTCTATGCAATTTTGACACCGATGCTGAACCCCATGATTTACAGTCTAAGGAATAAGGAGGTGAAGGGGGCATGGCAGAAACTTTTAGGGAAATTCTCTGGAGTCACATCAAAACTGGCAACTTGATGACTTATGTGCATAGAGAAAAGAACTTTCCTCAATGTTTATACAACTCATAAATAACAGGCAGAATCTGCAATGCCTTGTCAACTGGGAAGTAGTAGACAGCATAACATGTACCCGTGATGCCATGTGACAGGCTGAGTGTTTATGTTGAGTTATGTGTCAACAGAATATTCAGTTGAGTTATACAATGCTTTATAGAACATTCTCCTAACTCTGTCTCCACTTCCATGGCATGATTATTGGAAATACTTATTCCTTTGTTTGAGGTCATGAACCAGAAGTGCTTATACATTTCACAACAGTTTGTTGTGATTCCAATTGAGAGAAAATTCATGTTCACCTTTGGAGAGATTCATTTGAAGACTAAAAGTCTCTGTAAGAACACAGCTTGTAAGTGGGCCAACATTAAGGCAAGCTGTGAAGATTATTATACTGTCTTTATGCAGGACTAACTACATGCAGATGCCATGCCTCACTGCTGGCGTTAACAATTTTTTGTTTTTTAGAGCTAACCGTGTACAGAAAGATCAAATGAAGTTTTCCCTAGGGAGATGCCAAGTATATAAAGTTATCATTGTCCAAGTCAGCTTTTGTTTCTGGCACTAATTGAAAGCATTCAAATAATTTGGATTGATTTGACCACATAAACAAGGGATTTCAATGTAAGTGTTGAATTTGAGGTTGTCCAATCTCTGAAAAAATACACTCTCTACTTCTGAACTATTGAAACACATTAATCACTCAAATGATGAGATAAAATATAAACCATCAAAGACATACTTACTCTTAGAAAGGCTGACTCCTCCACCAAAGATGGATTTGGGCAATTAAGATAGTTCAGTTGGCTGTGTTAATGTTACCTTCATGTCTGTGTATTAATCTTTTCTTTCATCTTTCACACTCACAATTGACCTTCAGTGGGTTCATCATGATAAAAAGCCCAAATAAGGCAAAAATAGAAGAAAAACAGTAATTGAATAATGGATAGAGATGTAGACAAATAGGAAGCATGTGATCATAGATGGTCTTCTTACTTCCTTGAAGGATTCTATTTCTTTTTATTCCCAGAATCACCTTCCTTATCACCAATAACTTTCAGTTGTTACATTTGTCAACACGTTATTACAGCATCTGAGATTTTATACAGATGAAGCTCCATTTAATCTGAAGCAAATTTCATGTTTGAATTACAACTTTACAATAATATAATCTGAATCTTGAGAGACAGAAAGGTTTCCCTAAAGATGTAAATGACAGTTAATTTTCTATTGATGCTAGTTTATTTGACATTCACAGAATGTCTACAGTGTGTTAGTGATTCTTGTAAACATACTCAATCTGGTACAGTTTTTACAGGAACATGCATGAAGACTATGGATCACAGACAGTGAACAACTATGATACACATAATCAGTTTAAAATAAGAGTAAGACTACTTATGGTGATGGCAGAAGTCTCAGGCTGAAACTAGAAACATGAGAACCAGTTATTCAGATGTCAAGAAACCTAAAGATGGAACAAGCAATTCAAACTTTCACATATAGTGTAAGCATTTACACCCTAATAGGCAGGAAGCTTAATTGAAGTACATAAAAGAATAAGGAGATAGAGAGGGTAAAGTAGCTGGATAGACATTGTCATATCTGACAAGGCCATGGATGCCAAATTGTCTTTTAACTTTTGTCTTAGTTTAGGCTATTATTGTCATGAAACACCATGACTAAAAGTAACTTGGGAAGAAAAGGGTTTATTTCACTCACACATTCATAAAATCCTGGTGGGCCAATGACATTCTAATCTCTATCCCATACAGTGATTTTGCTAAATTCCTTCAAAGTACAAGTAATCTTGTACATGATTACTTGTAATCTCCCTTAAACGATTAAGAACAAAGTCATCCCAATATCCCATATACATTTATGTCTAAGAAACTTATTGCAGATCAACAGAGCATGAGCAGACAGAAAGCATCTTTTCATAGACAGCTCCCTTGCTGACAGGGCATATACCAGGCTACCAAGAGAGAATCAATCATTCGACTGTTTATCTAAAAAGTTAATCTTACAAGGAATCCTAGAGGAATCACAAACCTAAACTTTTGTACATAAAAGACAATCAGCTGGCTGTACTGTAGATCTTTGGGATGTATACCTGTCTATCACCAGTTTCTTGTATCAGGAGATTGGGGGCAGGAATGGGTACAAGGAATTAATCATCACCTTTAATCGACAACCAACCTTAACAGTTGGGTTACTTTGGATTTTTAACCTCAGTTATGTCTTCTTATGGACACTATATTGTTTTCTGTGGTTTTTCTTCTTAAAGCTACTGTCAAAACATCTGATCTAACCTGAAGTTATTACAAGGGCTTTGTTTCATCAAAATGATGCACATCAAGACCTGTAACTGTATCTTTTCAGTATTGAGAGAATTAAGGCCAGCCTGGCTTCGAGGGAATTCAGTTTTTCTCCTAATCACAAACCTGAGCTGTGATCTAAAGCAGCTCCTAAGGTGGAACTCACAGGTCTTCAGTTGTCAAACATATCCTTGTATATACTTTTATTCATCAAAGCTCTGTATAAGCTAATGCTATTATTATCAATTAAACTGTACAGCTTAGGGGGGGAATCATCTTCAAATTAATTGGCAGGTAAAATTGCCCAGTAGAACAGGATGTTTCCATGAGATAAGCACATTATCTTACAGGCAGTGGGGAATTTACTAACACACAATTCAACCTTGCCAGATATCAGAGAGAGATAGCAACAGCAAGCCTGCAAAGGCATAGCAGAAACAAAAGACATTCCAGGGTCTATGGTGTTGGGAGCCTTGCCTACCTGAGAATTATCCACCTGCTGCCCACCAACATGGCTACCAGCAATAAAATAGTCATCATCAAAAGCAGTGAGGACAGGAACTCAAACAGGGCAGAAATCTGGAGCTAATGCAGAAGCCATGAAGGAGTGCTGCTTACTGGCTTGCTCTTCATGGCTTTCTCAGGCCTACAGCCCTGCCTATAGCCCATCTTATGGAAGAATTTTCTCAACTGAGGTTTCATCCTCTAAGCTAATTCTAGCTTGTGTCAAGTTTGCATAAAACTGACCAGCACAATGTTATTCTCATAGCTTTGAAAAACTGGTAATTTAATAAGAATATTCATTGAACAAATTTGTGGTTTTGAACTATGAATCTGCAAAACAAAATAATATAAGAAAAGATTAGAGACAAGGCTTCAAGCAAGTGGGGTACTCAGTCAGGCTGCTTAAACCTTAGGGAGATTTGAACTATGGTAGCAGTATTGGGATTGAGGAAGGTCGAATCACATTCTGTAGAAGATATTTCATGTAAAACACTCCATCTTCCATACTGGAATCCTCATATGGACCTCATTATTATGATAAAATGTTCTGATCATGACTGACAATTGTGTATTAAATTTGAAAATTGGACACCATGAACATACTTTATATACACTGGTGTAGGAGAGACGTGAGAGAAGAAAACTACTCAAAAGGTATATATAAATATGCATCACTTACAAGGGAGGAAGATACATGAAGGCACAGTATCTTCCATGCTGTGATTGATTCTTCAGAAACAATATTTGCAGCTCATCTTTGTTACATGTTCAATGATCTGGTTTTCCCCTGTTTGTTTGAGGTGTCTATTTGAATGGCCTTCCAAATCTTCCTTAACCAGGAAGCATTTGTCTATTGTAACAGGCTAGTGGAGTCTCATGTTTTATTTGTTAAATTTCTATTTTTAACTTTATCATTTACTTGGTCTTTTTCAGAACTTTTATTTCTCTATATATTATTCTCCATAAATTGAATTACATTTTTATTCTTTGAAATTTTCAAACATATGCATAATGTGTTTTTATGAAGCCCACTTTCAATCCCTTCCCTCTAATTCTAACCTTATTCCCTCACAAATTCTTCCTCCCAAATTCATACATTAAAAAAATGAACAAAAACCCAACTAAGTCCACTTAGTGCTATCATTATATGCATGTGTATAGGACCATCTACTGAAACATGAATATTCTGAAAGGGGGCCCATCCCTGAAGAAAACTCAATCCCCTTTCCCAGGAGCCATCAGTGGACAGTAACTTCTGATCTACAGATGAGACTTGATGAGCCCTTCCCTCATCTAGCTGAGTTTTTGGCTGCCTTGCTATTGGTCTGAGAAATATTCTTTAAATACTTAGCATCTTTGGCCATAAGGACATGCAAATTAAAACGTCTTTGAGAATTCTTTTTACTCTAGACAGAGGTGTAGATGTAACTAACCGTCTTATTAAATAAGAAACACAGAGCCAATGCAAAGATGGAAGTCAAGAGATCAGAGCTAAGAGCCTAACCCGCTTGCTGCAGCTAGCCTTTTAAGCCAAGAGACCTCTCCAAAAGAGAGCTACTTCCTGTCTGTGAATCTTTATATAGACTTTCTGTTCTGCCTTCTCATTGGTTGTAAAACCAACCACATGACTGCCTTGTCACTGTCTGCTGAACAGCCCTCCAAGTCTTCTATGGTATTGAGATTAAAGGCGTGTGTCTCTCCAATGCTGGCTGTATCCTTAAACACACAGAGATCTACCTAGCTCTGCCTACTAAGTTCTAGGATTAAAGGCATGCACCACCAACGCCCAGGTTTTGCTATGGCTCTAATAGCTCTAACCCTCGGGCAACTTTATTTATTAGCATACAATTAAAATCACATTTCAGTACAAATAAAATACCACCATACAGAGGTTCTCAACTTATAGGTTGCGACCCCTTTGGAGCCAAAGACCCTTTCACAGAAGTCACCTAAGACCACTGGAAAACACAGATATTCACATTATGATTAATAACAGTAGCAAAATTACAGTTATGAAACAACTGTAATAATTTTTAGCAACAAAAATAATTTTATGATTGGGGGTCACCACAGCACGAGGTTTGAAGGTCCTTCAAAAAGATAGAAATAGATCTACCATATGGTCCAGCTATACTACTGGTGGCCATGTATCCAAATGACTCTATATCCCATTAAAGGGTACTTGTTCTTCCATGGTCTTTGTTGTTTTATTCACAATAACCAGAAAATGGAAACAGCTTAAATGCCCATAACTGATTAAAGTATAATGAAAATGTGGTAAATATATACAATGGAATAATTAATCTGTAAAGAAAAATGAAATTTTTAGGTAGATGAATAGAGTTTGAAACAATCATTCTGAGTGAGATAACTTAGACCCAGGAAGAAAACATTCTGTTCTCTCTCAGATGTGGATGAGGGATTAGAACCTTTAGATATGTATGTTTAAATTAGAGTACTCATAGGAATCAGGAAATTAAATTTCTTGGAATGAGATGATAGATGTTCCTAATTCTTAGGTGCTTGTGAAAGACATTCATAAGAGAAAGTGAGAAAGAATTGTTGGTTCGGTTAGAAGACATGTCCTAAATAATAAAGTCATTAAATATAACTTTTTAAAAAGTTGGACACTGAAAAATATTTTAAAATAAAATTTTGTTCAATAGTTACTAACCATAAAATATCACTTGGAGTTTATCTTTTAAAAAGCACAATATGTACAAAGATTCTAGTTGTTCAAATGGAAATTTCAACAGAACACGCACAGTAATTACCTACTTTATTTCTGAAAGTGCTTTAAACTGTAGTGTTTGTCTCTGCTTCCTTTTAACATTGGAATTACATTTTCAATAGAATCACAGAGTTTCTCCCAGCTGGATTGCCTGTGCAATTTTTATTTCCTCCCAGAGATACTGAAGGTATAGTGTTATTCTCCAGATCCTGTATCTTGAGTTAGATCTAGAAGCTTATTGGATTTGATTTTATTAGTTTTGTCTCCATAGGATTTAATCGGTGGTCACAATCTTTCTCAAAAGAGACACACAGTACTGGATTTCATTTTTCTTGTCAGTATTGCAGTTATTATGTTGCCTCACTCAGGCATTCTGAAAAAAAAAAAAGAAACAAATATCTATGGACCTTGGAGGCCAAATACCTCTTTGTTGTTGGGGTTCAGATAATATCAGCAATACTCATGACTTCCATCTTCTGCATGGCACGGCAGGAGCCCTTCCTTCCCTCCAGATCGTGTGAAAATGATATATGTAATGCGAGTTTTTGGCCTAGCTTCAACTAAGAGATATGGCCCAGATTAAGGGAAGAGGGAGCATTGTGCCCCAGAGTGGGCATCAGTAACTCCTGGTGACCCAGATTTGAGGATATCCAATGGGAAAGCTGTGGCTTTGTGTGTCCACTCTTCCAGCCTGCTGACAAGTGCAGTTACACTGTTGCACTGCTACTTCCATTCTTCACTCAGTACCCAATGATGACCTGTCCATCAATTAGTCTACCATGGAGATTCCCATAAGACCAATGGCTCTCTAGGAATCCTCCAGACATCCAGACTTATGGACTGGAGTAGTGGCTTCTTTTCTCCTGCTATGATAAAATATCATGATCAAAGCATGTTATAAAAGAAAGAATTTATTTGTGGTATGGTTTCAGACAGTTCCAGACTCTAGCTAATGATGGCAGAGCAAAGGCACAGAAGAAGGAATCTGAGAGCTCAGATCCTGGGTTGAAAATATGGCACAGAGAAAGCTAGCTTGAATTGCCCAGAACAACATCCAGAGAGTTTGTTGAACACAGAGAGGTCGAGCTGGTACCTACATGGAGCTTTCACCTCTATATTCTAGTCTCGAATGTGAGAAGGTACTCTGCAGACTAATGAAAGAGAAATCTGAACACAAATCCCTCGACATACAATTTGTTCTGTCTGCAAGATGTGCTGAAGCAATGGAGACACAGAACTTGTAGGAGTGGCTAACCAATACTTGGTTTAACTTGAGGCCCACATGACAAGAGGGAACCCATGCCTTATACTGTCTGAATGGCCAGGTACCAGAGATTGGATAGCTCAGAGGTAGGGTAGAAGCAAACATGGCTGGCAAACAAAGCATGACAAAGCAAAACAAACAAGCAAAATCAGTGAAATGGTCCCTAATGATATTCTGCTATACTCATAGATCAACGCCTTGTCTAATCATCATCAGAAAGTCTTCCTCAGCATTAGATGCAGGGACCCATAACCAGAAATTATGTGGAAAGAGAGTCTGAAGTGAAGGTCTCCATCAGGTCCCTCCCCTCAGAGACTGGGGAACCCAGTGAAAGAAGAAGAGGAATGATTGTAGGAGTCAGAGGGAATGGAGAACACCAGAAGAACATGGTCCACTGAATTAACTAAGCAGGGCTCACAGAGACTGACATGGCAAGCACAGGGCCTGCATGGGTCAGCACCGGGTCCTCCTTGTACGTTATGGCTGTTAGCTTGGTGGTTTTATGGAACTTCTAACAGTAGGAGCAGATCTCTGACTCTCATGCCTGCTCTTGGGACTCTTTTCCTCCTATTGGCTTACCTTGTCCAGACTCAATATGAGGGCTTTGGCTTGTCTTATTGTATCTTGTTTTGTCCTCTTTGGCTGTTGTCTCTTGGAGGTCTGCTCTTTTCTGAAGAGGAAATGGAGGGGGAGTGGATCTACAGGAGAGGGGAGATAGGGGTAACTGGGAGGAGTAGAGGGAAAGGAAACTGTGGTTGGGATGTATTGCATGAGAGAACAATCTATTTTCAACAATATAAAAAGAGGGGAGAGAAAGAAATAGTTTGAGTCTGTAAACTCTTAAAACCTTCATCCAGTGACACACTTCCTCCAAGAAAGCTATAGTGCCACCAACTGAGGATCAAGCATTTAAACATCCAAAATTATCAGGGCCATCTCATTTAAAACACCATGAGTAGTTATCATGATTCTCAAATTCTGCAATTGCCATTGTTCGATGACCCAAACTTAATTGTGTATGCTAATCTAATAAATCTCCTTTGTAACATGGATTAAATCCATTGCTTCTGCTCAGATCGTGGGCAGGACATAAACAAAACTCTCTTAGTTTTGAAAAACATATGCAATCATGGAGCATCACTATATTTAAGATACAAAAAAGTTCTATCAATTCAAACACACCCTTGTACAATTTTGAATCTTTCTAATCCTTTTGGACTTCAAATAGTAGTAACCACAGATCAGATTATAATTTCTCCACATTTACCTAAGGCACAACACATGATTACAATTGAATAATAGTCTGAGTTTTTTTTGTTGTGTAATACATTTAGTATATATTTATGTTGTTAGGTATTATATTCATCTATTCTTTTTATTACTGTGTAATTTTCCATTTTACTAATCTGCTATCTTCGCCTATTTACTAATATAGAGCATAGTTCAGTTATCATTAATATTTGTCAATTATGAACAAATCTTCTGTTGAGTTCTGAGAATTTGCTAGATGTTTTGGATATAAATGTTTTATAAGCCACTTGACTTCCAAATATCTTCATCCCATCTGTGGTTTATCTTCTCATTCTCTCAAAAGCATTTAAAATCAAGTAGAGGCCGGGCGGTGGTGGCGCACGCCTTTAATCCCAGCACTCGGGAGGCAGAGCCAGGTGGATCTCTGTGAGTTCGAGGCCAGCCTGGGCTACCAAGTGAGTCCGAGGAAAGGCGCAAAGCTACACAGAGAAACCCTGTCTCGAAAAAAAAAAAAATCAAGTAGAAGTCTTAATTTGGGGAAAATTAATTTTATTAATTTTTAATTTCAGAACATGATTTTAGTGTCCTGTATGGGAAATAATTGGTTAATCTAATGTGACAATATTTTATTTGTGCACCCCAATAAAGCTTATCTGAAGATCAGAAGAAAAAGCCAGGCACTGTATTAAACGTAGAAGTCAGGCAATGGTAGTACATGCCTTTAATCCTAGCATTCGGGAGGCAGAGATCCATTTGGATCTCTGTGAGTTCAAAGCCACACTGGGAACACAGCCAGGCATGGTGGCACACGCCTTTAATCCCAGCACTAACCATGAAGGTCTGGAGGTCTGTACAGACAGACAGGAAGTGATATAGTGTAAATGAAATTCTTTTTTTTTCCAAGAGAATTAAATCGTTTATTGATTTACACATGATAATGGATGATACACAAGCTTCATTCCCATCTGTTATTTTATCTGATACCATTATTCAATTTTGATATTGCATAGGGTGTGCCAACAACCATTTTATTGTAACCAAACTGTGACTTTGCTTGGATGACCCTTTTAATGGTAAAACTCATTAAAGTCACAACAGTAACTGGCAGTTTAACTACACCAAGGTTTTTTGAAGACAATGGCTTCTCCACCCAAGCAATTATAAATAAATTCCAAATGGAACTTGGCACTACCCTGAAGGAATTCTAACTTCACACTGTGGGGAAGTTTACCAAGATGGCTTCAGAGTAGACTAACTTTACATAGCACATTTAAAAAGAAAAAAAAAAGAAAATAGAAAAAAAAAGGACACATTTATTCAGCGTCATGATCAGACTATTACATTTAGCAATCAACAGCATGGGTGAAAAAAAGGTCTACAGTAAAACCCTTTGTTGGAATGCTTTACACTTTCCACAGAACAGAAACTAAAATAACTTGTTATACAATTAGTCACCAATACAGTCCTGGAGTTTTTTGCCCATACACATGAGTATTGTCTAAAACATGTCTTCTTTGTAGCAGCTAGACCCTGCCACCACTGTGCTTGTCTGAGTTCACAAATCTGTTGTAACCTGTAGCTTCCCTGTCACCTCTCTGGCTCTCCTCTCCTGCTAAGCTTTGTTTCCTGGCTGTAATTAGAACCTCCTGCCACTGCCATAGCTGCTGCTGCTGCTGCTGCTGCTGCTGCTGCTGCTGCTGCTGCTGCTGCTGCTGGAACCACCGTAGCCACCTTGGTTTCTTGGTTTAGCAAAATACTGGCCACCACCACCATAAGGGCCAGAACTTCTGCCTCCAAAGTTTCCTCCCTTCATTGGTCCAAAATTTGAAGACTGATTGTTATAATTGCCAAAATCATTGTAGCTTCCACCACCTCCAAAATTGCTTCCATCATTACCAAATTCATTATAGCCATCCCCACTGCCACCATATCCACCACCACCACGGCTGCCACCGAAGCCACCACGACCACTGAAGTTCCCCCTCGACCAAAATTGTCATTGCCACCAAAACCGCCTCCACGACCACCACCAAAGTTTCCGGAACCACTTCGACCTCTTTGGCTGGATGAAGCACTAGCCATCTCCTGCTTTGACAGGGCTTTTCTGACTTCACAGTTGTGACCATTCACAGTATGGTATTTCTGAATAACAATCTTGTCCACAGAGTCATGGTCATCAAATGTGACAAAAGCAAACCCTCTCTTTTTTCCACTGCCTCTGTCAGTCATGATCTCAATCACTTCGATCTTTCCATACTGCTCAAAATAATCTCGCAGGTGATGTTCTTCAGTGTCTTCTTTAATACCGCCAACAAAGATCTTTTTCACAGTTAAGTGGGCACCCGGTCTCTGAGAATCTTCTCTCGACACGGCTCTCTTAGGTTCCACAACTCTTCCATCCACCTTGTGTGGTCTTGCATTCATAGCGGCATCCACTTCCTCCACAGTGGCGTATGTGACAAACCCAAAGTCCCTGGATCGCTTGGTGTTTGGATCTCTCATTACCACGCAGTCCGTGAGTGTTCCCCATTGCTCAAAATGGCTCCCCAGGCTCTCGTCGGTTGTTTCGAAGCTCAGCCCTCCAATGAAGAGCTTCCGCAGCTGTTCCGGCTCTTTGGGAGACTCTGACTTAGACATGACGGCAGGGCAACTAGAGCCTTCAGCGATGCTTCCCCGGGCGCGTCAACAGGCAGAAAGGTGTAAATGAAATTCTAAACAGTCTTAGTAAGTAAGAAACACAGAGCCAAATACAGAAATAGCCAAAGAGATCAGAGCAATAGCCACGACTAACTTTAGCTTACCACCAGAAATAGCTTCCCCAGAGGGAGTGTTTCTTCGACAGGGTTTCTTTGTGTAGCTTTGTCCCTTTCCTGGAACTCACTTGGTAGACCAGGCTGGCCTCGAACTCACAGAGATCCGCCTGCCTCTGTCTCCCGAGTGCTGGGATTAAAGGCGTGCGCCACCACCGCCCAGCATGACTTGTCTTTTTATTGCCTTTCTGTTCTGCCTTCTCATTGGCTCTAAACCCAACCACATGACTTTCTTGTCACTGCCTGTCTTATACAGATCTCCAGGTCTCTATGGTTGGTACTGGGATTAAAGGTTCATGTCACCACACTTGGCTGTGTCCTTGACCACACAGAGACTCTACCTGCCATGTGATTGGATTAAGGGCGTGTGCTACCACCACCTGACTCTGCTTCTGGCTCACTATGACCTCTGATCTCCAAGCAAACTTTATTTATTATTAACGTACAAATAAAATCACATTTCAGCACAAATAAAATATCACCATAATGTAACTGGATGGGGAAAGGAAGTGAGATGGCAAGACACTGAGAGGATATAGGTGTGAGAACACAGGAAGTGGCTCTTATTGGCTGAGAATTTCTAGTGGTAAGAACATGGCTGGTTTCTTTCTGCTTCCCTGGTCTCTCAGGTTTTACCCCAATAGCTAGCTCTGGGTTTTTTTTTTTGTTTGTTTGTTTGTTTGTTTGTTTTTTTATTAATAAGACCATTTCGCAATTCACCTTACAATCTAAGATCTTACTTCATCAGCATTTATGTCTGCACTTTATCACATTTAGGCCTCTTGTCCATTATATTGTCATTCTGATGCATTGTGAAGCTCAATACATGAGCCTGGAGAGCATTTCACATGCAGACCCTAAAGAGACTCACTGAAGACTTTAGACTAAACATTTGTGAATTTGATAATGTTAGGATAAAGCATTACACTTAAAGGTGAATGGAAGATGGTGACAGGGTGAATTGTTCAAGGAAATCTCCCATTATCTTCCCATTGGAAACCTTTAAAATACTCTTTAAAGTACTTTTCTTCTTGGTTTGGGTTTCAGTAAGTCTGGGTTGAATGATGCCGGTTCTATCATAAAAGCATTTTTTTATAGCAAAGTTCTAAACAAAATACTCAAATAGTACTTGGCATCAGCATAATAATGGAAAAGGGACCCATTTAGGGTATGTTTTACAGTGTTGAACTGTGGCGGTTGAACAAGAAGGAAGATTTTCTCCTAGACTTTGATGTCAAAAGGTTAGAGAACACTGTGAAAGCTTGGACTTTGCCTCTTCTGTCAATAGATGAGTGAAGAAAAACAGTTGTGACTGAGGCATCTATATCCTGAGGCTAACATTCTCAACCTTTGGGAGATTGCTTTGAAAAAAATTAAATTTTATCAGTTCTAAAGGAGTTTAGAAAGATAAATGAGAAGAGCCTCTCCTTTCCCTCCTAAAGGCCTAGAGTATTTAAGAAATTTCGTCAGAGATATCATGACATCCCAAGCTTGCATAAGATTGGAAATGTTATTGTTTCTATCTTTGCTCTGAGCAATGGTTGTTTTCTTGTTGTTGTGACCAAATATGACAAAAAGCAACTTAATGGAGGAAGAGTTTATTTTTGTTTTTAGTTTAAGAAGGGATGCAGTCTGACACAACAAGAGTGTCCAAGCAGCAGGGAATTGAGGCAGCTGTGTTACATCACATCTGCAGTGATGACGTGGAGAAGAGACAAGAAGTATGTCCATGCTATGAGACTTCAAAACCTGCCCCTATTGGCTCAGCTCCTCCAACAAAGATCTGCCTCCTAAATATTTCAAACTGTCCAAAACAGAGCTACCAGCTAAGAATGGAGGGATCAAACACAGAGCTATAAAGGCCATTTCACATTCAGACCCCAGCAATTTGTCTCTGGCCTTTAAGGGCTCATAATCATCTCATAGTGCAAAGTGCATTCACTACAACTTCTGGAAGTCCACACAGTCTTCAACAATTTCAGCACTCTTCAAAAGCCCCAAGTTTCTTCTCAGACTCAGGGCAGTATCAATTGTTGTGAGCCCTTACCGAAAAAAGAAAGTTACTCACTTATAACATACAAAGGCATAAAGTAAACACTCACATTAAAAGGAGAGAGTAGAGGATGGAAGTATAACAAGGACAGACCCAAACCCAGCAGGTTAAACTCCAAATCCTGGATCTCCATGGGTGGCATCTAGTGCTCATGATAGAGTCATCTAAACTCTGGAGGGCTCAGATAACCATAACCTTCTAGGTCTGCTGCCTACCTATAGCTTCTCAGGTTCAATCTGTGCTTACAGGTTTCCTCAGGAGCTTCCCCATTGTCTTGTCATCGCTAGCACTGTGGGTTCTCTGTTTCCACTTAGACTTCACCTTCACAATTTCACATAATTCTCTTTTGGGGACTGCCACACATTGCCTGGCTTCAGTGGCTCTCTAGAACCTTGGTGCAAGCTTCCATGATTCTCTTACCTTCACATCTTCCATACCTACAAACCAGTACCATGTGGTTGATGCTGCCAAGTTTACATGCCTGCTCAAAATTTATCCAGCTGCCTTGGTCAGCAGTTAGAGCAGGCTCTGTCTTCTTTGACAGCTAGATCTTTGAAAACCCCTTCTTTGACAGTTCTTTTTGGGTAGAGAACACTGGAATCAGTCTAAGTTCAGTCTCTCTTATCTCAAGTCAGTTTAGATGATCACAAAATGGAGCCCTGGGTGGGTGGCATTATTTCCTGGAGTACTGTTCCAATTTTCCCAGTCCAGTGGATGAGGTTTCTCTTTGATAGGATACATTCCTTTAAATGTCTACATTACATTATGATCTAAGGAATACAAATGTCTTCCTTGTATTACATTAATGTCTATCTTTGCATCTTCCTTGTCTGCATTCGCCAGTTCACTCATTGCTATTTCCCACCCCTCTTTGTACATCTTTCTGATCTCCTTGTTCTCTCGCTGAAGACCTGGATAAGAGGAACGCCAGGAGCTGTGGGACAGCCTGGATACTAACTTGTCTTACGATTTCCCCCATCAGAAAAATTATTTTTTAATTCACCCTTATCCAAGTTTTCAGGGTACAGGCAGAATTTGCCCAGATAATGTGTCAGAGTATAAAACAAATGGCCTCTGTCCCAGTTCCCAACAGGTTTCTGTTCTCCTCGGAAATGTCAAGAGCCAAACCTCCACTCACTGTTCATCTTTCTCTTGGCAGTCTGGTCTTCCAATCCCCCCAAAGGATAGCCCACTAATCTCTACTTATAGCATTTGAGAACATTTTTGTTATCATTGTTTATTTTTGAGATTGTATTTTAATTACATTTCTTCCTTCCTTTTGCTCCCTCCAAACCCTCCCATATACCCCTTCCTCCTCCTCCTCCTCGTTCTTCATGGAAATCAGTTCTAAAGGCATAAGAACCACATGGTCAAATTTATGATACCTATAGCTTCCTCCCTCAGTACTGATTTCCCATGTTAGTTACTTTCCTCATGGCTGTGGCCAAATTCCTGACAGGAAGTAAAGTAAGGGAAAACATGCTTTAGTTTCTAGTTTAGGAGGGTTTAAAAGCCACCATAGCAATTGAGACACAGCAGAAGGAACAGGAGGCAGCTGGCCCCACTGTATATATAGTGAGGACACAGAATGGACAGGAAGGAGGGCTAGGGACCTATTTTTCTCTAGCAAGGCTTTACCTTCTAAAGGTTTTTACAACCTTCCCAAACAGCTGGATACTAAGTGGTCAACCATGTAAGCAAATTGGAGGAATTTTACATTTAACGTGGCACCAATGAGTATAGATTATTTGACATACAATAAATGTACAGGCTGTGGGATCCCCCTGGTTCTGGGCAATGATGGAGGTCCAAGATGAGGAAAGGTTCATTTTCTGGATGGACCTCCTCAAAGGACCACCATGGTCTGTGGTGCCACTGGAGACCAGGTTGGTGTCGATGGTCCATGCTGCTGCCCGAGGCTGCAATGAAGCCTGAAATACATGTTGACATATGAGGTCTGTAATGCTGCCTGATGCCGTGGTGATGTCCATGGGCTTTGCTGCCCCCAGGAACCATGCTGATGTGAGCACCATGTGCAACCCACCTCAGACCATGTTGAGGCTCGTGGTCCATGCAGCTGATGAGGGCCATGAGTGGCTCAGTGGTCCTGATACAGCTAAGAGCTGTGCTGATATCTGAGGCCAGTGTCACCACCTAAGCCCTTGCAGATGTCCAAGGTTCGGTCTGCCACCTGAAGCCATGTTAATGTCTGTGGGAACAGGAGAGCTGGCCCCACCCCTTATGGGAGAACTGGTCCTGCTCCTCTTGGGAGATCTGGATCCACCCCTCATCAGCCCCCAGCACTGCTGTGCAGGTAGTGGCATGGGCAAGGGAAAGTTAGCCCCACCCCACTCCAGCCCCCACACCGTTCTCCTTAGCTGATGACTTCTGGCCTAGATGCAGGTAGAATGAGACATGGACTGACCATCCACCAATACTTGTAGAGTCATAGCCTCTTGTTATACTCCTTGAATGCATCTTAGTATAACAGAGCATAGCACTCATGACAGTAGGAAAAGGAGCAAAGGCCTCTTGCATCTAAAAGAAGAACAGTTCTTGTTTTCACCTGATTTAGATGTAGGAGCAGACACAGCGCCTTGGAACATAGGCACTGAGGGGTAAAGTATTTGTACTCTATGAGCGCATGATGAAATGTCACAGAGCTGGTTTACATAGTTTTGTTTTTTGTTTTGTTTTGTTTTGTTTAAGAATGACCTAAGGATTCACTAGAGCTTGGGTAAGAGGGACGAAGAACAGCCTTCCACAGGGAGAGGAAGGGCAGCCTGGTGACCCAGCCACTGAGATTTGGAAGTGAAGATAGCAATTAATACACCAATATAAAAAGCTCCCGAGGGACTCTGCTGGCTCCAGGTCACCAGGGCAGTCTCTGTCTCATTTTATTAGTGTTGTGTGTGAGACCACTTGGGATCACCCGTGAGCTTCCTCCCATTGGTTTTTGTAAACTAATCCCAGGAAATTTTTAGAGTCATGGAGCCCAGGACAATTGGGATGTCTCCACAGTCCACCACTCTGAACACAGGGATCATCCTTTGCAATACAATCCTGGACTGAAGGAGATGTGTCCATATCACCAGGTACTGACTACTACTTGGGAAATTTTAATAGAGGTGTCAACAGAGGGTGGGTGTAAACAGGAGCCCATAGACAGACAGAACAAATAGTGATCTGATCTCTGTGGGCATAAAGACTGTGTGACATATGGATGCTGGGATCTTCTCACACCCAGGATTACAGGAATGAAGCCGCTCAGCTTTCCAGGGGATTGAGGATTAGAGACATTGCCACCATATGAGCTTGCTAATTAAAGACTTTAGTACTGGAGAAAGAGGTCGAGGAAAAAGTATTATTAATTGAAAGTGGAAACATGATGATGAATCCTGAATCATTTTTTTGTAAGAAAACAGAACGAAGTCTAGTTTAATAAAAGATATACCTAGGCATGGATATTCATGAGTATGGAGTAGGAGTATATTACATTTCTGGGAAAGATAACATTTTAATGTCTTTAAAGTATCTTGTCTCAATTATTTCTCTGACTGTGTATAGATGACTGGTTTTACTTTTTTCTCAAAGGAAGTACTTCAAATATAAGAAGATTAAATTGATTATCAAAGTCATAAAACCTGAAAAACATAGACTGCAGTTAAAAGTTGAGTGAAACTCCCTGACTGTCTTGTTGGGTTTGGTCCTTGAATCAGCTGTAGGAAAGTATTATAGAATCAAGAACAGAATACTGTAAGGAATATCCTAGATACATAGGGCAAGAGAAATAAAGAAGATTGGGATTTCCACAATGTAACCAAAATAAAACAGATTACCAAACGTTAATTTCAAGATTGCAACTATTTAAAGATTGTGTGTTGATAATTAGAATCTGATTATAGGAAAAGCCAAGTGAATAAACCTGGAGATGAAGTAGATAATGAGACACCAATAAGAAAAGGCATCAGTGCTCACAGGTGTAAAAGCTTTTCATCCACTGCAGTTTTTCTGGGGTTCTCATTGTGTCCAAATGTAAGGATGATGGAACTTCTCCTGCCCACACGAATACAGTATGAGTATGGAAAACAGCTGAACAGCCACATACATGAACATGAATATTTCTCTGGAGGAAGGGGTGATTTCCACTGATAAATCAAGTGTACAAAGGTAAGGTTCTGCTTTATTTAGGCCAGCATGGGAAAAAATGACCTGTAGAACATGTGCTATGTGCCTGTATTCAGGACTCAGTTTATGGCAGCTAAGCCTGTAGAGTATTCCCAAAAGGAGCCCAAACATGATTCAGACTCAGTGGAACATCACCAAAAAAAATGATAATGCCCAAACGTTTTTTTTTTTTTTCTTGGAGTAAGACTTTTGGAACTTTATCCATTTGTATTAGGGCAGAGCCAATAAAAAAAACTGTAGGGGGTCATCTCTGTCATATCACTGATGGGCTAACCACTGAGGATCAATATTATTGATTTTGAACTTTTAAAGATTGATCTAAGGTTGATCATTGTGCTTATTTATAGTGACATGAACATTGGCTAAAAATATTTTTTGAAGGATAAAATTATCAGAAATCCTTTTATATTGTGTATACCTGGTAGGATTTTCTCCTTACTGCCTCTGTGCATGAGGGGAGAGAATGTAAGTCACTGACACAATGATCTAATTGAATTGAAATGATTTACCATCGTCTTAAAGGTATAAAGCATTTATGATACTATAAGGGTGATCCTTGCAAAGAGAAATGGTTCTTCAGTGCTACATCCTGATTGCCTCTTCCTTAAAAATGTCAAATAAGGGAGCATTGGGCTACAGAGAAGTAAGGACAAGTACCCTCCATAAAGAAGCAGTGAGGAAACAATGTGAGCAGCCATGTGAGCGGTCATCTCCAGATATGCATGTGGTGTGATGACTGTGGCACCACCAGAGCAAGTGGATCTGATGTTGGACAAATTTCTATGGGTCATTCCTCTCATCTCGATCCCAGTGAACAGCGGTTCACATTTTCTCTAATGCATCATTTTGATTTCATCCCAGATATGTAGAAGCTGTATTAAATGAAAAGGTAATGGAGTATCTTATTTTTGGAAATTCTATTCTTATTTGGAAGTATTTTTTCCTCTCAGGCATTCTGTAGAGATGGGGACAGATAGGCATCTGGGCAATCAACTGTTCAAATTTAAGTAAATTAAAACATACTAGCTAAGTGACTCCATGATTTCAGGTACTACATGTTAATAGCAAATATCACCAAATCATAGTTTGAGAAGTTGCTATTAATCATATATTTGATTTGGCATTAGGAAGGTCTTGAATTCCAAAAGGTATTGTTTTAAAAGTGGGTAGAACAAAGGAAAATTCTTAGGCTGATCCCATGCCTGCTGGAAGGTTGATTTGGTGCAGAGTGCTGATATTGAGATTGGCATGAAGTTATTTGACTTATAGATGAAAGATTAGGGGGAAGACTTAAAAGGGAGGCAGGATATTGAAAGCCAAATACATTCAGATAACAACCAGTTTATCTCTAACCTACTTGTGGGAATCCCTCTCCCTGTGTTCTTCAGGTAACATGTATTTTCAGCAATCAGAGTTCTAAAACATGGGTATTAAACTGAACAAAATCTTGTAGAATGTTAGGGGATTTATCAAGATGTAATAAGTATAAAACAATATTTTACTTTAAGGCTAAAATTTGCAATAGCAAAAGTTTAAGCACATATGGGCTCAATATAATCTATTGAACTTTATTTAAAAAAAAAAAAACAGGTTAAAATTCAATCTTTAAATAAGCCACACTGTAGCATGCAAAAACCTGAGTGAGAAATCTGAATGTCTAACTTTTATCTTTGAGAGCTGTTGAAACATTAGGGTCCTACTTTTTGCTGTGGCCCATAATTGCTTAATAGAGTTTGAAACATGTGGATGCTTTTCCCTAGGATGAAACATCAGCATTATTTTAGCTGAGAAAGCTGATCTTTACTGCAAATACCTCATTTTCTACTCTTTAGGCAATTTTGTTATCTGCCATCTAAAGCTTTAATTTTCTCCTTGGATCCAATGTGTTGCATGCCATCAATAGAAAATTACACATGTGCTCACAGTGTACCTGCTTCTATTGGGTCATTCACCTTATGAAGATCCTGTTTAGCATTATTTTATTTTTAAAAATTTCACAATAAAAACAATCTTGATATTAATCATTTAACATATCAAAAAAGTATTTCCCTAAAGGGCAGCTTGATTTAGTCATATACTTTGCTGTAAAACATACCATCATGCCGGGTACTGGTGGTACACGCCTTTAATCCCAGCACTCGGGAGGCAGAGCCAGGCAGATCTCTGTGAGTTCGAGGCCAGCCTGGTCTACAGAGTGAGTTCCAGGAAAGGCACAAAGCTACACAGAGAAACCCTGTCTTGAAAAACAAAACAAAAAAATACCCTCTATAATAATTGCTGTAATAAGTAAAGCAAAAGTAACAGAACTGTGTTGGGTTGTGCACTATGTGACAACTTTCTATGATAAAGCTAACTAAAGACAACTAACTATGGTAAACTAATCTCATAGACATTAGAGAATTGTGCAAGGGGAGAATGAGCAACACTCAGATGAAGATGTGAGTTGGGCATTTCTAGAGCCAGTTACTAAGGTTTGTTCTTCTTCAGGGAAGAGAATCAAAGTGTGGTAGTGCTCCTCTTTTAGGCTTAGAGACTTTAGAAATGGCAAAGTCCTCTGTTCTTCCCTTTGGTTACTTCTGTTGTATCTTCCTATGGTTTTCCCTCATTTCACACATTCTGGTTGCAGATATAAAAATATGTCTGTCTTAGAAGTCTTTTAGAGAAAAACTCTGTTTCTGTTCAATGTTTACAGGGGGCATCATGTCATACTACTTTTACTGGAAAAGCCCTTGCCCAACACAGGCAACTAGAAGTGAATTTCCACTCCAATGGACATTTAAAGAATTCCTACCTTATTCTATTGAACAATGAAGATAAATCCTTAAACATCTGTTTTCCCTCTGTCTCTTAGATCTGGATGGCAAAGCTTTCATGTCTTTTGTTTTGTTTTGTCTTGTTTCCTTTCAACTGACACCTGAAGAAGAGGCCCCTAACCAAACTAAGGGAAAAGGAGAAAAAAACCAAGAACTGGGTGTCATCATGACACCCCTCTCTAGACCATAAACAGCAAGGGAGACTAAAGCCTATTAAAAAGACCAAAGATTTCTTTAAAAGGCTGTCAACTTTTTTGTCTATTTTATGAAAATCATGGGAAGGAAATCACATTTACTTAATTATGTTCCCAAGGTGGAGGTCAGAATGCTACAAGCATAAAAAGCACAGCAGTAATATACCAGTAATAATACCCAAGTATTTTCCCATGCTCATGTACTTGAGAATTATTGAATATGAGCCTTTTCTGTGTGCAAAAGCTTATTGTGACATACCTGCTAAAGACAATTGAAATCTGAAATAACGTTTTCTGATTCTAGATCTGGCCACAAACCCCTGCCTCGTCAGAATAATTGGTTTGACAATTGACTTTTGAATTCCATTAAGAGTAAGATAGTTGACATATTTTAGGTAGTTTTAAAACATTAGGTCTTTACAACATTTATTGTTTTACTTATCACAGCCAATTTTTATGTTCTCCTTGCCCAAAACCAAAGGAAATGGGTAAAAAATATAGTATGCATGAAGCTGTACTGTTTTAAATCAAGGCTCCAACTAGTCCTCTGAGACATTGGCCTATTTCCCTGAAACAGTTATAAAAAGCATATTGGGATTGAGAATGCAACTGCAGTCTCATGAATGGACTGGAGACTGATAAAATAGCTGGCAGGTCCCATATGTTATGTAATTTTAACTCCATGGTTACTCAATTGCTTGTGCTTTTTTTTTTTCTTACTTTCTGTGCAGATTAATAATCATCACATTTTTTAATGGAACAGGACAACCAGACGTGGGTCCATGAATTCATCCTCCTTGGTCTTTCCAGAGACTGGGGCACTCAAGTCTCCCTCTTTGTTTTATTCTTGCTGATGTACCTGGTAACAGTGCTGGGGAACTTCCTCATCATTCTTCTAATCAGACTGGACAGCCGACTCCACACTCCCATGTATTTCTTTCTCACCAACCTGTCATTTGTGGATGTGTCTTATGCCACAAGCATAGTCCCCCAGCTGCTGGCTCATTTTCTTGCCACATACAAAGCAATTCCATTTCTGAGCTGTGCAGCCCAGTTATTTTTTTCCCTGGGCTTAGGAGGGATTGAGTTCCTTCTGCTGGCAGTGATGGCCTATGACCGCTATGTGGCAGTGTGTGACCCTCTGAGGTACTCAGTCATCATGCATTCAGGGCTGTGTATGAGGCTGGTCATCACATCTTGGGTCAGTGGCTCCATCAACTCTCTTGTGCATACCTCCATCACCTTTCAGTTGCCCATGTGCACAAATAAGTATATTGATCACATTTCCTGTGAAATTTTAGCTGTGGTCAGACTGGCATGTGTAGACACTTCCTCCAATGAGATTGTGATTATGGTTTCTAGCATTGTCTTGCTTATGACACCTTTCTTCCTGGTTCTCTTATCCTACATCCAGATCATCTCCACCATTCTAAAAATCCAGTCCACGGATGGAAGGAGGAAAGCCTTCCACACTTGTGCCTCCCACCTCACTGTGGTAACACTATGCTATGGTACCACCATTTTCACCTACATCCAGCCCCACTCCAACCCATCTGTCCTTCAGGAGAAGTTAATTTCTCTTTTTTATGCTGTATTGATGCCCATGCTGAACCCCATGATTTATAGTCTAAGGAATAAGGAAGTAAAAGGGGCTTGGCAGAAACTGCTAGGGAAATTCTCTGGGTTCAAATCAAAACTGACAAGTTGATGACTTCCTGAGCATTGATGGAGAAGATGGCTTATCTTCAATGTTCTCCTTCTGACTCATGTAAGACAGGCATTGCCATGGCAACAATGAAGGCCCTAAACAACATGTATTGGTGATGTTGTGCTGGAGGCTGAGTGGGTGTGGTGGCTGTGGGATGTGGGTTTATTTTTATGTCACAGCTGTGTGTCCAGTGGGGTTCAGCACTGCTGTCGTCACTTGCCCGTCCTATGATTCCGGTGCATAGTCAACCCACAAGTTTTCACTTCATGATATTTTAAAATGGATGCTCATTAAATTGAATTTGTGCTTTTGGGTTTTTATTTTGGTATCTTCCTGAGCTATCAGCAAGTGGTATGATACTCCGAGAATGCTGATATAGAGGTACAAGCTTAGTACCTAGTTACCTTTTGCAAGATCCTCCATTGTATATTATTTGCTTATAATATTTCTTAGTAAATCTTAAGTAAATGGAGGAGAATATGTAATTGATGCAAAATAAACATTTTATTTTGGTTTTCTGTGTACTCTTAGTATTAACAGCATTTTAAATGTTATACTTAAAAACTTATGATTAACTAGCACATTGGAAAAAATTGTGATGCAGCATTGGTAATATTGGTAATTAAATAGTAGTAGCTCCTTGAGGAATGAAACACATTGCACACTTGATGATTTTCTCTCAGTGATACATGCTGTCTTTTAGCGTCTTCCAGCATTTTTCTGATGCACTATCCTAAGGTAATATGATAATATTGCTATCCAAATAGACTCGGCATTTTGTACGTAGGATCTAACATAATGTGCTGAGGGAACTGTGAAGAAAAATGTCAACTAAAGTCTTTTCTGAGATCTAACCACAAGTTATTTGTACACAGTGGCATTATAAGCCATGTGAGAGTCAATGTATTTTTATAAACACTGAATGACCAATTTGATAAGAAAAGTGTTAGGCATGTGTGAGAAGTCTCATCAAAAACATTAGAACAATCTAATTTCAGAAATAATTCTTGTTCTGCAAAAAAAATGGAAAGAAAATAAACAAAGAGGAAACAACTACATGGCTAGGAAAAACATCAAAGCCAGAGCTGACCCGAGAAGGACTGAACCTTGGACAGCACACTAGAGAAAGTGGCTTTCATATGGATTTTGGGAAACCCGAGGGTTGGTGTGCGGAACAGAAAGCGCCCTATGCCTCACTTAAGAGCTTTGTCCAGCCTCATCTTCACAGCAGGTGTTGAGGTTTAATTCGGTCTCTAATTTTAGTGGATTGGGATGTTCTGAGCACACATTTTGCCTTTGATGTAAAAGCCTGTGTGTTAAAAGAGTGGAACAAAATGACAGAACAGGACACAGAGAAGGAGGTGAGAAAGCAAAAGTGAGTCTTCCCATTTCAGGAAGTCACAGAGGGCTGCCCTTTCCTGCCTTTGTGTCTTCATCAGCTCAGATAACTTGGGATCCTTCCATTTGTGAACATGGAATCACAGAAGCCCTAGCTTCAAAGTGTGAGGGTTTGGGGAGATGACTAAGCTGTTAACAGCACTTACTTCTTTTGTAAAGAACCTGAGTTCAGTTCCCAACAACCACATAGCAGCTCTTGACTGTCTATATATCTCCAGTTCCAGAGGATCTGAGGCATTCTTCTAGCCTCCATAGTGGTGCACATACTTTCATGCCAGCAAAACACTCATATGCACAATATCTGAAAATCAAAACACATAAAAACTAAAAATAATTGAAGAATAAATATTCCTCAGATTGTTGGGTATTTATAGTTTACCTTAAAGTTGATCTAATCCTAAATTTTGATACATTAGCAGATGTAGGTGGTGCTGGTGCTACTGTGATAAATAACAGGGAAGTGTTTTTCATGTGCTGGTGACGTTAAATGATTACTACAGTCCACAAGACTGACCTGGCAGTCAAAACTACAACAACAGACAGCAAAACAATCACAGTCAGCATGGATACTGCAGTGACAGTCAAACAGGTGCTCGCAGGAATCCTTGGCCAGATTGCAGATGCCAATCATTAGATGACCAACAGCCTGAGCACAGAACATTCAGTGGAGACTTTCTCAGGAAAGCTCAGGGCCAGTTTGATAGCAGAGCCAGGAGAAACCCCTAACCGTTAAGAACCTTTGTGCTGAAGATCACACATGTGGGCTGGCACCGTGGTGGAAGAACAAACAGCAAGGAGCACAAATGGTGGAGCGTGCAGCAGAAGTGTGGTGGTCTCAACCACGCCCACTACCACTTCCACTGTGGATGTAGTGTGGAGGAGCTATATGGGATCTCAAGAAGTTTGTGGGAGAAGTCACTCCAAGAGCCTGTCTGATCTAAAAAAGAGGAGCACGTGGTCATCAGGTGTCTCAGTTAGGGTTTTCATTGCTGTGAAGAGACACCATGACCAAGTCAACTGTTACAAAGAAAATATTTAACTGGGATAGCTCACTGCAGTGGGTAGCCATTCCAGCTTTGATCTGGAAGTTCCAACCCCATTGAGGCTTCGTTTACTATCATGCCTACAAGGCAGGGCCAAGGGAGGGCCCTGAAGACCCAAGATCCGGATGAGCCACCTTCTTTTGGTTCCTAGACCCTGGACGCTAGAGGTAGACTGAGGAGAGTTCTCCAGAGATCACTGCCGGACTGTGCTATGTCTTCCCCAGACCCTGTAGCCTATCATTTCATTTGTGAGTTACCCCACAAAATAAACCTCCCTTTTAAGTACATGGAGTGGCCTTAATAACTCAGTATTCTCCTAAAAAAAAGGGAAAAGAAGAAATGGAATGGATAGGTATAAGATATTATGGTAGATTATTGTATATACTAGTAAACAAATTTAGTAAAATAGCAGCCTTAGATAACTTGCACTGTAATTTGCACTGTTATGGATTCTTTTATGTTGATACAAATGTAAACTATTTTTATATTCCTGTTTAAGATAATTTGTATATTGATACAAGTACAGAACTATATTGTTATAATGTAGATATATTTCTACTCTTATTTGAAATATTTGTATATTGATGCAAATGTAAATTTATATCTGTCATACTTTATGTATGTTCTACTTCTGTTTAGGATATTCTGTATATTGATATATATTTAAGATTATTGTCATATTGTATATTGCCATATATATTTTACCTCTGCTATAAATATCTTGTGTATTGTCACAATTTTGAAGTCATGGTCCTTTACCGTACATTTGCTTATAGACTGTTTACCTTGTTTACATGAAGCCTTAGTCCTTAGGTTATTTTGGTAGATAAGACTTATAGATTTATAGTCACCTATGCTTGTCATCTCTATAGTTACGTTAGTTAGGTTATCCAGATTTACAGATACATAGGTCAGATGGACAGGTAATCGTCAAACACTTCATAGACCTAGAGAATATGGCATTTAAATAACTTAGAGTTCTGTTGACGTGAGATGCAATTGCTCCTGGTAGCACCAATTTGATCCCGAGGGAATGTTGGGCTTCTAAGACATTTCCATTTGGAAGTTTGTCTTCTTGGCACAAAATGGCCTACTGGGCAAAGAACTGCCCTTGCCTCGCCTGTTGATAGTACGAATGCAATGCTGTCCTTTCTGGACAAGCAGGATACAAGGAAAGCAAACACTGTACTCTGCCAAGACAGGGTAAGATGGTCTTTCAGAATTCCTGCTTCTGAAAATTGTCTGTCAAATACTCTAGGCCTGTAGCCAATTTGAATGCACCAACAATGCTGAGAAACATTAGGTGACTGTCCAGGCTGCCAGCTGTCTTGGTCTACTCTTGCAAGATTCCCAAAAGTTACTTGCATCCATCTACCAGTTCTCAGGTACCATTATATTCCTTCTCAGGTCTTTGATGAGATTGAAGACTAGCAGTTATAGTATATATATAAAATATCTTAGATAGAACATATTAAGTATTAGTTCAGGTTCTTTAGGATAGGACACCTTTTGGAATGATCTTTGTAACATACCATTTACCTATGCTCTAGACTTCCCTGGATTTTAGTATGTGTTTCTTGCTTGATATTGTTCACATTGATTATAGTTCCATCTTATCTAGGTCATTATCCCTCATTACTCCTGGACAATATTTGATAACCATTCCTTTGTATATAATCTTGTATCAAGTTAGAATCTTCTTATTTAGACCAAAGGGAGAGTGGTAGTGGGTAGCCATCCCAGCTTTGATCTGGAAGTTCCAACCCCCATTGAGGCTTCGGTAACTATCACGCCTACAAGGCAGGGCCAAGAGAGGGCCCTGAAGACCTGAGATCCAGATGCGCTGCCTTCTCTTGGTTCCTGGACACTAGAGGTAGACCGAGGAGAGTTCTCCAGAGAACATTGCCAGACTGTGCTATGTCTTCCCCAGACCCTGTAGCCTATCCCTTCATTTGTGAGTTACCCCACAAAATAAACCTCCTTTTTAACCACGTGGAATGGCCTTAATAATTTCACCAATAGCTGGCTTACAGTTTCAGAGGATCAGGCCATTATCATCATGGCAGGGAGCATGGTGGCGTGCAGGCAGATGTGGTGCTGGAGCTGAGAGGGCTACATCTTGCAGGCAACAGGAAGTCAACTGAGACACTGGGTGGTATTCTGAGTATAGGAAACCTCAAAGCCCATCCCCCCACAGTGACACACTTCCTCCAACAAGGCCATACCCACTCCAACAAAGCCACGCTTCCTAATAGTGCCACTCCCTATGAGATTATGGGGGCCAATTACATCCAAACTAGTACATTCCACTCCCTGGAAGCTGTAAGCTCGTAACTATCATAATAAAAAATTCATTTAGTCCAACTTCAAAAGTCCTCATAGTCTATCATAGTCTCAACAATGTTTTAAACTTCCAAGTTCAAAGTCTCTTCTGAGATTCATGTAATCTCTTAACTGTAATCACCAGTAAAAAGAAAAAAGCAGATCATATTCTTCCAATGTATAATGGCACAGGATATGCATTACCATTCCAAAATGGAGGAAAGGGAGCATTGAAAAGAAATACTAGACCAAAGCAAGACTGAAAACCAACTGGGCAAACTCTGAACTCTGCAGCTCCATCTGCAGCTGATGCCAAAATGGTCTCCACATTTCCAACTCCATTCAGCTTTGTTGACTGCAACACACTTCTTTCTCTTGGACTGGTTCAACTCCCTGTTAGCAGCTCTTCTTGGCAGGTATCACATGACTCTGGCATCTCTAACATCTTGAGTTCTCCAAGGCAATCCAGGCTTCAAATTCACAGCTTCATGCTGTGACCTCTCTATTAGGCCTCCATTCAGGGACACCTCTGACATATGCCTGGCCTCAGCAGCTTTATTCTATCACACCTTTCTTCTATTCTTAACTCTAAACACAGAACTACATGGCCAAGTTCTGCTGCTTACAGAGACTGGACATGGCCCTCTCAATCAATTACATCTTCAACAGCTTTCTGTCTTTCACTGCCTAAGCTTGGCCTGAAACTTGCTCTGTCGACCAGGCTGACCTCAAACTCAGACATCCTCCAGCCTCTGCCTCCTGAGTGCTGGGATTAAAGGTGTTCCCTACCATACCCAGCTTTAAGGTTTTCTTTAATTCCTTTTCACAAGCTGGAAATTTAGCTGAGTGGGATCTTGCCCTGAGGTCACCACTCCTTATATTTCATTTCTTAATCAGTTTATCTCTTTGAATACAGGACTTGGCTCCATTTCAATTCCTGGTGCTTTTTTTTTCTCCCCCAAATTTACATTTTTTATTTACCCTAATCAGCTTCCTCCTTTTCATTATAAATCTTTATAAGCATGACCACTAGCAACCACATGACAGAGTCTATACTAGGCTGTTTTAAGATTTCTTCTGCCAGTGGAACTAATCCAAAACTCTTCACTTTAGCCTCAGACAGTCTCTTCAGACAAGGGCAAAAGGCAGATACTTTCTTCACTACTTAAGTGAGCCCTTGCCCCCCGCCAGTTCAAATAACTCTTAGCTAGCACCTCTGCCTTCCATGCTCCTACTGGCATGGTCCCTTAAGCAATGCTTAAAGCATTCCACTGCTTTTCTAACCCAAAGTACCAAAGTCCTTATTACTCCAAACAAACACATGGTCAGGCCTAACACAGCAATACCCAACTCCTGATACCAACTTCTGTCTTAGTTAGGGTTTTCATTGCTGTGAAGAAATACCATGACCATGGCAACTCTTATAACATTTAATTGGGATAGCTCACTTATAGTTTCAGAGGTCCAGTCCATTATCATGATGGGGAGCATGGAGGCATGCTGACAAATGTAGTGCTGGAGCTGAAATTGCAGGCAACAGGAAGTCAACTGAGACACTGGGCAGAATCCTTAGCATAGGAAACCTCAAAGCTCACCCCTACAGTGACACACTCCCTCCAACAAGGCCATACCCACTCCAACAAAGCCACATCTCCTAATAGTGTCACTCCCTATGAGATCATGGGGCCCGATTACATTCAAACTACCACAGCAGGCCCTCCACACTCCTTCAGAGCCCCAGACATAGAAAGTTTCACATTGACCTCCAAAGCACTAGATAGAGTATTATAATTTGCAACAGGAAATAAACAGGGGAATAGGGGTATAAAGTGGTCTTTGGACACAGCAACCATTCTGTATAGAAGAACATACCTACTTAACTTATTTAAACTACGGAGGCACATATACATGCCACAACATGTATGTGAAGGGCAGATGACAACTTGGTTTTATCTTGCCACTATGTGGGTCCCAGGATCAAATTTACATCCAGGAAGGGAGGGAGGAATGAAGAGAGGAGAAAGAAGAGAGGAGAGGAGAGGAGGGGAAGGGAGGGGAGGGGAGGGGAGGGGAGGGGAGGGAGGAGAGGAGAGGAGAGGAGAGGAGAGGGGAGGGGAGGGGAGGACGAGAGAAGGCTCCTGTGACCCATTTCCTCTAATTAGGCCCATCTGCTGACAGGGGAGTGCGCTTTGACCCATTCACTTTTCAATAGTGCTGTCACTACCTGGAGACCAAGCAAGTCTTCATACATGAATTTGGGGAGATAATTTTCATCTAAATAATAACATCCCTAAATTTATTTTTTTTTAGTTTAATAAAGTCCAATTTCAATTTTCAGAAAGTTTTTCCTTATTTTTTTAATCTCATTTTAAAATTAAATTGAAAGTCACAGTCATATGAAACCTTGTAGTGAGTTGGATGATTAATGCTGTGAGAAGGGAAGGTTTATTTAAAGCTACAGTAATTAAGGCAACATTGCTTTCCCAGAGCAACAAATAACCAAATACATCAGAAAAAAAAGTTGAGGAACAAACCCTGCACATTCAATCTCAGAAGAGCGCATTTGGTCAGTTGGTTATCCACACTGAAAAATAAATGAATCTGGACCACATAGAAACCAAAGTTTTAATAAATAAGTTTTGGATTACTTACCTAATTGTGAAAAATGAAACTGTCACACTCCAAGAGGTTCACATAGAAGGCCAACTTGATGATTAGAGGTAGATAAAGATTTCTAAATGAGGATGCAGAAAGCAGTTGCTGATGCAGAAGGACTGCCGTACAGAAGTGCATAAAAGTTAAGTGCACTATTTGGTCAAAGGCACACATCAGACATGTAAAGAAAGTCAGAGTGGAAGAGAAAATGTTTCTCTATGTAAAGTGACAACACTTGGTTTAGATGTATGAAGAACTAAATGCAGTTAAAAAAGGGGAGAGAGATAAACTAATATAAAAATGGGTGAAATATTAAGCATATATTCCAGAAAATGGAATCCCCAAATGACAAATAAGTACTAGAAAATATGCATGTCATTTGTGTGAAAAATACTACCTATCACAGTTTAACAGTACTGTGTCTCTATCAGAATAACGGAAATGTGAAAGATTGGCAATGTCAACCCCAGGGAATGCCTGGAGTGAAAGAAATCCTCATATATAGTCAATGAGGATTTAATTAGCAAAAACATGTTTTGGGAAAATGTCACAAATAGTCAAAGCTAGACATGCACTTAAATAGAAAATGCAGCATTTTTTCTTTAATTTAAGGGTTTTTTTTTTTTTTTGCTTGTTCTTGTCATTATATTATGAAAGTTTTATTTGGGGTTTTTAAAAATCAATATTATGCCATCCTTTTATTTCTGGTATGTTTTAATTTTCATTATTTTTTAACTTTTATTGATTCTAGAGGATTTTCACATCATGCATTCCTATTCCACTTAACTCCCCATGTCCTCGAATTTGTCCTCTGCCCTTCCAACCTCCCCACCTCCCCCACATAAACCCTAATTTAAAAGAAAACCAAAAAAACCAAACAAAACTAAGAAACAAAACAAAAACAAAATTTTTTCCTTTTATTTAACTTACAATACCATTCAGTTCTACATATCAGCCACGGGTTCCCCTGTTCTTCCCCCCTCCCATCCCCTCCCCTTCCCCCCAGCCCACTCCCCATTCCCACCTCCTCCAGGGCAAAGCCTCCCCCGAGGACTGAGGTCGACCTGATAGACTCAGTCCAGGCAGGTCCAGTCCCCTCCTCCCAGACTGAACCAAGCGTCCCTGCATAAGCCCCAGGTTTCAAACAGCTAACTCATGCAACGAGCCCAGGACCTGGTACCACTGCCTAGATGCCTCCCAAACAGATCAAGCCAATCAACTGTCTCACCTATTCAGAGGACCTGATCCAGTTGGGGGGCCCTCAGCCTTTGGTTCATAGTTCATGTGTTTCCATTCATTTGACTATTTGTTCCTGTGCCAAACAAAACTAAGAAACAAAACAAAAACAAAATTTTTTTAAAAAGAACAAGAATCTTGTCATGGAAGCTGTGCTGTGGCCAGTTAAAACACACAGTTTACCCTTTAGTTTGTTTATGTTTACTTGCAAGTGTTCATTTCAGGAGTCATTGCTCTAGCTGGAGGTCTCTGGTTTCTGCTACATCCCCGATAATGGGCTCTCACTGGGGCTTCTCATGGATATCCTGTTGTCCTGTGTCGTGGAGAGCCTGCTGGTTTGGATCTGTCAGTTCATCCTCTTCATATGCTCCAACAGTTCCTAGATTTGGTGGATGCTGGGATGAGCCAACTCATAGCTCTTGTTCTGGCCCTGGGTGGTAGCTGGGTTGCTCAACCTGCTAGATTTCATTTATCATCACTACCAGGGAGAGCCCTCCCACACTGCCGTGGCTAGCTCACCCAATGCAGTCTATAGCAAGGAGTGGAGCCAGTTCTTCTCTTAGGGCTCTGAGATCCAGGTCCCCTTTACTCATGTCACCAGGGCCAGCTCTACTGTTTTGCCCAGGAAAGGTGTAGGGACTTCTCTCCCAATTGCCATAGGGGGCATATGAGAGGTCAGTGAGGTCAGCTCTCCTGCTCTGTCACCCTCAGAGCTGGCTTACCTGTGTCCCCAACTACAGGCTCAGCTCTAGTGTGTTTCCCTGGTGAGGTACATGCCATCTCTATGGCGAGTGATGGAGTCATCTTTCCTGAGTGTGGGGGAAAGTTCTTCCCCTAAGGGCAGGACCAGCCATCCCAGGACTAGTGAAGGGTGGGGCCAGCTCAGCACAGCTTGGTTCCAATGAGCCCTGTGCTAACATGGGCTGTGAACATTACCACAGATCCCAGATGCAATAGGACCACAGATCCAGACATGACCCTTGGCAGCAGCTCAGGTCTGGATGCTACTACTACCACGGCCCTGGTGGAAACATAGGCCACTCGGATCAGCACAGGCCTGGTCGCAACATGGCCCTGGCCCTCTGGCACCTACATGGCACTAGATGGCTGGTTAGACTCTGGGCATCCACAGAACCCTTGTCAGCAACTGGAGCCATAGACACAAACCCAGTGCCCAGCCTCCACAGGGCCACGGACCCAGACATGGCCCTAGGCAGCACCTGTGCCTGGACATTTCCATGGCTCCCAGTGGCAGCACTGGTCACCCAGATCAGCATTGCCCGGGGCGTGGCATGGTCCTCAGACATGGTCTGAGGTGACCAACCAGACTACAGCCATCTGCATGACCCTTGGTGACACCAGGAGTTCTGGACATCAACTCAGCCCCTGGCTGCTGTAGGGCCAGAAACCCAGACAGCCCTCTGCAGCAGCCCTGGTCCAGATGACACCATGGCCCAGGTGACAGTGCAGGTCCCTCATATCAGGATGTCTCTGGTGGCAGCATGTGATACATGAGATGCTAATTGATCTTAACAATAAAAACCCAAAGTCTAATTGATCTTAACAATAAAAACCCAAAGTCAGATATCGAGGGTGAAGGCTAAAAGATCAGAGAAGAGAGCAGCCAGCCACTAGAAACTTCTTACCGCTACCAAATCTCACCCTGAATGGGCTAGATCCTGTATCCACTTGACTTACATTCCTGTCTCTACCTCCCTAGTGCTGGGATTAAAGGCATGAGCCTCCCATGTGCATGCACCACCACCACCACCCATCTCTGTTTCTCTTTTATGTTGGTTCAATTTCATATAGCCCAGGATAGCCTTGAACTCCTGATCTTCCTTCTTTCTCCCAAGTGCTGGGATTAAAGGTGTGTGCCATCACTGTCTGACCTCTATGGTTAACTAGTGGCTACCTCTGCCCTCTGATCTCCAGGCAAGCTTTATTTGTCAGAACACAAGCAAAATATCATACAACAAGCATGGCCCTCAGACACCCTCATGGCCACAGGCTTTGGCCCAGACCCCAGTCATCTATATGGTCTTTGGTAGCATCATGGGCTATGGACATCAATACAGACACTGGTTGTGGTAGGGCCATGGCACTAGCCCGGGTGTCACCATTGTACCAGACAGTAGCAGAGCCCACCAGGACCAGCATGGCCCTCACAGCAGTGTGGCCCTTGGACACCAACATGGTCTCAGCATTGGCATGGTCTTCGATGGTCTCAAGTGCCATAGACACCAACACAGATCCTGGATGAGGCAAGGCCATGGACCTAAAGATATGGCCCTCAGCCACAGTCCTGGTCCAGACTATACCATGGCCACAGTTGATAGCCCTGACCACCCAAATCAGCCTGGCCCCAGAAGTGGCACAGTCCTCAGACACCATGATCACAGATTTCGGCACAGACCTCGGGCATCCACATGGACCCTGGTGGCAACATGGGCAAGGGACATCAACACAGACCCTTTGTGTCTTTGCCATGACCCCAATGGCAGCCTGTAGATGGATTTTTCTTCTTTGGACCACCAGCTCACAAATAATGACACAGAGACTTATTATTAGGAAAGCTCAGCCTTGTCTTAGGCTTGTCCCACTAGCTCTAATAATTTAAGTTAACCTGCTCTTATTAATCTATGTTTACTATGTGGCTTTTTAACCTTCCCTTCATTCTGTATGTCCCGCTCCCTCCATGTCTCCTTGGCATCTCTTCTGTGCCTCCATCACCTCCTCCTCTTCCTATTGGCCGTTCAGCTTTTTATTAAATGAATCACAGAAACACACCTTCACACAGTGTACAAATAACCCACAACAGCTGCCCTTGCTGGCGACAGAATTCAGACATTTACCCAGGTCCCCTCAGCTGCTCCAGGGCCTCGGATCAAGACCTGGTCCTTAGTCATAGGCCAGGCTCAGGCACCTCCTGAGTCAGCTGGCCATTCACTTCAGCCGGTTCCTCACCACCCCCACCTCTCCAGATCTCCCTCTCTCCCCAGCCCACAAACCGTTCCGCCTCTCCTGTGTTTCCACCTACCTACCCTATGCTCTTTCACCACAGTGGTGCCCAACCACCCAGCACCTGGGAGCTTGCTTGGTTGGGTCTAGGTGCCGGATGGCACTTGGTTGAGACCTGTCCCCGACAGCCTCATGGCACAGCACGGAGCTGTTGCTGCATTTTGACCCCAGGCTGGAGTCCCCAGGCAGTTCCTAATTGAGTCCTGCCACCACCAGCAGCATGGCATGGTGGGGAGCTGTTGCTGTGTCGAGGCCAGAAACTAGGGTCCCTTGGTAGCTCCCGTTTATTTGTTCGTTTGTTTGTTGCAGATTTATTTTATTTTTATACTTATGAGTGTTTGCTTGCTTTTATCCACCCATACATACCATGTGTATGCAGTGCCTATGGTGGTCAGAAGAGGGCATCAGATACCCTGGAACTGAAATTATAAAGATAACTATCAGCTGTCATGGGGATGCTGGGAATTAAACCCAGGTCCTCTGGAAGAGAAGCCAGTGCTCTTAACCACTGATCCATCTCTCTAGCCCCCAGTGCAGTAATTCTAATACTAGATAATTGAAATAGGGAGATGCATGGGACAAAGCATCTCCTCCCCATCCCACCTTCTCTCTCTCTCTCTCTCTCTCTCGCTCTCTCTCTCTCTCTCTCTCTCTCTCTCTCTCTCTCTCTCTCTCTCTCTCTGTGTGTGTGTGTGTGTGTGTGTGATTGTCTTCATTCCTGCAGTGATGTTTATAGTTAGTAGTAAATTTCAGGATAATTTGTGTTACACAAAAGTAGACCTCTAAATTTAAAAAGATAAAATAATTCCATAGTGACTATTTCAAAAGGAGTCCATCAGTAGGGGCTCCAGTGTGTTAAAGGTCCCTCAGAATGGTTGCATTGGTTATGAAGAAAATATTGAGAGGTGTGTTATACACAACTGAATTGTCATGGTACAAGACACATTGCCTGAAGATCCCGGAGATAGTTCAGAAATGATTGGACACACTAGGTTAAAAATTTCAGTCATGAGTATGTGGACTCATGACTTAAAAGATGGGCAAGCAGTAACTTCCCCAAAGTGTACTTTTAACAAAATCAGAGGAATGTCTCTTGAGGGAAACGGGACTTTATAATCTATTTTCATGTTCCTGCTTAGTGAACTCTAAACTGACATTTTAATGTCTCCAGTCTAGATGAGAATTCAAAGAGATGGGTGACTACAAAGAAATTCCTAAGGAAAGGGGTGAGGTTGAGTTGTTTTCTAATCCCAAGAAAAATTAAGAACAAAAATAATGGAAAGTAATGGAAGCCTAACAAGTAGGGCATAATTGGCCTGTAGAGATTTTATCTCTAAGGAGGGAAGTTCCTTCTTCAAAAACAGCCCTCACCTGCACCTGGGCAATGTTCATGTCTTGCAGATGGTGGCATGGAGCCAAGGTTTCCATATTATGCAGCCTCTCTCAGCTTTCTGAAGTCTCTGATGGTTGGACTGAAATTGGTTACTAAAGAGCTATATAGGTCAAGCTCTGATGGCCTACTTGAAGAAAAAGACACATTCTGTGTAACCAAAGTGAGGAATAGGTCCTCTCAGATAGGTCTGAGACCACCAGGCCTAAGACTTTGATCATCTACACAGGAAACAGACTCTGCTGACATAGGATGTTTTTGGATCTGCTGAAAGGGAGCACAGGTTCAACTCTGCCCTTTTTGCTGGGGAAAGAGAAGGATAGCATTGGAGGAAGGAAAGACAGGGTTATATCCTTCTAACGAGTCCTTAGCCAAGAAGGGCAGTGGGAGGATAATATGATGGATGAAAACAATACCTGAGGACTTCCAGCCATGGATCCCAGCACAGGTTTGAGACACCCTGATATTCTACAGTGATGCTGTCCAGAGGCTGTTTCATCTGAACAATGGACTCCATGTTTCATAGCTGTACAAGTGTACAAGTAAGGAAGTAGCGAGGAGGGTGCTTTAGGTGAGCAGATAACCTATCTGGTTGAGACAACTGTGTATGTGTTTCACGTTTCTTCTGAAAAGGTGGAGTAATATGAGAGATTGAAGAGGCTTTTCCCAGTACATGGGACTTTTGGAAACCACTGTGACTTTAATGAAGTGTGAACACAAGGTTACTAAGAGCTCCCGGGGGCTTTTCTGAACACAGAATGCTTAAGGTTTCAGAAATACAAGAACATCATAAGATTAGGTTTTGGGGCTGTAGCAGACCAGTTAGATTGCTATCCTCTAAGTGCTTCAATTATAGTCCAGAGAGAACGGGAAAGCTCTAGAGAAGATAGGTTTCTGAGGCACTGAAACATCTGAAAGTTTCAGGGAGAATTAGAACAAAGGATCTGGGTATCCTGGAGAATACCCACAATCTCTGATTAGACAGGGAGACGGAGGTGTGATTCCAGCCTGGAATATATAATTGTGTGTGTGTGTGTGTGTGTGTTATCTGCCTATCACCTATAATAAGGTAATACCACTGAATAAGAATCATACTGCTTTCCAAGTGTGCTCAGGACTGAGTGTGGTGGACTTTGGGTAAATAAGCTTGGAAAATTTAACTTGGGGAGCAAAGTGTCCTTGGGCATTTGCATATGCACCTTTCATCTGTGAATAAATTAAGGTGGACTAAACATTACTTATTATAGTTATATAACTACCAGTGAGAGACAGGGAAGGGGAGAGTTGAGAGAGAAAGAAGAAAGGAAGCATAAGATGCAGATAAATCAACAATTGTTATCAATAAGCTAATTCAAGTGAGTTTTTGTCCATCTCTCCTAGTTACTCTATCAATCCTAACTCTTAGTAGTTAGGAAACATAAATACAGTCAGTAGGAACGTACTGCCAGATTTCTGTGCTCCTGTGGTTATAAGTAATATTTGTGGCAGGTATTAGATATTACATTTATGAGAGAAGCTAGCTAATGCATTTCTGAATTGGACTTGTGTCTTCACAGATACACTCTACTGATAATCTCTTCTTTGCCACTCTTATGGAGGAAGAACAGAACATTGGGAATTGTTCCCTTGTGTTTCTAAACAATAGAGACAATCATGTGAAGATTTTAAAGATGGGGCAGGGTCATATAGGTTTTACTTTTAAATTTTTTTACTAACTCTGAAATGGCATTTTTGATATTTCCTTGCAACTCAAAAAATCTTTTCACATTTTCTATTTTCAAAGTTAAAACTCAAAATTCTTGAGTAGATGAAGATGAAAATTGAACACCATATTTTTTTTGAGCTGGAGAACTCAGCAATAAAAAGGTAAATTAATAGAAGAGTGTTCATAACTGCTAAACTATCTCAGTGTGGGTGCTGGGAAATTGACATTCAACAAAGTCACAAACTCTATGTTTAAAAATTGGGTGTAAAAGAGAGAGTAAAGTTTGATGGTTGCATTTTTAAATTGAAACATTCAAACATTTTAATAAATTCTCCACTTAAGGGAGGTTCTAAGAAGAGTTTTGGTTATGATCTGATATTTTTTGATATATAACTTGGACTTAGTTCTCAGGGAGTTAATGGGCAAGGAAAACCAGACATGGGTGAGTGAGTTCTTCCTCCTGGGTTGTCAAGTGACTGGGGGACTCAAGTCTCCTTGTTTGTGCTATTCCTGGCCATGTACTTGCTGACTGTTCTGGGGAACCTCATCATCATCATCCTCATCTTGCTGGACAGCAGGCTCCATATACCTATGTACTTCTTTCTCGGCATCCTGTCATTTGTGGACATCTGTTACACCAACAGCACAGTCCCCCAGATGCTCATTCACTTACTGTCAGCCTGGAAGTCCATCTCGTTCCACAGATGTGTGCTGCAGCTGTATATCTCTCTAGTAATGGGCAACATAGAGTTTTTCCTGCTAAGTGCCATGGCCTATGACCGCTACGTGGCTGTGTGTCACCCTCTGCACTACATGGTCATTATGCATGGAGGGCTATGCCTGGGGCTGGCTTCAGCCTGCGTGGTTGTTGCTCTCACAAATTCGCTAATGCAGACGGTCATGATCTTCCAGTTACCCTTCTGTCATAAGGTCATCAATCACTTTGCCTGTGAGATACTGGCTATGCTGAGGCTGGTTTGTGTGGACATCTCCCTCAACAAAGTCATGGTGGCCATTTCAGGATTTCTGGTGATCATACTTCCCTGCACCCTGGTGCTCTTTTCCTACGCTCACATTGTTGCTGCCATTCTGCGTATTCGCTCGTCCCAGGGACGACGCAAAGCCTTTGGGACTTGTGCCTCTCACCTTACGGTGGTTTCTATGTGCTTTGGAACAGCCTTCTTTACATACATGAGGCCTGTGGGCAGATCCTCAGAAGAACAGGAGAAGATGGTTTCTCTTTTCTATGCTGTTGTGACTCCAATGCTCAATCCCCTCATCTATAGCTTAAGGAACAATGACGTGATTGGGGCTTTGAAAAGAGCTTTGGAGAAACTTAAGGGAAAAAATAGATGAAAAGGATTTCTTCTTCTCTCCAATAGTCTAATAAAACACATTCCAGACAAATAGGAAATGACCTATATGCACTCTCTTCCTAAATTTTCTTTCAGGTGGATTATAATTTTGAAACATGTTATAGTTTTAACTATGCATTGATAAATCAAAAGCAAAAAAATCAGAAATAGACAAAAGTACCCTTCATTATTGGTCAAGATTCTGGTTCTACTCAGCAAGTAGACTGTAAGCTTTATGGGGTAATGGTATATGGATTTTACCATGTGTGTTTCCTGCACATTAGAAATGCTACTGACTGGCTGGTTGCACAGTTCATCATTTAATATATTCTTTCCTATTTCAGTTGTATTTTCTAAACAAGTATAAAGGAGATACTTCAGGAGTTTTTTGGGGGCGGGTATTACAAAATAAGTGGTTTATTAAAGTCTCAGGTAGGACATGAACATGACCTCCTCATTTAACAAAGAAGTTATGAGAAATTGTTATATGCTAGGAGAGCAAGAGTCTCTAAGAGTGCAGCCCCTGGTAAGTGAAACATGCTCCGGTGGAAGGCCACATATCCAAGAATAAATGGACAGCATAAATTGTGCTTGAGTAGGATTACAAAACAACAAAAAGAAGACACAAAATTTGGCTGGTGAAAAGAGGGGCTGGGGCTGGGAAGAGTTGGGGGAGGGGTGGGTATGATTAAAATATGTGATACAAAATTTTCAACAAACTAATAAAAATTATAGTAAATTTGAGGAACATATTTAGTAGCCAAGACTCCTCAGTTCTACAGACATTTTCTTTTGTACAATTCCTTTGTTAATTTTTAGGAATTAACCAATTGTTTTTATTGCATTTATTTACATTTCTCTCTTGCCATTTGGAAAACTATTCTAATGTGGTTACTGTAGGATTTGTGTTTGGAATAGCATATATATAAGTTAATATTTCTTTTTATGCATTAGCTTCTTATGCTTAGCTTTATATTTTACAATTTATAAATAGTTCTAGTCAAATGGTATAACTATCTAGGTTAACCCACGGTATTTCTATTATTCCAACTCTCATTCTTGGTAATATCACTCAACTTACTAACACCATGACATTATTGACTTAAGCCCTTATGTGAAAATTTCCCTGGGGCACACATAGGAAATAAAGTTGCTAGAATCCAGGATGGGATTTTATGTCTGCACCTTTGCTTCAGTGTATGTGTTCTTTATACATGCTCAACCTCACCAACACTTAGCATGTTTTGAACTTTTTAAGAAAGACTTATTTATTACTGATTGCTCCTCTCCCTTGGCAGCTTGCATAATACCCTCCAAATTAGGAGAGCCAGTTTTGCAGTGAGGAGATATCTAAGTCAATTCCAGCTAGACACTTCTATGACCTGTGTCTGGAGTGTGTGGTATCTTCAGTGATAGGATCTTACCTTCAAGCTCTAGGAGGCAACAAAGCCTTTATTATTTTGGGAGTCTCTTTCATTCTCCTGAACAAAAAAAAATCCAATGGCAGTTACCCATCTCACCCCCAGATGAAGAGCTACAAGTTCTCAATATCTGCTTAAAGAAAGAGAATCAGTCTCCTTAAAAGACAAGGTCCTGGCCAATAACAACTGGTCTTTTATGTACTTAACTTCATCCTCCTCTTCCTTTCTCTCCCCAGAATCCCATATGTTTCTCTTGCCTAGCTATTGGCTGTTCAGCTTTTTATTACACCAATTACAGCAATATATCTTCACATAGTGAACAAATATCCTACAACATTTCCCCCCTTTTGTCTAAATAAAAAGGAAAGGTTTTAACTCTAACATAATAAAACTATGTGCAATAAGAACAATTATAAGGTAAGAATTGCATGTACACTGCCCAGTCTATCTGTATTTGGCAGATTCAGAGAAAATATTCCATTATCTATCCTATCTTGGTTAGTCCAAAGTTTTGCACCTAATTTGCTTTTTGTCCTAACTTGTATCATCATCCTAAAAATATCTTTTTAGAGCTTAAAGCATCTTAGATAAACAGCTTGAGCTTTTACATTTCTCTTCCTTATGAACTTTACATCTCTTATGTAAGTTTTTTTCCCTGTATTTAGTAACAGGGAAAACAGTCACTATAACTATCTGGTCTTCAACACCATCAAAGACCCAAGAAGGATATAATATTACCTGAGTAAACAGGAAGTGCAGAGCAGGCCACTACCCTGTGTATCTAAAAAATTCTTGAGATTATCATCCACCTCTGGCTCTTATAATCTTTATATTCCCTCTTTCATGAAGATCCCAAAGTCTTGGAGGGAGAGGTAGAATAAACATGTTTCAGTCAGAGATGATTACTTCAGTCTTTTTCTCTGTATATTGACCAGTTGAGGGTCTTTGTGTTAACTGTCATCAGTGACAAGAAGATTCTCTGATAGGGACTGAGAGAGGCACTGATCTATAGTTTAAGCAATATCATTATGAATCATTTTAATATTGTGTACATTTAGTAAAATAAAGTATTGGGTTGTTTTTCCCTTGACATCTATGATCTGTCTATCCATTAGTTCTTGGTTCCTTTAACAATGTCAGGTATGAGTTCCATCTCATGAAGTGGGCTTAAATAAAATCAGAAAGTAATTGGTTACTCCCATTATGTCCATGCCATTATTGCACCAGTGAGTCTGTCTTATCTGGCTAGTGATTGTTATAGTTTCAGGGTTCACAGTTGGATGAGAGAGACAGAGAATATTAGTTTTCTCCTATGGCACCTTCCATCACTATGAAAGCTAGCAAATAGGAATGAAGCTTCCAGGTGAAAAACCAGCTTGATTTCATCATGTTCTGTGACTCAAGTATGTGATATAATTAGCAAAAAGGTCTTACCATCAAGTCTGGAAGATAGTCATGAGAAATGGCAATGGTCTATGATGGTTGGGTTTTATGTGACCCCCATTGGACAACAATTCAAAAAGAAGTTACTCATTCCTGTTACTGAGTTTTTGTTAGCTGGTATGAGGTGTCTAGTTGGGGTATTATCTCACCATTGTAGAATAACTCCATTGAACTTCATTTTTAATATATATATTATTAGGTAGTTTCTATATTAGTTTTCCATATTTATCTTCAGAAAGGCCTTTAATGTTAGTTAACCACTCCATATGCCCTCCTTTACCCTGCCCTCCCATCTATCACACTTCTCATCAGTCACTGCACCTTATAGTATTGCTAGCACAGTTGTGGCTTTTTATCTGGAAACTTCAGTTAGCCACCATTAAACAAGAGTTACAACACAGTTTTTATTCATTAAAAGAGTAAGCTTTTCATTAAAAAAAAAGTCAAGAATATTTCCCCTCATATCTCGCCTATCCCTGTTCTCCTTTTATGCCATCTTTCCTTTAGCCAGTTTTTCTTCTACATCTACATCATCTATACATGCATGATTTTGTGTATTTGTGGAAGCTCTAGGGGCCATAACTTATAGAAAACATGTATTTATCTTTCTGAGACTGGACTTCAGGGTTAGTTTACTTCATATGGTTATCTCCTATTGCATCCACTTTCCTGCAAATGATAGGAACATTCAATGAGTGAAGAAGTACATTATTCATACATACCACATTCTTCTTGTCCATGTCTCTGTTGATCAACACCTAGGTTGGTTCTATAGCTTAGTGACTGTGAATAGTGCTGCAATGAGCATTGACATGCAAGTTTCTCAGTGATATGTTGACTTGGATTCTCTTAGAAAATACCCAAGAGTATTACATCTAGGTCATATGGAATATCTTTTGATATTTTTTTAAGAAAACTCCAGTTTCATAGTGTCTGCATTATTACCCATTCTTACCACCAGTGTATAAGGTTTCCCTCTTTCCACATCCTAGTCAATATTTGCTATACAATTTTTTAATGACTGTCATTTTAACTGGGGAGAGATGGAATCTCAATGTAGTTTCAATCTGCATTTTTCTGATGGATAGTGGTTGACTATTTTTTGTATGTTTATTGGCTATTTGCATTCAATCATTTGAGAACTGTCTGTTAATTACATCAGCCCATTTATTAATTACATTGTTTGATTTCCTTTTAATTTTTGAGAAATTCTTTGTGTATTCTAGTTATTAATTCTATGTGTGATATAGAGCTAGAAATTATTTTAATCCCACTTTGGAGCCTCTCACTTTACTTAATTAATGGCTTGGTTTTCTCTATAGAAGCTTTGTAATTTCATGAGGCCCCTTTTATTAATTTGGAAATGGTGAGACATTTTTCTTTTTCTTTCCCCCATCTGCTTCCTTTCCCTTTGGTCTCTTCTCCTTCCTTCTCTTTTCATGACTCTGGGCTGACTGACAGTCTTACTTGTGTCTCTTTCTCCAGATTCAGCACTAGAGCAATGTCTTCTCTATGCAGACTATATTTTATCTTTATAATAAGTTCTGGAGAATGGATCTTGGACCTCTGGCCAAGGGTGAGTGGCCTTGTCCTCACTTTCAAAATTTGAGACTTCCTGGCACAATCCTAGTTTGCAGTACCTACCATGGAAGCCTCCACTCTTTTAGGGAAGAAGAAGGACAAAAGGCTTCTCAGTTCCATGACTTTAATTGCACAGAACTTACCATCTTCACTAGAGTATATCACATAAGCTTGTCGCATTTTGATTATAAATTCAGGGAAGTAAAGTTTGCAACTTTTGAAATAAAATGGTCTGTCTTCCCTAAAGAACAGGCAAGGACCAATATTATAAGAAAGTTGATGAATGTCATGATAGAATCCCAAACATAAAGGGCAGACCAAGAGTATACAATATATTAAGAGGGATAAGAATAAAATGATCTATGGTCTACTCTCACATTATCGAGTTATGTACAGAGAACAGATAGGTGGCCTCCTGAGTTCCCTGAACTGGACCTTTTGGACAAAGCAGAGTGGAGATGGTTGAGCTGGAATGAGGAAGTAGAAGTTTATTCACACCTCCATCCTCATCAACTGGGATAGACTATGAACCATCTAAAGTGAAAACACTCAGAACAGGGGTTGGTCCCTTGAGAAATTAAATTTTGGCAAGTCCCTTGCCTTGCTCCAGGGACAAAGAGAACAAACTTCTTTTTGCAAAGTGAAATACTTAGGGTGTTAGGGTGCAGAAGTTGACAGATACAGGAGGAGGAGAAAGAAAAGATGTCTAATGAACAAAGCATAATTGGCCCCTAGGGATTTCCATCCTAAAATTTGAGAAAGTTACCTGTTCCAAAGTCACTGTCTTCAAATTCCAAACATTTTCAGCTTTGCCACCCTTCAAAGGCATAGGGCAGCCTGATGAGCTCTGCAAAGGTAAGTTGGGCAATTTTTATTTCTTTAACAGTCATTTAATACCATGACTCACAAAACTAGTTTGCTGAAACCCATAGCCTTCTCTCCATTCAACCCTGGAAGTATGGTGTCTTGTTAGAACAGCCCCAAGTCAAGACTGGTCCTCAGAAGCTAGATACTCATTCTTCAAGTCAGGAAGAAGTGCTTGCCAGTGAGGTAATGGTTCCCGGACTGTGATAGGTTTGAGCCTCTTAATAGCCAATTCTCTCTAAAAATGTTTCCTACAACTGCCCAGTCCAGAGCTGATCAGAATGCCATGTAGCTCCTCTAGGAACAGTGTCCACCTTTTTAGGTCAAAAGTGCTGCATAGCTGGTATGGATTTTAAAATATTCTTACAGTTTCAAGGTTATTTTCACTTAATAATAATAATTATAATTATTAATTAATTAATTTTATATTTTATAATTATAATTATATTATTAATTAATAAATAATTATTATAACATGTTTAAACTTTGGGAGAGAGATAATTTTTTATCAAGCTTGATTTAATATGTATGAAAGCAGATCTTTTGCCATTTTAGGGGAACACTTGATTTTGCATAAGTCATCAATCCAATGGAAAGAGTATTTTTAAGTAGAGAAAGACACAAAGCCTGTTATGGTAGCATTAAAATAACAGAGGCTTGTCCTTAAAGTGCCTGCCAAGATTGAAGTCCTTAAAGTTCCTCAAGAATGAAGACATGAGTTTTAGTCCAGAGATCTACATATTTTCCTAAGATGGGTTTCATGGTCCATACTTGTAATCCTAGTGCTTGGGAAGCAGAGGCAAGTGGCTGCTGGGGTAGCTCACTGGCCAGCCTAACATAGTTGAGGAACTCCAGGTTTTAGTGACAAACTGTGAAAAACATAAGTGGAGCTTCACTGGAGGACCAAAAACTGAGGCTGCTTTCTGGCCTACTCAAACATATAAACACACACCAACATGCATATGTGCACACATACGCATAAGAACTGTATGTATTTCTATTTGAAATAGAATGTGGTTCAGTCACTATTATGACTGTATTCTACTTAATGCTTATTCTTTAAGTATTCTGGGACAAAAATGGAACAAGATGATAATGTAACAGCTGGACAGATGCTGGGCAGTGTGGTGGGGGCAATGGCCATAGAGGCAGTGACTGAAGCTTATTTTTTACTCACACCCTCCTCTGTCCTTTGCCTTATATTCCCTGTGTGTTTTACTCAGTCTTTCTGCTTTGATCTGTGTTTAGCTTTTTAAAAATCTGACTCCCAAAATTTAAATATGTTATAATAATAATAATATTTATTAAGTGAAAACTCAATCCTCTGCAAGAACAGCAAATGTTTTTGACCTCTGAGCCATCTCTTCAGCTACTGATGAATTCTATCTTTTGGTAGGAAATTTTAGGTTTTCTGTAATGATGGAAAAGAAAAAGAATTTTCATGTGCTCAGTTGATTCTGAAGTTCCCATTATACAAAACTGAGGATCTCTATGCTCACTATATTGAACAGAATTTTCAATGTGATAAACTTAAATTTTAGAAAACTTTCATATAAAGTACTAAACGTAACACATAAAGAACAAACTATGTTTATAAACATAAATAACAAAACTAAAACTATTAGAGATTCTGGTGTATAAAACTGGACTTTAACAATACATAAATAGGTCTGTATCTATCAAGTGACATCCAGATACATTTATTCAAAATTCTCTTAGAGAATAGTTAGGCTTCTCATTTCTCTCATAGGTAGCTTATCAATAATTTCAGTCATTTAGTTATTTGTAGTTACACATCTTCCTTGGTTTTCATAATCACTTTTAAAATGTAAAACATATTTGACCAAATAAAAAAATTACATATGACAGTAGTAAGTAACTGGGAAATACATGTTCACAATTATCCTATTGAGCAAGGACAACGTGGCTTTAAACACAAATTTTCTCCTTTGAAAATGTTTTTGCAATAGCTGGGGAAACATCACTTCTTTGGTAGTTGTTGTAATTTAGCTTTTTAATTATAAGTAGTAGAAACATAAATAATATAAATAAATGAACAATTAACCATTCTTTTTATCTTTTGGTTAATAGATTTTGATCTTCAACGATTTTGTACATGTGCACAATACCTTCGGATAACTGCCTCTATTCCATCTCTTTTGTCTCTCCTATGCCTTCAGCCCTCTTTCCCCTATAGATCTGCTCCCCATATTCATGACTTAGGGTTCTGTTTTGCATGCCACAGAGTTTAACTAGGCTCCTCTGCTTGACCATGGGTTTGGAATTATCCATTAAAGTTTGAGGACTTACCAGTGGGTACTATATTCCCCACCTCCCAGATTCGTTAGTTGCCAGTATTTCAGTGGCATGTGGTAGGGCCCTTGAGCCTCTGTATCCATACCTAACTGGAGGTGGGGTTGACTTGTGTGAGCCCAGTACCAATAGGTACAGCTACTGTGAGTTCCATGGTTACTACGGCTGTGTTATGCTTAGAAAAATGGCATTTCCAGCCCCTTTCCTTATCTTCCAGCTTTTATTTTTACTCTCTACCATCTTTTGCAACATTCCCAAGCCTTAAAAGGGTGGAACAAATATCTTGTTGAAGGCTAAATCATCAATGGTACTTTTTTCTTAACATTTGTGCAGCCATGGGTCAACATTCATCTCCATTCACTGTAAAGAAAGGCTTCTCTGATTAAGGCAGAGAATAGCCTTTGTGGTATCAGCACAGATACTGGAAGGTGGTTTGATGCCCTATTAGTAGCTAAGTAGCAGTAGTAAAGGTCCCTCCTAGGGCCTATGACCTCTTCAGTCATGGGTTGTCCATCAGGTTTATAGTACCAAGCTTGGGTTACCTCTTGTGGAGTGGGCCTCAGATATAACCAGTGTGTGTGTGTGTGTGTGTGTGTGTGTGTGTGTGTGTGTGTGTGGTCCTGTGTATACAAACCTGGGAGCACTGCTGCCTCAGTTATATATGAAGTTTTGGTAGACAGGATTGATGGTTTATTAGAGTAGGTCTAACACACAATACAGGGAGAATTATTGCTATTTCTTTAAATAACAGGCCACAATACACATACTTTTAAAGTTATTTATCCTACAGTGGTACAGTTTATGTTTTATTTTTGTTTTTAAGTATTGTTTCAATCCTACAGCAAAATAGTAAGCAAAAGTAATTTTATTATTTGAACTCCATGGTGGTAGCAATATATACTCATATATTTCTATTTAAGAGGGAGTGAAAGCATTTTAAAATGGCAGAATTGCAGATGTCTGTAGCCATTCTTTCATGAGGGAAAGATAACATAAGGGGAATGGGGAAAACATTCTCACACTAAAGAAATACACTTCAAATCTTTAGATGTAAACTAATGGCCCTAGACAGGTTAGTTGTAATTAATTTTTGGAAAGTTCTCTTGATCACCAAATAGACCTAACAGCAGGTCTCATCACACATATTCTGAAAAAGCTAAGAGAAAGGAGCCATTTGTAAGGAACAAGGCAGTTAGACTAGAAAGATGGATGAGTTTTGTATTAAGCTGTATTTTTTTTTTTTTTTTTGATTTTTTGCTTTTCGAGACAGGGTTTCTCTGTGTAGCTTTGCGCCTTTCCTGGAACTCACTTGGTAGCCCAGGCTGGCCTCGAACTCACAAAGATCCACCTGGCTCTGCCTCCTGAGTGCTGGGATTAAAGGTGTGCAACACCACTGCCCGGCTAAAGATTTATTTATTTATTATGTATACAGCATATGTGACTGCATGCCAGAAGAGGGCACCAGATCTCATTAAGGATGGTTGTGAGCCACCATGTGGTTGCTGGGAATTGAACTCAGAACCTCTGGAAGAGCAGTCAGTGCTCTTAACCTCTGAGCCATCTCTCCAGCTAAGCTGTATTTTGTAGCGTGTTTTCTTTAGCTGTTTATGGATCTTTCAAAAGGGTTAGATTGGCAAGAGTAGATTTATACCTTCATAAGAAAACATTGTAAACATCAGCAACCTTTATTTGGAGGAGTGTTGTCATGACTAAAAAAAATCTCTACCTAGTATAATGAGTTTAGAGTAAATCATCTCTTTTATTTATTATTTTATTTTATAATTAATTTAATTTTACATATCAGCCACCGATTCCCCCATCTTCCCTCCTCCCACCCCCAACCTTCTCCCCAATCCACGCCCCATTCCCACCTCTTCCATGGCAAGGTCTCCCCTGGGGATTCAGCTCAGCCTGGTAGATTCAGTTGAGGAAGGTCCAGTCCTCTCCTCCCTACACCAAAGTTGAGAAAAATGTCTCAGCATAGGCCCTAGGTTCCAAAAAGCCAGCTCATGCACTAAGGACAGGTCCCAGTCCCACTGCTTGTGGGCCTCCTAAATAGTTCAAGCTAATCAACTGTCTCACTTACCCAAAGGGCCTGATCCATTTCCAAGGGGGCTCCTCAGCTATTGGTTCATAGTTCGTGTGTTTCCACTAGTTGGCTATTTGTCCCTGTGCTTTTTCCAATCATGGTCTCAATATTTCTTGCTCATATAATCCCTCCTCTCTCTCGCCAACTTGGACATTTTGTGTTATGACTTTTTTGGCTTTGGTATTTTCTTTGACTGATGAATCCATTTCCTCCATTGTATCCTCGACACCAGAGATCCTTTCTTCCATCTCTTGCATTCTGTCGGTTATGCTTGCATCTGTGTTTCCTGTTTGTTTACTCAGATTTTTTATTTCCAGTATTCCCTCTGTTTGTGTCTTTTTCATTGTTTCTATTCCCCTTTTCAGGTCTTGAACTGTTTCCTTCACCCGTTTCATTGCTTTTCATGGTTTTCTTTAAGGGATTTATTGCTTTCTTCCAACTTTTTATTTGTCTTTCCTCTATTTCTTTATAGATTTCTTTCCATTTTTTGTTTTTCTTTTTCTCAATTTCTTTATTGATTTCCTCCACTTTTTTGTTTATCTTTTCCTCAATTTCATTTTTTTATTTTTTTCTTGAAAGGCCTCTAGTATCTTCATGATGCTACTCTTAGGTTGCTTTCTTCTACCTTGTAATGTTCAGTTCTTGCTGTTGGAGGAGGGCTAGGTTCTGGTGATGCTGTATTGCTCTTTATGTTGTATGTACTTCTGCCTTGACATCTGCCCATCTCCTCGTCTAATAGGTATCAGAGGTGCCTGTGTCTGAGCGAGTTGCTGTTGGTCCACTCTGTGCTTGTTGTGTCTGTGTCTCAGGGGGCCCTTCTGGATCTAATCTCAGCTCTTGGTCTAATTGGAGCAGGCAGCTTCTGTGTCTCAGGGAGCTGCTCTTGGGTCAACCCAAGCTAGTTGATTCTGTGACACACAGATTTGTTCTTAGTCTTATCAGGGCTCTTTTTCCAGTCAGAGCTGACAGATCCTGTGTTTCAGGGAGCCTCTCTTGGTCCAATGATAGGTGGCAGATTCTACTTCTCAGTAAACTACTCTTGGTCTAATGAGGGCTGGCAGATTCTCTGTCTCCCGAGGTTACTTTTGGTCCAATGACAGCTCTTTGTCCAATGAGAGCTCTCTCTCTCTCTCTCTGGGCCAGATGAGAGAGAGCTGGGGATTGGTTTCCAAGCCTTAGGAAGTGGCAGGGGTCTCAGGTGGATGGATGTGGGGGCAGGGCTTGTAGATTGCAGGGTTTGCTGGGGGGTCTTGGAGAAGGGGAACCTTCCCACAGGAGCCCTACCAGCTGGCCCGCAACTGGGGCCAAGTTGGGTGGGTCGAGTAAATCATCTTTTATTGTGTATAAAATGTGGTGGAATTCTTTCTAAAAGTTTAAATGTAAAAAGAAAATATAGCAGACATTTATAAGAAAGGAGTGACCATTGCTATTTTCATAATACTGTGCATTAATATTGAGTACCCTAACCACCTAGCAATGATGTGATATCTAATGAACATTCCAAAAGCTCACAGGCTGAAAGATGTTCACACCATCAAAAGAGACATCTGTGTTGGGAACACCCCTTTGTAGTCACATTGTGACTGGTGGACGCTGTTGGGATATTCACCCTAGTGTACTGTTACAGGACTCCCTTCAAGGCCACAGAACACTATCTTCCTTCCTAGTTAATGGGTCACTTTCTCCCTTTTGTAAAAACAGGAAGGAAATTTCACTGTAGAGTCAAAAGTTGCTAGCAGTGTGAAGTAATATTTCCTTGTTGTTTTGATTGGCATTTCACTAACAGTGATGCCGATTTTCACTTTGTCTGTCTCCTGAGAAAAGCACACTGGGTTCTTAGTAATCACTTGATGATAAGTTCTGGTTACTTTGTGTTTACCTTTGTTTTTGAGTTGCAGAAATTTCTCCGAGGATACTCTGGACACCGACTCCTCACAGGAGATAGTTTACAGGTGTATTTGCCCATTCTGTTGTGCAGGTTGCTTTTGCATTTTGCTTGCTCTCTCCTTTGCTGTACTGAAACTAAATAAGCTGCTAAAAATAAACCATCTAAAAAGTGACACTATTACTTTTGGGTTTGCTTGTTTTTATTACTGTGTTTTTTAGATAGGATCTGACATTATAAGCCAGGATGCCTGGAACTCATCAAATGGCAATCCTTCTGCCTCAGTCCCCAAAGTGTTGATATTACAAGCACGAGCCACTGCAGCTGGTAAACAATATCACTATTTCATATGTTCTCTAGTTAGTGCTGTGTCTTCTACTCTTCTTTCTTCACTGGTGAGAGTGAGTCCTCTTTCCAGTGGAAATGAATTGTGTTATCACTGGGAAAATACTATTGCTCAGTAGGAACATGACATTATTGGACCCTTCATTGAATCCACCTTGAAGGCCTATGGGATTTTTGTTTTGTTTTGGTTTTGCTATTATGTAACACCCAAGTCTTAAAATTGACATTTCAAATTGCAGTGGGTTACCTGGCATGGTGGTATAATGTGGGTGACATAGAGGCTCTCGATTTGACACTATGAAAGTCAAAGTTATACAAAATCAGCTTCATATTGTTCCGTGATTCTATATATAAGAAGATGACTCAAAATATCCCAGGCTTTCTGGATTCATTCTACTGTGGATGCTTCAGAGCTTAGTCTGAGATCTCTACAGAGAAATTCAGTAATAAAAGTTAAATGGAACTGGACATCATCTAGAATTCAGAGACTTATTGTTCACAAAACCTTTCTGACCACAAAGAGAGGAGTGAAATACTATGTATTACTAAATACTAAACCAAGTAAGATTTTGAATCTAAAATTAATTATTTTTTTGGCATTTAAGGTAGGCATTTGGGAGAAGAAATGAAGTTTCAGGAAGATCTCACTTCTTTTTTCCTTAATTTTCAGTGGCACCATTACAGCTTATCATAGTCTTCAGTGTGGATGACCTTAAAATTCAGAAATGTCGGCTTGCCCCATGGTTGGAAAAATACCCTTCCAGTACTGGAATTCATGGACCAGAAATTTGTCAACCAGACATGGGTCAATGAGTTCATCCTATTGGGGTTTCCGGTGACTGGGGCTTTCAGATCTTCCTCTTTGTCCTGATCCTTGCCATGTACCTCATAACTGTTGTGGGGAATTCCCTTATTCTTCTTCTCATCAGGCTGGACAGCAGGCTTCATACACCCATGTACTTCTTCCTTAGTGTCCTATCCATAGTGGACCTTTGCTATGGAAATAGTATTGCTCCACAAATGTTGGCCCACTTGGTTTCAGCCCAAAAGCTCATCCCTTTCCACAGCTGTGTGCTCCAGCTCTATGTCTCCTTGGCATTGGGTGGTTCTGAGTTCTTCCTTCTGGGAGCTATGTCCTATGACCGCTATGTGGCAGTATGCCACCCATTGCATTACACTGTCATCATGGATGGAGGACTGTGCCTGGGGCTGGCTGTCAGTTGCCTGGTGGCTGGTTTCTTGAATTCACTGATGGAGACAATAATCACCTTCCGTCTTCCTCTGTGTCACAATGTCATTAATCACTTCGCCTGTGAGACCCTTGCAGTGCTTCGGCTAGCCTGTGTAGACATTTCTTTCAACAAGGTCATGGTGGCCATCTCGGATTTCTGGTAATCATGCTTCCCTGTGGCCTGGTTCTGTTCTCTTATACTCGTATAGTCATTGCCATTCTGCGCATTCGCTCTACTCAGGGACGTCATAAAGCCTTTGGGACTTGTGCCTCTCACCTCACTGTGGTTTGCATGTGCTTTGGGGCCACAATCTTTACCTACCTAGGGCCACGTTCTGCCTCCTCTGAGGACAAGGAGAAGATGGTGGCTCTGTTCTATGCGGTGGTGGCACCCATGTTGAACCCTGTGATCTACAGCTTGAGAAATAAAGAAGTCATGGCTGCCCTTAGGAAACTTGTAGAGAAATTAAGGTAAAAGAAAGAAGATCTTAAGAAGTTTGTGCCATCTGTGTTCAGAATCAAGCCAGAGATCAGATAAATGTAGGTAGAGCTCCTGTACTTCAATGAGGAAAACTGATTAATACAGTCACATCATTGTGGTCAAAGAAGTTTCTACACATGTCTAATGAGCTTCATCACAGAACATCACTGAACATCTGCGCGTCAGTCACCTATGAGATGCCCCTTACGATCCGGTTCTCTCTGACATACAATGACTTGGAGTCTCCATCCTCCCACTCTGAATTTTGTCAGTTTATTAGTGAGAAGGGAATGAGCCTCAGCTTTCCCAAACACACTGTGCTGTGGATCCTTGTTCTGCCTTTCATTAGCTGTGCTCTCTGGTAAGTTACTGAACTATTTTATGCCAGAAATATTGTGTTTGGCTAAATACAGAAATGTACTTAGTTTCCAGAGTGGCTGCAAACATTGGAGTAATTTGTGTTAAATGCCCTCCCACCATCAGTTACAGGAAAAGTGCACTCTTCTCCCTCAAGTGCCCCAGATTGTTAGCTAATTCAAAGACATACTTACTAACACAGAGCAAGCCACTCTGTTTCACTTTTGAAGTTATGAACGCAAGCAGTTGGACTTCTTGAGATGTAGGCTGAGCTCTGATAATTCTTGCCAAAGAAGAAATTTTTACTTCAGTTATAGTGTGAATACATGACTTTTTTTTTATATATATAACTTCAGTCCTTGTAAGAATGAAGTGGGCTCGCTAGAGTTTGTAATTAGGAATCTTTCTCAGGTAGCTTAAGAAAATTTCTGACAAAAGCACATTACTCCAAAGAATTTATGTTGACTTAATGTTCTATAAAATTTATATTTGAGGAGGCTGGAGAGATGGCTCAGAAGGTCCCTTGCAGAGGTCTGAAGTTCAATTCTCAGCACCCAAGATGCCTTCCAACTTCCTGTAACTCCAGTTCTAAGGCATCCAACAGCCCTTTCTGGGATCCAGGGATACTGTACTCCTATGTACAACACCTCCACTACCACATGTACCCATAATCAAAACTAAAAATAAAATCTTCTAAAAATTGATGTGTGTCTATGTGTTTCTGTATATGGTATAAAAGTATTACTTGGAAAGTCTTTGAACAGGGAAAACATATCAGTACTCCAATGTTTTAGTCAGTAATGTTCATCAAGTCAACCTTATACACAGTGTGTTTGACTAGACACTATGTTTTTGTATATGGGTCCTTATGTGTGTCTGGCTTAAGGAGTAGGGATATGAGCCATGAAACAAAATATGAACATTTGTGACATTAACTTATTTATAACATAACTTTAAGTGATTTGAAGGTTGGAGAAATTTATAGAAAGGTGCATTCACTTTTGCATCAATTTAGGGAAGTAACTTGGAATTCATGCTGAGCTGACTGATATAACCATGCTTTCTTTTAATTCAATTCAAACTTCCTCTTTTTCTCTTAAATAGTCTCTGCTCAATATTTTACCTTGTTTTAGTGTAATGAATATGTTCATATTATATATGCATATTTTAAATTTATATGTATAATAACTCCTACATAAAACTGTAGGTATTTGGGGGTTACTATCTATTCTTTTTCTTACTCTAACATTTACTCTTACTCTCCTCCCCCCACCTCTGTGTGTGTGTGTGTGTGTGTGTGTGTGTGTGTGTGTGTGTGTGTGTGTAAGCCAGGGACAAGTTTCAGAATAGGTTTTTTTTCTTCCACCATGTAAATTCTAGGGATTGAACTCAGGTCATCAGACTTGGGAACACTTGCCCTTATCTGTTGAGCCATTTTGCAAGTCCTGTATGTGCTTTCCAATAGAAAAAGCACTTGATTGCTGTTTTGGAAGATGAAGGCAATGATCTTGCATGGCAAGGGTTTCATCTTTGTGTTGCACAAACATAGTGCCTAGTCAAACACACTGTGTATAAGCTTGACTTGATGAACATTACTGACTAAAACATTGGAGCGCTGATATTTTGTCCCTGTTCAAAGGCTTTCCAAGTAATACTTTTATAATGCAAAAGCATTCAAAGTTTAAGGGTCTAAGTAAGATTACATTCTACTCTCTCAATTAATGTCTCTCAGAGCAGGCAAGATGGCTCAGCAGATAAAGGAGCTTGCTACCGAGGCTTATTGCCAGACACTGACTTTCAGAACCTGATGGTGAAAGGGGAAGACAGACTCCATCAGTGACTTCCACATTAATGATGTGGCACAGGCACTCACACACATATGCACATATGTATGCACAAGTGCTAACTGAATGTTTAAACAGCTTTTCATATTCTAGTCAGTGGGGTTGTGTTTTAAGAGAACACAAATTTTGGGAAAGGAGGTAGATGTGGGAGGAGTCAGGGGAGTGAATATGATCAAAATGCATCGTGTGTGTATGAAATTCTCAAAGAATTAATGAAAACATTAGGTTAAAAAGTTTTTCATAGTATAGTATATAAATTTTTATTCGGAAATGACTTCAGGTATTATTATTCTATACACTTAGGGCTGTTAGTATTAAAGTATTAAGTGCTACTAAAGACCAATTGAAAGCTTTAAAAAAAAGGCTCATTTCTGTGAAATAGGAAGACATATCTAACACTGGAAAAAGAAATCATATTTGCAAAAGTCTATTATTATCATTTTGGGTCTTTGTGGTTTTCTCAATTGCATAAAAACAGAGAAGGATGACAGTCTGTTTCCTAGATCTGCTGTTTTATTACTGTATTGCTAACAGGAAAATGAAAAGTTCATGCACAGGAAATATGGCTTTATATCTAAGGTGACTGTTTTATCACTGCTCTGACACTGTTGTTTTCCTTCAATTAGCATCTTCGCTAGTAAGGTAAGCCCTGCCCTCAACCATGAAGGACTCTGAAGTTAAAGAGCTGCAGTTACTCAGTTTGCTTTCTTTTCCTTCTGCAGATGTTATTTATATGTGTACGAGTGTGTTGCCTGCACCAGGTGCATGCCTGGTTCCCACAGAGGTCAGAAGAGGCTATCAGATATCTTGGAAGTAGAGTTATGGACGGCTGTAGACTGTCATGTGACCACTGGGAACCAATCCTGGATCCTCTGCAAGAACAGGAAGTTCTTTTAACCCCAGCGCCATCTCTGCAGCCCTTCGTTTTCTTTCTTACAGTACAATAACTATAAAACTCACTTATTTTCAGTCATAATCCATGTGCTAGTGATTTACCAATGTATATGTTATTCCCTCGGGCTTCAATATTTTAATGATGCCCACTTGCTATTAGCAGGAGCGATCTTATTCGCTACAATGATCTATGTGTGCTGCCTCTTCTGGCCCCTGCTGGACTCCATAGCATGTGTCCTCCTGGCAGCCCTGGATGCCTTCTACTTCCTATTCACTTTGCAAAAGTCTAAGGAAACAGCTTGTCTCACTGAAGCGGTACTTCTCAGGAAGGTTTCTTTCTGTTAAGCCTTTTCCCATATTGCTGTTTCTGTGGGATTTGGGGAGAGTAATATGTGCTATCTGCCCTTCAGCAACACATACATTTTTCTCACTTAATATCTACAAATCAATGAACTGGGCAATGCTTCTCTTTACAGATAAGTCAGGAGACTGTAGAGGTTGTCTTAAGTTGGGGTCTGCATCATTTAAAATCTGTGCCTTTGCCAACACTCTTCTCTTCTATTGCACTGGTGCCTGATGTGAAATGCTTTGTAGTTTTCTCTATTGTGGAATTTGAAGAATAGTCTCATCCTGTGTCCTTCTGAACATTTTTTTGTTGGCGTTGCTCTGATGAACTAAAGAGGATTTTGCTGATACTCACTAACAGCTCATTCAATTGTGAATTTACCAAGACCCTAACTGATATAAGACTACATTGATTCTATTCTCTAATGTCCCCTTAAACTCCCCTTCCCCAGAATAAAGAACATTTCAATGGTAGGGGCTTCAAGATGGCCTGCAGCCATTTTAAATTCCTAACCAATCCCTCTGTAGTTTGGACCCTCTGACTAACTCATGGATTTTAATATTTCTGTTTCAAGCTATAATTTGTTAGAAAAATGTTTTCCTGTTTATTTCAATGTGTTTCATATAGTATATTTTCATTTTCCCCTTCCCCAGTTCCTCCAGATCCTTTCTACCTTCCTAGCCATCCAACTTTAAGCTCTTTATCTCTCTCTCTTTCAAAATAACTCCACAAAACAAAAATCAAGGCAAATAAGAAGACAAAAAGTTCCAAAACAAAACAAATCAGAGCCAAAAGTCCACCAAAAGAAGCATGGAGTTTCTTTTGTGTTAATCAACTACTCCTAGGCATGGAGCTTGCACTGGAATGTAGTTGGAATTTTATTCAAATTCTTAAAGCAAACGCATTGTTATTCCAAAAGGAGGGAAGATATTTACATTCAAAACAACCTTCAAACTACAATGTAGATACTTTACCAGACAATAGTCTAAAATACCATGAACATTGGTCAAGTTCATTTAGTTCAGAACAAACAAACAAACAAAAAACCCTGCCCAGTTCCATTTTAGAAAAATCAGGTTAGTTACAATGGAAGATCTCATTCAACATTTAAGAGGACCCTCTAAATGCAGAAGACGAAAGAAACAAACCTATTCTTAGAGGTTGTATAAGACCAGATTTCCTATTTTCTATAGCAGTTTTCATAACACATGTACTCTCCCTGGATAGAAAATAAATGTAGGAGAATATAAACTTTTTCAAGGCTTATGAGCCATACATAATGACACCTGGCTGCCTTGTCATTCCCAAACCCATGCTTTATTGACAATTTAATCTTCTGCTTCTGCCTTTCACATTGTTACCAACTCTTTTGAATTCATATGTAAAACTCAACTATATAGCTAACCATTTAAGCCACCAGGCTAGCTGAGATTCCATGTATATTCCCCAAGTCCTAGAGGTCGATGCAACCTTTCCAGAGGGAACTAGTCAGCTAAAGTAGAACAATGACTCACTGTTGAGATTCATCCTCTCAGAAGGTGTCCCCATACCAAAGGTTGCACATGTTACAGAAACTTATTCACAAAGGTTTCCAGGGGCTCAAGGATCTAAACAAGCACTAACTAGTCCCCAACCATTTCCATGACACATTACCTTCCTTTCTCCCTTAAACTAAAAGTCAGCTAAGGGGATTTCTAAGATATTATGGAAAGTGGATCCCCTATTTCTTTATTATGGTTCAAGCTTTACACGAATTACCTAACTCATATCGGAACTGAAACTTTACATTGGACAGAGGAATCTAAAACTGTGTTTGAGGACACAAAGGAGATTCTGCCTGATCCTATTGAAAGGGCATCCTGAGAATAAATGTCCAACTTTCTTTTGTCCATGAAATACGTAAGAATGAATCAGGAGTTATTCAGCCACACGGAGACTGACGTGGCCAATTAGACATCATAGCTAGCAGGTAGCTCCTGTTGCTAGTGGTTACCACTCTGTGTGAGAGCAATTATAGCTATTGGTAAAGTATTACAGGTTGTAAATGAGATTTTTATGGCCTCATTGTGCACATTCTTCTTCCCTGGAAGGCTTATTAAATTCCCACAATGCTTAGTGTTTATCTTAAAAGAGAATGAGATCTTATAAATTCCTTTACTGTGTCCTTCTAAAGTAACTAATATCTAACACAATATCCTGAATCTCACTACTCTTGTTCTTCTCCCTTCTGGCAAAATTCTTCATGTTCCACTCAGAAAAATTTCAAAAGTACCTAGGAATAGACATAATCAAAACAGTAAAATACTTCTATAATGAAAAATATAAACACTTAAGAAATTATTAGGAGGTGGAAAGAACTTCCATGTCCATGGAATAGCAGAATTAGTATTATGAAAATAGCCCTATTACTGAAAGCAAGTCACAGATTCAATGCAACTTACATCATAATTCCAATTACATTCTTCATAGAATAGCCAAAGCAATCTGGAGCAAAAAGAATAATGCTGGAGGTATCACAGTGCTTGATTTCAAACTATACTAGTAGCCGTAATAGCAGAAACAACATGGCATTGGTGCAAAACACACCTATAAGCTAGTGGAAGAGAATAGAGGACCCAGAAACAAACCTGTAAATCTATAGCCACTTGATATCTGACAAGATGCCAAAAACATACGTTGAAGAACAGACACCTTCTTCAACAAATGATGCTGGGAAAGCTGGGTACTCATTTACAGCATAACGACACTAGACATTATCTTTTACCCTATACAAAAATCAAAACTGACCAAAGGCTTTATTGAAAGTGTTTTTTTCAATGTATAGGTATGGGTAAGGACTTACAGATTCTAATAACTCAAGAAATAAAACCAGGAACTGGAAAAAACAAGATTACATGAAAGTCTAAGGCTTCCCCACAGCCAAGGAAAAACAATTAAGCAAGAAAAGCTCCCATAGAATTGGAGTAAATCTCTACTAGCTATACATATAACAAAGGAATGCTACATATAATGCATAAGGAACTTAGAAACCTAAGAAAAAATAGTGACATAAACAAATGAAATGAATAGATAATTCAAGAGATGAAATATAAATAGCCATAGGAATATATAAAAAATGTTAAGCACCTTTAGTCACCAGAGAAATGCAAATCTAAGTTGCCAAAAGATCTGTCCTACTACAGTTAGAATTCTTGACATTAAGAAAACAAATGTCAACCAACACTGGTAAGAAAATGGGAGAAAGGGAATCCTCATGAACTGTTAAAAAGAATGTAAACTAATACAACAACCATGAAAACCAACATGGAGGAGTTTTTTTTTCTTTTTCTTTCTTATTTTTTTTTTCAGTTAGTTGAGACAGTTTCTTTGTATAGCCCTGGCTGTTCTAGAACTCACTCTGTAGACCAGGCTGGCTTCAAACTCAGAGATCCGCTTGCTTCTGCTTCCCGAGTAATGGGATCAATGGCATGGGCCACCACACCTAGCAAAACTAAAAAACTAAAAATAAAACTATTTTAACATGTCCATTGGAATACAACAGAGACACCTGTGCATCTATGTATATTCACAACAGCCAAGTTACAGAGTCGGCCAATGAGTCTGTCAACACATGACTAGATAATGAAAATGTGCTATATGCACACAGGAGTTTGTTCAGCCATAAAGAAGGAAATGATTGTGGGTTTTTTTTTTCTTTTGTGGAGAAATGAATGGAACTAGAGGTTATCATATTAAAAGAAATAAGCCAGACTCAAAAAACAAATGTTGTATGTTTTCTCTCGTATTTTCTATAATATGTCTATATGGCATGAAATTATGAGCAAGGCTATCTGGGAAAAGCAAAGGGGCCTAGTGGAGAGATGATAGGGAGCACAAAGGGGGCATATGTGGTAAATATGTTCAAGGCAATACTCAGATTTCTGTTCAGAGCATATCTTTCACCTTTCAAAATATAGCTAAAACTATGAAAATGGCTATAAACCCATTGTAAGATATAATGAATATGCACCAACTAAAAAAAATCTCTGCTCTCTGTTTGATGTAAACAGACAAATTACTATCTCTTAGAAGACAGTGAATATCTATTCTTTTGATCATATGGAAATAATGTGGTTCACTAATGGATCTTACCTAAAAAGTAAAAATATATATTTCAGAACTGTTTATGTCATAGTGTTCCTGAGTGAAGTAGAGAAGAAAAGCCTATGCCCAAGGCTATCTCAGCACAATAGATGACATCTTTGCTCCTGTTTTAAATCTCTGGTGTATTATTCAGGTGCCTCAGATATTAGTGAGCATGCACTCATAGGCATTTTTTTTTCTGAACTGGGACTGAAACTTGGGAATTCCTGCATTCTAGGCAAGCTCTGTACCACTAGGCGACACCCTCAACCTGCAGGCAGTCTTTTGTGTGTGTGTCATCATTTAAAAAATGGAAATTTATATTTGAAAATTTTATGCAAATTCCATTTCCAACATCTCCCCTAATAATTTGCAATTTATTTATTTATTTATTTATTTATTTATTTATTTATTTATTTATTTATATATATAATGCCAAATGTCATTTATTGAAGGAGAAAGGAGGTTTTTTTATTTTGTTTTATAATTTAATTTAATTTTACATATCAGTCACAGATTCCCTTTCTCTCCCCTCCCCCCCCATCTTTCCCCCAGCCTACCCCCATTCCCATCTCCTCCAGGGCAAAGACTCCCCTGAAGATTGAGTTCAACCTGGTAGATTCGGTCCAGGCAGATCCAGTCCCCTCCCCCAAGGCTGAGCCATGTGTCCCTGTATAAGCCCCAGGTTCCAAACAGCCAGCTCATGCACTGAGCACAGAACCCAGTACCACTGCCTGGATGCCTCCCAAACAGATCAAGCTAATCAACTGTCTCACTTATCCAGAGGGCCTGATCCAGTTGGGGCTCCTCAGCTATTGGTTCATAGTTCATGTGTTTCCATTCGTTTGGCTATTTGTCCCTGTGCTTTTTCCAACTTTGGCCTCAACAATTCTCTTTCATACAAACCCTCCTCTTTCTTGCCAATTGGACTCCTGGAGCTCCACCTGGGGCCTGGTCATGGATCTCTGCATCCAGTTCCCTCAGTCATTGGATGAGATTTCTAGCTTGACAATTAGGGTGTTTGGCCATCCTATCACCAGAGTAGGTCATTTCGGGCTGTCTCTCCACCATTGCCAGTAGTCTATTGTGGAGGTATCCTTTTGGATTTCTGTGGACCTCTCTAGCAGCCTGCTTCTTCCTATTCTCATGTGGTCTTCATTTACCATGATCTCTTATTCCTTGTTCTCCCTCTCTGTTCTTGATCCAACTGGGATCTCCCGCTCCCCCAAGCTCTCTTTCCCTCGACCCTTGACCTTCATTACCCCCACTCACGTCCAGGTTGTCCATATAGATCTCATCCATTTCTCTGTCATTGGGTGATCCCTGTGTCTTTCCCAGGATCCTGCTCTCTAGGTAGCCTCCCTGGAGTTGTGAGTAGCAGTCCAGTCATCCCTGCTTTACATCTACTACCCTCCTATGAGTGAGTACATACCATGTCTGTCTTTCTAAGTCTGGGTTACCTCACTCAGGATGATTTTTTCTAGATCCATCCATTTGCCTGCAAACCTCATGATGTCATTGTTTTTCTCTGCTGAGTAGTATTCCATTGTGTATATGTACCACATTTTATTTATCCATTCTTCAGTTGAAGGGCATCTAAGTTGTTTCCAGGTTCTGGCTATTACAAACAATGCTGCTGTGAACATAGCTGAGCAAGTGCCCTTGTGGTATGATTGAGCATTCCTTGGGTATATGCCCAAGAGTGATATAGCTGGATCTTGGGGGAGATTGATTCTCAATTTTCTAAGAAAGCACCATATTGATTTCCAAAATGCTTGTACAAGCTTGCATTCCCACCAGCAGTGAAGAGTTCCCCTAGTTCCACATCCTCTCCAACATTGACTATCATTGGTGTTTTTGATCTTAGCCATTCTGACGGGTGTAAGGTGGTATCTCAGAGTCATTTTGATTTGCATTTCCCTGATGATTAGGGATGTTGAGCAATTCCTTAAATGTCTTTCAGCCATTTGCGTTTCCTCTGTTGAGAGTTCTCTGTTTAGTTCTATAGCCCATTTCTTAATTGGACTGTTGGGTATTTTGATGTCTAACTTCTCGAGTTCTTTATATATTCTGGATATCAGTCCTCTGTCAGATGTGGGGTTGAAGACCTTTGCCCATTCTGTAGGCTGTCGCTTTGCCTTGTTGACCGTAACCTTTGCTCTACAAAAGCTTCTCAGTTTCAAGAGGTCCCATTGATTGATTGTTTCTCTCAGTGTCTGTGCTACTGGTGTTATATTTAGGAAGTAATCTCTTATGCCAATGCGTTTGAGACTCCTTCCTACTTTCTCTTCTAGCAGGTCCAGAGTAGCTGGATCTATATTGAGGTCCTTGATCCACTTGGACTTAAGTTTTGTGCATGGTGACAGATATGGATCTATTTGCAACCTTCTACGTGTTGATATCCAGTTATGCTAGCACCAGTTGTTGAAGATGCTTTCTTTTTTCCATTGTATAGTTTTGACTTCTTTGTCAAAAATTATATGTTCATAGGTGTGTGGGTTAATGTCAGGGTCTTCAATTCAATTCCATTGGTCCACATGTTGGTTTTTATGCCAGTACCAAACTGTTTTTACTACTGTAGCTCTATGGTAGAGCTTGAGGTCAGGGATCATGATGCCTCCAGAGGTTGTTTTATTGTACAGGATTCTTTCGGCTATCCTGGGTTTTTTGTTTTTCCATATGAAGTTGAGTATTATTTTTTCCAGGTCTGTGAAGAATTGTGTTGGTATTTTGATGGGGATTGCATTGAATCTGTAGATTGCTTTTGGTAAGATTGCCATTTTTACTATGCTAATCCTGCCTATGCATGAGCATGGGAGATCTTTCCATTTTCTGACATCTTCTTCAAATTCTTTTTTCAGGGACTTAAAGTTCTTGTCATATGGATCCTTCACTTGCTTATTTTATAAAATTTGTGGCTATTATAAAGCATGATGTATCTCTGATTTCCTTCTCAGCCTGTTTGTCAATTGTATATAGGAGGGCTACTGATTTTTTTGAGTTGATCTTGTATCCTGCTATGTTGTTGAACGTGTTTATAAGCTGTATCGGTTCCTTGGTTGAATATTTGGGGTCACTTAAGTATACTATTATGTCATCTGCAAATAGGGAAAGCTTGACTTCTTCCTTTCCAATTTGTATCCCCTTAATCTCCTTATGTTGTCTTATTGCTCTGGCTAGAACTTCAAGTACTATATTGAATAAGTATGGGGAGAGTGGACAGCCTTGCCTCGTTCCTGATTTTAGTGGAATCGCTTTGAGTTTCTCTCCATTTAATTTGATGTTGGCTGTTGGCTTGCTGTAAATTGCCTTTATTATGTTTAGGTATGTTCCCTGTATTCCTGATCGCTCCAAGACCTTTATCATGAAGGGGTGTTGGATTTTGTCAAATGCCTTTTCTGCATCTAGTGAGATGATCATGTGGTTTTTTTCTTTGAGTTTGTTCATATGGTGTATTACATTGACGGACTTTCGTATGTTGAACCACCCTTGCATCCCTGGGACGAAGCCTACTTGATCATGGTGGATAATTGTTCTGATGTGTTCTTGGAGTCTGTTTGCCAGTATTTTATTGAGTATTTTTGCATCAATGTTCATGATGGAGATCAGTCTGTAGTTCTCTTTCTTTGTTGTATCCTTGTTTGGTTTAGGAATCAGGGTAATTGTAGCCTCATTGAAGGAGTTTGGTAATGTTCCTTATGTTTCTATTGTGTGGAACAAATTAAAGAGTATTGGTATTAACTCTTCTTTGAAGATCTGGTAGAATTCTGTGCTGAAACCATCTGGTCCTGGGCTTTTTTTAGTTGGGAGACTTTTAATGACTGTTTCTATTTCCTTAGGGGTTATTGGACTATTTAAATAGTTTATCTGGTCTTGATTTAACTTAGGTATGTGATACCTATCCAGAAAATTATCCATCTCTTTTATATTTTCCAGTTTGTGGAGTAGAGCTTTTTGAAGTATGACCTGATGATTCTCTGAATTTCGTCATTGTCTGTTGTTATGTTCCCCTTTTCATTTCTGATTTTGTTAATTTGGATGTTCTCTCTCTGTCTTTTGGTTAGTTTGGATAAGGGCTTGTCTATCTTGTTGATTTTCTCAAAGAACCAACTTTTTGTTTCATTAATTTTTTATATTGTTCTCTTTGTTTCTATTTTATTGATTTCAGCTCTCAATTTGATGATTTCCTGGCATCTATTCTTCCTGGGAGACTTTTCTTCTTCTTGTTCTAGAACTTTCAGGTGTGCTGTTAAGTCACTAGTGTGAGATTTCTCCAACTTCTTTATGTGGGCATTTAGTGCTATGAATTTCCCTCTTAGCACTGCTTTCATAGTGTCCCATAAGTTTGGGTATGTGGTGTCTTCATTTTCGTTGATCTCTAGGAAGTCTTTAATTTCTTTCTTATTTCTTCCTTAACCCATTGGTGATTCAGTTGAGCATTATTCAGTTTCCATGAGATTGTAGGTTTTCTGTAGTTTTTGTTGTTGTTGAAATCTAACTTTTAACCATGGTGGTCTGATAGAATGCAGGAGGTTATTCCAATTGTTTTGTATCTGTTGAGATTTTCTTTGTGGCCAAGTATGTGGTCAATTTTAGAGAAGGTTCCATAGGGTGCTGAGAAGAAGGTATATTCTTTTTTGTTAGGATGGAATGTTCTGTAGATATCGATTAAGTCCATTTGAGTCATAAGATCAGTTAAGTCCTTTATTTCTCTGTTAAGTTTCAATTTGGGAGATCTGTCCAGTGGTGAAATTGGAATGCTGAAGTCTCCCACTATTAATGTATGGGGTTTTATATGTATTTTAAGCTTTAGTAATGTTTCTTTTACATATGTGGGTGCCCTTGTGTTTGGGGCATAAATGTTCAGAATTAAAACTTCATCTTAGTGGATCTTTCCTGTGATGAGTATAATATGCCATTCTTGATCTCTTTTGATTGATTTTAGTTTGAAGTCTATTTTCCTGGATATTAGGATGGCTACACCCACTTGCTTCTTAAGACCATTTGATTGGAAAGTCTTTTCCCAGCCTTTTATTCTTAGGTAGTGTCTATCTTTGAATTTGAGGTGTGTTTCTTGTATGCAACAGAAAGATGGGTCCTGCTTTCATATCTATTCTGTAAATCTGTGTCTTTTTATAGGTGAATTAAGTCCGTTGGTATTAAGGGATATTAATAACCAGTGATTGTTCATTCCTGTTATTTTTTGGTGGGTTTACTGCTGTGGCATTATCTATTGCCTGTGTTTTCAAGGGTGAATCTGACTTCCTTAGGTTGGAATTTTCCTTCTAGTGCTTTCTGTAGGGCTGAGTTTGTGGATAAGTATTGTTTAAATCTGGCTTTGTCTTGGAATGTCTTGTTCACTCCGTCTACGAGGATTGAAAGTTTTGCTGGGTATATTAGTCTAGGCTGGTATCCATGGTCTCTTAGTGTCTGCATTACATCTGTACAGGTCCTCCTGGCTTTCAAAATTTCCATTGAGAAATCGACTGTTATTCTGATGGGTTTGCCTTCATAGGTCACTTGGCCTTTTTCCTTTGCTGCTCTTAATATTCTTTCTTTATTCTGTACGTTTAGTTGTTTAATTATTATGTGGTGGGGGGACTTTTTTGGGGGTCTAGTCTGTCTGGTGTTCTATAGGCTTCTTGTATCTTCAGAGGCATTTCCTTCTTTAAGTTGGGAAAGTTTTCTTCTATGATCTTGTTGAATATATTTTTCTGTGCCTTTGAGTTGGTATTCTTCTCCTTCCTCTATCCCTGTTATTTGTAGGTTTGGTCTTTTCATGGTGTCCCAAATTTCTTGGACATTTTGGGTCATGACTTTGTTGGCTTTAGTGTTTTCTTTGACTGATAAATCTCTTTCTTCTACTGTATCTTCAACACCAGAGATCCTCTCTTCCATCTCTTGCATTCTGTTGGTTATACTTGCATCTGAAGTTCCCATTTATTTACTCAGATTTTCTATTTCCAATATTCCCTCTGTTTGTGTCTTCATTTTTTCTATTTCCCCTTTCAGGTCTTGGACTGTTTCCTTCATCTGTTTCATTGCTTTTTTGTGATTTTCTTTCAGGGATTTATTGTTTTCTTCTGCTTTATTTGTCCTTTCCTCTAGTTTTTTATAGCGTTCTCCCCATTTTTTGTCTTTTCCTCAATTTCATTTGTGATTTCTTCTATATAAGCCTCTACCGTTTCCATGATGTTATTCATAAGGTTGCTTTCTTCTGCTTCTTCCATTTTGTGATGTTCAGGTCTAGCTATTGGAGGAGGGCTAGGTTCTGGTGATGCTGTATTGCTCTTCATTTTGTTGTATGTACTTCTGCCTTGATGTCTGCCCATCTCCTTATGGATTTGTTCTTGGTGTTATCAGTGCTCTTGGTCCAGACAGAGCTGACAGATTCAGGAAGACTCTCTATCTTGTCCAAATGGGAACTCCGGGGCGGGATGGAAGCTCTTGTCCAGATGGGAGGTCCGGGGCAGGAAGGGATCTGGGGGCTGGTCTCTAAGTCTCAAGAAGTGGCTGGAGTCTCAGACAGATGGGCGTGGGGGCAGGGCATGGAGATTGCAGAGTCTGCCAGGGTCTTGGAGAAGGGGAACCTTCCCCATGAGGGTGGAGGGGATCCTGCCTGATGGCCAGAACCTGGGGCCAAGTTGGTCAGGTCTTCCCTGGAATGGCTGGTGCCTAGGGATGGGATCTAGGGGCAGACCTCTGTGAGTCTGAGCCCAGGCACTCACCTCTTGTCCAGATGGGAGGTCCGAGGGAAAAGGTCTTAAATACAGGCTTACAGCACAATGGGAGAACCCGGGAAGGCAGAAGTTCGCTACTGATGTTTTACAATCTTGCATCTAAGCTGGCAGTCTTTAGCAGAGAGAAGAAGGAAAAATAAATGACCCAGCTGGTGCTTCAGCTGGACTTGTAGACCTGCATCCTGACCTTCTGTTGACTTGTGCTTCTTCACTCAATTCTGATTTTACTGTATTTAAAGAACAGAATGAGTGAAAACAAATGTTCATTGAACAATACCAAGACAAACTGAATAGACAAAGCTTTAATTTCTTAATAAAATGTGAAGATGGAGCCAAGCAGCTGACCAGCATTTTCTGATTGTGTATGATGATTTGTTCTTTAACACACAGAGATTAACCCAGTTGCAATACAAATAGGACCATCCAATAGGATACGTCATGTCATTGGAAGCCACATGGAAGCCATTCTCAGACTCACCTGAGAAATAATTCCCCCAAGGAAAGTCATTTCCTTCAGCTTCTAGGGTTGTTAAGTACAACAAATAAACTACCTGGCTGTCACCTTCACTAAGACAAAAATGTGTGTTATTGGTCATTTGTACAGTTTTCTACTTGTGAGGAAGCTTTTCCCTGTCACAGAACATAGCTGCAGTGGTCAGTAAAATACTATTAGGAACAGTTATTTTACTCTTGGGGATCACCATCTAAATGTCCCAGTGACAGAGGACCTCAGACTTTAGGCAAGGAGATCAAACTGTTAGCAGAATTTGGCCTGTACTCCAGTATTATTATCATCCTCAGTACTAGGGTTAATGAATGCACTACCACAAATCCAAAACACTCAATTCTCTTAATTGACAGACATTTGCCAGGAGTCAAGGTTCTGTTGCTCAAATATGGTCTTTCAAGGAGCAGTTATCACACTTTATAGCTATCTCTTCCAGATGGAACCACTTCCTGGTGGAGAGAAGAGGCTCACAAAACTTACAAGGAACTTATAAGAGCTCACCAGGAACTTATAATACTCACAAGGCTCTGCCTTGAGGTTAGAAGAGCAGGAAAAATTACAGAGATAAGAGGAGATTCTTTAGTGGAACTGCCTGCCAGTTGCACAGGAAACCCTGCTGATTCAGCTTTTCTGAGTCACCACCCATGCTGTGTGGGCTTTTTAGTGAGGCAGATTCCAGGAAACACCATGTGCTTGCAAGTCATTTCAGTAATCTTATTTGTTCACCAAAGTAGACTGGGATAGGGTTATTTTCTGAGCCTGTCATCAGTATAGACATCTCCATACATCTCCTTGGGGAATTTTACACAACATATCTTTCTTTTGTAGAAACTACCAGGAGGCCGAGATCTAAACTAAACAAGGAATTTGAAGTTATTTCAGAATACAGAATCTTTCTGCAGCATACCCCAGGGGAAGAAATCGCGTCATGCAACCTTTATTCTGGTGGCTGTGTATGGAAGTGCCACTTCATAACAGCCTTTTCCAATATCATTTAAAGAGACCGTGTCAATAGTTGCTAACTTTTGACTTTGACTTTGTGCTTCTTCACTAAAATAATTTGACTCAGGATTTGTATTTCTCATAGGAAGAAAGCTACCTCATCAGAGTAATGCCAAAGACCTCAGTTAAAAGTTCAGAAAGCAGTTCACAATACTGACAAAGTGAATCAGACATTAGATGTAGATTTCTGGGATCTGTGCTTTATAATATATCTCTTTCTGTAAATATTGTCATATGCTGATGCATTTAACTTCACAGTTTTTCTTCAATAGGCTAATTACATGTTGATATCTGCAAAACAAATACAGCTGTTGGATTTGTGGCCAATTTTCTATGTCTAGGACTTCTTTTGTGGACATTCTCATATGAATGAATGTCTACAGGGCATTCCAAATGTATATTTGGTCTGAAGAAGACCTTTCTATAGTTTACTAACTGTAATTCCTTTTACTGAACTGTAAATGAATTCCTGTTTGCCACCAACATATTTTCATGTTTTTGTGTGATGCTACTAGAAGTTATCAATCATTTGTATCTTGAATGTTTCCTAAAGGCTATGTGCTGAAGATGTGGGGCTTTCCTTGATCCTATTGAGAGGCAATAACACTTCTTAGGTAATAAAACTTTAGAAAATACCGACTGAGATTGAAGTAGGGTCACCTTTGGGCAAACAATAAAAGGGCATTGCAGCATGTAAGATAAAATAAACCTTTCCCTTCCCAACTTGCTTTTGATCTTGTTGATTATCACAACAGAAAGCAAATTAGAATCAGGGAACTGGGACACTAACCCCTTCCTGTTCTTTTGCTTCATTGTTGACATGTGAGGAACAGGCCTGTTTTGCTACATGCTTCCACTATGATGGGCTGTGCTGCCATGAGCCCAAAGTGTCCATGGACTCATACCACAAGCCAAAATGAACCTTCCTGTTGATTAACACAATATTTCATCATAATAATAAAAAACTGACAATAAAATGTCATTGAAGAGGGCATAACAAAAGCTCAAGGAAGTTTTTTTTTTGTCTACTTTAAGAAAATAATCTATAATTATAGGATGCATTTTTGTTTCTTCTTGTTACTGATTTTTTTTAGATCATACTTCAAAAATCTGTACTCCACAAATCTGGAAAATCTAAAAGAGATGGATAATTTTCTGGATAGGTACCACATAAGACCAGATAAACTACTTAAATAGACCAATAACCCCTAAGGAAATAGAAACAGCCATTAAAAGTCTCCCAACCAAAAAAAAAAAAAAAAAAAAAAAAAAAAAAAAGCCCAGGACAAGATGGGTTCAACACAGAATTGTTATTGATTTTTAAAGATAAGGATATTTTCAGTTGTTAGCAACATAATTGCTCTAAAAAGATTCAACCAAACAAAACTCAACAGCATGGATAGCATCCTCCTGGGCCCCAGTCCTTTAAAACCATCTTAAAAGACTGATGGGCTTGTGACTGATTGCAGCCAGTGGCTTACTTAGGAGCAAATAATGGAAGTCAGTGAATCTGTGAAACCAATCTTTGGCCCTGCGTTTTCTGTGATTGGAGAGAGTACCCCTCACCCATTTTTTCCTGGGAACAGCATTTCTGATGCACTCTAGCTACTCTTCCACACTGACCTCCTACTTTTAAAGACAGAAGTATGAACTGTGTGAAAGTATGAACCATTTCCTTTCTGTGACTTTCATGTCTTCAGAGATCAAAGACATGATTGCCTACTTAAACACATTCATTAAATATTCCCAATAAATCTTGAATGGCAGACACTAAATCTTAAGCCTGACAGGGAGTTGGGGGGTATAGGCAGTGTTGGAAGGAGGAGACATGGGGGGGCTAGAAGGAGAAAATAGAAAGGGGGAGTGAAATGTTTTAATTTAAAAATTAATTAGTGATCCTTCATGAGGCAGGTGATACAAAAGGCCTGGGGTGCAGGAATTAACTGGGTTTATTAACATGTAACATCTTTAAAGAGTGAAAGACTTGACTGATATCTCTCTAAGATTGAAAACAAGTTCCATATGTTCATGCTCATCATTTAGTCTTAAATAAAAGTTATAGGCAAAGTGTTAAGGACAGGAAAAGTGAAGGAAAATCATGTAAATCAGAAATAAAGAAAATTATTTAAAAATAGTCAATGACAAAATCTCACAGTAGAGTGCCTAGAACTAAAAAGTGAGATTGGGAATTTTGAAAGTTTCAAGAAAAATATGTGCTGTGTATGTATGTGCATATTAAGATCACCTACACCAGTGGTGTGGGAGATTCTGACTCACTACAGAAATAACTCATTGGATGTCAAAACTTGTCAGAATCAACTTTTGCCCAATTATGAAGAAAAAAACCTTTTCAACACTCAGGGGAAAGATTCCTAAAGGTAGAAGCCACTGTCTTGTAGTAAGAGAGTTGGGCCATTTAAATTGCCTGACTTCTCATACTGGGCAAACATCAAGATGATGGTTCTTACGTCTGGTACAGGATTTAACTAGGAGAAAGACAAATGTGAACAATATTCTCAAAGAAATTTTGCCAACATCCTCAATTTATCTAGAAGGTACTGAAAGGTCTTGCAAGGAATTCGCTCTGTTTTCAATGACTGGAAGCATTTCCAAGACTAGGGTAGCTTTCCAGATAAAGCTTACTGAGTGCAGTGTGTGGGGCAGGGTCAGGGATAGGGAGGGTTTGAATCCAGAGCTCTGCATACACTAGGCACATCTCCACTGAGCTATATCCCTGGCCTCCTATTTAGTTTTTGTTTTGAGACAGGGTCTCACTAAATTGCCTAGGTGAATCTTTGACTTGTTCTCTACACGCTGTCTGCTGACTAGCTGAGAGTACAGGCCTGGACCACCTGGCCAGGCTGACTGGGAGCACTTAAAGGGAACAGCTGTAGCAGCTTCTGTCTATGAATGAAGCTTGGGATAAACAATGGACATATAAAAAAAAAAATTCAGAAGGAGGTGGTTGGGAAAGAAGATATATTAGGGAATTGGGGATTATGAAAACAGTGTGGTGCTTGCTTTGGCAGCACATATACTGAAACTGGAACAATACAGAGATGATTAGGCTGGCCCCTTCATAAAGATGACATGCAAATTCATCAACAAACCTTGGTGTGTACCTCAGAAAGTTGTACATATGCCCAAAGGGATCTAAAGAGTTCACCTCCAGGTAACCTTCAGGCTGTGTTCAATAGCAAGAGAAACCTAAAGCACACTTGCAAGTGGCCTAAGTCTTGGAAACATGTCCCAAAAGGAACACAAGTCTACCAGTTTGTCAACAAATAAACTATAGTGTACTCATATAGTTGGAAAATAAAGAGACCCTGGTCACAATGCAACAGCAAGAGAAGGTTCTGCAAAATGGAAAACATCCAAGGACCTTAGAAGCTGATGTATCCTGTATTTCCTGGGTCAGGGACTACCAACCTGGAGCCACTAGGGTGTACACAAAAAGCTTATTAAAGCTCTTGATGACAGCATGTCAGGGTGCCACCAAATGTACCCAGTTGTATCTGCCAAATTTCTCACATCCATTTAAGACTATTTGTATGAAATTTTTGCTTCAAGAATTGTTCGTTGTCATGGCAATTCATGGGCTCCTGCTACAATAGGAAAGGGATTTCCTTACTCTGGATAATAAGTGTGCTCTGCCAAGCATTCTGCTCATGCAGCAAAAGCAACCATGATTTGGTAGAAATTCTATCATTTTCCACTTATAATCACTACAATAAAAGTTTAAATCCATGATGGAAAATCATGATTAAATGATACATTTTAAGTGATATCAGAGTGTTTCTGGAGCTTGGAGGCAAATTGAGGACCTTATTTTTTACTATTTTATCATTTGTTTTCTATGTTTCAGTCCTCTGAAACAATCTACATGTGAAGCAGGTTTCCTAATTGCCATAAATGTGAGTGGCTCCTCAGCATGGACTGTTTATGACTTTCAATGTTTCCATTTACTGTTTTATGAAACCACAGTGAATCTCTTAGCTTTCTTTGCTGCGAAGGCTGCTTGCAAGTTCTGCACACACAGAGAAATGATATGTGCTGACTCTGTCTCAGGATGGAAATATTAGTCAAGAGATACCCTGCAGATGATAGCGACATTCACCCATTATAATAACTTCACTTAGCATACTTTATGACATACTTGATGACAAAGACTTCCATTTAAACTCCTACTAAGGTGTCACAACACCAGTCTAGTTCAGCAGTCATGGTCTCCCTTGGAGAACTGATATGGTCATTCTGTTTCCGAAAAGCCAAGATAATACTAATCGAATATCTCAAAGTAGATATTTAAATTCAGTGCTCTCTTTCCTCTTACTCTTTTGACAAAGACTAAAACATGGCTCTTTCTAAAGTATGTGGCCATGAGTGATTTTCCTCCAATGGAACCAGTATTACATGAAACAAATGAGATGGCCACAGTACACACAGCCTTCCTTGGATACCACAAGAGACTTGGGCAGCTGTTGTCAATGTTCTTTCCTCTTGGGTCCTGGGAGAGATGCCAAGAAAATCTTGATGCTGTATAAATTTTTCAGAAGAACAAAGACATTCACAGCTTGATGTGCCCTAGTCTAGGACAGCTTTTGCCAGAAGGCAATGGGATCTCTGGCCCCACGATGCTGGAAAATCCAGCCTGGTGCCACACTGGACACAAATGTGGTCTTAGTATCTAGGGATATACTCTCATATAGCCCTGGCCATCTGCTGGAAATCAGTGGGGTAATCGGTGCCCATTGTGTTCTTCTGAGTTTAGGGAGTGGGTTCCTCATATCTATTCAATATCTGAATCTTTCCTTTGTACTTCTTCCTATTTTAGAATCAGTGAAGAATTTCTTTTCACATTCTACCCCATCAGAGGCTGCTAAGCTAAGGTAAGTGATCTCTTTTGCAGCATCCATAATAAATGTGCAACTCTTAGGTACAGTGATGTTTAAGCCCTACATGTTTTATGTCTTTCCTTTTTATCCATTATAATTCCAGCAACTGAACACAATTATATTCTCATTTTCTGAAACCTCTGTGTAGAGAATTACACAATAAATCAAGGGAATAGACTTCTATGATTGCTTTTTGAGAAATATTTCCTGGTGTTGGGTCATAATAAGTATCCCAAAGTATGGCCACTATCCTTAGATTCTTCATGCTCCCCAGTCTTGCTATGCTGCAGACTCCTTGTTCTTTCTTATGTAAATAGATAGATCTTGATAGTGTTTATGTAGATAGAGTTGAATGTGTTCATCTCAGTTTCTTTAACAATAAGTCACCAGCTAGTGATCTTGCTCTTCCTTGTTTGTGTTGTAAGTGTTTGCTATGAGGGTGACTTCTGGCTTGCCCATCAACTTCTCATTTGATAACCTTGTTGTGCCCAATATATCTTCTCATATCAACAGCCAGGGTGAAATATAAGGTTATTACCATCCTCCTGACAAATGTCCAGTCATCATTTACTGTTCTTGCTTCAGGATGGCTCTTCAGCTCCTTACTACTGTGGATGGAGCTCCCCACAATCTGGCCCCTGACAAGTCTCCCTTTTCCTTCCTGCCATGCATCACTCTTCATTTCAGTCACTCTCCATTTGTCAAACACAGGACCAATGAGCTGTTGTGCTGTGTGGTTCTGACCTCTCTGCCTTTTTTTTTCTGAATCATTTGCCTGCAAGGCCCCAGCTTCTCCCTGATATATCTCAGGATATATTCAGTGCTTATCTTATCTCTGGCACACATGACAAGCATCCTTGTATGTTTCTTTCTGCTGTGTGTGTTTTGGGTAAAAAATATTCTTCTGTCATATGTTCATTGCTGTCCCAATAGTCTGTGCTTATAATGAAATTGCAGCAGGACTGGAGAACATTTACTAAAAGAATCACAAATTCTAAGTGTTTAAAAGTAGTGATGAGACCAAATGCCTCTTCTGGGAAATTAGAGTAACTATCTCATTAATGTTATTTTATGAATTAAATGCTGCATTTTATGAACAGTAGTAAGTACCTGGTACCGAGTGGATGTTCTCTGATTTCTTCTTAGAGGATGAAGTGGAGCATTGATGCTCACCAAATATGGCAAGTTTTCATCCATTTCTGTCTCTGACTATAGGGGAAATGCCTATGAAAACCCCACAATTTCTCTGTTAGTAAATGGCAACACATCTCTGTTACAGCTGTCTGTGATTTCTCCTTGATCTTTCCCCCCTAAACTTCCACACCCAAGTCCACTTAGTTCTGTTAAAGATCCTCCCTCTCAGATGGGCCTTAAACTTGTTTTTGTCAAAGCAGTCCTGGAGGTCACCGGCACCTTCCCTCAACGCCTGGGCCAACACTCCCACTCCCACCCCTCACTCCAGGAAGCTGACTTGGAAATGACAGTTATTTTTCCAGGACACAATAATGCCTGGCCTTTTAACCTTCTGCTTGCCTCACATTGCATTTAGGCCACCATGTAGATCCTTTTCTGAGCCTTGGGGTCTTGTCTACGCAGTCTCACCTACCTTCTCACCATTTCCTAGCTCCTTTTCTATCAGCCACAGTGTAGCAATAGGGGTCTCATTTTAGCTTGGGTCTCCCTCACCTAAGGCCCTCAAAGAGCTGGCCCAGGAATCCTCTGCTCAAATGTCACCTCCTCAGAGGCCAGAGGGACATTCCATTCCAGATCATACATTGTTACTCTCTGGCTCTTAATCTTCATTAAAAATATCTAAAATTCTATGATATATTTCTACTTTAGCTTAGTAATTGCAACCCCCCCCAAAAAAAAAATGTCTTTATCCTCAGAAGCTGAAAGCCCACTGACCAGGGCCCCACATTTCTGTTTCTCATCGCTTCCATGGATGACAGGAATTGCACCTCCCCTGTACTGATCTAGATTCATCTTTACTGTTTTAATACGGAGCAAGAGCCCCTTTCACACTCATTATCATTAACAGTTTATATAAAACACTATTTACTTGATTCCAACTTCATTTTAATCCACAGTGACATCCATTGAACACAAACTAATATTTGTATTAAGTAAGAGAGGAAAAATGGGTCTCAAAGAGGGCATGATTTCAAGGACATAGCAACTCCATGGAAGACTTGGAAGTCGAATGAAATCCAGGGACTTGACAGGGATGAGCTTGACTTCTCCCCGTGCCTCTTGATCACATACAACTCAGATTGTGACAGGCCCTTTCCATCTCCACTAATGGTAGAAGAAAAAAGACACAGGTGACTTGTGAAGGTCTCCCAGGTGCGAGGAAGAACTTCCAGAACTATAAGCAGACGACAGCACAGGAAGGCGAGTGTGCTTTTTGAAATCAGCCGCTGTAACACAAAGCTTTGCTCATTTGCTTTGGAGGTATTTGTGGAGGCAGTGTAGGGTATTAGATAGCACATGGCTTTAGCTTAGACTTGAATACAATTCTTTCCCTCCTGTCAGTAAGAACATAGAAATGTATTTAATATCTCTCTAATACCATATCGTTAAAATGGATGTAATAGGTTATGGTTAAAGATGCTATGTGGGAAATTGAGTGTGCTAATTATGCTACATGTATCTACCTAATTTATAATATGCTGTTAACAAGCAACTGTTACTGCTATTGGTACTCAAAGAAGGCAGGGATGAAAAGATGTTTACCAGACCATAGACTCTGATCAAGTGATTCTTTTCTCTCAGAAGAGCTAAATCCTGTGTGTTTGATATGGATTTGGAGAACCAGACACGGGTCACCGAGTTCATCCTGGTAGGATTTCCTGGGAGTTTGAGCATGCGAGCAGCCGTGTTCCTGATGTTTCTTGTGGCCTATATTCTGACCGTAGCTGAAAATGTAATCATCATCCTACTGGTGCAGCAGAACCGACCACTGCACAAGCCTATGTACTTCTTCCTGGCCAACCTGTCTTTTTTGGAGACCTGGTACATCTCTGTGACTGTGCCCAAGCTGCTGTTCAGCTTCTGGTCCATAAGTAACAGCATCTCCTTCACCCACTGTATGATACAGCTTTACTTCTTCATTGCACTTATGTGTACGGAATGTGTTCTCCTGGCTGCCATGGCCTATGACCGTTATGTGGCCATCTGCCGCCCGCTGCACTACCCCACCATCATGAGCCATGGGCTCTGTTTCCGCCTGGCTCTTGGTTCCTGGGTCATCGGCTTTGGCATCTCTTTGGCAAAGATCTACTTCATCTCTCGCCTCAGCTTCTGTGGTCCCAATGTCATCAACCACTTCTTCTGTGACATCTCTCCAGTACTTAATCTCTCCTGCACAGACATGTCTATTGCCGAGTTGGTGGACTTCGTCTTGGCTCTGGTCATCTTCCTCTTCCCACTGTCAATCACTGCTTTATCGTATGGGTGCATTCTGGCCACCGTGCTACGCATGCCAACAGGGAAGCAGAAAGCCCTTTCCACCTGTGCTTCCCACTTCGTGGTGGTCACCATCTTCTACTCCGCCACGATTTTCATGTACGCCCGACCCCGAGCTATTCACGCCTTCAACATGAACAAAGTCATTTCCATCTTCTATGCCATTGTCACCCCAGCCCTCAATCCTTTCATTTACTGCCTCAGGAATCGGGAGGTCAAAGAAGCTCTGAAGAAACTCATCTACTGCCAGGCTGTTAGATCTGACTAGTCTGTTCTGACTGGTTGGAAAGAAAAGACTGTCTTCTCTGTTTTCCTTTCTCTTTCAATGCCCCAGCTCAAGATGGAAGATGTTACTATGATGTCACTGTGTACACACCAGTCTTGGGCATCTGTATGTATTTATGCATGAGAACTGTGCTCTTAGGACATACAACTATGTAGGTATCTATTAAAAATAATAATTCTCTTTGACTCTAATCCAACATGGAGTTTATAAGATTGTAGATAATTAAGCTAAATAAGGTGTGGTATGGTATCACGTGGCTTCGCCTGATTTGGGTCCTGCAAGCTTGAACAGTTCTGAGGTTAAAAGATTCTGTGGTATCCTTGCTTCCCCACTTACATGACTGGCAGAGGAAGCAGCTTCCTCGACAATCCCATTGTCTATGTCCTTAGTGTCAGTGTTGGTGGCAGAGGCTAGGTGGCTGATCCTCAGATCCTTCCAAAACCTTTGTCTAGCACCGACTTACCCATGTAAGTACCATTCCTTGAGTAGTAACTCTCTGCAAGTGAATGGATTGTCCTTTACACAATCATATCTTGAAGTCTGATACAATTTATGCCATTGCTTTTTCTTGAAGTTCATATTTCCGTCCAGAACATTTGTGTACATGCTCTGATAGATAAGTGTAGATGATTAATAAATCTTAAATATATTCAGTGTGGGTCAATTAGCCTTATTAGTCCCCTTGTCTTCCAAACCCAGTATCTTCTAATTCATCCTCTTTCCCTCTTTCCTAGCTTTTCCTTTTACCACTTGTACACAGATACAAGTAACAACACAATTTTAATAACTGACATGGATTTTCCTTTTGTAACAGAGTGATAATTAGCTCTCTTTATCTGACATCCTACGTAAGGCCTTTTCGATTAGCTCTGCAGAATGCTCGGTTTCACAGTCTTGTCAGTGGCAACATGAGTTCTACTGTAAGCTACATTCAACATAATGGCTCTAGAGATCAGAGTTTAATTTTTCTTATGAGTAATTTTAAACAAGAATACTCATTACAACACTCATTACTGCTACAACTTTCACCTAAGTACAAAATCACTTTGAAAGTAAGGATATTTAGTTGGGATTATCATCTCATTTTACAAACATTCAGAACAGATATTCAAGGAAGTAAATAGTATTTTCCCAAAAATATTGAAGAGCAAAGGTCAAAAGCCCAGGTCTCTTGGTTCTGAGCTCTGGGTCTTTCCTCTAGTGCCTGGGTCTCCCAAAGGAAAACATACTTCTTCAGAGGCCAGGTGTGCAGAAGCTAATTGCAAAGGGATTGAGTAGATAATGAACTTCTAGAGTGGGAGACAACTAATAAAATATAGTGGACAAATGAGAAGCCCAGAACTTAGGAAAGGAACAAAGAGAAACAGACACATACTTCACTTTAGGAAATAAATGTGCAAAAGTAAATGGTGCTCATATAGAAATGATTTAATGTCTGCATCTTGATGGATTTCCTTAGTCAATAAAATGTGGTTATGAGTGCCTTTATATTTTAAACCAAAGTATATCAAATAAATTATTTTCTGAATAATTCATATGAATCAAACTATCATGGTACAGTCCAAAGGGAATATTAAATGTGTACAGGCAAACATAGGCAAAAAACTTTTTCTGTAGAGATCAGAAAACTAAGCCAGAACAAAACAATAAAAGTTATAGGCCATAATCTAAGTTTTTGCTCTGGATGTGTTTTTATTGTGGGACCTTGGAAAAAACTGTTTATACTTTCTGGAACTGATTCCTTATATGCAAAACAGAAGTAATTATGCTTGCTCTGCTTGGTTCGCACAATGGTTGTGAGGCTCAGCTAGTATGATCAAAAGCCTTGACTATTCAGTGCCTGGCATAGTCTAAGATTTGAACAAAGTGTCTCTTAATTGGGGCTTGAGTGGAGAAATGAGCAAGAACGCTTGTGTTCTTTCACCTGTCAAAAACTGCCCTATACAGACTGATTATGCCCATGGACATAATCTGGGAGGTGACAAATACAAGGGAGTGTCTTTGTGTTTATGATTTCCACAATGTTCGAGTAACAGAGAGGGTATGATGGGGTGGGTTTTGGAGAGAGTGTAAATTTTATTAAACTGTGTTGCAAAGAACAAATGAGAATTAGTAATGCATCCTTGACCTCTTTGTGAAACAATCCCTAAGGGTATAGAAGGAAATTACAGGGTATAATTTAGAGTAAGGCAGGAATCTGCCTCAACAGAAAGAATAAAACTCTTGGCAGTTTAATAGGTAAATTCGGACAAAACAAGCTATTTGCAATATGTGATACCACACTTTTTCTGTCTTTGATGCTATTCTGACTGCAAACCTTAGCTCTTTAAATCATTGTCCAAATAAATGAGAGGTCAAAGAAACTAGTTTATTACCAGGCCACTAGATTTTATTAGTTTGTTACAATTCATTATAAAGAAATGATTAGCTATCTGTTTTCTATATCCTTTCTCCTTCAATGGCCCAGTGAGACATTAATGGTATCAATATGATGTCACTATGTCAACACAAATTGTGAGCCCTCGTGCTTATCTGTTCATGTGGTCTGAACTCTAAGGACAGATACACTATGTAGATATCTAGAAAATAAATTCTATTTAATTCTAATCCAACATGGAGTTTCTAAGATTATAGGTAAACTCATAACTGAGTTAATCAGGATAAGAGGTAGGAGTGTGTGGTTAGGCCTGCTTCAGATACTGAAAGAAAAAACAGTTCTGAGGTCAACGTTAATGTGGTGTGCTTTCTGGACCATCTGCCTGCCATGGCAGAACACCAACTTCCCCAACAGTCTATTTATGCCAGACTGTTGTACTCAAAGTGAGTTTATAGGAGGTAAAGATGATTCAAGTCTGGTGGCAGTTTTCCCAGAGGGCAAACTCTGAGGCTATGGCTGTCACCAATCAAACCTATAAAAATTTTATAAAATTAAATATAGACAAATTAATTTTACATATTTTTCATAAATAAAAATAAATCTTTAAAAATATAACAAGAACAAATATTTCTTGTTGTATAGAAGACTGACGATATCAGAGAAAATCACAATTTGATTTAAAAATATGATTCTACTCAGAGAGAATGTTTGGTTAGTTAGGTGCCTGTTTCCATCTGCTCTTGCTCCCTTTTCTTTCTAAGCCATACAAGGTTTTCCTTTCTTTTTTTCTGTTATTGAAAGTAGATTTATTTTTCTAAAATAATATATTCCAATTATGGTTTTCCCTCCCTCTATTTCTCCCAGTTCCTCTCCACCTCCCTGCTCATCTGATCAACCCCTTTCTGTCTCTCATTAGATAACAAACAGACTTATAAGGAATAATAACAAAATATAACATAATAGTATAAAACAAAAATTAACACATCAGAATTGGAAAAAACAAACAGAATGAAAAAAGAACCCAATAATTGGCACAAGAAACAGTTATAGACACAGAGAACTAAACAGAGAATTCTCAACAGAGGAAACACAAATGGCTGAAAGACATTTAAGGAATTGCTCAACATCCCTAATCATCAGGGAAATGCAAATCAAAATGACTCTGAGATACCACCTTACACCTGTCAGAATGGCTAAGATCAAAAACACTGAAGACAGCTTATGCTGGAGAGGATGTGGAGCTAGGGGAAATGCTGGTGGAAATGCAAGCTTGTACAACCACTTTGGAAATCAATTTGGTGCTTTCTTAGAAAATTTGGAATTACTCTCCACCAAGATCCAGCTATATCACTCTTGGGCATATACCCAAGGAATGCTCAATCATACCACAAGGGCACTTGCTCAGCTATGTTCATATCAGCATTGTTAGTAATAGCCAGAACCTGGAAACAACCTAGATGCCCTTCATCTGAAGAATGGATAAATAAATTGTGGCACATATACACAATGGAATACTACTCAGCAGAGAAAAACAATGACATCATGAGGTTTGCAGGCAAATGGATGGATCTAGAAAAAAATCATCCTGAGTGAGGTAACCCAGACTCAGAAAGACAAACATGGTATGTACTCACTCATAGGAGGATACTAGATGTAAAACAAAGATGACTGGACTGCTACTCACAACTCCAGGGAGGCTACCTAGAAAACAGGACCCCAAGAAAGACACAGGGATCACCCAATGACAGAGAAATGGATGAGATCTACATGAACAACCTGGACATGAGTAGGGGTAATGAAGGGCAAGGGTCAAGGGAAAGAGAGCTTAGGGGAGCGGGAGATCCCAGCTGGATCAAGAACAGAGAGGGAGAACAAGGAATAAAAGACCATGCAAATGAAGACCACATGAGAATAGGAAAAAGCAAAGTGCTAGAGAGGCCCACAGAAATCCACAAGATACCCCCACAATAGACTACTGGCAATGGTTGAGAGACAACCCAAAATGACCTACTCTGGTGATAGGATGGCCAAACACCCTAATTGTCATGCTAGTAACCCCATCCAATGACTGAGGGAACCAGATGCAGAGATCCACGACTAGGCCTCAGGTGGAGCTCCAGGAGTCCAATTGGCAAGAAAGAGGAGGGTTTATATGAGTGAGAATTGTTGAGACCAAGTTTGGAAAAAGCACAGGGACAAATAGCCAAATGAAACACATAAACCAATAGCTGAGGAGCCCCAACTGGATCAGGCCCTCTGGATAAGTAAGACAGTTGATTAGCTTGATCTGCTTGGGAGGCATCCAGGCAATGGGACCAGGTCCTGTGCTCAGTGTATGAGCTGGGTGTTTGGAACCTGGGGCTTATACAGTGACACTTGGCTCAGCCTTGGGGGAGGGGACTGGACCTGCCTGGACTAAATCTACCAGGTTGAATTCAATCCTCAGGGGAGTCTTTGCCTGGAGGAGATGGGAATGGGGGGTGGGCTGGGGGAAGGTGGGGGGGGGAGAGCAAGGGAATCTGTGGCTGATATGTAAAATTAAATTAAATTATAAAATTAAAAAAAAAAACTAACCACCAAAAAAAAAAAAAAAAAAGAAAAGAAAAAGAAAAGAAGAAAGAGCCCAGTAAACGGCACAAGAAACAGTTACAGACACAGAGACCTATTTGTTTGCACATTCGGGAATCTAATAAGTCCACTAAACTAGAAGTCCTAATGTACATTGACAGATTTTTGTATGTTGAACCATCTCTGAATCTCGAGATGAAGCCCACTTGATCATGGTGGATGATCTTTTCGATGGGTTCTTGGATTCGGTTTGCCAGTATTTTTATTGCCAGTATTTTTATTGCCAGTATTTTTATTGAATATTTTTGCATCAATGTTCATGAGGGAAATTGGTTTGTAATTCTCTTTATTGAGTCTGTGTGGTTTGGGTATCAGGATAACTGTGGCCTCAAAGAAAGAATTTGGCAATGTTCTTTCTGTTTCTGTTTTGTGAAATAATTTGAAGAGTACTGGTATTAGCTCTTCTTTGAAAGTCTGGTAGAATTCTGTGCTAAACCTATCTGTCCCTGGGCTTTTTTTTTTTTTCTTGGTTGGGAGACTTTTAACAACTGCTTCTATCTCCTTAGGGATTATAGGTCTATTTAAATTATTTATATGATCTTGATTTAATTTTGGTATGTATTATTTACCAAGAAATTTGTCCATTTCTTTTAGATTTTCCAATTTTGTAGAGTACAAGTTTTTGAAATATGACCTAATGATTGTCTGAGCATCCTCAGTGTCTGTTGTTATGACACCCTTTTCATTTCTGATTTTGTTAATTTGTATATTCTCTCTCTGCTTTTTGGTTAGTTTGGATAAAGATTTGACTATTTTGTTGATTTCCTCAAAGAACCAACTCTGTTTCGTTGATTCTTTGTATTGTTCTCTTTTATTGATTCCAGCCCTCAGTTTCCTGCCATCTACTTCTCTTAGGCATGTTTGCTTCTTTTTGTTCTAGAGCTTTCAGGTGTACTGTTAAGTCGCTAGTGTGAAATTTCTCCAAATTCTTTAGGCAGACACTTAGTGCTATGAACTTTCCTCTTAGCATGTTTCATAGCAATCTGTAAGTTTGGGTATATTGTGCCTTCATTTTCATTGAATTCTGTATTTCTTTCTTGACTCAGTTATAATTCAATTCAGAGTTGTTCAGTTTTCCAAGAGTTTGTAGGCTTTCTATATATAGTTTGTGTTGTTATTGAATCTGATAAGATACAGGGAGTTATTCCAATTTTTTGTATTTATAGAGACTTGCTTTGTGACCAAGTATGTGGTCAATGTTGGTGAAGGTTCCATGAGGTGGAAAATACCTTCCATGAGACGAAGGCATATTCTTTGGGTGAAATTTTCTCTAGCTATCTTTTAGGTCCATTTGAGTCATAATGCCTGTTAATTCCATTATTTCTCTAATTAGTTTCTGTCTGGATGACCTATCCAATCATGAAAGTGGGGTGTTGAAGTCTCCCACTATTAATGTGTTGCATTTGATATGTGATTTAAGTGTTAGTAATATTTCTTTTACAAATGTGGGTGCCCTGTATTTGGTATGTAGGTGTTAAGAATTGAGACATTATCTTGGTGGACTTTTCCTTTGATAGATATGAAATGTCCTTCTCCATCTCTTTGGGTTAATTTTGGTTTGAAGTCTAATTTGTTAGGTATTAGGATAGCTTACCAACTTGCTTCTTAGGTCTTGTTGATTGGAAAATGTTTTCCAACCCTTTATTCTGAGGTAATGTCTGTTTTTTTTATGTTGAAATGTGTTTCTTGTATGCAACAGAAGGATGGATTCTGATTTCATATTCATTCTACTAGCCTGTGTCTTTTTATTGGGGTACTGAGTCCATTGGTAGTGAGATATATTGTCTTAGTTAGGGTTTCTGTTGCTGTGAAGAGACATCATGACCATGGCAATTCTTGTAAAGGAAAACATTTCATTGGGGCAACTTGCTTACAATTTCAGAGGTTCAGTCCATTATAATCATGGCTGGGAATATGGTAGTGTGCAGGTAGACATGGTGCTGGAGGAGTAGCTGGGAGTTCTACGTGTTGCAGGCAACAGGAAACCACTGAGCCACTGGGCAGTATCCTGAGCATAGAAACCTCAAAACCCACCCCACAGTGACACACTTCCTCCAACAAGGCCATACCAACTCTACCAAAGCCATACCTCCTAGTAGTGCCACTCCCTATGAGATTTGGAGGGGGGATTACATTCAAAGTACCACAGATATTAATGATCAATCATTGTTAATTCCTGTTATTTTGTTGGAGATAGTTGTGGTGGTGGTGGTGGTGGTGGTGGTGGTGTGGTATGTGTGTGTGTTTCCCTTCTTCAGGTTTTGCTGATGTAGGATTATCTGTTGCATGTGACTTTGTGAATGAGGCTAACTTCCTTGGGTTAAAAGTTTTCCTTGTAGTACCTTCTGTAGTACTGGATTTGTGGACAGCCATTGTTTAAATTTGACTTTGTCATGAAATATCTTCTTTTCTCCATCTATGATGATTGAAAGTTTTTCTAGGTTTAGCAGGCTGGCCTAGCATTCACAGTCTCTTAGAGTCTGCAAGACATCTGTCCAGGTTCTTCTGATTTTAGAGTCTCCATTGAGAAGTTGGATGTAATTCTAATAGGTCTCCCTTTATATGTTACTTGGCCCTTTTCCTTTGCTGCTTTTAATATTCTTTCTTTATTCTGTATGTTTAGTGATTTGATTATTATGTGGTGAGAGGACTTTTTTTCTCATCTGGTCTATTTGGTGTTCTGGAAGCTTCTTGTACTTTTACAGGTATGTCCTTCTTTAGGTTGGAAAATTTTGCTGAATATATTTTCTGGGCCTTTGATCTGGGATTCTTCTCTTTCTTCTATTTCTATTATTCTTAGATTTGATCTTTTCATAGTATCCCAGATTTCTTGGATGTTTTGTGTTAGGAATTTTTTAGATTTAACATTTTCTTTGACTGATGAATCTTTTTTCTCTATTCTGCCTTCAATGCCTGAGAGTCTCTCTTCCATCTCTAGTATTCTGTTGATGATGTTTGCATCTGCAGTTCCTGTTCACTTGCCCAGATTTTACATTTCCAACATTCCCTCAATTTGTCTTTTCTTTATTGCTTCTATTTCCATTTTCAGATCTCAAACAGGTTTGTTTCTGTCAACTGTTTTTTCTTGACATTCTTTAAGAGATTAATTGATTTTCTCCATTTTTTTGTTTATCTTTTCCTCAATTTCATTAAGGGATAATTTTCATTTCCTCTCTAAGGACCTCTATCATCTTCATAAAGTTATTTTTAAGGTCATTTTCTTATGCTTCAGCTGTGTTGGAATATTCAGGTCTTGCTGTTGTAGGATATCCAGGTTCTGGTGGTGACATATTACCCTTTCTGTTATTGATTGTGTTCTTACACTGGCATTTACGCATCTGGAATTGGGATGATTATAGTCTAATGTTGATTCCTGTGCTTGTCTTTGTTTGATGGGTGTTTTGTTCCTTGGTTTCTGTTTCCTCCCTGGTCTTCTGGCCTAAGTAGCCAAGGGTTCTCATGACTGATGAGTCTTCAGGTCCAGTAGGGTGTCTTCCACTGGGGTTTTGGGGGCTTTGGGTCCCTTGATGAGGTCTGCTCTGGTAAAGTTAAAGTCTTCTTGGGTCTTTAGATCTGGCCTGGCCTCCAGTAAAGCCTGAGTCTTTTTCTAGGGCACATAGGACAAGCCCAGCCTCTGATAGAGCTTCAGGGTTTGTTCTTCGAACTGGTGTAAAATGTGTCTAGGCCTATGGAGTCTGCAAGAGTTCTGGGGAAGGGCTGGCCACAGGGAAGATGATGAGGGGAGGAGTTGGGTGGTGGTGTGGGTCTTGGGGGGGACAGAATACAGGAGGTTGTGGCAGTCCATCTGGCAGGTGGATCACTCATCTACTCACTAGCTGATGAGGGCTGCACCAGAGCAGTGGGATTCTTCCTTCCTCTGGAGTTGGCATGGCCCAGCAGTGGGTCTGGTCCTGAGATGGGAGGAGGCAGGCGGGCTACAGAACAAAAGAATCACTCACTGGTTGTGGGTGCTGTGGTCTGTGTCTCAGCAGTAGAACTCTGTTTGGATTAGGAGCAGGATCCAGCAGCAGCAGGGCCAGGGATGAACTGGAATGGCGTGGACCTGGGAAGGGTTTGGGAGGACAGAATCCAGGGTTGGGTACAGTTGGGTCACTCACCCATTCTGGCTTGTGTGGCCTTGGCCTGCTTGGCAGAAGTCTTCTGAGGCTGGGACCAGGGCTCAACAAAGGGGCCAGGGATGGGCTGGATGGCTGTGGACCTGGGGAAGGGTCCCAGAGGACAGAATCCTGGGAGGGGTGTAGTTCTGCTGACAGATAGGTCACTCACCCATTCTGGCTGGTGTGGTCTGGTAGAAGTCATAATATAAATACAAATGTAGGGTAAAAAGAGAGAAGAAAAAATAAAAGGAAATAAAATAAAAATAAAAAATAAGACAAAATGGGGTGGTCCTGACATGACATTATAGGACAAGAAAACTTCAAAGATACCCCTGAGTTCACTTTCTGTTGGCCATCTAGTGCTAGGCATGCGCATTGCCCTTTAGTATAGTTTGTTTCCCTAGTGAGACTCCCACAGAGAAAACTCAATTTCCATTTGCAAGGGGTTATCAGTTGAAGATGAAGTCTAGGTTGCAGTGGGAGACATGTGCCCACTTCTCTTTTCAGCTCTAGAACCCCAGCTGGTGAAGACCTGTGCGGGTCCTGTGCATGCTGCCTCCATTTCCCTAAGTTCATATGTGAACTTCTCCTTTTGTGTTTAGAAGCCCTTGTTTCCTTGGTGTCCTCCACCTCCTCAGGCTCCTAAATTCTTTCTGCCTCCTCTTTTCTGGGGTTCCCTGAGCTCAGAGGGGAGGTATTTGATGGTGACATCACATTTAGGGCTGAGTGTTCCAAGCTCTCTCACTCACATATGTTTGGCTTTGGGTCTCTGTATTTGTTCCAAACTGTTACAGGAGGAAGTTTCTTGATGGCTGAGCAAGGAAATGATCTATGAGCATAACAGAATGTCATTAGGTGCCATTCTACTGCTACCTTCCTTTGGTAGAACAAGAGTATTTGGTTTTACCCTAGGTCCCTGGGTACCTAGTCTCAGCTTCTTTATCACCCAAAGACAGCAGTATCGTATATGGGTTCAATTTTGTGGAATGGGTCTTAAGTCAAATAATATACTAGTTGGTGGCTCCTGCAAGCCTTGAGCCACCACTGAGTTAAAATATCTTACCGGCAGGACACCCTTGTAGATCAAAGTGTTTGTGGCTGGATTGGTTTTTACATTTCTCCTTTGGTAGCATGCAGAGTACCTTCCTATACCTAAGACACTAGAATGTAGGGGTGAAGGCTCTATATGGACAACAGCTCGACTTTTGCATGGTCAGTGAGTTGTGTAGGTGTTGTTTTCAGTACTGGGAACTTGCCTTCAGTTTTGGAAAGCAACCTACAGTCATAGAAATGCCCTGGGTTGTTTGGGAATTCCCATGGGATCCCTTTACCCTGAACAACTCAGTTAAATGTAACCCATTCCAAGCACTAGAAACTTCATTTAGAGACAAGGGATAGCCATTTAGGACTCTGTCTCTCCCATTATTTGGCAATTTTATTTAAATCACCTTCATATATGTATATATGCATATGTACATATGTGTGTATGTGTGTGTGTAGAAGCCTCTATTGTATTAGGTTTTCATACTAGCCTTAAAATGCCCCTAATTTTGGCTGGCTCTCTCCATATTCTCTCCCTTATCCACCTCTCCCCTCCACTTTTCCATTGGATCTCCCATTCCAATGTGTGTGTGTGTGTGTGTGTGTGTGTGTGTGCGCGTGCGCGCGCGCTGTGCGCGCACACACACACACACACACACACACACCCATAACGATATATTCTATTTCCCTTTCCTAGGGAGTTCTATCTGTCCTCTGCTAGTCCCTTTCTCTATACTTAACCTCTGTGGTTCTACATATTCTAGCTTGGTTATCATCGACTGAATAGCTAATACCCATATATACATCATTTGTCCAAATGATAGTGTCCTTAGCCATACAGAAGCTTTTTCAGTTTCATAAAGTCCCATTTATTAATTGTTGATCCTAGTATCTGTGCTAATGGTGTTCAGTTCAGAAAGTCTTTTCCTGTGCCAATGTGTTCAAGTTTCCCCACTTTCTTTTCTAGAAGGTCCACTGTATCAGATTTTATGTTGGGGTCTTGGATCCATTTGGAGCTGAGTATTGTTCAGGGTGATAAGTATGGATCTATTTCCATTTTTTACATGCAGCTGTCCAGTTTGACCAGCACCGACCGTTTGTTGAATATGCTATCTTTATTTCCCACATGTATTTCTGGCTTCTTGATCAAAGCTCAGGTGTCCATATTTATATGAAACTATATCTGGATCTTCTATTTAATTCCATTAATCAACAGGTCTGCTTTTCTACCAATACTATGTAGTTTTTATTTCTGAAACTCTGTAGTAAAATTTGAGGTTGGGAATGGTAATATCTCCAGAAATTATTTTATTATTCAGGATTGTTTTAGATATCCTGAATTTTTTTTCTTATGTTTCCATATGAAGTTGAAAATTGTTCTTTCAAGATATATGAAGAATTGTGTTCAAATTGGATGTGGATTGCATGGAATTTTGAGATTGCTTTTGGTAGGATGGCCATTTTTACTATTTAATCCTACCCACCCATGAGCATGGTAGATCTTCTCATCTTCTTATATTTTCTTCAGTTTCTTTCTTCAATATCTAAAGTTTTTATCATACATATCTTTCACTTGCTTCGTTATAATTAACTTGAGATATTTTATTTGGGACTGTTATGAAAGGTGTTGTTTCCTGATTTCTTTCACAATCCATTTGTTATTTGCATATAGGAAGGGTACTGATTTTTCTGTGTTAATTTTGTTTACAGCTACTTTGCTGAAAGTGTTTATCAGCTGTAGATATTTCCTGGTGAATTTTTAGGGTCATGTAGTACATTATCATATAATCTGCAAATAAAGATACTTTGACCTCTTCCTTTGCATTTTGTATTCCCTTGATCTCCTTCAGTTGTTTTATTGTTCTAAGATTTCAAGCACTGTATTCAGTAGATTTAGAGAGTGTGGGCAGCCCTGTCTTGTTCCTGATTTTAGTGGAATTGCTTTGAGTTTCTCTCCATTTAATTTGATGTTGACTATGGGCTTGCTGTAAATTGCCCTTATTATGTTGAACTATGTCCCTTGTATTTCTAATCTCTCCAGGACTTTTATCATGAAAGGGTGTTGGATTTTGTCACAGACCTTTTCTGATTCTAATGAGATAATCATGAAGTTTTTGGTTTGGGGTCTGTTTATATGGTGAATTAAATTTATCATCTTAAGTATGTTGAACCACCCCTAAACCCCTGCAATGAAACTTACTTGATCACAGTGGATGATCTTTTTTGATGTGTTCTTGGATTTGGTTTGCAAATATTTTATTGAAAACAATTTGCATCTATGTTCATAAGAAAAGTTGTTCTGTAATTCTCTTTCATTGTTGAGTCTTTGGATATCAAGATAACTGTAGCCTCATAAAACAAGTTGGGTAATGTCCTTTTTGTTTCTATTTTGTAGAATAATTTGAGGACTATTGGCATTAACTCTTCTTTGAAAGTCTGGTAGAAATCTTTGCTAAAATCATCTGTCCCTAGGAGTTTTTTTGGTGGGAGACTTTCAGTAACTGCTTCTATTTCACTAGGGGTTATAGGTGTGTTTAAATTGTTTATCTTACCTTGGTTTAACTTTGGTAAGTGATACCACTTACGTATTGGGAAAAGTATCAATTTCTTTTAGATTTTCCAATTTGGTAGTCAGGTGTTTAGAGTATGCCCTTAAGATTTTCTGGATTTCCTCGGTGCCTGATGTTATGTAACCCCTTTCATCTCCAACTTTGTTAATTTGGGTCTTTTGGTTAATTTGTGAAAGGGTTTGTTAGTCTTAGTGATTTTTTTCAAAGAATCAACTCTTGTTTAATTAATTCTTTGTATTGCTTTTTGTTTGTAGTTTATGGTTTCAGCCCCAAGTTTGATTATTTTTTGGCTTCTACTCCTTTTGAGTAGGATTTCTTCTTTTTGTTCTAGAGCTTTCAGGCATGCTATTAAGGAACTAGTGTGAAATCTCTCCAGCTTTTGGGTGTGTGTGTGTGTGTGTGTGTGTGTGTGTGTGTGTGTGTGTGTGCGCGCGCACAGGCATTACTTCTATGAATTTGCCCCCCAGAACTAATTTTATTGTGTCCCATAATTTCTGTTATGTATGTTTTCATATTCATTCTATTCTAGATGGTTTACCCATTTTTCATTCTTTAGAGAGTTGTTTAATTTCTATGAGTTTATAAGCTTCCTGTTGTTTCTGTTGTTGATATCCAACTTTAGTCTGTGATAGTATGCTAGGATACAGGGAATTATTTCAATTTTATTACATCTATTGAGATCTGCTTTGTGTCCAAGAATGAGATAAATTTTGGAGAAAGTTCTGTGAGGTGCAGAATAGAAGGGATATATATATATATATATTGTATTGTATTTATGTGAAATGTTCTGTAAAAATCTGTTAGGTCCATTTGGTTTATAACATCTGTTAACTCCTGCATTTCCCTGTTCAGTTTTTGTTTGAAGAACTGTCTATTGGTGGGAGTGGAATATTGAAGTCTCCCACTAATAGCATGTGAGGGCCAATATGTGATTTAAGCTGTAGTTTCTTTTATAAACTTGTGTGCCCGCATGTTTGGTGCATAGATGTTATGAATCACAGTGTCACCTTGGTGGATTTTTCCTTTGATATGTTTGTAATGTCTTTCCCTGTCTCTTTTGATTAGGTTTGGTTTGCAGTCTATTTTGTCAGATATTAAAATGACTATACCAGCTTGCTTCCTAGGTCCATTTTCTTGGAATATCTTTTTTCTCTGAGGTGATGTCTATCCTTAATGTTAAGGTGTGTTTTTTGGATGCAGTAGAAGGATGGATCCTGTTTTTACACATTCTGTTAGTTTATGGCTTTTTATTGTGGAATTGGGACCATTAGTGTTGAAAGATATCAATAAACAGAGATTTTGATTCCTGTCATTTTGTTGCTGTGGTTGTGTGTGTGTGTGTGTCAGGTGTGTGTTTCCCTTTTTTGGTTTCCTAGTCCAGTATTGTTTATTCCTTGTATTTTCTTGTGTAGGGTTAACCTCTTTTGTCTGGAGTTTTCCATCTAGTGCCTTCTATAGGGCTGGATTTGTAGATAGATATTCTTAAATTTGCTTTCTTATGTAATGTCTTCTTTTCTCCATCTATTATAGTTGAAAGTTTTGCTGGGTATAATAGTCTGGGTTGTCATCTGTGGTCTCTTAGAGTCTGTAGAATGTCTTTCCAGACCCTTCTGGCTCTTAGACTCTCCACTGAGAAGTTAGGCATAATTCTAATAGGTCAGCCTTTATATGTTCCTTTTTTCCCTTGAAGCTTTTAATATCCTTTCTATGTTTTGTACATTTAGTGTTTTGATCATTTTGTGACCAGGGGACTTTCTTTTTATCATCCATTCTATTTGACATTCAGTATGATTCTAATACCTTTATAGACATCTCCTTCTTTGGTTAAGAATATTTTCTACTATGATTTTACTAAAAATACTTCCTGTGCCTTTGACCTGTGTTTCTTCCCTTACTGTATTCCTATTATTCTTAGATTTGGTCTTTTCATGGTATCCAGATTTCCTGGATGTTTTGTGTCTGGAGTTAGATTTGGCATTTTCTTTGACTGTGGTATGCTGTGGGATGTTCTGTATGGCAAATGTGTTGCTCTGATTGGTCAATAAATAAAACACAGATTGGCCAGTGGCTAGGCAGGAAGTATAGGCGGGACTAACAGAGAGGAGAAAAGAAAGAACAGGAAGGCAGAAGGAGTCACTGCCAGCCACAGCCAGGATAAGCAGCATGTGAAGATGCCGGTAAGCCACTAGCTGCGTGGCAGGGTATAGATTTGTGGAAATGGATTAATTTAACCTATAAGAACAGTTAGCAAGAGGCCTGCCACGGCCATACAGTTTGTAAGCAATATAATTCTCTGTGTTTACTTGTTTGGGTCTGAGCGACTGTGGGACTGGCAGGTGACAAAGATTTGTCCTGACTGTGGGCAAGGCAGGAAAACTCTAGCTACAGTAGTATCCATTTATTCTATTGTATCTTCAATACCTGTTACATATACTTCAATTCTCTGTTGCATCTCTTGTATTCTGTTGGTGAAGCTTCCCTCTGATGTATGTGTTCAAGTTCCTAAATTTTCTGTTTCCAGATTTCCCTCAGTTTGGGTTTTCTTTATTCTAATTCCATTTTCAGGTATTGTACTCTTTTTTCATTTCCTTCCACTTTCCTTGTTTATTCAATATACCATTAATATATTGATTAATTTCCCTTTAAGTATTTCTATCATCATAATGGCTATGTTTGCATCTTTGTTTTGTCATCTATGCTGCAATTCTCTGTGGTAGGGTTACTAGGTTCTGGTGGAAATATACTGATCTGGCTGTTAATGACTGTGTTTTTCACACTATGGTCTAGACATCTGGATTCAGGAAAGTTGTAATTCTAAGTGCTGATATCTGGCCTTTCTTTGTTGGGTGAATATTTTGTTCCTTGGTTTCTGTTGTCCTCTCTGGTTCTTAAGAGGGTGTGGTGGCTGTGTGATGCCTGGTTGAGAATGCTTCTGGGATTCTGCTAGGTATGGCCACTGGGGGTTCCAGGTAAAATGTGTTTCTAGGTATTGGGAGCTGACACTTAAGATTGGAAATGGCTCAGTAGTGTCTTGGGGGTCCACAGGAGGAAGGCAAGATAGGTGTCCCACCCGGAATTGCTTAGCCCCCAGGAATGGGGGCAGGCAGTGAGGAGAGGCCACAGCAGGTAGTCTGCTACAGAGTTGGGATAGGACTGGGGGATCAGACTTGGAGAGAGAAGGGCAAGGGAGGATCTGAAGCTAGCCTGTGTGCTTCACTGGCCTACTTCTCTGGAAGGCTTAGCTGGTGGGTTCATGGGGAGTACCTGCTGGAGTTTGAGATAAAGGGATAAATAGAGAGGGAGGTTGGATGAGAAGATCAGTGTGATCAGCTGGAAGTGGGGGCAGAAGTGGGAGGAGGCTGCAGCGGGTGCAATAACTTATCCTTCACCTTAGAAGGAATATCTTTGCACACCCCACACCATTGGACTCCTAAGAATTTCACTGAGTTAGAAGGCCCTTGAATTTTGGTTGGATTTATTACCCGTCTTCTAATGTGCTTATGTATTACTAGCAAGTCCAAAGTAGTTGCTACTTCCTACTCACTCAATTCAATCAGCATGTCATCAATATAGCGAACCAATGTGGTATTTTGTGGAAGAGACAAATGATCAAGATCCCTTTGAACTAAGTTATGACACAGGGTTGGAGAGTTAATATATCCTTGAGGCAAAACAGTAAAGGTATACTGCTGACCTTGCCAACTGAAAGAAAATTACTTCTGGTGGTCCTTATGGACAAGTAATAAAAAAAAAAAAAAGCATTTGCTAGATCAATAGCTATATGCCATGTCCCAAGAGACACATCAATCTGCTCAAGTAAGGAAACCATATCTGCTACAGCAGCCGTAACTAGAATGACTAACTTGTTTGAGTTTTCAATAGTCAACTGCCATTCTCCGTGATCTGTCTCTCTTCTGCACTGGGCAGATGGGAAATTTAAAGAGAGATGCAGTGGGAACCACCATCCCTGTAGCATTCAAGTCCTTGATGGTGGCACTAATTTCTGCAGGAATGTGATACTGCTCTAAAGGTGCCCTTTAGCCTCTTCAACCATAATAGCTCCCACCCCACAGGTCAGGGAACCAATGTGAGAATTCTTCCAACTTCCAAGAATATTTAATCCAATTATACATTTGGGGACTAGAGGAATAAACACAGGATAAGTTTGGGGACCCACGGGACCTACTGTGAGTCAGACTTCAGACAAAACTCCATTAATCACCTGACCTTTGTAAGGCCCTACTTTTAACTGGAAGGCCACAATGTTTATTGATGTCTTCCAAAGTCAGCATCAGTTCAGAACCAGCATCCAACAGATCCCAGAAAGTTTGGTTGTTTCCTTTACCGCGGTGTAGCTACCCTTGTCAAAAGCCGTAGGTGCCTCTATGGGGAAGGACTGGAGAAAGGCTAACAGTAAAACTCTTAGGGAATTAACCAGGTTCCTCCTGGTCTGCAAACTGGCTCAAGTCTGGAAATGGATTCACAGGCCAAACTTTCCTTTTGCCACAATCCAGCAGAGCCTTTCTTTTATTTGTTTGAGATTTTTTCCAGTTAGTCAGATCAAACAGAAATGCAGTAGGTCTCTTAGCCATTCCATTCCCAGAAACACCATGATTGCTTAGTCAACACCAAAGGTCCATATGAGTAATGACACCATAAAATTCACTTTGCCTGTATGGGCCATTATAGGTTAGGCCATTTTGGACATTGCTTTGTCTGTGCTGCCCATTATGATAACTATAATCACCTTGCCTTCGCTGATTCAGTGCTCCCACCCAGCCCCTGCTACTTCTGGGCCCAATTAAACCTAATTCATCCAACTGAGCAGAAGAGTCTCCAACACTAAGATCTGGCACTAGGTAAAATGCAACAGCAAAGCTCTTCAAATGTGCTGCTGGCCCTCTCACCATTTTGCATCTTATAGGATCAGTGAAAGGCATGTCTGTAGCACGAATCTTAAAAGGTCTTATCAATAAAAACAAACCTGGAGCCAGGTATTGGAATGAATGCTAGAAGATCAGAGAAGCAGAACAAGCCACAGCTTCCTCACCTTGCCAATTTCTCAGCTGATCCTGTTTCCTCAGAATGGATGCCTCTCAGCTGAACTGTGCCACTCAAAAGCCTAAAAGCTTAACCAGCCTAGTTCCTTTCTGCTTTCTGCCATTACTTCCTGGGATTAAAGGCTTGAGTCACCATGCCTGGCTGTTTCCACTGTGGCTTTGAACTCACAGAGATCCAAATGGATCTCTGCCTCCAGAAGGCTAGTATTAAAGGTGTGAGTGCCACCATTTTCTGGCCTCTATGTCTGTCTAGTAGCTGTTATGTTCTCTGACCCCAGATAAATTTACTGGGGTACATGATATATTGTGGAACACAATACCACCACACACGTCTTCTGGGCCTTCCTATTGTGGAGGCTTACATTTTACATAGCATAATCACTATAGCAATGCAATTTCCCTGAGCCTTAAAATCTCCTCATCAACACTAAGACAAGGGATATCAGGCATCTCCATCTCCTTTTCAATTGACAAATGCTTCAGCTAACCATTCAAACAATCTTTTGACACCTTTTTAACTGTGTGAATTTCTATATTAAACCTATGAATTTAAAAGTGCACTATGAGACCATCATGAATTACCTGCATGAGCCTTCAGTACAGTGTCAAATCCTTGATGTGGGACTAGAAGATGGAGAAGGAAAGCTTTGTGAAGATGGGATAGAGAGACAAGCTATGCAACTCACTCAGTGGACTACCTTGAGACACCAGGCTCCTCTAGGGCTTCCAAAGAAAATGAAGCCTTATTGATACTTTGATTTCAGCATTTTGGATTATAAAGTAGCAAAATATGTTGCTACTTTACACTACCAAGTCTGTGGTAACTGTGCTTGACACTGGAGAAAAACTCTGGAAGCTAAACTCTTCTTTATATAATGTTTTCAGAACCAACACCACATCTTAATTTATCCTTGAATAATAATCTAAGTCTGGGATTAAGAGTGTTCAATCCATAATTAGGAGAGAGCCACAATATATCTTGGCCAATCCCTGAGATGGTAGAATCCTTCTAGCAACCAAATATAGGAACTAGGGGCTTGTCATTGTCATTCTTTGTTTTACCCACTGTAACTTAATTAGCTGTTTGTTTCTTAAATTCTTCGTGTTAGTAACTCACACCTTATTCTATGAGTTATTTCTGGTCTCTTTCCTCTAACTTGAAAAGGATAACAGGGATGAAAGAAAAAACTAATGCTGCCTCCATTGTCTGGGGTTTTTAGACTGACGATGTTGAATAAATTTGACTCAGAAGGAAAAAAAAAAAACACTTTCTGAGTAATATGCTCTTGGATCCAGTAGGTTAAATGATTATTGCAAGAATAAAGACACAAAACATCTCAATGGCATGGGGATGGTAGAGGATACTATCAGGTAATGATGTTGTTGAGGTTGGGGCAATGTTAACTCTTTAGTCCTAGTTAAATTACTTTTTTGCTGGAAATCCTCAGTAAATACCTCAAAAGGAAAAGGAAAATAAATGTGAAGAAGAAAACTAGTGTATTTAAAACCTACTTTTTTCATGAGATAGAAAATCCAGAAAATAAAAATAGGAAAATACTTTTATTTTATTCTGAGTTTATCTTATTTAAAGATGGGTCAAAGCAATGATAACAGCATGTACCTGTAACCATGAAACCACAACATTCAAAGACTCGGTGGAAGAACGTATTTCTGAAAAAGCTTCTACCAGCTGATCTCAATTGTCAACCAGAATACACTGAGCAATGCCTTTGGGGTGTTCTTGCAAATTATAGGCAAGTAGGACAATGTGGGGGGAGTGGAAACTCACTCTGAGTACAAGTGGCATCATCCAATATGGTGGGCATACAGATAGAACAAAAACAGAAAAGAGAAGCAGCCAGTTAGTGAGGCCAAGCTTGATTGAGTCTTCCTGAAATGTTGCCATCATCATGGGCATTAGGCCACAGCTTCTTTAGCCTGCCAAGGTAGACTAACACCAGCTTCTGATTCATGTCATTGGTCCTTCTTGTTCTGAGGCATCCGACTTCTTAGACTGACATCTCTGTGGTCCTCCAGCCTGCAGACATCCATTGTGTGACTACTCTTCCTCTGATTGTGTAAACCAGTCAAATAAAGTTTTTACAATATTAAACACATGGTTATTATCTCTATGTGAGGATTAGTCCCAGAGAAATTCAAGAATTTATTTTTGTTGTAAAAGTAGTTGACTAGAAGAGCATGAAATTAAGAGAGTTTCAATTGTCTAAAGAGTATATATATATATATATATATATATATATATATATATATATTGCACACATATAACTAATACATTTTGCATATACCTATCAGAAGCTTCACTGAAACTGGATTACACAGCAATGGGCAGGGTGTTACTCTGAGCATTTGCACAAAAGATGGACATGTTCTGGGTGAGTAGTTCATTTCCAGGTCAACTATACTAAAATCACACAATTTTCTCTATCCCACTTGCTACCTTCTCTTTGGACTTGGTATCCTTATGTTCACAATATATATGACCATATGTCCTTAGAGTCTGTCACTATCCTCTAGGACACCTTGCCTCCCCAAATAGGAGAAACAAAAACCTATCAAAGCAAAGACATTTCTTTCCCCAAAAACATTGCAAGATCTTTGCTCAGATCTTATTGACTATAACTTAGTACTGTGTCCATCTTGCCCCTTGGAGAGCATTATGGCCAAGAGGTTGAGTGAGCTTCTGGATTCACACAATCAGAGCTCACACCTGGAGCTCAGAAGGAGATGGATGGAACCCTGAATTAAACCTCACTGTGCACCTGGCAAGAAGCAGTAGTTGATGCTGATTTTTCCTTAGGAAGTCAGTTATGTGAGGATTTTACATGCTGACCAAGAAGTCCAACTAGAATACATAAGCAAGCATACAGTCTTGATGATCAAGGCATCAAAGCTGGTGACAGTGTAGGGAGAATAAGTTGAATAGGTTGATGGGTTGTCATCCTTCATTCCCCTCCCCCACTGCCTCATTTCTTACTTTCCCAAGTACATACAAGCCACGTAAAAGTAAATAATAGTTCATCAATTAGCTACCAAGAAGGATTGTAACATCATACTCTTTATAAAAACTAATAGTGACAATATTGACTATATTCCAATGTTATTAACCTGCTGCTGAGAAAACAAATAAGAAGGAATAAGAAGTTATTCCAACATTACAGACTAGGACTTTAGTAATTCAGAACAGGAACATCAAAATAAGTTCATTAAGTTAGACTCAATCTTAAATAAACTTCTACAGTCTAATAATCCATATCACCTTCAGCTTAACTGTATTAACTATAATACCAAAATATAATACCACATGCATTACGTATTATATAGGTTAATCTATAACCATATAAATCTCTAAACTCTGTACTTTTTTATGTAGCAAATTATGACTAAATAAATGGCAGCATTTCCTAGGAATACCACACTAAGATCAAGTTTATTAGAAAAGACTCTGCTATAATTTCCAAAAATATTGAGTATTGATACTAAGTTTGGGACAATTAAAACTAGTGAGATAGGAATGCTGTTTGGATACACAGTGAGAGACCTTTACTTGTCTGTGTTCTTAGATCTACAGCTTGATGTGAGCAATGATATTTTCAATCATGTCAGCTTACTGTTGATGGAGGAGGCTGGAAGGCATTTGTTTGAGTCTTGATTTTTGCAGACAATAGTATTTTTTTAAAAATTTATCTTTTTTCTTCAAAAATAAGTCCCTTAGAATTTTGACATTATTTACAGTTCCATCAACACTCACAGAGGTGGATATCACGGGCCTAAGGACACAGTATGACCACAAGGCATCTTTTTTCATTTCCCAAATAGTTTTATTTTTCAGCTATTGAGGTCAGTTCCCAAAGCCCAACTCATTCTTAACAAGTAGAGTTTTATGTCCCTTTAATCATTCTTACATCTTTTTGAACCAATTCATCTGCAGACAGGAGGAGAAACTGTCACCAGGTTATTCATGCCATAAATCCATATGTGACTCCCAATCCTCATATGCTGTCCAAGTTCTTTAAGATATATGGAGGGACTCACAGCAGGGCCACATAGACGAGGAAGTTCAGAATGGAGGAGATCACATCCTCCCACATCTTCAGTTTCATCTCCTCAGGGGCCAGCTTCAGCACAAGACCCTGGATCCAGAACATTGCAGCTCTGCCTCCAAAGCTTGTAGGATCTACACACTCTGTTCTCCTCCAGTGACTGCCTTACACCTATAACTCAACCTGCTGGAAAATCTCCTTAGGGAGTAAGTTATCTGGAAAATCCAGGCAACCAAAATGGAGGAGAATCATGACCATTTTGTTTGTGAGCAATTCAGCATCCTGCTATAACTTATCAATTACAGAATCACAGAGTGCCACACAGTGGTACTCATAGCTGTCTACATGTGATAGCCCAGATTGAGTGGTCAGGAGTCACAAAAAGAGATAAGACAAATTTCTGTGAATTGAATCTCTTGATCCACAAGAGACATTATCTCCTGGGAGATTATGAGATTGTGGAGACATACTTGTCCATGTGGTAAAAAGACACTAGACATGCCTCCCACCCCTACCTCAACACACACACACACACACACACACACACACACACCACACACACACACACACACACACCTCAAACAATATATATTAGAATATTAGGATAACTATAGCTATTATTAACTTGACAATCAGGGTTCTATATCACCAAAATAATTTTGGATCATCTATACAGTTGACATACACCATCCTGTCTGGTTTCTAGGTTTACAGATCATAAATGATGCATGTAAACAGGACAGGGCATTTAAATGCAGTTTTTTTTCTTGTATCATGCATTGGGCCACAGTGGTAAAAAATTACTTATGATTCTTTTTTTCTTTTTTGGTATTTAAGATGTTATGAGCTGATTGAACTGGAGTCTGTCAACGAAACTTTCACAGAAGATTCGTAGACATTTTTCTCTTTGGTTTAATTAATGTGAGCCTGTACTAAAAGTAAAATACTTCAGAGCAAAGTTGGGTATAGATACTTCAATGTATACGGCAGATGGGCCTTGCATACTTATTCTTCTATTTATTTTTATATGTCATATACTTTGAGTTTAGCATCCACTGCTGCCACCCTGAAATAAATTGAAATAATGTTTTCAGGAGAATAACAGATAACATTCATTGGTTCCTAGATTGTATTCCTGTGGATAAGAAACTCCTCACAAAAAAAAAAATAATATTCTGCTGGAACAGCAAGGATTTCAGAATTTCTCTGAATGAAATTCATCTTATCCAGAATCAAAGTCTGGCTTTTTCTCTGGTTAGATTCAAATCTCAGAAAACTCTAATTTAGGGCTAAAGAAAAAAGAAAATAGGATTTTTTTAAATTAGTTTTTTGTTGAGCGTGGTATCACATGCCTTTATTCTAGCACTTCAACAGGTAGATCTCTGTGAATTCAAAGCTACCCTGGTCTGTAATAGTGGGTTTCATGACAACCAGTCACTTAAGGGAGACCCTGTCTCAGAAAATAGATTAATAATAATAATAATAATAATAATAATAATAATAATAATAAATAGTTCTTTGATAACTTTATACAGCTTATTTTGATCACATTCACTCTCCTCCAACTTCTCCCAGCTCCAACCACCTTTCTCTTCCCAACCAACTTTGGTAACTCTTTTTTAATTTCATCAAGTCCAATTTGTGCTGCTCATATACTCTTGGATGTATGGGCTTCCACTGGAGGATGGACAACCTGTTAGGAGCCACACCCTTAAAGTAAATTGACTCTCCCTCTCCCATCATGTGTCTATTGCAAATAGCTGTCAGAATTTAGAAATAAGACCATATTGCTGATGATACTACATACTTGTGTCATAAAACATGAGAAATAGTCCATACTCATCTGGAAGCTTCATTCCCTATTGGATAGCTTTCATAGTGCTGGGAGAGGCTCACATGCTATGGTAGAAGAAAAGCAATAATCAATCTTACCCATCTGTAAATACTGATAACTAGAGTAATTATAGACCTTGCAGGACCTGCCCACTGGTGCAATAATATCATTAATGTCATGGAAGGAACTGACCACTTTGTGATTGGATTTAAGGTCCGCTCCCCAAGATGAAACATATATTTGCCACTGCTGCCGAGGCCAAGAGGAGACTAGAAAAAAATAAAAAAATGAAAATAAAGGACCTATTTGCTTCTCTCTGTCCTCAGGTCTAGCCAAGATTCATTTTCTTTCTCATTGAACTGGTGGAAGTAGCTAACATACTGTGATGGTCTGAAATCTTTTTATCTGGTCTCTTTTCCTATCTACCTCATTTCAATCAAACTAGATAAATTTCTGCATCACAGGACAGCATAAGAAGCATTTAACCAGCTGGTATGATCCATTAAGAAGACTGTTGTCATCCATATCTGAAAATGATATGTTCTCACTGGCCACCATCCTACCTCACTGCAGCCAATTTCCCCTCAATGCCTTATTGCTGTACCCATTTCTGGTACAACATTAAATACAGAAATAAAAATTCCAGCTTAAATTGGCTAAAATAAGAAGAACAATATACAGTCCCACATATCTAGATAGCTTGGATGCCATGGGTGCACTGGTTTACTCTTGAGACTATCGTATTAGGTCATGATCTGGTTGGCTTCACTCTTTTACATCCCACAAAGATAAGTCATTACAAACATTTCATGAGGAAGAGACTCCATGGATTTTCCTCACCTTGTTCCAAGTTTTCTTCCTCTATATTATTTTTCTGTCAACCTCCCCACCTTATCCAAACTCTTAGCTGAGCTCCAGCCTCCTAAGCCATCCTCCAATTGCCCTCCTGAAAGAACACAGCCTCTTCATCAGAGGATATCTTGATGCTCATCAGATAATTTCTTGCAGCCTCAGTCATGTTCAAATTTGATGCAGGTAAGTATTTTTATGCACATTCCTTCTGTCTGTGAGAATGAATTGACTTCTTCAGTGAAAATTCTTTTTTTCTACCAATCTGGTTATTCCTGATATGCTACATGCTAAGGATAATATTGAAAGAAAGCCATTAATTTTAATAACTAAAAAAACACTTCATGATGGAGAAAAGCTTCATGATTGGCATGCTACAGACAAGCTCTATAATGCAGTGGCTACCAGAAATTGTGTAAGGAGACACAGGTCTCCTTTCTGCCCCTCCAGGAACACAGAGGCCACATCAGTCAGTTACAGGCTAGACTTTTGTTTCCAGGATGTATCTAGCAAAATGTCTCTGTTTAGACCATCTTTGTGATATATAAATATATTATTTCCTGGAGGCAATTTAATATGTATACATTTTAATAAATTTAATAAATAAATCAATAGATAAGGAAATAAGATAAATAACTATGATATGCTTAAAATACAGAAATGAATAAAGTAGGCATGACCTTTCTGTTTCTGAATTTTAAGAGTTAAACTGAGGAAACAACATTTTAAGGTGAAAATTCAAATTATGAAGGAAGTCATGTAGAAAACAGAGAGAAAAATTTGGTTCTATTTGTCCCATTCTCACCAAGACACAATGCACCTTTGTTCATACATAATGAAAGGGTTTTACTGGAAGCTACACTAAGAGGTGTGGAACAGGCTTGGGGACAAATTAGGATTGTCGAGGAAGAATGTTACTTCTAAATATAAGGTTGAGGTGAAAATATTTTTTTATAGATAACATAAATGGACAAGAAGCTGGCTACCATCCACTTGATATTAAGAATTGTGAAGTATCAAATTCTGGGACAAAGCTCCTAGATTAGAGCAACCTCATCCTCCTCCTGTCTTACTACAACATTTGTCAGGGTAGCTATATTAGTCACTTTTTATTGCTGTGAAAAAACAATTTGACCAAGGCAATTTATAGAAGAATGAGTTTATTGGGCTTGCGATTCCCGAGAGTTAGAGTCCACGATGGGGGAGTGAAGGTTTAGCGGATCAAGGGCATGACAGCAGGAGAAGGAGGCTGAAAGCCCTCATCTTGAACCTCAAGCACAAGGCAGAGAGATAAATCCAAATGACAGGAGTCTTTAAACTCTCCAAGCCAACCCTCCTCCACACACACACACAGTGACATACTTCCCCCAGCAAGGCCACACCTACACCTACCTAAATAGTTCTACTAACCTAGGACCGAATATTCAAACATTGGAACCCATGGGGGCCACTCGTATTCAAACCACAGTAGTGATAGTGGAGTGCACTGCTGAGAACAGTTAAGGTAACTATTATAACTGTAAAAAGCACACTTAACATTTGGGCCATACCCTCCCTGTGGTACAAATGCACACATATGCACGGGTGTAGGTGTGCTGCATACATTTATGAATGCATTTGAAGGTCAGAGTTAGATGCCAAATGTGTTTTTCAGTTTCTCGCCACCTTATTTTCTGAGCCAAAGTCTCTCATTCAACCTGGAGTCCACTAATTGTGCTATCCTGGCTGGTCAGTGAGTTCCAAGAATCTACCTATTTCTGTGTTTCCAGGGTTAGGATGACGGGAGCAGGCCATCACACCTGAATTTTTTATTTTAATGGGTGTTTCGGATTTTCTCTCAGGTTGTGGTGGTTTGAAGGAAAGTGCCCCCCAAAGGGAGTGGCACTATTAGTAGGTATGGACTTGTTGGAGGAAGTGTGTCACTGGGAGGCAGGCTTTGAGGTCTTGTATATGTTCAACTTCCAGTGTCTCAGTCCACTTCCTGTTACCTTCTGATCAATATGTATCCAGCACCATGCCTATCTGCATGCTGCCATAATGATAATGGACTAGACCTCTGAAAATGTAAGCCACCCCCATTCAATGTTTTTTCTTTATAAGAATTGATATAATCATGGTGTCTCTTCTCAACAATAGAAACCCTAAGACACAGGTCCTCCTGATTGCATGACAAATACTTTGCTAATAGAGCCATCTGCCTAGGCATTTTTGTTTGTTTAGCAATATGTATCCCAAGTTGGCCTTAGACTTGATATGTATCCAAGGATGATTTTGAACTTATCCTTCCTTCTCTACCTACTGAGCGCTGGGATTGGAGTATGTACTACCAGTTTAGGCGATACTAATAGAACCCAAGGTTATATGCATGCTAGGTAGATGACATTCTACCAATGGAGCTGCATTCCTAACCCACAATTCCCTTTATAATTCATGTTTATTTTGAAGCATTGAGAGATCCTCATGGTGTACTGAAGCCATGTAGCCAATAATAACTTTCTAATAACAATACATCTAGAAACATGGCTACTAAATTTTAAGACATAATCCTGGGTACAGGCAGAATGCAAGGATTTTATATCTCTTCCTCCTGTACCACCTCTTATTTTTCTACTTTGTAGTTTTCTGTCTTGAAATTCTATATTGTTCATTTCTAAGAGAAAATATCTCCCATCACCAAAATAAAAATACTAATTTAACGAGAACAGCTTCCTTTATGAAAAACATGCAAGATTTCTCTCCACTGTCCCTTAGGCTTGATCACATGGCTTGTTGACAGTTTCTGGTTGTGTGTCTCTCCCTGGCGTCTACCTCTGCAGCAGTCTTCCCTGATACTCCCCACTAGGACTTCATGTTCTCAAACTAATCACCGTTTCTAAAATCCAGCTTGCTCTTTCAAGCCTCCCTGTCTCCATTTAGGCTATTTCCAGTGAGTAATATTTTTATCTTTGCCATTCCATTAGACTTTATTTGTATCAGGAATCTTGCCTGGTACTGTTTCCTTCTACTTATAGAAGGTACAGTGCTCTGCCCTGTGTCTCTAAGTTCAAGTGAACATGATTCTTGACTTATCTTCTTGGTGCTCTGGAGCCTTCACATGAAGTTGATTCCTGATTAGCATTGTTAAACTAAGTGAAGTCCAGTTGCGGGAGGGGAGCTGCTGAGAAAAAGAAAAGGGACAAAGAAGTTTTCTGGACCCACATGTGGGTATTTCTCCATTACTACTTTTTTATTTTAAAAGATTTTTTTATTCATTTTACATACCAACCACATATCTTCCTCTCATCTCTCCTCCCACTCCCTCAACCCCACCTCTCATCCCCTCCTCCAAAAGGGTAAATTCTCCCATAGGTGGACAGCAAAGTCTAGTACACTCAGTTGAGGCAGGACCCAGCCCCTCCCCCACTGCTTCAAGTGTGAGCAAGGTGTCTGGCCATAGGTAATGGGATTCAGAAAGCCAGCTCATACACCAGGGAGATCACACTGCCAGGGGCCCCTCAGACAGACCCAGCTACACAAATGTCTCTCCTATGCAGAGGGTCTAGTCCGGTCCCATGCAGGTCCCATGCAGACCACAGCTGTAGGTCTAAAGTCCATGAACTCCTATGAGCTTGGTTCAGTTGTCTGTAGATATACCCACCATGATCTTGACCATATGGTCTTGCTCATATGGTCTCTCTTCTCTCTCTTCAGCTGGATTCCTAGAGCTCAGCCTGGTTGGTTGTGAATCTCTGCATGTGCTTCCATCAGTTACTGGATAAAGGCTCCATGTCTCCATCACTATTTTAATGTCTTGTAATGTTTCCAGAAGAGACTCATCCCACAGAAAGCCCCCTCCCCCACTTCTGTACTAATAAACACAACATAGTCTCACTGGTGAGTGACTTGCTTGAGATGGCGCCACCATCCTCACACTGGCTTGACAGATGTAGTTTAGTTTTTAAACCAACGAAGAAAATGAAGTGCAGTGGCAATCAGAAAAGTCAGAAAGCATGCATTTGAGAAAGGAAAAGAGCACAGGTGTCAGATTCTAAGTCTCAAGACACACATGGATGGTGGTTTGTTTCTGTCACCGTTCACCAAATCACAGTGGACTCCAGTTGTTTGTATCTTCTCTGCTTCTACATCAGTCATTCTTCCCTGTGTCTCTTGACATCTCACGGCCGTCACTGTTTTCCTGACCTTCTTTAGGCCGTCGCTGACTCCTAGGAGTGTGTGTGGACTGTCATACCCCTCAACCTGCTGCTCTGTTGCCTGCTTCTCAGTCTTGCCAAGCAGCCTCGCAGCCAGCAGACTAACTGTGTAGAGTGGGCTCTGCTCGTGAGACTGTGTGAGAAAGTCTTCAGTTGTCCGGTCATCTACTGAGTGAAATCCCGGAGACTTAACTTAGACAGTCAACATTCTCCACCGCCCGTTTCAGTGTGTTTTTCTCATATAAGGTAAAACTGGACCCCTTTTACTAAAACACCCCAATTCTTATAAACAGCCCAGTTAATTTCTTCAGCTGATAATTATATCTGTGTCCCCAGGATTTTCTTATTTTTGTTTATATTGTGATTTTTTGAAGCAATGTTTTATGTCTTCCCATTCATATCATATAGTTGTGAATGATATCGTTTTGTCTCAGATGACTGTAATACTGTTATGTATAGAGCAAACAATCAGTTTGTTTGTTAAATAAGGTATTTGAGGGTCCTTTCACAAATATCTTTCCATAAACTTCTTAAAGGATATTCATTAGGGTTTATTTAGCAAGCATGTTCAATTTCAAAACAAGAACAACTACGTGATTCTCTGTTACAGAAATGTAAATTATATTTAAGATGGCAGATAAGATAATCATTTTGTTGAGTCCAGATTGTATTAGTGATATAATCTCATGTAAGGCATAAGTAGGTCAACTCCAGAATGGTGGCTGTGAGGGAGTAAGCAATGGGATTCTGCTGCTCATTCAACATAAAGTTTCAGTTTGATAAGATAAATAAGTTCTAGACTTCTACATGATGTCTATTGTTCATGCTATATTATGCATTTTCATTAAAAAGAAAGATATTTTGTTAAATTTTTTTTACCAAACAAAAATAAGGAAGAAACAAATAAGAATCATGAGATGATAGGAAGACATTTCGAGATATCATATTTCGTCCCTTGATTGATTTGAGGGCATCATTGGTGTCTGCAGAAATCTGTAACTTCTCTCTCCAATGACAACCAGTAGACATGACAACTGACCCGTTATATTTCTGTCACTAATTTAAAAATAGGTTACCTTACAGGTTTTTGTGTACATATGATTTCCTGTTTGTGTTTTTATGGGATTTCTCTGTGTGAAACATGGATATCACCGTATCTATACGTTTCTAGAGATTTTTTGGATCTTTTCCTTATGTTTGTTTGTTTGTTATGTTATATTCTGTTTTTTTTTTTTTATCTTCTACTTTTTTGTTAGATGCTTATTTGTATTCTAAAGAGAGAGAAAAAGAAAGGGTGTGACTTTAGGTGAGTGAGGAAGAAGGGAGGATCTGGGAGGTGTTTGGGGAGGTGAGAATATAATCAGAATGTATTATATGAAAAAACCTCAATTAAAAAATAAAATAAAATAAATAATATGGATGCTTCTAAATGGTGTTTATTTGGTGTTGGCGCCATCTTGTGGTAAATGTAGGTAGTGCTCAGCTAAGGAGAGCTTGGACAGTTAATGTTGGGACAGGCAGGGTTCATCACCTGATCCAACATTCTCTATTAATTAGGGAAATAAGTCAAAATTTGAAACTAAGAATCTTCCCATAGTCTATATTAGGATGAACACTTCTTATGTGAAATGTACTTACCTCATGTCATCCACCACAATAGGAGGATATGGAAATGAAGTAAAATATGACGGACAGATAGAGGAATTCTTCTATGAAGGGGATTGTTACAGTAATTTAAAATAATAAAAAAATCACTATGATTAAGTGAAATGAGTTTTTGCTTAGGAGAGGTAAAATGTGCATTGGATTTCGAAAGCTCTGTAGGTTTGGATGGCTAGAAAAGCCAGGACAGGACATTGACTGTGAAGAAAAGGAGAGGAGAAAGACTGTGTTAAGGAACAGAGAGCATGGGACAGGATGAAACCGAAGGCAGTGTTAAATCACAAGTAAAATGCCAATCGACTACGAAGGAATGGTTTAAATCTACAGATGTAAGGCACTGTGTCCAGCTAGTACCACACATGAAATTGGAAGCAAAAGCTCGGAGCTAGTCATTTCAGTTCTTGAATAATCACAGCCAGGCTTGAAAGTAATAAGTATATATCCAAAGCAAGTAAGAAAAAAATATTATACTGCTGTGTCAGTGAGTGCTTCTGGCTTGGTAAAATGTTTCCACTGAGAGCTTGTTAATGGATTTAAAATGCCTAATATTTCAAATAACTTAAAGGAATGTGAACACAGTGTGTTTTGGAAAATTGTGTTAGATGATTTACAAAGTATCTATAAATGACAAGACACTGGCTCAGGTGACAAGGGTCATCGCAGGATGGCATTGCATGGAAAACAATCATTCCTAAGTAGTTCATATTACTTAACATTATTTGTGATTTTTTATTTAAAATTTTTTTCATTTTGCATACCAACCAGTGTTCCCCTTCTCCTGTTCTCCCCACCTCTCCCCCACCCTGCTCCCCATTCACTCTTCACAGGGGGCAAGGCCTCCATTGGGGAGTCAACACAGACTGGCATACCAAGTTGGGGCAGGCTAAGGCCCTCCCCCTGCATCAAGGCATGCCACCATTAGCAATGGGCTCTAAAAAGCCAGTTCATGTACCCAAGATAGGTCCTGGTCCCACTGCCAAGGGCCCCACAAACAGATCAAGCCACACAACTATCACCCACACAAAGACGTGACCTCTCTGTGTAGTCCTGACTGGCCTGGAACTCACTATGGAGAGCAGGATAATCTTGAGCTCATAGAGATCCTTCTGTCTCTGCCTCCCAACTGCTGAGATTAAAGGCACATATGTCCCTATGCTCAGCCATTGTACATAATTATGTAAATAACTAAAACAACAACAAAGTAGGATGAGGGTAGCCATGCTGTTTGCTTTCCTTTTGTATTATTGAATCACATTTACTTTGTCTTGGTTAATCTGTGTCCAAGATAGCGTTTCTCAAGCATGATTCTTTCATAATGAGAAAATCCAGCACAGGAGACTGAATACATAAAAGAAATTTTTTACATCTAGTTGATTTTAAGTATTTGTGTACTGCACGATCTAGCCTTGAAATGAAGTAGGAAACACCCTTTGTCCTTGCTTCTGCATGCCTTGAGAACAATCTAGGTTTCTGTGATGCACAACAATGTAAGATCATAGACATAAGTCAAACTATTGTCTGAATAGTTAGTAGTTTTGTTACATTTGTCTTGTAAGCCATTGTGGTCTCGCTCATTTGAGACTCCAACTGCACCATAAAAATCTCTTGGCATATTTATTTGGTTATCTAAAGTTTATTGAGTTGGATTAATTTAACAAGTGTCTCTCCAGCCACAAATCAGTAACTTGGTATTTAAATTTTTAAATCATGGCCATTTTATAGTATCTGAAAGGATAAGAAGGCTAGGCTTAACCATCATCCTCTTAGAGAATTTTCATGTTGTCCATTCTCTTTACTTTCTCATATACTGTTAGCATCATCCTATGTAAGCTAAAAATGAGCAAATCTTGGAACTGCCTACAGTGGGGTGGAATGCTATTACTGAACTATTTGCAGAGAAATTGACATGTTTAAAATGGTCGCATTCCTATTCAACAATTGGAAAGGCTTGCTACCTGGCCTCTCAATAGCATTTAAACATTTTCCCGTACATGAACACATTTCATAAAGTTTGAAATTTTAAGATACTTTTAAATTCTAATTTTCTAACTCAATTAATTTTTAATTTTTAAACTGTGCTGAGAAAAATTACACCTGTTTTGTTTTCTGTTTTTGCAATAAGTTTTTTAAATAAATATTTTTTTGTAATTAATTTAAATTTACATATCAGACATGGATTCCCCTGTCCTCCCTCCTCCCACCCCCCCAGCCTTCCCTCCCCCAACCCAGCCCCCATTCCCACCTCCTCCAAGGCAAGGTGTCTCCCCTGGGGATTCAGCCCAGACTGACCTGTCCTTGGTGCATAAGCTGGCTTTTTTTTTTTCATTTTTTAAAAATATTTATTAAATTTAATTTTACATATCAGTCATGGATTCCCTTGTTCTCCCCCTCCCATCCCACCCCCACGCTCCACAGCACCCCAGCCTTCCCCCAGCCCACCCCCCAATCCCATCTCCTCCAGGGCAAAGACTCCCCCGAGGATTGAGTTCAACCTGGTAGATTCAGTCCAGGCAGGTCCAGTTCCCTCCTCCCAGCTGAGCCAAGTGTCCCTGTATAAGCCTCAGGTTCCAAACTGCCAGTTCATGCACTGAGGACAGGACCCGGTACCACTGTCTGGATGCCTCCCAAGCAGATCAAGCTAATCAACTGTCTTATTTATCCGGAGGGCCTGATCACACCAGATCTCGTCTGATGAGCTGGCTTTTTGCAACCAGTTTTATGTGGAGTTTAATCTCTTCCCTTTTTTTGGTGCTTGAAAACTTTTGGCATTTGACAAGAAGGTTCATTGCTTTCAGGATTCAGATTCTCTGTAACATTCACCAGATTGCTTTGTCCATTCCACCATTTGGCCTTCTGTATATTCACTTTTCCCCATGATCTCATATGGGTGAGGAAAGTGAATTAACACCTTTAGCCACTTTTGTGTCACTTTGATCATGTGTGGTTTCTCTTATAAAAACTGGCCCTGCATAGACCCAAGGAATGCTCAATCATGCCACAAGGACACATGCTCAACTATGTTCACAGCAGCATTATTGTAATAGCCAGAACCTGCAAACAACCTAGATGTCCCTCAATCAAAGAATGGATAAAGAAAATGTGGCACATATACACAATGGAGTACTGCTCAGCAGAGAAAAACAATGACATCATGAAATTTGCAGGCAAATGGATGGAACTAGAAAATATCCTAAGGGAAGTAACCCAGACTCAGAAGGACAAACATAGCATGTACTCATTCATAAGTGGATACTAGATGTAAAGCAAAGGATAGCTAGACTACAACCCACAGCTCCAGAGAAGCTAGTTGACAAGGAGGACCCTAAGATGGACACATGGATCACCCTGGGAAGGGGAAATAGATGCAATCTCCATGAGTAAACTAGGGGCAATGAAGGGTAGGAGATGGAGATGAGAACCTAAGGGAACAGGATCGTCAAGCTGGAACAGGGACGGAGTGGGAGAGCAATGAAAGAGATACCATGATAGAGGGAGACATCATGGGGATAGGGAGAAACCTGGTGCTAGAAGTTCTCAGGAATCCACAAGGATGACTCCAGCTTAGACTACTAGCAGTAGTGGAGATGGTGCCTGAACTAGTTTAACCCAGTAATCAGATCGGTGAATACCCTAACTGTCATCATAGAGCCTTCATCCAGTAACTGATGGGAGCAGATGCAGAGATCCACAGCCAAACACCAAGCCAAGCTCCAAGAGTCCAGTCAAGAGAGAGAAGAGGAATTCTATGAGCAAGGGTCATCAAGACCATGATGGGGAAACCTACAGAGACAACCAAACCAAGCTAGTGGGAACTCATGAACTTTAGACCAGCAGCTGTGGAGCCTCCATGGGACTGGACTAAGCTCTCTGCATAAACAATACAGTTGTGTAGCTTGATCTGCCTAAGAGGCCCCCTGGCAGTAGGATCAGGATCCATCCCTGGTGCATAAGGTGGCTTTTTGGAGCCCACTACCTATGGTGAAACACCTTGCACAATCTTGATGCAGGGGGAAGTGCTTGGACCTGCCTCTGTTGAAAGTAGTGTAGCAAGCTCTGCTGACTCCCCATGAAAGGCCTTACCTTGTCAGAGGAGGGAATGGAGGAGTGGTTGAGGGGAGAAGGCTGGGGGGCTGGAGGAGGGAAGAGAGGAGGATCTGTGGTTGATATGTAAAATGAAAAAAAATAATAAAATAAATAAGTAATCAGCCTGTTTCATTTATTATTTTTGAAGTTTTAGCCGTGGGACTGTCTCCTGTCAATCATTATTTTGTTCCTCCTCATATTCTTCTATGCCATTAGTGCTTTGGGTCTGGATCAAACCTGGTCTGAAATGAAGTTATGATCTACATTGTGGCTGGTTCTTGCCAGGCATGCTCCTGTTCAGACTTCTCCTTCTAATCCTGATTAATCTCTTTGTTTTACATCTTTCCTGTAAAAAGAGTAAAGTTGAGCTTTTTAAAAGTAAGCCAGTCTGAGGAGCCCCCAGCTGGATCAGGCCCTCTGAATAGGTGAGACAGTTGATTAGCTTGATCTGTTTGGGAGGCATCCAGGCAGTGGGACCAGGTCCTGTACTCAGTGTATGAGCTGGCTGTTTGGAACCTGGGGCTTTTACAGGGATACTTGGCTCAGCCTGGAAGGAGGGGACTGGACCTGCCTAGACTGAATCTACCAGGTTGAACTCAATCCTTGGGGGAGCCTTTGCCCTGGATGAGATGGGAATGGGGAGAAGGTGGGAGGCGGGGGAGGTGAGAGAGGGGAGAGCAAGGGAATCCATGGCTGATATGTAAAATTATATTAAATTATAAAATAAAAAAGTAAGCCAATCTGTATATTCTCTTAATAAGTAGTTTGTTGACATTTATTATTGTGACTGAAAAGTTTATTTGGAGGTTTATTATCTGGTCTTGTTCTGAACTTACACCTTTAAAAAATATTTGTTATCATTATCAATGTGGGAAATGTAAATCAAAGTTACTTTATGCTTCCAATTCACGCCATGCAGGATTCAAACAGCAACAGCAAAGTAACAAATGTTAGTGAGAATGCAGGAGGGAGCAGGAACCCTTATCCACTGCTCTCGGGGATTGTAAATAGTGTGTAGAGGTCAGTTTGGAGGCTCCTGAAATTAGAACTACCCTGTGATGTGCTATACCACTCCTGGGCATCCACCTCAAGGAAGTTATCTGCATACCTAAAAGACACACACACACCAACATCTATCACAGTGCTATTCACAGCAACCAAAGTCTAGAAGCAGCTTAAGTCCACATCAAAAGATCAGAAGATAAAGAAAGAAAATGTCACAGTTACACACACACACACACACACACACACACAACTATTGTTCAAACAAAACACAAAGAATGATGAAGCTGTCGTTTGCAATAAAATCAATGGCACTACAGATCACCACATGAGATGAGTCAGACACAGCAAGATGGGTGTCATATGTTTTCTCTAGTATATGGAAACAAACATACAAAAGGAAGTAGAACAGAGACTATTAGGGAAAGGGAAGAAGACTGGAGAATAGAGAAAGAGTAAAAAAGAAGATGGCAATGTTCAACACATAATAGATGCCTGTGATGAAGTACCAGAATGAAACACACTCATTTGTAATGTGTGCATTGATGAATATAATAGCTATAAAAAGAAAAGATATACAGATTGGGAAGGATAAATAGAGTATATCTGTCCAAAGATGATGTGATTGTCTCTGTAGAATCTGCACAGAAACTCCGTAACATTTAGGAGCATACCTAATTCAGTGTGAGTGAGACATATCTGCTGGAAACCTAAAAGTTGCATGAGAGAAACAGAATTCTTAAAGTATTGTGTTTATGGATGGAAAAGCCCAAAGGAAAACTATGTTGTGTTGTTTTATTTTTATAGTCCTTCTAATAATTTCATTCTGGAAGTCCTTTGATGTTTTAGATCTCAATTTTACTCTTTCCTCTCAATAAGTCATTTTTTAAACTTCCTAATATAGTAGAATAATTTTCTTTTGTTTCTGTAGTGCAGGAGATTGGGCCATTATGAAAACTAGGTGAACACTCTATCACTAAGCCATATCCCTAGCCACCATCTATATTGGGGATATTCTTCATCTTCCATTTCATTGCATTAAATCAATTATCTGCTACTGGTAGGTAATTGCCTGCTATGAACGATGATGAACATTCATCCACATTGCTCATTATCCTGCCTTCTCTCTCTTCTCTCACCTGATTTTAGCTGATCATGCTCTCGCTACTGATGATGAGTTTTATCAAGTAAATGTACTCCTCAAATCTTTAACTCAGTTTTCCAGATCCAAGTGGAATATTATATCTCTGGATGTGAAAGAATACACGAGCTCCCATCTTTTTTATCTCTCAAATCTGATTATTTATTTATTTTTACTTATCTATTTCCTGGGTGTCTATTCAGCATTTGCATTTCCCCTATGTTAATCATCAGACGTGTATTCATCATAATCACACTTGTAGATTCAATGCTTTCTACTGGTCCTTCCACTCTGAGTTTTCTGGTGGACTGATAGTCTCTTAATTGAATTGTGTTCTACACCATTTGTGTCTTTTGTTTGGACAACTGCTTGGCTGCTCATAAAACTTGGGTGATGTATTCCTTCCTAGAACACTGTAGGTCTTCCCCCACAGACCTCTGCTTTGGATATTGCTTTGGTAATGTGTATGTCTGGGCTGATTCTGTAGGAAGCTATTTGCTTGTTTGTTTGCTTGCTTGTTTGTTTGAGTTGCTCTCACTATGTAGTTCAAACTGTCCTTGAACTTGTGTTTCTCCTTCTTCCCCCTGTGAGGCAGAAAATCAAGAATTCTGTTACCATGTTTCCCTGGAATGAGCAAATGAAAAACCCTTCTCAGTTAAACTCTAAATAGCACACAAATTCCATGCAGGGACAGAGCTGGAAAAACACTCAACTTGCAATAAGGGCAGGTTTCACAGATAAGGATGTTTATGGTAGAACTGGAAAAACACTTGCCAAGTGTTTATGTGGAAGAGTAGGTTTTCAAGCTGATAAAACTGGCTTTATAAGGACATCAGCAAAGGAACCTACCTGGTACAAATGGATTTTCAGTTGATGAAATGTTAGGAGTAGGGATCTATAGGTACCTAACCGTACATTTCCTGGGGGGAAACTGCTCAGTATTTGCTAACTCCGTACTTTATAGAACAGAGCTGTCATAGATAATGGGCCTCAGCAGTGCTTCAAGGCTCCTTTCAACTCCCTTTGAAGCCGATAGTATTTTCCTAAATAACTGTGGTGGAGTCATGAAACAAAAGAGCCCAATTTGTAGCACTTTTCCTTATAAGCCAGTGTTCTATGTGCATCTGAGCTGTACTCATTCAAAGACTTCTGTGGGGGGTTGTTTTTTACAATGAAAATGATCTCCTACCAGCCTTTCTCTATAAACACCCTCTTTGTAGAGGTAAAACTTGTCATAGTGATTCATATTCCATCCATCTTTTCCATTTCTCAGATTCAAAAAGGTCCATGGTGGTCTCACAGGCAGTGTATGCCTATTGAGTTCCATGATAGCTTCAGCTTGGTGCTTGGAGAGATGGAAGGACCCAAAACAAAGTTCAGAAACCTGTGTTGAGGAAATACAGTGCAGATTCCTGAAATGCTAAGCTGGCTAGCACTAATAGGACCAGAAAGAGAAATGTCACAGGCAGGCAGAAAAGGAGAGCTCCCAAGAGCCACCGATTTCTCTAACTGGTATTTGAATATTGATCAACACATCTCCAAGGAACCTAGCAGGGCTGAGAGAAAGGAACAGGGAGGGTTCCTTTATGCAGCACCAAGAGTACTTCCTGTCCCATCAGCTAGAGTAAAGATAGGTCCTAATGTATGCATCACTGAGAAGAATCCTAAGAAAATGGGAATAAATGAGAGAATCAATAATTGGAATCAATAATGGGAATAAAAGTCCCTGTATTACAGGCTGTTCTGTGCTTAGCAAATACTGCTAGCTGGTTTCAAAATAACAGATTATCACTGCATGTTTAATTGCTCTCCTAATAGTACTCAAATATCTTTTGTAGGAAACTTTAAAAAATATTAAGGCCACAGCAGTATGAAATTTTATGTTCAATGCAAGCAAATCTTTTTATATGTGCAGAAAATCAGGAAAATGTGACCCAGAACTCTATATAACTGGATGCAGGATGTATCAGAAGGTGGCTTTGGATGATAAGGATACTAAGGCAAGTGTCCCAACTTGACAGTGTTCAGGAAGGCAGAAGATTTGGGGAAGTGGCTTGGTAGATGTTTTCTGTGAAAGCAGAAAGAGGTGAATTCAAATCCCCAGCACTCATGTCAAAAGCTTGGTATGTCTACATGTACTTTAACCCCGGTATTCGAGAGGGCAGACAGATGGATCCAGCAACTTCTTGGGCCAGTCAGTCTAGCTGTAACAGTGAAATTTGGGTTCAGTAAGAGACCCCGTCTCAAGCTTATAAAGTGCAGAGTCACAACAGAAGATATCTAATGTCCTCCTCTGGCCCCTGAACGAACACCCATGGGTGTACACAGCTTCACACACAGAGACAGGCACAAAGAAAGAAGTCAGAATCATAAACATCAACATAAAAATTATGTTGATGAAAATTAAATTAAATTAATAAAAATTAAAAAACACAGATCCCACTTCTAGACTACAGATCATATGAAAAGTTCATGCCATGGACCCTCTCTTCATTCTTGAACGGACTTAATCCTAGAAAAAGAAGGTGTCTTAGCCTCTGTTAATATAATTAAACCTATTACCAACAAGAGAGTAAAAATTATCTGACCATCCTGATAGAGAAATATTCTTTAGGTTCACCTGTGATAAAACATCTCACAAAAATAGGTGCAAATGGGAACATCTTCAAATGTCCAAAGAAGCAAGTGATCCCCACTTAAAACAGGGAGAAAACAAAGCCTCAACTCTAACTTACCCAGTGTGCCCAGACCACAATCATGGTACCTGAGGCACAGACAGCCTTCTTTGTCATTTCCAACCTAAATATCTCTGTTTCTTCCTTGTGTTCTATTGTACTTTCTGTGTCATCCATACAATCCTGAATTTAAAGAGTGAAAGCATCCTCACATTCTTCCTGCTCCTAAGGGGAAATTATTTAATATTTTATCATTTGGAACAGTTCCTAACTTTTCTTAAACTGAGCAGACTGTGAGTCACGGTGGATTAATTTATTTTTTCTAAATTTTTATTATTATAGAATTTTGTAAAGATTAATAAAGCACAGTTATATCGCATTCTCCTATGTTTACTAGTTCCTATTATTAACTCTTTGACATAGTTTCTATTTGTCATTTATTTCTGTTGCTTTCTCATGATGGCTGGACACACAGACACACTGACACACCACACATGCAGATACACACACACACACACACACACACAGCAGAGAAAAGTATGTACTCGTATCCCAAAAAATAGATGGCACTATCCAAATTTTTTTTAATTGCTGTTGACTAAAGGCAGGAGATTCTACAAGTATCTAGCAGATGGGTATTGAAGATGAAGCTAAAAGTCCTACAATGCATAAAATTGCTCTCTGCAAGAAAGAATTATCCAGTCAATATGTCAATAATGCTGAGTTTGAGGAGGGGAATCTGAGAGAGAGAGAGAGAGAGAGAGAGAGAGAGAGAGAGAGAGAGAGAGAGGGGGGGGGGGGGGGGAGAGAGAGAGAGAGAGAGAGAGAGAGAGAGAGAGAGTTCATTTAAAAATATGATTTAGGAGCCACTAAGACACCACAGAGGGTAAAAGCATCTGACATGCAAGTGTTACAACCATGACCTTAGTTTAATCTCTTTAACTCAAGGTTGATGGAAATAAACAAGCTCTCTGTAGTTGTCTTTGACCTCCACAAGGCATGCACTCCTACACACACACACACACACACACACACACACACACACACACCAACACACACCTTACAATCATAAATGAAACTTAGAAAAATACAATTTAGACATTGCAAAACCCAATAAAATATACGTAATACATTCATCTCTTCATCTCTGAATAATGTAAGCAATATTTCATAAGAACAAATATTAAACACAATAAACAAATACAAATCACATGCATGAAATTAAATATTGATGAAACAATATCACCTGAAAAGGAATATTTGGGATTAGTTTTAAATTCAGCATCTAGTCAAGATTACTTTCCTCGATTAGCTTTGTATTTATTTAGTCTCATTCCCTCTCAAAGTCTCCTCTCATCCCTTGTCTGTTATGCTGTTGACATTCTTTGGAGACTCCAGACTGTTTGTTATGTAGAATGTCCTGGAGTTTGGTTACCTCGTATTTTAGATTAAGATATAACTTGGCTTTTGTAAGGTGAGAACTCTACACAGGCCATGCTCTGTTCCTCCCCAGTGGACCAGCAGGCATACAATGTCAGGGTCCCATGATTGGTAACATAAAGTTTGGTGTTTTGGTTTGTGACTCCCATTGGATTTCTCATTGGAAAAGGAAATCTCCCTGCCTTAGTAATTAAGAGTAATTAAGGCATAGACATCTCCCTGCCTTAGTAATTAAGCATCCACAGCATGGAAGTATGAGTCTTCAAGGCCATAGTGAGGTCCTGTCTCCTAATACCCTTGTCTACTGGAATCTGTCATTAAGGAAGCTGGTAAATTATGGCTTTCCACTTCTGTTTTTTCTTTTTACATTTATGGGGTGGTGTTCTTTTCTGCATATCCATCCATATTATCTCATTCTCTACCCTTCCTTCTTCATTGTGAGAGTAAACAATAAGAGCAAAGAGGGGCTGTACTGCCCTATGGCTTTGATCCTTCTCCTGATTCCCCCCTTTTCCCTCATGATATGCCCACAATCACTCTCTTGTACATAAGATCTTATGGCTCCTGCTTCTCAGACGACCTTTACACACTCTGTGACATGTTAATCCCAAACATGTCCTGTACCATGGTCTGTGGTAAAGGCTCTCAGAGGGGCCTGGGCAAATTGGTACCAATTCAGTATCTGCCTGTTCAAATAGATTCTATTATATTAGCAAATCATCAAGGGTGCCTAAGTGGAACACATGTCAAGGGGAGGACAGAGTTGGACCTGAGGTTAATAGTAGCTGGAGTAGACATATGCTAGGAACTTGAAATGTTAAATGTGGAATAGTTTAACAAGTAAATTCTAGCTTAATATTCTTTATATACATTTTTATTAACATCAAAAGAACATAGAAAAGTGAGTGTCCACTATCTCCCTATTCATAAGGGAAAAGCAAGTACAGGCAAATTTCATAACTCCAGAAACAGTTCTTTCATTTACAATTGATGCCAAGCCTTCTTTAGTTTTCTGCTGGAAGCCCAGCATGAAGGCAGGCATGTTCTTCACGCCTACTCATAGTCCCTTCCATCCCACTTTAGACAAGCTAAGAAAGCATATAAATCTCTTAGTACAGTGATTAAAGTGTATGGAGATGTATTTAATTTATTATTCTTTACATAAATGTGTGTGTGAATGGGAAGAGTTTCATTCATTAATAAGAGGCTGGGATAGCCAGTCTCCCCGGGAGGGTTAGCGCTTACTCTAGTGCTGCTTAGCTGAGTAACCCAGACTTTACCCTAAGGCTAAGGCCCCCTGGTCTCCTGAGGAAGATGCCTGGGGAGTACTGCTTTTGTAATTAATAGTGGCAAAGTTTTAATGAACCCCACAAGGAGATACTTTTCCTGACACTTCTTAAATCTTGCCGTGGCTTCTTTCTATTCCTTGGAGATCAATTAAAAAGTTTTTTTTTTTTTTTTTTTTTTTTTTTCGTTTCATCTTTGCCAAGATGCCAGAGGCAGCTTTCCAGCTGTGTGTCTATAATGAGTTCTCTAAAGGGCTCCTGAGCCAGAAAGGGGCAGGAGATCCAAGCGAGTCAAGGTTTGGAAACTTCTGAGAACCCCCGAAGTCGGTTACGTAGGGTAGGCTCAGAGGCACGCGTTCCTTTCAACTAGAAACCCACCTGGATCCAGTCACAGCCTCAGACTGTCAGAAGGGGACAGGAGGCAGACAGGGAACCACAGGCTTTAATGGGCTCTTTACAGGAAAGGCTTTCCCAATTAGTGTTTTGATTGGGGTGCAGCCTCGGGGCCACTCAGGTGTGTCCAGTCAGCATCAGGAGGCTCTGCATTATGGACCAGGTCTTCAATAGATCTCATGTGTTTGTTGTGTCTTACGGATCCTGTGCCCAGACACAGGCTGCCCGTGGCTTCACTTAACCCAATGTTGACTGATCCTTAACCCCTAGAATATCAAGACTCAAAGAAAGTGTATTTAAACCTGTCTCCCCCCCCAAAAAAAAAACAACTAAGAAATGTGATTGAATTGATTAGTTACCTCACGATGGAAAACATTTAGTTCAAGCTTTGTAGAATGAAATTTTCGTCCCTGTGGCCAACTGATGAAGTATAGCGACTTTAAAACAAAATGAAAAGAATGTAATTATTTATTTATTTTTTTTTATTTATTTATTTATTTATTAATGGGGAGAGGGGGCACTTGAGCACCATGGCTCCTGTGTGGAGGCCAGAGGACAACTTCCTGAAGTTGATTCTTTCTGTATGCTCTAGAAATAACCCCCTGCCCATGCTTATAAAAGCAATCCTAATTAAACAATGGATCAAAGTAGGGTGGGACATGAAAGTTGGAGGGAAATATTTGTAGGAGTAGGAGGAGTTCAGAATTTGATCCCAGTTCATTGTATATATATATAATTATATTAAATTTAACCAAATGTCCTTTCAGTAGCAATACGATTGAATACTATCATTAAAGTTTCTTGATTTTTAAGAGCAGCTGTGAACATTTCAGCACATGTCTTTGTGCAGACATAAGCATTTGGTCTCTGGTAAATGTTCAGAAGTGTTCATTTGCTGTTCTGCCTAGTGAGATTTCTGGGTCATGAGTGAGTAAATATTTTACAAGACATTGAATATTGTTACCCTACTTTATACTGTCTTAATTAGCTTTCCGCCACCATGACAAATATCTGAAATAATCAACTTATAAATATTAAAGATCTGGGGGACAGAGATAGGGATCAATGGTTCAGACAGTTTACTGCTCTTACAAAGAAACCAGGTTCAGTCCCCAGCATCCACATCAGATAGCTCATCATCACCCGTAACTTCAGCTCAGGTGGATCAGATCTCTTCTCTGGCCCTTAGGGCATCCACACGCATGTAGTGCACATACATGTAATGTACACAGACACAAGACACTTTTTTAAATCTTTTTAAAATATTAAGGTTTATTTTAAGTCGTGTATGTGGAAATTTTAGCCTCTGACTGGCTTGCCTTGTTCCTTCTGGGCCTGTGGCAGCACAGCACATCACAGCAGAATTGCAGGGCAGAGCAAAGCTATCTGCTTCATGACCAGGAAGCAAGAGCAGGAGAGTGGGGAGAAGCCTGTGGTCCTTGTCATCCAAGGATATGTCTCCAATAACCTAAAGACTTCCCTTAGGCACCAGCATTCAAAGGTTTCAATACCTTCAACATAGCCACACTGACAGCCAAGCTTTTAAGGCCCTGCCCTGAAGGCCATCCTTATACAAGCACAGTTCATGCCCACTAACTGCGCACCTGGAGTTTCACTTCCTTATCACAGTTGGGCAGGTTATTTTTAGCATCATAATAAGCTGTTGTAGAACTTCCATGCTTTATTTTGCAATTCCCTGACATCCCAGGGTGTTGAATGTCCTTCCCTATGCTTCTTAACTGTGTCATGATTTCTTCTGTCAGGTATCAGCTTAGAACATTTACCTACTTTAAATTAGGCCATTTATATTCTTATTAAATTATACAGTTTCATTAGATAGAGGTCCTTGGTCAGAACTATAATGTGCAATGAGGCTGCTTCAATGGTGCCATCAGTTAGTGCACAGTACTTATACAGTATATTATACATATTTATGACTAATGAATATTTTATTGAATATGGTAGTTTTGTTTCTTTTTTACTTCGAAAAAGACAATCAATATTCTCTGCTTTAAGAAGAACATAAAATTTTCTTTCAAAATAATTTATACATTTATTTATTTATTTGGCTAGGGAGGGGAGCATGTACCACAGAACATATGTAAAAGTCAGGGGCAACTTCCAGGACATTGGACCTCTCATAGGTCCCAGTGATCAAACTTGGGTCATCAAGCTTGACAACAGGCCCCTTTTCACTTTCTTAATGGTATTTGGGGAATCTATGTATTTTTAAATGTATACCTATAGAAATAGTTGTGGATATGTGTACAAGTATGCAACTGTGTTACTCTAGAAGAACTGGTTCCCTGTTTTCATTGAGCACACTGAGATCCAGATCATGATGTGTAAGCAGTTCTTACACAATGGAACAGGACTCTTCGAATAAGTGCCTCATCCCAGAATAAGAATGTACAAGGTGCCAAGAAACAAGAAACTTCTCCAAGAATGATGGAGTGTGTTGGAGGGAACAGATGCTACCTAGAAGGGACTCTCACTCTCCCCAAAATCATAGTACTTGGGAGATGGAGAGACGAGGACCAGAAGCTCAAGGCCAGTCTCAAGTATATCACAAGTTTGACACCAGCCTGGGTCCCATGACACCGGGTGAAGAAACAGAGAGATGATACAAGAGGAAAGAAAGAGAAGAAATTAGGAGGAAGGGTAGAGGGCGGGAAAGGAGAGGGAGGAAGGAAACGATGGCAACCACAAACATTTCTGAGTCCATGCTGATCTAAATGAATATAAAACAGTTGATACGTAAAAAGCTCCTTCTAACAACAATGACGATCATGAATGCAAAGCAACTATGGAAATGAAAGTATATCATTTGGCAACTTTACAGTGGTGTTGTTTGTGAAGGATCTACAAGTTGAGTTAAACCAAGTTCTGATGCAAATCAAAATGTCTGCATAGTATGAAAACATCTATAACAAACCCTAATGAATCACAAAGAGAACATGAAGCTTTATGGTGAAGAAGCCTGGCAGCAATGTATTATTAAAGTTAAAATGTTGCCAGGAGTAGGTGGTTCAATACCACTTGGCCCCTGATGTACAGATGATAGCCCAGAACTGTTTCTTAGATGCTCTTGCCAAGCAACTCTTACCTGTGTCTGTTAGGAAATGTTGGGTCAGACAGAGGCACACATTACAGAACACAAGGTTCATAATCTTTAAAATTATTGAGGATGTGAAAGTCAGGGAAAGATTAAGTGACTAGAAGAGGATAAAAAATAGATAAATAATGCAAGATCCTGGGTAGCGTCCTGGAGCAGAAAGTTAAAGAACACATGCTGGAAGCTGGAGAATTCCCACAGTCTCTGTATATGAGACAATCATTTCAGAAATGTTTTCCCCATAGCTGAGTGCATTAAGTGGCAGCTATGTGAGACCGAGTCTTTAGTCATGAGATTTGTATTGGAGTATTGGGCGGTGGTGAGGAATATTGCTTTGAAATAGTTCAGAAGAGGACAGTGGAAGAGATGGTGTACATGTCAGGAGGGGCTTGAAGAAGATCTGGGAGGACTGGGTAGCAGTTTTGCTAATTTTTCTGTAAACTGCTTAAAATAGGCTGATTGTTAGCAGAATTATGAAGAAAAGAAATTCGTCACTCAGTGCATGAGTTGGCTGTTTGAAACCTGGGGCTTATGCACAGTCGCTAGGCTCGGCCTGGGAGGAGGGGACTGGACCTGCCTGGACTGAGTCTACCAGGTTGATCTCAGTCCTCGGGGGAGGCTTTGCCCTGGAGGAGATGGGAATAAGGGGTGGGCTGGGGGAAGGGGAGGGGGCGGAGGGAGAAGAACAAGGGAATCCATGGCTGATATGTAGAACTGAATTGTATTGTAAAATAAAATTTAAAAAAAAAAGAAATTTGTCTTTAAAGCAAAATCATATTCTGCAATTTACATTAAATTTTTTAAATCTCAACTTTAAATTATGAACCAAAGTTTTAAGCTTTTCAAAACTGTTTTTGCCCATAAGCAAATGTTTGGATGCTATGGGCTTAATAATGCTACAATTCTTCACGTGAACTAATTTCTTTAAATTAAAATTTTAATTAGATTGGCTTAATTTATTTTCAGCTGAAAACAAAAGAAATATTGAACATATAATATGGCTGGGTGAGTTTATAAAGTGTAAAAATAATGAAACAACTAAAGAAATTACAAAGCTTTTGTGATTAAAAACTCAAACATTAAATGGAAAATTTATTTATAGTAAGTAAAAACACAGCATCTATAACCTTGATAAAAATAACATGAGTGGGGCTAGAAAGAAGGGACCTCTATTAAGAATACGTTGTTCTTACAGAGGACTCTCCAGTTCTCAGCATCCACATGGTAGCTCACAAGCATTTGCAATGCCAGCTCATGGAGACTGGATGCCCTTTTTTGACCTCCATAGACACTATAGACACTAGGCACACACAGAGATATACATGCAGGCAAAATAACCACACACATAAAATAGGAAGAAATAAATATTTTTAATTTTAAAAAAAATAATAAAAAGTAAATTAATAATTAAGGCATAATTCTTGACCAATATTTATTTTTTCCTTCCCTCATTCTCTTGTTTCCTCCTTCCCTACTCCTTACTTTTCTTTCAGTCACTCACTCATCCAGCAAGCATTCAGCCCTTGTTATCTGCTATGCACTATAGGCAGACAGATGAGTTAAATGAACAAGGGATGTAGACAAGCTACTCAAGAAAGATGAAAATCCAGTAGTCAACAATAACACAAAACGATATTCACTTTTGCTAGGATTCAGATATATACAAATGTAAAATACATATTTTTAAACTCTAAAATTACTAAAGAAAATACAGGAATTGTTGATATACACACAGAACTGTACAAGCAAAGCGACACTAAGAAAGCCCTAGGATTGAAAAGCAGAGGCTGGACCAATGACACAGCAGTCAAAAGCACTTGCTGCTTTTATAGATAAACCGAGTTCAGTTCCCTGCATTCGCTTGGTGATTCATAGCCACCTGCAACTCCAGTTCCAACAGGCAACAGGCATGCACAGGGTACACACACATTCATGCAGGCAAACACTCATATACATAAAATAAAAATTATTTTAAAAATTGAAAGGCAAACTAAATCAGCCTTTTGGAAGTTTAATTTTATAATGTAGTGTAGTAATTGTCTATTTATCCTTCCATCTTGCTCCAACTAGGACTCCCAGTATTGGCTGGTATTGTACTCAGTATGCAGATGAAGAAATGATTCAGACATATTAGATGTTTACCCAAAGTCATACAAGTAATAAACAGCAAAATAAGACTCTTCATCACTACCTCTACCTACTCAAGTTATGAATATGCACGTGTTTCTAATTTTACTCAATTAGTACCAATCTGAAAATTAAAGAGTTAAGCCAAGGTACAAGAACAATCTCTGTTCACAATAAGTGTTATTGTTTATTACATGAAAAAATTTAACTATCTAAGAAATAATTCAGTTCATCATGTTTTGTTCCCATAGTGAGATATTATTGTATCTACATGCATTGGTAGATTACCTAGATCATTATGGTAAGCGGTAAATATCATAGGAAATGTTATACACAGTATGAATACTATGGTTAAAATCCATAAAGTTAACAAATTTAATTCTGAGTGATGATTTCCATTTTTTTCTACCACAAGCATGTATGCTGAAGCACTTTACAAGATGTTCTGTGTAATAAACATAAGGGTTATTGAAGCTGAGCAGACAGCAGAGTGTCTGGCCATATGGCTTGTACACTAACATGTCTCTGAGGCTCCCACAGGGCAGCATGCCAGACAAAGAACAAGGTGGTAGTTAAAGGCATGGGATTTAGAGTAACTTCTACCCAAGTTTAAGGTTTGAGATTCCTTTAATCTCTTGGGTCCATAACTTTCTGATTCATATGCAGTCATTCCATTTTGAGTATATGGTTTACAATTATTGCATAGTACTCATCTCAAAGTTTCCCATCCCAGTTCCTAGCAGACTCTAAACACTGAACCTATGTTTCTGTTACAATTACCTTTCCAGAAATAAACATGAACTCAGGTCAAGGGTTTTAAATTCAGAAAGCAGCAATGCATGCATCTACACAGAGTATATACTGAGGAAAATATACAAGTTTAAACCAGAACTTTCTGGTATATGCCAAAAGAATTTATCTATCTCTGGCATCTCAGCATTTCACTGAAATAGACAATGCATTGCTGTGGGATGTTCTGTATGTCCTGTGGGAGCCCTTCTTGGGTTCTTTGTGGCGTTACCAGCAGGTCGCATAGAGGATGATTAGGACCATGGACCTGAGTGCAGGTGTCTGAGATGGTCTGCACTTGGCTGTGCTGGGGGATGGTCTGTATGTCAAGTTGTTCTGATTGATCAATAAATAAAACCTGATCGGCTGTGGCTAGGCAGGAAGGATAGGCGGGACTAACAGAGAGGAGAAATAAAAGGACAGGAAGGCAGAAGGACTGACTGCCAGATGCCGCCAGTACAAGAAGCATGTGAAGATGCTGGTAAGCCACGAGCCACGTGGCAAGGTATAGATTTCTAGAAATGGGTTACTTTAAGATATAAGAAAAGTTAGCAAGAAGCCTGCCACGGCCATACAGTTTGTATGCAATATAAGTCTCTGTGTTTGCTTGGTTGGGTCTGAGCGGCTGTGGGACTGGCGGGTGACAAGGATTTGTCCTGACTGTGGGCAAGGCAGGAAGACTCTGGCTGTTCTCTTCCCTGTTCTAGCTCAAATGATGGGGATCAAGCAGGCACATCTCAAATATCTGATTTTCCCTACATGACCAACGTGAGGTATCTCAGAACCTTGAGCCTTTGAGGTCATTTAAGATTCTGTGGGAGGACATTTCCATACCAGACATCCACATTAAATCATGTGGATCTCCAACCTTGGTTTCAACAATTCTCTCTCATATAAACCCTCCTCTTTCTCGCTAATTAGACTCCCGGCGCTCCACCCAGGGCCTAGCCGTGGATGTCTGCATCCAGATTCCTCAGTCCTTGGATGGGGTTTCTGGCACAACTATTAGGGTGTTTGGCCATCTCATCACCAGAGTAGGTCAGTCCCGGCTGTCTCTCGGCCATTGCCAGCAGTCTATTGTGGGGGTATCTTTGTGGATTTCTGTGGGCCTCTTTAGCACTTTGCAAACGAATGGAAACACATGAACTATGAACCAAAGTCTGAGGGCCCCCCAACTGGATCAGGCCCTCTGAATAGGTGAGACAGTTGATTGGCTTGATCTGTTTGGGAGGCATCTAGGCAGTGGTACCAGGTCCTGGCTCGTTGCATGAGATAGCTGTTTGAAACCTGGGACTTATACAGGGACGCTTGGCTCAATCTGGAGGAGGGACTGGACCTGCCTGGACTGAGTCTATCAGGTCGATCTCAGTCCTCGGGGGAGGCCTTGCTCTGGAGGAGGTGGGAATGGGGGTGGGCTGGGGGGAAGGGGAGGGGACAGGAAGGGAGAGAACAAGGGAATCTGTGGCTGTTATGTTGAACTGAATAGTATTGTAAAATAAAATAAAATAAAAAGAATAGCAATTTTGGCATGCTAATGTGGACAGGGAAAATTCCACATTGTCCCCTTGCCCCGCTTCTTCTTAATGACATCATTGTTTGCTCTCTCTGGTCAGTGTGACAAAAAGACAACGGACCCAAATGATGTGCCTCATAGTGCTAAGCTTTTCCCAGCCTCTGGGTCTCTACATTCTCTTTCCTTTAATGTCAGGAGTGTGTTATGGCTTAATGTTCTCTTGTGTTCTTGTCGCCAATGACACTACCATTATCTGGCAAAGCAGCAAATGTCACAAAATGAAATCACAGTTTCTTTGCATTGCTTCTTTGCCTCCTCTGCTAGAAGTTCCTTTCTGGGCAGCGACTGTGTCCTTGTCCAAAATTCTACAAGTAATGTGTTACTAAATAAATAAGTCAATGAATAAATCATGCTTAGGCTTGATATAGTTACAAATTGAGAATGTATCAAGGATATCATATGTTAGTAACTCTTTATACTTTTATGAAATATATGCTTTTTAAAAACTGTGTTTTGTGGGTACAGCAGTTTACATCTGTAATCTCAGCACTTGGAAGGCTAAGGTAGGAAAATTGCATGATTCTGTGGCAGCCAGGGCTACAGGGTAAGACCCTGTCTCAAAAAACAAAGTATTTTAGGAGAAGTAATAAAACAACATGACAGGGAAAAAAACTCAGAGGAAAACTAAGCACCTCTTGTTGACTCCAGCAGATTTGAGATGCCTAAATTATTTTCAATCTGCTCTTGGTCTTGAAGAATCCTCACCTCCTCTAGCTCTAGAATGCTTATGGTGAATGTGACAGCCTTGGATGAAATGGTCTCTATGGATTTTCCTATGTATAAAATTTGTTTATATATATATATAATATATATATATATATGTGTGTGTGTGTGTGTGTGTGTGTGTGTGTGTGTGTGTATACATGTATATATGTAGATAGATAGATAGATAGATAGATAGATAGATAGCTGTATATTTCCACTAAACTTTAACTTTTGCAATGTGTTTTTTGACTCATTCAAAAATAAAACACTGTCTTTGGACCATGCTTTGGGAAACACTCCTATATTGAATATAAACCCCACCAAGTGCTTAGCAATGAAAAGATGGTGGAAGTATGGGTTATGGGAGAATCTAATTGTTTTCAAAAAAGAAACCAAGAAATTCACAGATATGCAATTCATCTTTGGGAATCATGGTTTTTTTGTTTTGTTTTGTTTTTGTTTTTTGTTTTTTTTTTTCAAGACAGGGTTTCTCTGTGTAGCTTTGCGCCTTTCCTGGAACTCACTTGGTAGCCCAGGCTGGCCTCGAACTCAAAGAGATCCGCCTGGCTCTGCCTCCTGAGTGCTGGGATTAAAGGCATGCGCCACCACCGCCCGGCCAAGGGAATCATGTTTATTAATACTTTTTAATTCCTAGGGTGTATAACACTGATCTTTCTGTATTTGAAGATGTGTTATTTCTTTTCTTTTCCTTTGAGTCTACTGTGACCCTGGAAGATATAAGAGGTTGAAGGAACTTTTGTCCCATAATTGGAGGAGACATGAAGTGTAAAGTCCTATGACTTTCCTTGTCACCAGCCCATTCTGAATGTTGAGAAAGTAAGAATGTTTGAGTACCAGAGTGTGAGATGTGCTTCTGGGGTAGTGCTAGCAGCTCTCTCTAGTCTAACAGGGTTGATTTCTTCTGGGGAGAACTGTCAGTAACCTTACTTCTGCAGCCACTGATTACCCACTTATCCACTTGTTGCAAAAGTGTATTGAAATTTTAATTGACAGGCTAATGACAGGCTCCTTAGAAAGTAAGAATACTTATTGCTAAATAAAATCACTCTGTACAGGTCAATGAAAATGGGATATGTTGTATTTTCTTTCCTGGAAATAGTGATGATTTCTAGTTTTATTTTACATTTATTATAACGTTTCTTATTTATATTTATATAGATTATATTGTGAAGGTAAAATCCAGTGTGAAGCCCCACAGCTTCAAAATGGCTATTCTAACATTCTAACTGTATAAAAGTTTTTTGAGATGTATAGACTTTGGGTGTGGTTAATTTCAGTGTGCAATATCTTTATTTGTAGGTTTTTTATAATAAATTTATAAAATTAAAATAACAATTAACCACAATGTATCTTTGACCATGAAAAAAGTTCTTGTTTCTGAACAGGCATCAAAAGTGTTCATGACTGAAGTGATCACTTTACTTCACATTCCATAATCCTAGTTATACTACCATGATCTTCATGCTCTTCCCTTCTGCTCACTGTCATCTTTAATTTATACTATTAATTACCAAGGCCTTAACAACAAGACGTTTCTTAAATATATATCTTTTACCCAGGTATGGCTAATGAACTCTAAAATAGTACAGCTAATTCCTTGTTTCACAAACTCTTATGTATATTCTATAAGCACATCACATCCATCATGTTCAAATGCATACTTATCTTAAAGCCTGACCTTTAAATGTGTTCTTTATTGCTGAGACCTAAAATGGCAGACATAGTTCCTCCACTTCCTTGTTTTTAGTAGACCATGTGGCTCACAGATTAACAGCATGAATCTCTGTCTACTAAAGAATGAATCTTATTCTGATTAGTGGATCTTAGTTATTTATCTACAAAATTTCACCTAAACAACACACACACATACACTTTGGATACACATAAAAGAGAATCAGAAAACATGAAAGGATCCTCCATTTATATTTTATGAATGTGCATACAAGCCTCTCTCAGTCTGAGGCATTATTGACCACCAACTTCACTGCATATCACTGCCTGTCGTGGTTATATTATCAGAATGATGGGGATCAGACACATTCCATCTTCTCAATGCCAGGGAATTGAGCCATAATATCTCAAGGCCAACTTTACTTTGGCTTCTGTCTTTCCTTTCTTCCCACATCTTATATCCAAGTCAAGCACTATATGGAATGACCTGAGGGTATATATATATCACAGTGTGAGATGGTCAGTAAATGTTTTTTGTTTTGTTTTTTTCTTATCTACCTGTAGCCAGAAGGTTCTCTGCTCCCAAGTTTCTGAGTTCCTCTGGTCCTGCCTGGCCCCACAGTCTACAGTTGCTTATAAAATAATCACTCAGAGGCTTAATATTATTTATAAACTGTAATGTCTATTGCAGGCTTCTTGCTAGCTAGATCTTATAACTTAACACATTTCTATTAATCTATGTTTTGCCATGTGTTCCATGGCTTACCAGTCTGCTGACATGTTTTTTAGGTGGCTGCGGGCATATCTCCAGATCCTGCCTTTCTCTTTCCTGTCTCTCTCTCCTTGGATTTCCTGCCTACCTCTAAGCTGCCTTGCTATTAGGCCAAAGCAGCTTATTTATTAACCAATGGAAACAACATATATTCACAGCGGACAGAAAGACATCCCCCAGCATTTACCAAAACTCCTTTTGGAATTATCTTGGGAGTAAGCATAAAGATAATGCATGTTCTGCCTTTTGCAAGCCCTACTTGACTTGTTATGCGGCAAGACAAGGACTCATGAATTCATCACAATTCAGAAATGTTGGGAGTGTAATCTGTAGCATAGTCCCAAGATTGTGTATGTTCCTCTTACTGGAAGAAGTTACTATGTATTGATACAGTTGGGTATTACATCATCACCTGCCAGCTCTTTCCTCTAAACATCCATCCCCAAAGCCCATAGAAGTGAAGACAGAATGATAAACAGCACTCTGTTCTCCTGGTAGACATTAAATATGAGCTTTGTGACTCATTGTCCCCTCAGGGACCCTTAGAGATAATCAGGGATGGCTTGGTGAAGATGAGCTCACCATAAAACCTACCTGGCAGATGATCTCACTACCCTGCAGGGCCCAGACTCTGCATCAGTTCTCATCAAGAGAACAGTGAGAATTCTTATATGTGAGAAGTCTTTCTGCAGAAACCACTAGAAAAAGTAAGACTCTCATGCCTGACCTTTACATCTCCTCTGCTCTCAGTGCACTTTCTACAAATGTGATCACCTTTCTGAAACAAGACCAACTCTGGTACCACAGTGAGTAAAGGATCTTTGGCAAAGTGTAGCCATTTTGTGAAAGTGGATCTGAAGGAAAGAAGGCTTCAGAAATCAGTAAGTACATGGAGTGGGAATCAGGGGGTCAAATTCTGAGCAATGAGTGTTCTGTGCTTAAGGTAGAGCTGGCATTTCCAGACACTGAGTCATAAACTGCACATTGGGAGTGACCCCTTGATCTTTTAGTATTTCTATATTTTCGTGGAACATTTGATTTTTTTTACGTCTACAGCTCTTATACCCATGTGTGTGGTGGGTTGGAAACTAGAGAGTGAGGAAGTTGAAAAACTTGATTAATATGCTTTTCATGTTATTCTTAATGCAATACAAATTCCATTCATGCCATCATCCATCCATCCATCCACCCACTGTATTAAGTACTAAATTATGTAGGTTACTGTTCCAGGCACAGAATCTTAGAAAATCAGCTTTGAAAAGGGTAGGATGATGTAAAAGTAAGAAAAACACATTGTTTAATCTTTGCTTAAATAACCTATTACCTTAACCCTATCTCAAGAACTATTTCTACTGATGGTCACAGAAACAATCACTCCTGGCCATATTACCTATGTCATTCTTTGCTTATGCCTCCAAAGTAAATAGCTAGAGTTAGGGGATAACACCAAAAACAGACAGTAATATAATCTTTATTTACTGAAGCATTAAGACTAGTAAACACAGAGTAAAACTCTCCCTGTATTTTCATTTGTAATCTCTTCTTAATTAACTCATTTGCATAATTACTCTTTAATCATGTCCATGTGCAACGGACTCTTCATAATTCATAAAACAGGAAAGTTTTGGTTGGGAATATAGAAACAAAACATGAAAACTGAATAAAAAGCAAAATACATGATATGTGGCTACAATCTCTTCTCAAAAAATGAAATAGCTAGTTATTCTGAAAAATAAAAACTCTGGCTGTCACCATAATTGTAAAAATGTGTATCTTGTGATCAAAAATAAATGTAAAAATGGTAATATTGTATGAAAGCTTGTGATCATATCTATGTCTTCCCTGTAATGGATTTTCATTCTTTGTTACTATGGATTCAACTATTTAACATAATGATTTTGAAAGTGATTGCTGACTGAAATGACACATGGTGTTCAAGATAAACCAACCTTCTACTTATGTAACAGCTAATCCATATCTGCCTTTGCTCCTCAGCACACATTTCACTGCCCACAGCAGTGACCATCGCCGGGACTGTCACAAGGGTATGACACAGAACCAGACATGGGTCCCAGAGTTTGTCCTGCAGGGATTTCCACTCAGCCCAAGAATGCAAATGCTTCTCTGTGGCCTCTTCTCCTTGTTCTACACTTTCACCCTGCTGGGAAATGGAGTCATTCTGGGACTCATCTGGCTGGACTCCAGACTGCACACCCCCATGTACTTCTTTCTCTCCCATTTGGCTGTCGTCGATATTTCATACGCTTCCAACAATGTCCCCAAGATGTTGGCAAACCTTCTTGATAAGAAAAAAACGATTTCTTTTGCCCCATGTATAATGCAGACATTTTTATACATGGCTTTTGCTCACACTGAGTGTCTCATCCTGGTAATGATGTCCTATGATCGGTATGTAGCCATCTGCCACCCCTTGCAATACTCTGTCATCATGGGCTGGAAAGTATGTACCATCATGGCTGTTGTTTCATGGGCATGTGGCTCCCTTCTAGCCCTGGTCCATGTAATTCTCATCCTGAGGTTGCCTTTCTGTGGGCCCCATCAAATCAATCACTTCTTCTGTGAAATCCTGTCTGTCCTCAAGCTGGCCTGTGCTGACACAATGCTCAACCAAGTTGTCATCTTTGCAGCTTCTGTGTTCATCTTAGTGGGACCTTTATGCTTGGTGCTGGTCTCCTACACACGCATCCTGATTGCCATCCTGAAGATCCAATCAGGGGACGGCCGCAGAAAGGCCTTCTCTACCTGCTCCTCCCACCTCTGTGTGGTTGGGCTCTTCTTTGGCAGCGCCATTGTCATGTACATGGCCCCCAAGTCTCAGAACCCCGAGACACAGCAGAAAATCCTTTCCCTGTTTTACAGTCTTTTCAACCCCATGCTGAACCCCCTGATCTACAGCTTGAGGAATGCTGAGGTCAAGGGTGCTGTGAAGAGAGTGTTGTGGAAACAGAGACCAAGATGAATACCCAGGGGAGATGTGAAGATATACATGTACTTCCTATAAGGTAGTGGGAAGGGAAATAAGAAATGCCTTACAGTCTGGTCTTGTAGACTTCTGATGTCATGAGCATATATTGATTAGATTTTAACCCTAAGCACTGATACTAACCAGATCTCAAAGCATAGTGGAAAGATGGCATAGGTCACAAAGACAAGAGTCAGGAGGCAGCAAAGCACAGTAGCAAGGAGCCATGAGCTCTCCTGTCTCTTCCAGAGCCAGCTAAGATTTGCTTTCTCTTTATGTAAGGTGTAGTTCTCTGTGATTTCCATCTTCCTTACTGACAAAAGTGTATGTTAATAAGTCTATGAATATACTGCTCCAGTATATACCTCTAGTAATGTAGAGTAAATACTGGTTGGTCTTGATGAATAAGCAATTTGTACTGAGACTGTAACAAGGGCTGGGAATGCCCAGTACGTGACTTTATTGTGAAAATCACCTGAATGAGCAGATAGATCTAGTCCTGTGGAAAGCAAAGTTCATTTGCAGGGGTTTTCTTTAAATGAAAGGCACAGAATAGTCAGTGTGTTTGTTTAATTCCCTCTCATTCTACATCATTTAACTGGAACAGGTGTGCAGAGAAGTTGTGTTTAGAATAAACACGAAATAAGGCTTTTGAGGAATTCAGGTTACAAAGTGATGTGGGTGGCAGTTCACCATTATTGCAATTGCATAAAAACAGTACAGAAGTAAAATATATTGCATAGGAAAAAGCCATCAAGGAAAACAGATACTTGTTTACACACTGTAAATCACTAGACCAAAGATATAGTAAGTATGACAACAGGACTTTTAAGAACCTCAACAACATTCCAAGTGCATGTACCCCAGGTGATATAAATAAGCCTTCCTGGCCCATGGAGTCCAACTATGAAAGAGCTGTTGGGTATATTTTAAGAGAAGATCAGGACCTAAGGAACCAGCATGGTGTGATAAAGTGATTTAACAGTGAGTTTCTAGAACATCCTCTCCTCTACATTTTGAGCCTTGGTGACATTCAAGTGTATCATCCTTGCTTCTATTCTACATTATTGCCTGCTGTCCACAGATCTTCCAATTTACCTCTCCCCAGTTCTTTCTATCCCACTTCACCCCTTATCATAGTCTTCTGGTATGATAAAGAGGCTGAAGGAAATGTCTTCCTTCCACTCTCTCTTCTCAGGTATTGTTTGACTGGCCGGTCTGCATTTTCAATACACCTGGGGAAAACATCTCACCTTATGCCATTATCTTATCTTCACAATAGGCAGACTTTTCTAGTCATCAGAGAGATGCAACATTTGCTCCAAAACCTACACAAGAAGAAAAACTTGAATAAATCAGCTTTGCCTTTTAATGTCAGAATAAAGTACTATAGAATTATTGTAGTATCATTATTACTAGATAAATATCAAGATTTTTCTCATCTATCTTAAACCAATCTTATATTTCTTTAAATTTTCTAGTATATAATTATGGATAAACCCTTAAGGCTCATTGGGAGAAAAAAAAACTCAAAAGATGTATTCACTCTCATATCAATTTCAAAAATGCTGATGAAAAATTAGAACAAAAAGATTAAACTTGTGCAGTATGCATCAATTAAACTTGTATCTAGTATACATGAATTCCAAAGACTTGTCTTCTAGCTTATCAGAGAAACTCTGATAGAAATATATGCACACATATATATGTGTGTAATAAACTCCAGAAAAAAATAAGTATAAGAGAGGTGGCTATTGTCTCTATATTTAAATACTCATTTGTTAATAAACACATGATTTTGGTGTCATGGCCTATTTAGATATATTCTTTACACGTTAGTCACAGTTTTCAGAGGGCTGAAAGAAAGTTAAGGAAAGCTGCATAAATTTATGATTCAAATTATCCCCAGTGCTTCCTAAATGTCATCCCATTTTTCCCAACAGCAGATGAAAAAAGCATTACTTCCCTCAACTAACGCCGAAAGGAACATCATTTCAGAATGATTTAGTAACCTGCCCTGTGCTGCACACCCAGTAGCCGCACAGAAGTGAGAGTTGAGACTGGACCGAGCTCTTTGCAAAGTGCTTGTCATTACTCTCTTCCCCAGACAGTACAGGATGCCTCTCTGCATGCCCTGGCTCAGCAGCCGAGGGAATGGGATCTGTGGAGCCTTGTATTATTATAACCAAAGTGTTAATCCCAGAAACAATATGTCCTTTACCCAATCTATATTTGAGGGAGTCACTGTTATTCATGATTAGAGTAGACTCTCTCACACAGTATCCTGATGGGTGTCTCACAAAAGCTCCCCCTTCTTGCCTCTCAACAAAATCACAAGGCCTCACAGATCTGTGTGCACAGCTCTGAGGCAGAGTGAGCATCTGGTGCAGGCTAGGCTGAGATGCTTGCTCTGTTGGATTTGTGTGTTAGTCATGTCAGGACTTCCTGGGTACATTAGCTTCTAAGAACAGTGTAGTTTCTGCAAGCTTGACTGTATGCCAGGTAAGGCAGTATGGATGATAAAGTTTTCCTGGTTGCTTCACATAACTTCTACCAGTGCTAAATGACATTATGCATGGGAATCTGATTTGAAGACAGGTTTTCATAAGGAATATATAAGGACAATAAATATAAAATAGTCACATAGTAAGACCAAGTGATGGTAAATTCATGATTAAATAGCCATGGAACTATATAATATAATGTATTTTAATGACTCATAAATTATTATGACATTTACCAAATAATGACAATATCTCAAAATCTTCAGCTATTTGAGCTTGTGGGTTTTTGTGATTTTGTTTTTGTTTGGTTGCTAAGTTAGGGAAAGATCTTTATCAAAAGAGATGGAAGGATCATGTACCACAGGTTTGGTGTAAAATCATTTTTATTGTTCCTGTTCACAGATAAAATTGTGAGAATAATCTCACATAAAATGTTATATTCTACTCTACATCCCTTCCATTCTCAAAGATTTTTTAAACAAATTGTTCAAAATTAATGGCTTAGAAAACAATAGACACTATTATGATATTTAAATGCATCAATGTTTCAAACATGTAGTCCATAAAGAGTCTTGAAATTGGATTTGGAATGAAAAAGGGATACAAAAATGACTAGTCTGTAGTTTTGTCATAGTCATCCTCCTGCCTACATGCTAAGAACTCTCAGATATTATCTGTCAAAAACACCTCTTCTAGGAAATGTGGAGCTATGAACTGAACTCACCACTGTGGTTCCGGGTTTATAGTCTGTCACATCAGCACCCACTCGGGCCACTTCTCACATTGATCATCACGTTCTTACCAGTATCTGGGATGCTAGAAATATCAGCATGGAAGTATTCGGAAGAACAAGTAATGCATGAACAGACACAGCAATGGCTAGTGGGTGAGGGAAGGGGAAACAAAAGAAACAGCAGGCATGACTTTGCCTTGAGCTTGTGCAGGTCTTGTGGATGTCGTTAGAACCTGTGCAAGTTTGAATGTTCAACATCCCTATTGACATCTTTTCTTTGTAGTCATTCACTGACTATGGTTTTTACAACGTTTTTACCCCCTATTCCACAATCCCTGAGTCTTGAGAAAAAGAGTGTGATATTGATGTGCCATTTAGCACTGAGCGTTCTGAAGTCTTGACACCTTGAGTACTTATGGATCTCTGTATCTACTGCATAAAAGAAGTTTTTCTGATAAGGGGTGAGCGATGAAATAATCTAAGGGCACAAGGATACATTCTTAGAAGTCAGTTCAATACTACCTCCATCTAAATCCTAGCAGAGAGAAGGGAGGTGGACATGAAACTCCACCCCTAGCTGAGGGGTTATTGACAGCTCCTGGGAGGGAGAGTCAGTGTTCTTTAATAATGGGTGTGGCCCCAGTAGGTTGTTCATGCTACATTGGACGACACATCTAATGTGTATCAACAGGATAAATTGGACTCACTGGATTCTAAAAAAAAAAAAGGACACCAATTTGGGAGGGTAGAAAAGGAGAGGTCAGTCTGAGAGAAGCTGAGAAATGGGGGTGAATATGATCAAAATGCATTGGATGAACTTCTCGAAGATCTAATAAAAAACGAAAAGAAACAAAATCACCCTCCTCCTTCATTCCAAAGAGCAATGGATAAGAGGCAAAAGTAGCTGTTCATTGGCTTTCCCAAAGGAAAATAGTTAAGTTTATTAGAGAGGCAGAATTAAAATCAATATAAGAAAATATTTTCTCACAATATGAGCTGTCTTGTGAATGGCTGTGGGACTATGAAAAATTCACATTGGAAAGCCATTTCAAGATTCTCTCCAAGCTCTCTTCAATCTTTAGCATTTTATGATCTCATAACTTCTTACTTTTTTTTAATGTGGAAGAATTTAAGCTGATTTGAAAGAATTTGTAATGATCCAAAGATGTTTAAATAGTGACTCTGAGAAAACATTCAAAATCCTGCCATGTTCTTCTCAGGATTGAGCAGAGTCATCAAAAGAAAAACTCAAGCTGGAAAACATAGCTGCATATGCTCCATATTTGTAGTTTTCTTTAATTCCCATACCATCACAAATATACTTATAAATGCATGTGGTTTCACATTTTAAAATATCAGTCATATCTCCAGTGATAACAGCTCAATAATTGTGTTTAGCTCAATAATCGCTGTGTTTTAAGCACAAATCAGTGACAGATGAGTCAGAAATAGAGCAAATAAAAAATATAAAGTCAGCTTCTACTGTAACATAAACTCCTCTGTGGGAGAGAACAGAGCACACATACAGCCCTGTGAGAGGTGAGGACACTATGGGGTTAGTGGGGTCTTCAAGTTGGCCTCAGTATAAACAGTGTTCTTAAGAACTAAAGAACTTCAACTACTTGATATAATAATGAGAAACTATAGCTGGAAATCTTTCTTAAAATTGAAAGATGGAGGACAGCAGGGGGAAACTCTCATTAAATGGTCTGCCATAAACTATCTTGCTTTAGAGCAGCCCTATGAGAAAGAACTACAAGGCGAAGTCCTAACATCTCATGGGTGTTGTGCTCAAACCCTGTGGCCAACCACCTGCTGCAGGCATGGAGCCTCAGTACACGCATTATCTTCTAAGAGAAATAAGTCAAAATTATTACCATGAGAGAAGGGGAAGAGACAGGAAGAGTACTGGTCCTATACAATAACCTATCAGTACAGTCTCTGAAGCTGCCAAGTAAAGCAAGACAAGTATAAATTGGAATACAAAGTTCCATCTCATGGCTATTATCTTGTGCCATCAGGAATGAACTTTCTCATAAATACTTCATATTTGTGCGTTTTGAACAGGTAAATAGATTTTTTTAATGTATAGCCATTACTATAAATGACTATGTAAGAAGTTACCAAGAAAGGAGGAAACAACAGATCACTAAAGGACATATTACAAATCATAGAAGTAAAACATATGGTCACTGAAATAAAACTAAACTTGCTCAGTTGGGAAGAAATTCACCAAATGTGCTAATTTCTAGACTAACCACATAGAAGGAGAAAAGTGATAAAAACAAACAAACCAGAAGGGCTAGGGAGATGGCTTAGCAGATAAAGTACTTGCTCCAAAGTGTGAGGACTGCAGGGCTGATCCCTAGAATCCATGTGAATTCTGGGTAGGAATAATAGCTGCATGTAATCCTAGTGCTTACAAGGCAGAGACAGAGGACCCCTGGGGCAAGCTGGCTAGGTAGAGCAACTGAACTGGCCAGCTCTGCCTTCAGGAAACCCTCTCACCACCTATAATGCGAACGGGATCCAGAGAAATGAATAACATTGTCCTGTTGCCTCCCTGACATGCATACACATACACGAACCCACACACATCTGAATATACATAATACATTTACACAGTAGCTAATCCTTTTAATATGCTTTTGAATTTGGATTGCAAGTATTCTATTGAGAATTTTTGTGTCTATGTTCATCAGATAAATTGGCCTCTAATTTTCTGGGTTTTTTTTAAATCTTTCATTTCAGTTCCAGGTAATACCAGCATCAATAAAAGTATTTGGAAGTTCCTTCTTTGTCTATTTTATGGAATAATTTGAAGAGTATTGGCATTTGCTTTTCCTTAAAGTTCTTATAGAATTCTGAATTGTATCTATCTTGACCTGTGCTTTTATTGGTTGGGAGGTATTTTAATTATTGCTTCTATATCTTGGGTTTTGAGTCTACTTTAAATTATTTACTTCACTATGATTTAATTTTGGTAGGCCATGTATATGCAGAAATTCAAGTTTAATTGAATATAGATATTTAAAGTAGGTCCTTTTGTCCAGCCATGGCCACTAATGTTTCCACCACAGACATGAGGTAGACAATTTTTACAAGATTTTGTATCCAAATACGTTCATTTTTCTTTCTTGAGTGATAGTTTAGCAGAGTATAAAATTATAGAGTAGGCCTTTCCTCATCACCTTGAATATCTTTCCTGTCATCTGTTTGGCAAAGGAGTAATACAATACCTACTATTATTTCGGCATGATGGCATGAGTCTGCCACCCTAAACTAGGAGGATAGGGACAGGTGGACCTCAGTGGATTGGTGGACAGTGAAGCCCCAGACCAAGTTAATGACCTTATCTCAAAAATAAGGTGAAGCGATTAATAAAGACATTCAAACACAGCCTCTGGCTTCCACAAGCTACATATATGGGCAAGTTCATTAACACACACACACACAGAGAGAGAGAGAGAGAGAGAGAGAGAGAGAGAGAGAGAGAGAGAGAGAGGAGAGAGAGAGAGAGAGAGAGAGAGAGAGGTGACTAGGCCCATTTAACATTGCTTGTATGTTTGTATGTACAAATGTTTAGAGCTAACCACTTGTTATTGGACCCATTTAGAGTGATCATCTTTGAAGAAGACTCCCTCTCTCAGTAGTTTTAATTGCCTATAGCTCTTCATTTAGTGATGGGGTCTTGTGAGACTTCCTCCTTCCTCGCTGGAATTCAACTGGTGTTGTTATTATCCAGGTCCTCCTGGTTTGGCAATCATACTGCTGATATATCATGGGTACAGCTTCCCCATCATGTCCAGAAGATACTGTCTTACAGTATGCAGCCTGGTCCTCCAGCTTTTACAGTCTTTCTGTCTCCTTTTCTGTGATGTTCCATGATCCTTAAGTTCAGGGCTTGCATTTCAGATGTACTAATTGGGGCTGGTTACCACATTGTTACCTATTCTCTGCATTTTGACCAGTTATGGATTTCTGTAATGACCTCTGCTCCAAAAGAAGCTTCTTTGATGAAGGTTTAGAGCTATACTTATCTGTGTGTATAAGAATAAGTATTTAGAACGCAATCAGAAATTACTTCCTGTTGAGTCAGGAAACTAGCAGTAGTAGGTTCTCCATTGGGACCTCTAACCTCTGCTCTAGAAATATACAGTACCAGATATGAATTTCCTTCTATTAAGTGGCCTTAATACTTCTGGAAACCTGTCAGACCATGTACAGGACAGGCAGGTGTAGACAAATTTCTAAATGGTCTTATTAATAAAAAATATGGAGCCAAATAATGGGGTGAAAACCTTCGAGAGATCAGGGAAATAGGGAAAACCACCAGTCAACCTTTCCTCACCAACTCTGCAGCTTCCAAATGCAAGCTACTTCCTGTCTACCCATGCCTATGCCTTGCTGTTCTGCCCTCTCATTGGTTCTTAGCCCAGCCACCTCACTTCCTTGTCACTGTCTGTACAGACCTCCAGGTCTCTATGGTTGGTTCCAGGATTAAAGTCGTGTGTCACCAAACTTGACTCTGTTCCTTAGTATGGCCTTGAACACACAGAGACCCTGTCTGTTAAATGATTGGATTAAGGGTGTGTGCTGCCTGACTTTGTTTACATAAAATGGCTGGCCTTTTCTCTCTGATCTCCAGGCAAGCTTTATTTATCAATGCACAAATAAATATCATCACATTTCAGCACAAATAAAACAGGCAGGAGACAACACAATAATGGGCTAATGATAGTGAGGCCACTCATGCATACCTGTTATCCTCTATTTAATCTATTTAAATCTGAGGTTCATATCAGTACCTCAAAGATAGACTGAGGGAATGAAGAGACTTCTTTGTTTCTCTTTCCAACATAGCTACATTGAATAAATCTTTCTCTTCTTTCCATTAGTACTTATCTTTTTAATTGGTTTAATAAGTTCATGTGGCCAAGTGTGGTCAAGTCCAGCTCTTAAGACTTCTAGGGCTTAGCCTCTCACCCTAACAACTATGACAATAGTTGTTGTGGATATCGCTCTATATAAATAAAATGCTGATTGGCCAGTAGCCAGGCAGGAACTATTGGCAGGACAAACAGAGAAGAGAATTCTGGGAACAGGAGGCTGAGTAAAAGAGATGCTGCCAGCTGCCGCCATGAGTACCAACATGTAAGATACCGGTAAGCCACGAGCCATGTGGCAAGGTATAGATTTATAGAAATGGTTTAATTTAAGATAGAAGAACTAGATAACAAGAAGCCTGCCATGGCCATACAGTTTGTAAGCAATATAAGTCTCTGTATGTTTACTCTGTGGGACTGGCGGTGAAAGAGATTTGTCCTCACCATGGGCCAGGCAGGACTGGAAAAAACTTCAGCTACAAATAGTGTCAGTGATTAAACAAATAACCATCTATATTCTAGGTAAGTACTCTACCACTGAGCAAGCCCTACTGTTTAGAGTTCCAGAAATTGCCCTAGTTCTGAGACATTCCTGATTTCACTTGTTTTTAATATTGTTTTCTTTTACTAAAATAAATTCTACTTTACATAATGGGCTTAAGAAATTTGTTCATTATAATACTGCACTTTCTGGACAATTATGTTTCCATTTTCCATTTTTTGTTTTGTTAGTTTGTTTGTTTCAAGACAGAGCTTTTCTGTGTAATAGCCCTGACCAGCCTAGAAGTCACTCTGTAGACCAGGCTGGCCTTGAACTCAGAGATCCACCTGCCTCTGCCTCCCTAGTGCTGGGATTAAAAGCACACACCATCACCACTTCTGGTCGTTTTTTGTTTTCAAACAAGTACAGTATGACCTTGACTGAGCATGGTCCTTAAGTATCCCTAATTAAAACCCTTTGCTCTCTCGGTTCTGAGAAACCTTGATTTGAGAATTATCAAAAATGTCTTCTTTGTTTACTGACAAATACTAAATATTTCTTCATACTTTTGTTTCCAAGTTGTGCTTACTGGCTTTGTACTTACCAAGGAGGAAAATCCTTACATTCAGTTGAGGAATTAAAATGAAAATGATTAGTTAACTACACATTACAATAAGGAATTTAGTAAAATGTCTCTAAAAATCAATAGTGAATATTAAGAGGAGGAAATACAAGTTCTGAGAAAAAAATTTATATGTTTGATGTAATAGATACATAAGATATCCTATGCTCAAGAAATAAAGCACATATGTTTCATTAAAATCATTACAACAATTAACAAAATTGATTATATATAAAGCAATAAAACTTATATTTTCAGAGTCAATAATATATGAACTCATTCCTTATAGTGATTATAAATTTAAAATTAGCAATGAAAACAATAAAAACTGAAATTGTAAAACTAAAATATATGTATACATGTAATTTGTCTTTAATGATGAATTGATAGTTCTAAATAATAAATTTGACATGTATAATTTAAATAGTAAATATATAAATTTAAAATGAAAATTATATTGAATAAAAGAAAAAGCTAGAGAGATGGCTCAGCAGTTAAAAGCATTTGCTGCTCTTTCAGAGAACCCAGGTTCAATTCCCAGCACCCACATGGAGGCTCATACTTGTCTGTAGTTCCTGTTCCAGGGCAGCTGACACCCTCACACAGACATACATGCAGGCAAAACACCAATGAATATAAAACAAAAATAAATTGTTAAAAGAAAAAGGCACATTAAAAGGAAACTTCAGTGTTCAACTCAGGTTACAGTGACCATAGAACATTATTTACATAGCAAACATTATTTTAAAAGTTTAAGATGATCAAAATGAAAAAACATGGTTATTTTTTATATTAGAAAAGCCAATATAATAGATGACATCCTAGTAAGAAGGAGATGGGAATATATATTCAAATTAGGAACAAAAAATTAGAGGAAAATTCACTGATTTTTTTTAATGAAAATAGAATGCTGTGGATAAAGTGTGTTTCAATAAATTCTAAAAGATAAAAGATAGCTTAAACTTAATTATGTAAAAATGGAAAATTTAAGTCGGGTGGTGGTGGTGGTGGTGTGGTGGTGGTGGTGCATGCCTTTAATCCCAGCACTCAGGAGGCAGAGGCAGGCCGATCTCTGTGAGTTCAAGGCCAGCCTGGTCTACAGAGCTAGATCTAGGACAGGCATCAAAACTACACAGAGTAACCCTGTCTCGAAAACACCAAAAAATAAAAGAAAAGAAAAAGAAAATTTAAATAATAAAATTTCAGGAAAGTGACTTTAACATAAGAATTTTCTAAGAAATTCCAATACATTTTACCAATCTTCAAGTAACAACTAATTGTCTTGTTTTATAAAAGATTTTGAGACTAGGAAGGAAAATGACCCAGCTCACTTTATGAAGCTAGCCAAACATTGATTAAAAAAATAAATAATAAATTTTAAAAAAACATGGAAAGGACAGTAGAAGAAAAGAAATTGCTTGAACACATCTCAGGAATGGACCTAAACACAAACCTTTAAGTGCAGTAAAGCAGAATAACAATATTAGGGAAAAAATGTGGTTTATATGTCTGTAGGTAGTGAACTGGACAATCAGCAATGTACGGGTAAGGCTGACTGGTACCGTTAGACGTGCACCTGAGCAAGGGTGTAGCACAGGCTCTTGTCACCAGCCAGCCTCCTAGTAAACATCTCTGAACAGAAGTCATTCTAAAGTGACCATGGGTTACTGTTTTCCCTATTAAATATCATTAAATTATTACTTCCTTAGAAGGTTGATATATACAGTAAAATAGCTAATATAGGAAAATATATATTTTGCCTCTTCATTTTTGACTATGAGAAAAGAAACAGATAAAAGAATCAAAGAAGTATTTAAGCCACAAAAAAAGACATCATTAGCTGTCTCTGTTACAGTCCATGACGTTACAAAGCAGGGTCATCTCATCTGTAGTTCAAGGTGAGAAAATAGTACTGATAGCTCTGGAGAAATCTTAACCTTTTTTCCTCTCTGGGCCCAAAATCACTAGAAATTGAAGAAGAGAAATTGTTTCCTGGTGAAATGTTCCTTCTTTGTTTGTGCCTAGTCAAATTTACAGAATAATATAGTTAACAAGTCCCTTTGGGATAGTTTATCCACTTTCTTGACTCCTGAACATGTTCCCCACAGCTGCTGTTGGTATTACTATCTGATCTTATTTTATGAATTACATTCCTTATAGGGCCTTGAGCTACACACACGTACACACACACACACACACACACACACACACACACACACACACACACACACACCTGTTTAAAGGAGCATTCATTAATTAACATGGAAATGGTTCCAACTTCCCACTGAATGCTATTTAATCTATTTGGATGTCAGTAGGTAGGGATGTTTTGAAGATCTTGAAATTATAATAAATCAAGTAATTGCATTACATTGGAGGCATCCTGACCTAGAAGTCATCATATTGATTCTTGAGTATGGATCCTGGACCACAGTGAGTGAAGACAACATCAATATTCTCATCTTGTCATAAAATTTTCTCCAGGGAAAACCAGAGTTAAGAGCAATGACAGCCCTTTTCAGTGAAAGGGCCAAGCTCTGGTGTGTGTGGTGGGTGTCTTTTCCTCCCCTTTCCAAATTCCAGCATATATTAGGAGGTGATTGAGCTACAGGAAAATAAAGTCATCTCATTTGAGAGAAACTCCATCTCTGGGGGTCTGCTCAGAAGAAAAGAATTTCCACACTAACAGCTACTTGTTTCTCACCCTCTGTATTCAATGTATCTTCACTTATTCATTCGTAAGTTTGAGGAAAGTTTCTTCTATAATCTAAACTTTATTTATTATGCAATTTTAGATAGAAGGAAAAAATACAGCTGAAAAGGTAACTATTACTGTCTATTCTTTTTTAAATTCCTGCTATTAATAGACTTAGTTACCAAGACAATCTGAAAGCTATCAACTCTTTAGATACACTTAATATGGGTAATTTTCTTTGATGCTGTTGCATTTATTAAAATTGTCAGATTAGCTCTTTGAGAGATTTGCTCATAAAGATTTCCATTTCTTCATGAGATTACTGAAAACTGGGCTAATGATCCAGAACAAAAGCACTCTGGAGGATATATTCTTGAATGTGAAACTCCTTTTTCTGAGGAGAAGTGGGAGAATTATTGTGTGTGTGTGTGTGTGTGTGTGTGTGTGTGTGTGTGTGTGTGTGTGTGTTTCAACAAGAAGGTTCCCTGTGCTGGCGAGGGGGGATACCTCCAACATCTACCACCACAGCATATAGCAGAATATAATGCATGTTCAGCAAATGTCTATAGGTTTTACAGTGTGTGCTTTTACAAATAATTAACTTAAATTAGTGCTCACTGGGTTGTTCTTTTTTATTTGACTCTGCATTCATCATATAAAATTTTAGAAATATCTTACAATGAAGGTAACTTACTAACATATTCTAAATTTTAGATAAAGTTGTTTTAAACATGAAAGCAATATTTTATCTTCATTGCTTCCAAATATTAAAGAAATAGTGTATTGAAAAAATAACCACTTTTCTATACATTGGATTAACTGAATCCTCTAGTTAAATTACCATCCTATTTCATCTTTCCAATGATACAGGAATCTGTCTTTAATAAATGGTTAATGAATCTCTCATGTAAAAGATCAACTGGAATGAATTTTAATCCTAATAAAGCAATTACCTTTGCGGGAGATGACTCCAATAGTCACAAATACATTTCATGGACTAAGATAATAATTGTCTCTCTATAATTTCTTGTATTTGACTTAAGATAAAACAAAAATTTATTCACTCTTGTTCATGAAACCTTTCAAACATTAAAATATAACTGAGACATATTGAGACGAACTAAGTTATGAGTTTTTCTGATATTTTATTTTAAATGTGAAGTTCACATGAATTCTGGACTAAAGAATGGCATAGAGTTAAACAAGAAAGCTGCTGCAATGGTTTAAAAGTTGCAGTTCAAAGCTTAGAAAACCCTCTCTTTTGAAGGGGTTTTAAACAACTGAACAGCTGCAAAAGAAAATACCACTGGGATCATAAAGTAATTAATTTACATTGCCCTTACCTATACATAGCAGATTCTTTAAATATGAATCTACAGTGAAGTCCTAAGCTCTAATCTTTGGTTCTGATCAACATTTTATTGAAAGCGTAAAAATATCATTAAATTATTTACATAGCATTTTTACTGATGAAACTGGATGGAATAGGCCAGAATAAAAGACAATATGGCAAGTACACTGAACAATAATAGAATTCAAGAAAATATATACATTTATATGTACTCATTTTGAGCATGTATTATACAGATGTTTCTTAAACAGGATGTGGGAAAGACAACAGAATTTTCTGAGTGTGGACAGGGAAATATATGTGTATAAAATGAAGTATAGAATGTAACAGAAGCAAAGATAACTCTGTTCTGACCCTGTGACCATCTGTGGGGACAAAAATGAAAAGACAGTGGTCCCTAACATAAGCTTAGCTAGAGTTATAACGACCTTCCAATCTCTCTGTTATTCAAGTGTGACGTTATTGTTTGTGTCTTATTAGTACTGAAATGTAGGCCAGTAAAGATCAAAATTATAACATACTTTGCATTTGTAAGAAAATTTGATACTTCTGTCATTGACATGCTCACTCCTCAACCTCATTCTGCATGAAAATGACCATACACAGCACACATGTGCCCACCTGTCTGATGCAACTGAACTATATATACATCCACCACCATGATGGGAACTTATGAACACATTGTAATGAAAATTTCTTTGAACATGAAAGTAGTATTTGCTAAAAATGTAATATGATATTAGCATTTAGTGTATAGAATGCACATTTCCTTCAGATTTATTTGGAACATACAAAAATTTTTAGTTAGTGATTATCAGGAATATCGTGAAGGATTTTCTGAAAAAGCACTCAATGTGATACTCACAGGTGCACTGTTTAAAAACCTACCTTGAACATTCACACTGTGTTCAAACTTGGTGAGGTTCTTTGTCTCTTTCACAGGGAAATGGGAAATCAGACCTCGGTTACACAGTTCATTCTCTTGGGATTTCCGCTCAGCCCAAAGATGCAGATGTTCCTCTTTGCCCTCTTCTCCCTGTTCTATGCCTTCACCCTGCTGGGGAATGGGACCATCGTGGGGCTTATCTGCCTGGACTCCAGACTCCACACTCCCATGTACTTCTTCCTGTCCCACCTGGCCATCGTTGACATTGCCTATGCCTGCAACACAGTGCCCCAGATGCTGGTGAACCTTCTAGACCCAGCCAAGCCCATCTCATTTGCTGGATGCATGATGCAGACCTTTCTCTTTTTGACATTTGCACACACAGAATGTCTGCTCCTAGTGGTGATGTCCTATGATCGGTATGTGGCCATCTGCCACCCCCTCCGATACACTGCCATCATGAGCTGGAGAATTTGTATCATCCTAGTGGCGACTTCCTGGATTTTAGGAGTTCTCTTGGCCCTGGTCCATCTAGTATTACTATTACCATTGCCCTTCTGTGGATCTCAAAAAGTAAATCACTTTTTCTGTGAAATTATAGCTGTTCTCAAACTTGCCTGTTCAGACACCCACGTCAATGAGATCATGGTTTTGGCTGGGGCTGTGTCTGTGCTTGTGGGACCATTTTCTTCAATTGTGGTCTCTTATGCTCATATTCTGTGTGCCATCCTGAAGATCCAGTCACGCCAGGGGCGCCAGAAAGCCTTCTCCACCTGTTCCTCCCATCTCTGTGTTGTTGGACTCTTTTATGGTACAGCTATTGCCATGTACATTGGGCCTCAACACGGGAACTCCAATGAGCAGAAGAAATATCTCTTGCTATTCCATAGTCTTTTCAATCCTATGCTCAACCCACTGATCTATAGCTTGAGGAACAAAGATGTCAAAAGTGCTCTGAAGAGGATGCTCATAAAGGAGCATACCTCTCGGGAGCATTAAATAATAAAGACCTTGCGAAACTCTTAGAATTACTTTCATTCAATATTGACCAGGACTTGTAAACTTGTTCAAAGGCATACTTTCCATTTTCTTACAAGAGCCTTCTCATGCTTTCAAAGAACCTCCCTGTGTTTCATCTTTTCTAGCTTTGCAGATTGGAGGAGCACAAGCAACCCAAACACACTAGCATGACAGTAAACTGGCTTTTAATGTGGCTAAAAGTAACCATCAGTCTCACCCAGCTACCAACCGTGTGAGCTACAATAGCAACCAGCCTGAAAGATAAACCCACTGATACAATAGTGATAAAAAAAAAAAAAAAAAAAAAAGGCTGCATCAATCCTGGCAAGAAAAGCTAGAGTCTGCTTAAAGATGGACATGTGAAAATAGAGTGGGATGGGAGTGACGTGGTAAACAGGAAGGCAAATTGGGCACTATTCAGTGGCTGAATAACTATAAAGAATCAATAGAGAGAAGGATTTTTATTCTGCTGAAGACGCACAAATCATAAGTTCATCTCAGTGAAAGATCACAAGCCAATAATTCATGTGAGCACTTCTCAGGACGAGGTATAAAACATTTTCACAACACCCTTTCCCAACTAGTGGGCCTTGTCTTCTCTCACTAAGTGAGCAACTATGACCTTGACTTCTGGTAGTCTGTTTTAACGTTGTGCTTTTTTGGACTTGATATAAATGGAATATAGGCCCTCAAAGTGTTCATTGTTTTAATATACCTTCTCTCAATCATTATTCTGTTTGTCAGATTTGTCTATAGTAGGTGGAGGTATAGTTTATTCATATACATTGTGTTCTATGAACACATCACAACATATTGATTCTATGTGGGGGGGGTATTGGAACTGTCTACAATGTGAGTTGTAATAAATAACTGTTGTGTAAATGTTGTGATACACATCTTTCAGAAGGCATCTGCGATCAACTGTTTTTGGATATACAGCTAAGGGAGTATTGGGTAATGGATGCCCTAGACTTGGATCTTCTTTACTATGAATGCCTGACTGTCTGGCTACGAAATTATTATCATTTACTCATGAGCTGAAATAGCCTCAAACTGAGCAAGAATTGATAATGCAATAATGAGCTGAATGTTGCTTCTACCCAGCTGGCTTTTCAGTCTAATAAGGGTGCTATTTTGGTGTTAATTTTCATAGATATATTACTGGTTCATAAGCCTATCTAACTTTCTTCTGGGCAGAACAAACAAGAATAAGGCATGCATTTATTCCTTTGTGATTGATTTCATCTTCTTAATGAACAACAACAAAAATCTGGAGTGCCAGGGGAAATGAAGTTTAAGTTATTAAATTGTATGTGGGAGTAAAAGGATTTTAAACATTTAGGTTGCAATATCTTAGCCTTGTCTGATATAACAAGCTTGGAGAATAAACCTGGGCCTTGCATCTGTCAGGCATTCTACCACTGAGATTTGCCCCTAGCTTTAAGTCTCTTTTTAATCTAACTTTATTCTGATACCTGTATTGATTTCCCTAGAAGATATATTTAATTTGGGTGAGGGTTGGACATTTTAAGATAACTTTGATATCTCTGAGCCCATTCTAGGACCTGACTAGTCATCTATCCTGGAGCATGCAGCTCTGAAAGTATGTTCTTTGATTATGCTTTGTCAATATCAATTGCTCCTTTGTTGTGTCAGCCCCATCTAAGTGAGATGGTAAACCTCTGACCTCACCTACAAGGCTCTTCTATTCCAATTGCAACTATAGCAATTTCCTTTGAAGACACTGCCTTGCTTTTCTGGCATATGCCCTGACCACTGCCACCTGGGATTCCATGTCTAATTTCCTTCCAGAAAATACAGAGGTAGTGGGGAGCTAGGAAAGCTGTCCCAGGCACCTCGACCTAACCAAAAGCATTCCCATGTGGCCCTGCTGACTTTATTGTGAAGTGGCTTCCCTTCCTGATGGTCCCTTGCCAGAAATATAACTAGGGAATGGAGGGAAATATTTCCTATCCTTTCAATTCTGGTGTCATTATTTGTATCAATCCTCTGTCATTTGAAAGCATGAGAAACATAACATGGACATGCACCCGGCCACCCATTTTTCCATGTCTTCCTTTCCCTTATACTTCACTGGAATTGAGGGACAGACTTTCCACTCTTCCCAAGTGGCCTGACTTTTCTCTAGCAGTTGTGTTTAGAACTTTGGTGGATCTATTAGCCTAGATCTCCCTCTAAGCCAAATCAAGCCAGTTGTAAATGCTTCTACAACAAAATTGTATTAGAAATGAGGAAACGCAGAAGTAAGGCAAGAGAGTGGGGAGAAAAGGTTCAAGGGAGATGCATTAAAAGTAGCCCCACTTAAGGGCTTCTGGCAGTGAGAGCAGGACTTATCCTGGGTACACGAACTGGCTTTTAGAGCCCATTCTCTATGGTGGGATGCCTTGTGCAGCCTTGATGCAGCAGGGAGGGGCTTGGCCCTGCCCCAGCTTGGTATGCCAGCCTGTGTTGATTCCCCAAAGGAGGCCTTACCCGCAAGAGGAGTGGATGGAGGGTAGGGAGGGGGTTGGGGAGAATGCGAGAAGGGGAGGGAGGGGGAATTGTGGTTGGTATGTAAAATGAAAATAAATTTAAATAAATAAAAAACAGTAACCCCACTTAGTGTGAAAAAATAATAGATTGCTTCTTGCATGTAATTGTCTTTGAGAGATCTTGTCAAATATTTCATGCAGGACAGTCCACCCAGACACAGCTAGAGAGAATAATTTAATTGCTGGTTGTTGTCATCCATTGACCAAAGGTATGCCTCACTCAATTGGGTATTAATTACCTTACACTAGAAGTAACATATACATTGCCATCATGGCAATCAACTAGTCTGAGACTCATGTCCAGGGACCAAAAGAGATCCACAGACCAAAGGCAATAGAAATGCTAGGTGATGAGAGACAAGGTCCTTTTGGGTTATACTTGGCTATGAACAACTGAACAATGGAGTGTAGAATTGACTCTTTTTACCTGTGAATCTGATTAAATTATTCCAAATTGAACTTTGTAACATGGGACTTATTTATGAACTAGAGTAATAGTGATGTAGTTTCATTCCATAGTCATTTGGATTTGAGATGCTACCTGCATCTACAGGAATATGTAGAGGTTAGAAGAACCCATTCTGTTTCCCTGACTACCTGTTTTTTCCCTTGTTACACAAGTGTGGGAATGCTACTTTTATGATATGCCAGTGAAAACCATGTCAAGGCAAAGTACCTTCTTAAAGATAAAATGTTAAGTTAAAAATTAAAGCAAATGAATATCATTGTAAGTGCAGGATACTTTTAAATGAAAACAAGCTATGTCAACAGAAGATTGTACTTTTCTCTTTGGGTCTTTACCAGTTTTCAACAATCACTGGTTGCAAAGATGCCAGATACTTTTGTTACAAAACTTTCAACTATATAAATAGTGAAATCAGAGTCAAAGATTATTCATAAGACAAGGCTCTCTATCCTTAGGTACCAAGAATGAAGACAAGAAATATGCCTCATATTTGATTATAACTAAGGAATTCAGAAAACAGTAAAATTATTCTATAAAAGAATTATCTGACAGTAGGTATATTATTTTAAATGATATTTAAAATTAAACAAAGAAGTTTGAAGACATAAAAGAAAAAGGAGAAGAGGTATTTGTTAGACTTTTATACACAAACTATCTGTGCTTCATAATCATCCCACATTATTTTTCTCTTTCTCTTTTATTTGGAACTTTTATTGGTAGTTTTTTACATAGTAGTCTTACTTTCTGAAGACTGTGGTCTACCTTATAATAATCAACCCATGTTTATTAAATTCAAATTTCATGCATTTCTGCCTTACAGAACCATTTAATTATTTTATAGTCATTAAGGCCTTATCAAAATATTACATCTGTTTTCCAACTCTTCTATTTTTCCATCCATTTTGCTTACCATATCAGTCGTGGCTGTGTTGAAGTTTTTGTTTGGAGTCTTACTGTTTTAGGACATTTAATCTCAGGCTGACACTTTTCATTCTTGATTATTTTCATTCTTTCACGATTTCACATTTTTGAATGTGAAATTGTAGAGGTTTTCTATTTTAATGTTTCAGATAGGTAAAGTTTTATTTTCATACTTGCAAGCATTTATAATTGAAGCAGATTGCTCATATATGTAGCATGTAGATTTTATTTGTGGAATGTGTTCATACTAAATTTCCCCATCCAACATGTAACATGATTGTAATTCCAGTGTTCCCAGCACAATGAAGCTCTACAATCATGTCAGCCTCACAGAGAACCACTCAGATGCCAGCACCACAAACACTGTTGTTGGCTGTCTCTTCAGGAGCCTTGGCAACTCCAAAATCTGTACAGACCAGAGGGAAAGACTGGTGCAAACTTTAGAGGCTCCTCTTGTACATAATCGTCTTCATCACCCTACTCCCAAGTCCCAACTTCCCCACTGGTCCTAAATCATAACTGTTTTTTTTATTATGCTCAGGGAGCTTACTGCTTTCCCCTAAATGTCTCCTTCTGACTGCTGTTTGAATAAAATGTATCTAGGGAGAAAGCTTGTTCCGATGTGAGGCTCATCTCATATTTTTTTCCACAAGGACGTAGCACTAGGCCATTCTCACAACTGAACAGTGATTTGTACATTTCCTTCAGTTTTATGATTACTTACAGTGGATAGAAAAGAATGATCTCAAATACTGTGGGGTCTTGTTCTGCAATTGACATTGACATGCTGTATACAGTACTGGGTTTCATAAAGACATTTTCATACAAGTATATAATGTACTATGCCTATGTTCCCCCATAGTCTTCTAACATCTCCTTTCAGACTTCTGCCCCATCTCATTAATTTCCTTTTCTCTCCCAATTTAATTTCTACTGTAATATTATATTAAAAGTTATTGTGTGCGTGTGTTGTGTGTATATATATATATAAAATCCATAGCCACAAATGACAGAAAACATGTAATATTTGTCTTTCCAAGTCTGAGTTATTCTATTTAATCTGATTCCAATTCCAGATAGTTTCCTACAAATGACATGATTACCTTCTTCTTTATAACTGAATTAAAATTCATTGTTCATATACACTATCCCTTTCATAGTACATAAACCTGCCATCATGAATAGTGCTGCAATAAACACTGAGATGCAAGGATCTTTGTGATATGCTGACTTAGAGTCTTTCAGGTAAATACCCACAAGACTACAGCTGGGTCATATGGTAGACTGATTTTTAGTCTTTATTATTATTGTATTTTTATTATTTCAAACATCTTTTAAATTTAAATATATGATCATATTCTTCCCCTCCCTTAAGTCCTTCCAGATCTTCTCCCTCTCCCAACCCATCCAACAACAAACAAAAACCCAAACAACAAACACCCCCCAAAACCACAGAAACAATATAAAACCACACACCCCCAAAAACTTTCTCCCTTCACTTGTCTTATTTCTCTAGCTAAGACTTCAAGCATTATACTGAACAATACTGAGAAAATAGATGTATTTGTCTTGTTCCTAATTTTACTGGAAGTGTGTGATGTTTCTTCCTTTGTGGTATAATGCTGGCTATAGGTTAACACTGAATTCTTTGTAGATATCCTTGTGAATCTTTCCTCTTAGTTTCTTCACATGGTGTTAATCTGGCTGTCATTCATCCTTATTCACTGTAGTTGTTATATAAAGATTAGTGACTGAATTTGAACTTACTAATTAACACAATTAATACACATCCATTAAGAGCTTAGGTACACATGCAAGTTATCTGACATCTCCTGCTTGTTTAACAAAGTGCTAAATCTTGCAAACCTAAAAATAATTCTAATAAATTAAACATATATACATATATAAAGAATGTTTCTTAAGATAATTAATTAATTAATGAAGCAGGGGAAAAGATAATAGAGTGTGCAGATTTGATAATGTTCAGGTAAGTATGCATAATTCATAAAAGAAATCAATAGGCACATTTCAATTGATTGATCTTTAGAGGGAGGAATCTATTGATAGGTAAGCAAGGCTGAGACCTAAGAAACATCAAGAAAGACTTGGCTTGCTCAAAGAAGGAAATAAAGAGGCAGCATACACATCCCTAAGAGAAATGAACGATCACCAGCAATATTGTGAGAAACTGCACTAAAAAGTTTGGATGACCTGGATGAAAGACACAAATCCTTGTAAATATATAAAGTATGAAAGCAAGCACAGGCAGATTTTGACATTCCATAACAATCAAAAGGACTGAATTGTAATGTTCAGTCTTTCCATAAAGAAAATTCCAGAACTTTATGGCTTCACTGGTGAAAAGTCTCAATTATTTAAGAGAGAAAACACCAAATTCCTTATAGACTCCCAAATACAATTTTTAAAAAGCCAAAACATTATTTTATGAGGTCAACATTACACTCATTTCAAAATGAAAGTGAGAAGCTATCACAAGAAAAAATAACTGAAGATTTTTACATTATAACTAAATGGTAATTATCCCAAGAATCTGATGCTGATTTAGGATCCAAATGTCAGTTTATGTAATAGTCCAAATTAAAATACAAAGGACAAAATCTGCGTGATTATTTCAATATATAAAGTAAAATCATTTGATAAAATCCCACTGATAAAAACTTTCAACTAAGTAGAACAGAAGGTAACCAGCTGTCTTTGAAACATCAGTGGTGAGTAGCCCACAGTTAACACCATCACTAATAAACAAAATGCTTTCCAATAAAAAAACATAACAAGGATTCAGGTCTGACCACTCTGCATTGGACAACCATAAGGGCTTCATCCCTGGGAGAGGCTAATTCACTCGATCTCCCTATGTAACAATAACAATCAAAGAGAAAGACAAGAAAGGACTCATGGGAGGGTAGCTGGGAAGGCCAGGAGGCAGGAAAGGGAGAGGAGGGAAAGTGATGTAGTTCTATTTTAATTTAAAACATTAAAATAAATGCATTTTACCAAAATAAATGAATAAATTTTAAAATAGGAATATACGCATATGTTTATCCCCACTACCTTGCTCCAATACTATGTCATAAATGTATAGCTAAGGTAATTAGGAAAGACCAAAAGTAAAAGACATCAAAGTTGGAAAGTGGATAATTGATATAATCTTTATTGGAGAATATCTTTTTTTTTTTTTTTTTTTGATACATGGTTTCTCTGTGTAGCCCTGACTGTCCTGGAACTCACTCTGTAGACCAAGCTGGCCTGGAACTCATGGATACTCACCTGCCCCTGCCTCCCAAGTTCTGGGATTAAAGGCGTAAGCCACCACCACGATGCTAGAGAATATCTTAACAAATACAAAAATACAAACACAATTACAGCTATGAATGAGTATGAGATAAAAAAACAAAATACAAAATTGACTTTATATCTTAACATTAGCAATGTAGAATGCTCAGATAAAGTAATTTCTTTTATAATAGTATGAAAAAGAGTGAAGTTCAAGACACATGCCATAAATAACAAAATATCATTGAAGGAAATAAAAGATGATCTACATGAACAGCTGAGAAGACAGTGCATGCTGATGAACTACAAGACTTGCTAAAAATTGAAAAATTAACACTGTGAGATTTTATTGAAAGACTCAGCATCTTTCCCCTCAAAGTCTCTCTTTTTTTTTTCACAGAATCTGATACAATGAGGATTTTTTAATTTCATCTATTTATGTTTTGTGTGTGAGTGCTCTGCATGTATACCTGCATGCTAGAAGAGGGTTATGAGCCAACATGTGTTGCTGGGAATTGAACTCAGGACCCCTGGAAGAACAGCCAGCACTCTTAACCACTGAGCAATCTCTCTAACTCCAATGAGGTTGTTTTTTTTTTAATTAAAATATAATCACATAATATCCTCTTTCCTCCTTCCAACCACTCCTATGTAATCCCACTTGCAAACTCATAGCCTTTGTCTTCTTTTTCTTTAATTATTGGTATACACACACACACACACACACACACACACACACACACACACACACACACCAGACTGAGCAGCTTTGTATTTACATGCCATTTATATTAATATGAACATGTAACCAACCAAGAAGAGTTAAAATACCTTGAAAGTAAACAATTTAAAAGCGTTCCACCTTCTGATTTTAGAACTTAGTTACAAAAACACAGCAATTCAGATTCTGTGACGCCTTCACAGAGCAGATATAAAGTTCATGGCAAAGGACTGAAACACTAAAAATAGACATGTCCATTCACAAACAATGGGTTTTCAGATGTGAAGAGTAATTTTACATAGCAGTTTGACTGGGCAAAGTGGTGCCAGAGAACTAGATATCCAGAGAGTCCTTGTGAACGTGTGTCCCTGTGAGATTAATAATTGAACTACTAGACTGCATAAACCAGACTGTCCCCACAAGATGAGTGAGCTTCTTCCAGTCCTTCCACAGTAAGACTATGGCAGAAAAGGTTTCAGTGTTTCTGCCTGATGCTCTTGGAGCTGAGATATGGGTCTTCTCCAGCTTTTGGACTGACTCTGAGGACAAGACTACAGCATGGAGAACTCTCCATGTCTGCGATGTCTCAGTCTTGAAAATCATATTCATTTGTCATAGATAGATAGATAGATAGATAGATAGATAGATAGATAGATGATATAAATAGTAGATAGATGGATGAATAGATAGTAGCTATATAGATGGATGGATAGATAGTAGATGGGTGGATAGATAGATATATAGATATAGTAGATGGATGGGTAGGTAGATAGATAGTAGATAGTAGTAGATAGATGGATGGATATAGGTAGTAGGTAGATTGATAAATAGTAGATAGATAGATAGATAGATAGATAGATAGATAGATAGATAATCAGATAGATGATAGACAGATACTGAACTTCAAATATACTTTTATAAAGTTTGTCCTAGCATTATTTACTTTTTAATTTTTTTATTACATCTATTTGTGTGTGTGTGTGTGTGTGTGTGTGTGTGTGTGTGTGTGTGTGTGCAGGTGCGCATGCCATAGCATACTCATGAAGCTAGAAGACAACTTTTGGTAGTCAGCTCTCTTCTGCCATTTGGGTCTAGGGACTGAACTTAAGTCATCAGGCTTGGCGCAAAGTGCCTTTACCTGCTGAACCATCTTCTTGGCCCCAATCTTCTATTAATAAGAGCTCAACTGATGGTAAACAATCATAAATTTAAAATGGTCTCAGATATTGTTGCTGGGTTTTAACGTGTTCTTTGTCATGTAACTGTAATCTAACATTGAAATGCTTAGAATAGACAAATTAAACCATATAACCCAAAGCTGCCTATATACATCTGAGGAAGAAGGCAGAAAAAATGTTTTTTAAAATGGGACAAACTGGGAGTGGTCTCAAACCAAAGGGGAAGAGGAAGCCACCAAGGAAGAAATAAAGCCAATCTTTTTGATCGTTGAATAGAAATAAATATATGTGAAATGGAAACTTTTGATAATTGATGTCTCAATTAGACTATTCATCAAGCCAAGTTTGCAGTCTCTCAAGGAAGAACACAGCGCAGTGATTACTTCCTTAATAAGCTCCATGGAGGGATGGCACATTTGTCACCCATGAGAGCTCAGTCTCTACAGAGACGGAGTTGGGGGAGGAGAGCTACACCAGCAGGAAGGGGGACAATGTCATGCCACTGTTAAGGAAGACATAGAGTGGTAGGAAAATGCTTTGTGCTTTGCTTCCTAGACCACAGGTATGACTCTGAGGAAGGGGGGGCTAGTTTAGAGAGCTCAGTGTAAAGCCCTTGGGTGAAGAAGTTGCCAGTGTACCTGCCTCCCTCACCGTCCAGGGACTGGGAGAACACCTAGGTCTCCTTTTCCTCCAGCTCGAGTCGGAATGGGCACTTTGGCTCCAATCTTCTGTCTCTGTGAGTTTTCTGATGTTCAAGCCCAATGTGAAGAAAATACCCAAAATATTGTCTTCTTTTGGGCAAATCGTTGTGTAGCTGCTGGGAGAGGAACAGTCAGTTTTCTTTAAGAATGCAGCCCATAGTGGATTGACCACCCAACAGTTAAGTCCACACATCCATGCATGTATGAGAAGTACAAACTGTACTTGGTGGGTTAAAAAAGAAAAGTGTACACAAATTTAGTTGGGTAGAGAAGGGGGATGAATATGGGAGGAACAGAGAGTGGGGTGGGGGAATATGATCAAAATGAATTGTAATAAATTCTCAAAAGACTAAAAAAAATTAGACTTTGCCAGTAAAATAATTTTTCATATATATGATATATTAAAAATGACAAAGAACCAAAAGCATGTTCTTTCTCCCCCCTTGACTTTCTCTTCTTTCAGAAAGGAAACTGGTTCCCAGAAAAACTCTCTCTCTCAGCATAGGTTTCCTTTTATTACATTTCCTAAGTGAATGAAATGACAGTCCCTCTCCCTAAATCACTTACCGTCAAAGAAAATGAAATTAAGTCCTTGGTATGGCTCCATCAAAGCTTAAAACCCCTTTCCTGTGGCTCAGAGAGAGACATTTCTCGGACTGCTGCCTAACCACCTCAGAAAATCAGTAGAAGATCAGTAGGAAAATGAATGGCCAGAGTGCAGACCAATGGTTCACCTCGCTGTTGGATCAAAGAAGTCTTATTAAATCTTGAAAAGAAACAGGACATATAAGTGAGGAAAGGTTCTCGTCCTTCAGTGGTAGAGACAGAATCAACAGTCTCAAGACAAGGCACAGGGCAGCTGGAGGGACGGCTCTACTGTTAAAAGTGCTTGGTGCTTAAAAACACAGCGCTCTTGCGGAAGACCAGAGTTCGGGTCCAGCACCCAAGTCAGGCAGCACACAGTTGCCTGTAACTCCAGCTCAAGCACCATCACGTGCTTCTTTGGCCTTCACGGGCACCTGAATTCAGGGGCACAGACACAGACATACATGTATTTTAAAATGTTTAAAAATAGCCAAGTCACAGAGACTGATGCGCATGGAAGCTCACACTTATAATTGGGAGGCTGAGAACAGCATGATTTGAGACCAGCCTGGGCTACAAGGTGAGACCTAGTCTAAAAAATAACAACAACAGAAAGAGAAGCACAATGCTTAAAACTGTAATGGCCATAATTTCTAATTTAATAAAAGAAAATTTAAATCGAGGGCATTTCTTTAAAAATTTACTCTGAGTTTAAAATGGATAAGGGATTAGAATTTTTAGTTGGAGTAAATAATCATTTTCTGCTATATTTATACACATATATAGGTTAAAAATAGTATGATTATCAAACTGTTCTTTTAAAAAATCAAACTATCGTTTAATGCTGAACATTTGATATTTCTGGAATTTCATAGATATATCTGGAATTCAATTAGCTAAATACATGTGTGATCCAGTTATGTTTTGCTGAGTTGCCTAATCTATTTCCAAATGTGGAAAATATGTTTTATGTACCACAAAGTAAAACTGTTTTCCTAGAATATTATAGGATTGCATTTCTTCTGTATGACTGTACTATTAAGTCTGTGTTTGGAGGGGCCAGGGATGTCAAGTATCAATCATGGTGTTCATTTCTAAGTACTAGAATCTAGGTATGTTGCTATAGTTGTGATGGTTAATTTTGAGTGTCCACTTGACCAGATAGAAAGATGCCTAGAACACTAATGAAGCACACCTCTGCAGGTGTCAGAGGTGGCATTTCTATCAACAATTTGATTGTAAGGGTCTAACCCTAACAATAGATTGATCCCTTGATATGGCCACATAATGCATGGTTGGAGTGGTAAAGGAGAGGAGGTAGGGCACAGCTAGAGGACATAGGTCACTGGAGATGCATATGAAGGTTGTATCCTGTCCACTCACTGATTCCTAGCTCTGTGTGAAGCCCTCCTCCACCACCCCTGTCCTGACACAATGACCTTTACATATCATTCTGTAGGATATTTGGCCACAGCAATAAGAAAATAACTGCTGCAATGCCTTCCAGAATTCTCTGATGTGTACGTTGAGAGGCTATTAAAACTTAAGGCTGTGTTCCCTAAATGTGGGTAAGTGGAAGAGTATGCTAAATGAAAGCTGAGATGTAAGAAAGAAAAAGGAGCACAGCTCTCCTGCTAAGCCTATGAGCAAAGGGCTGCAGTCTTCTTCTGTCGGTTGTGCCCTGGGTTGTCCTTAGGGGAAACTGTGCCTGAACTTTCCTGGTCTGTGATAAACCTGACAGGCAGGGATTATACAGAACCAGTGCCAACAACCCAACACAGCAGCAAAGCAGGGCTACTTTGTGGCCTCATTACCAATCCCAGCTGTGGATAGGTAAATTCTGGAGAATGTTGATGGTGTAGGAAGTCACGTTCCCTTGATATCCATCAACAGATAATAGATAAGCCCTGGCAACCACATTCAGAGAATACTCTAGCCATAGCTAGGGTTTCATTCTGAAATGTTCCATAGGCTTGTGTTTTTGAATAGTTGTTCCCTAGCTGGTGGTATTACTTGGGTTAAGCATAGAAAATTTAGGAATTGAGACTACATGGTAGAAGTAGATTATGGAGAACAAGCATTTGAAAGTCTCTGGTCAAAACATACTCTGTTTCATTGTCCCCCATAACAACGGGCAGCTATTGTTGAAAGTCCTCAGTTGGACTGCCAACTTCATCCATTTCCTGTTATCATGTTTACTTACTGTCGTGTTATGGTAGAGAACATCTTATCATAACTTCATCAAATGAAAAAAAATAAATCAAGACAGAAGTGTAAGTAGCAAAGGCAGACCTCAGTATTTTAGAGTCCCTATTGTTGTTTATATTGTTTCATTTTCTTTAAATATCCCACTGGAATTCCCTGTGGTAAATGTACTTCAAAAACAAAGGTAAAAGGTGAAAATGACTCGAGGCCTACCAGAAAATGATTTTGTGTCAGAAATAACCAAAGCTAAAAGCAAATGGAAACCTAGCTCTATGTCTAGTAATTAATGATAGTCAGCAAACATTTTTTTTTCAAGACTGACCTCCACTTATAAAACTTTGTCACAATTAATAGAGTTGTTTGTGTTTTGTAATATTTATTCTACTAAAATATAAAATACTAATCAAAACCTTAAGACCCACAAAGCCTAAAACTTCTCCCATTTATTCTAAATGGTCTGATCATGTCAAAGATTGAAAGGAAAAGTAGATCTCCTATCCACAGGAAGCTGTGCTAAGGGTCACTAAATTATATTGTCCTCAACAATAGAAATACAACTGTGCTAGCTGTGGCTGATATGTAGAATTAAATTATATTGTAAAATAAAATAAAATAAACTATCTGAAATAACAAGAATAAAATTTCTGGCCGGGCGTTGGTGGCACACGCCTTTAATCCCAGCACTCGGGAGGCAGAGCCAGGCGGATCTCTGTGAGTTCAAGGCCAGCCTGGGCTACCAAGTGAGCTCCAGGGAAGTCGCAAAGCTACACAGAGAAACCCTGTCTCGAAAAACCAAAAAAAAAAAAAAAAAGAAGAAAAGTTCCTTGACTTTATCTACATATTAGTGAGTGTGCGTCCTCTTATCAAATGCTTTTACTTGTAGGAAAAAGTAACAACAACAAAAACAACTGAAAATAAGAGAGTAAGCAAAACCCTGAAGCATACCAACTCCACAGGCTTTGGTCTGAGGAGAGAGCTCTGAGTTAGGATTATTGAGAAAGGCTGTAGAGGTGCTTTGAAAAATTGGTACTGTGTTTAAGTGAAATGGTAAAGACAAGGTTAATCTGATTTGAAACAATATACAAGAATTTCAAAACTAGGAACTACCTGAGAATGGTACATGAAGAGAAAGAGAGTTGTATCCAGGACCAAAACAGGATAGTGGAGGGAGAAGCTTCCAGTCTCACAGATGACTCCTAGAGGGAAATAATTCCTGCTAGTCTCCTCTTGATGCCCCTTGTGTAGTTCAAGAAGTAAGAATGCAAATAAAGAACAAGGATTTAAAAAGAAGGAATTAGAAGTATTTAAAAATTATTGAATTCATTAAATAAGTGACAGAGAAAGAAAGACTCATTCTTAATGGTGGGACCTAGTTCAGATTGTGGAAATAGAAATGTAGAAATCTAAGAGATCTGGGAGAAAATAAAGAAGAAAATATAATAAATTTGAGCAACATGGAGTGGTTATTTTCCAATATGATCTTCTCCACTGGGATGATTCTATTTCTCTGTGAACAGGGTTCATGTAGCTTCTAACAGTGAAAGTCTAAGGCTTCCACAGGCCTTACTTCCAATCAACAGGAAACATTGAGGAAGGAAGAAAGTTAAGATTAATGAAGTATATGTTGTGAGATCCATTGCATATATCCAATTTTAAGGGTGTGTGTGTGTGTGTGTGTGTGTGTGTGTGTGTGTGTGTGTGTGTTGTATTGTGTGAATGATTTTACTGGTTTACAGAAATCCTGACCTCAGCCAATGCCAAGCTAACACTATAAATAGATACCACAGGAATAGCGAAAACAAATAAATAAACATTCAAGAGTCATTAGTTTGGCTTTTGATAAAAATGCATCTAATTCTTTAGTTCTCTGGTGACAATGTGCAAGCTGCAATGCCATGTGTCTATGTTCCCTCTGCCAGTGTCCATGTGTGAAGACAGCAAGCGGTTTTAAGGAGATGAGAAGAGCTGAGGCTCGCAGCAGCAAATCTCTTGCTGAGATCAGGAGAATCGTGAGCCTGGGCTTGCCTCTTAATGAGGCCCCTTTCAAGAGGACACTATGACAGGTTTTCTCCTCTTCTCCTTGAAGTTTCTTCTAAGACCAAGGGTATGTTTAAAGAGAACCCCGCAAACCACACCACTGTAAGTAAAAGTGATCTATTTGCTATAAGAGGGGTTTTGCAGCTGGGGAGAAAGAAATTAAAAGTGAATGACATCTTTGGCATCTTTGGCCACCCTTGATGGCTGGCCTCCTGGCATTCAGTCTGCTTACTATGAGGGTCCACTGTCTACCCCATTATGGCCATAGTGCCTCTGTTCCTCTTCACCTCTTCATCCACACCCCAACATTACTCTTGGTCTTGTCATGATTGTGGCAGAGAAGAGAATCAACAACCCTATATACCAGATGTGATCTGTCTAAGGGTCCAAAGACCTTTCAGCTTCTCCTTGCCAAAAATTCACTGAGATCCCAGAAGTCATAGATTTTTCTGGTCCTGAACCTACCTTCCTTCCCTTCCCTCTGTTCACTGCTTCCCTGCACATCCTCAGAACTGTCACCTCAACACACCTGTCATGGTGCACAGAGGGCAGTGGCTTCATCTCCCAGGGAACCTAGTATCTGTCAGGGCCACAATCTCTGTTCTTTGTTTCAGCAGAGGAAGGACTGAGAACTTAACATATTCTGTATGATTACTGACCCAGAATCTATTTTTCAACTAGGGATATCTATAGTAACAATCACAGTGTTTAAGGAATCCTGTCTTGTGAGAGTTAACCCATGTAAACCTTATAACTACACCATGGGGTAGGGTCTGTTTCTTACCCCCACTCTCCAGTTAGAGGAGCTAAGACAGCTCCAAGAGACACAAGATCACAGCACCGGTGTGTAGAAAAGAGAGACTTGGTGATATGACGGTTTTCAGGCTTTAGAATATTTGTTTTTAAAAAATAGATTACATAAGATACAGCTAGGCATGAAAGCAACTGTTGAGAAGGAATTTCCCATGAGCACAAAGCTCTGCAAAATCAACACATGGGTCTCTGTCCCCAAACCCATCCTTAGTGGCTCCAGAGCTCTGAGTTGGATATAGTGGCAACAAGTTGCTTTTGGGTTAGTGTTAAACACTTTATGTCTCCATTTTCCTTTTTAAAGATATGCAGTCTTTCCTTTGTCAAAATTTTAGCCTGGCAAAAATTGCCTAAATTTTTAAAACTCTGCATTTTCTTCTAGGAGGGAATGCTTATCTCTCTTTAAAGTCCTTTCTAAACACAAATTTTAAAGTCAAATTAAGAGTCTGGGGAAATGACTCAGTGGTTATGAACACTTGTTGCACTTCCAGTAAACACTGGTTCAGTTCCCAGCACCCACGATGGAAGGGCAGCTCACAACCAACTGTAAATCCAGCTCTAGGGGATCCAATGCCCTCTTCTGGCCTCCTGGAGCATCTGCACACATATGGTGCATGTGTGCACACCTAAGTAAATACACATGTGTTTTTTATTAGGAAAGCGTGATTAGAAATATGCATAAAATATGCTTTTTACTTAAATTCAAACATCACCCCCCCCCGCACCCCAAAAGAAGGGCACACTCGATGAAAAAAGTGTTCGTAAAACCATGGTAACTATTTGGATCTCTGAACTCAAAGAATTAAATTTTTCCTTCAATTCTTGGTCTCTGAAGTACAGTCAGTAGCTATTCACAAATGCCAGTTTTTGCATATTAGGTTTTCTCATCTCCTACACATAAAAACATGTGTGACTCAAATTCAAAGAGTTCCCCATTCATAATCACAGTTTCAGTGGTAATGAGGAACCTTGTTGATGATGTTGTTCTGTTTTAGTTCATGGACCATGCATCCTTCGCTCACTCTCAGCTTGCCATGCTGTGGAAGAGCAGAGAAACGTAGCCATAGAGGCTTTTCTCTTGTTCTGTCTGCTGAATCTTTTCATAATGTGCAGCTAGAGGGTGCATTTGGGGAACTCTTCATTTCAGATTTCTGTTTATTAAGTCTTTACCCAGGATTTTTTTTCAAGAACGAAAAAAATTTTTTTTACACCATAAAATCCAAACGCAAGTTGCACCAGTAGTGAAGAAACACAGATTGTTCTCAGTGTATACAGAGCTCTACATCAGAGCTTCCTTGGCCTCACAGCTGACATGATGAGTGACATTGTGTATTCATGAATGCACTTCCTTGAGAACTAGCAATTAGGAAATGATGAAAAGGGATAAGTAAGCTGGGTGTGGTGGCACACACCTTTAACCCCTGCACCTGCACAGGGAAACAGAGGCAGGTGCATATCTGTGAGTCTGAGATCTACAGAGTGAGTTCCAGGACAGCCGGGTCTACACAGAGAAACCCTGTCTCAAAAAACAAAAAAAGAAAAAGAAAAAGAAGGAAAGAAAGAAAGAAAAGGTACGAGTGACTCTCAGAATTATGTGTGGGTTGGATATGGTTCACACCTATTTGATGAAAATGTTTTGTTAAGAGTTCTATTTATTCCCTTATTTCTTGACTTTTAGGTTGTTTATTCTGGCCTGCTTCTTTCTTTAAGAAATTTCTTCTTCAAAATCACATGCAAAATGCCACATAAATTTGTTATGAATTTTGATCAGTCAATTCATGACATTTGGCTAAAGGAACATCTTCACATCCCTTTGAGATGCTGAGTACTCTGAGGTGGTGCTGTCCTGGCTCCCCACACTGTACCATGTAGGAGCCTAGAGAGTATCCCACAGGTAAGAGCCATATGGATTTGTACATCTGGCAGCTCAGGACTCACTTTGGGGAGAAAGGCTGCTGACTAGTCTCCAGCCCAAAGTCTTTAAACCCAAAGCTCAGTTCCCCTCTTGCATATCTCCTTTGTATCATCAAAATATCATCTCTACCCCAAAAGTTGTCTACATAGCTTCCCATGTCTGTTTCCCAATGAGATAAACTGAGGGTGTTGTACAGATGACATCATTTAAAAGCATTAGTATACATTCTGTTTGACTAATTTTCATTCCTTTGACCTGTACAACAGAAACACTACACAGCTGTGCACTTCCACAGTTTGGTGGATCTCACCATAATTTAAAGCCCTGATTTAAGGTACACTTTGCCTTTACCCAATACATAATCTGGGTCATTTCAATATTGGAGTATCTGAGGGAGAAAGTTATATTTTTTAAATTTTATTTTATTTAATTATCTTTTTTTATTTATTTTACTTACAGACCACAGTTTTCCCTCCCTCCTCTCCTCCCATTTCCTCCTCCCAACTCCCATCTACCCACCTCCCCATCTACTTCTCTGTCTCCACTCAGAAAGGGGCATGCCTCCTGTGGGCTTGAACAAAGCATGGCACATCAAGTTGAGATAGGACCTAGCTCCTCCCCTTGAAAAAAGGTTGGGCTAGGTAATCCAGCATGGGGAACAGGTTCCCAAAAGCCAGCTAAGCACCTGGGACAGGTCTTGATCTCACTGATAGGAACCCTACAAAGCTACTAACAAAATTAGAAATGAAAAGGGGGACATAACAACAGACACTGAGGAAATCCAGAGAATCATTAGGTCATACTTCAAAAACCTGTACTCCACAAAATTGGAAAATCTAAAAGAAACGGACAATTTTATGGAAGGAAGGAAGGAAGGAAGGAAGGAAGGAAGGAAGGAAGGAAGGAAGGAAGGAAGGAAGGAAGGAAGGAAGGAAAGAAGAAAGAAAAGGTAACAGACACAGCCACTCTTGATTTCTTTGCCTGTTTCACGAATTATATAAATTTGGGGTAGGCACATTCCTAGGCAGCAGAGGCATTATTCCCTTGATGGAAAAGTAAGGTGTCAAGTGTCACTGGGCCAATCACTTCATTATTCACAGTGTTTCCTCCAGAACCCAGAGCAGAGTGGGAGCTGGCCCTGTACTCAAGGCATGAGTTAAGGTATTGATGAAATACAAATTGTATAACTTTGTTTATGGCTCAAACAAGCAAAGACCATAACTAAAAATACTTACTACTAATGGTCCTGTAATAAGGAGCCGTAATATTCACACAATCAGTAAACCTATCAAATTTATGTTTCTAAAACATTATAAAATTTATGTTTTCTGGAAAGCAACAGGCAACAAATAATTGCAAACTTTGAGATGCTTATATTTTAGCACCTGCAATTTCATTTCCGAACATACCCTCAGGAAATCATCAGCTGGAGAAGCATCTACGCTTGTATGATTCTCAGTGCAATAAACACGAGAGAAAGATGAACTAAAAATTTCTGAAAATATCAAGTAAGTTGTGAAAAAAAAGTGCTGCACTACCTTAATACACTTGTAATATTAAATATAGTTTAATATTCCTTTCTATGTGTATTTTATTTATATGTTTTTAACAAATGAATTTTATACTCTGCTAAGTGAAAATGATAGCTAAACCGGCTATAATTCTATTATGTTTCTATTTTATGGTATATACATATATGTATGTATCTATATTTTGCTATAAGCATCTAGATATTTTGAATATAATCAGTGGATATTAAACTTTCACATAATTTAAAATTAAAATCAGCATATTATTAAAAATAGACCATAAGGGACAACACAAGTTTTGATTTTGTTATGTGACTTTGCCATCTGTCCCTTTCATGTCCCCTTGTTTCACTCTGATGGCTAAAGAAGCCTCAGAACTTCCACAGAGACCTCTCAAGCAAGAGCAACCACCAGTTCCACTTTTTCCCCTCTGATCTTCTCAGGATGCTTTGAACCTGCACAACTGTTGTCATGGCAACACCTGATAAGGAAGAAAGTGATCGGGGAATTTCATGGTACTCTATGCTGTCAAAGATGTTACAATATCACTTTTCCTAAGTTTACGTATTTACTATGTGTGTGTGTTTGTGTGTGTGTGTGTGTGTGTGTGTGTGTATAAAGCATGTGTACATGTGCACTAGTGCAAGTGTGCACATCAGAGTAAAAACTTGAGGGAGTTGGTCCTCTCTTTCCATCCACCATGTGGGTCCTGGGCATGGAACTCAGACCATCAGGCTTGGTTGCAGGTGCTTGTACCCACTGAGCCACCTCATCAGCTCCAACAATGTCTTATGAATAAAAAGTTCTGTCATACTGGAAATAGAGACCAATCTGAGACTTATATCACTATATACAATGCAATAAAATAAATCAACAAGAATGCAGTCATAAAGGAGCAATTCTTTATTGCAAACTCTGGCAATGCATTTCCTTTTTAAGTTTCTTATTTGTAAACACAGTAGAAATCTCACGTTACATGGTATTTGAGATATTTGCCTGTGTCCACACAGGTAGTCAAGGAATTCTTTGAGTTATGCATGAACTACAGCACCAAGTGCAGATGCAGAGGTAAAGGAAGTCCTTACATCTAGAACCAGTAATTTATCAACAGGTGCCAGAATGCCCTCCCCAGGAGTCCCAACAAACAACTGGAAAGGCAGCTCACACATAATTTTGATAAAACTAGACAATGATAATTTATTTAAAATAAATTTCTTATCTGAAATGCATGAGTAGAAAAGATGAGAGGGGAAACATTTGTGTGGGCATGCCCATGAAAAAACAGGGATGTCAATCATTTTGAACATTACCTTAAAAGGCAGCCTAGCAGTGGTACCTGAATCATGTTACTCTTCAAGCTATATAAATGAACTCACCAGAAAGGGAAATGAGAACACAGGAATTCTCCAAAATAGCACATGTGTGCATGTATGTATCTGTGCCCTCTAATACAGGATACATTAAAATAGAACCTATTGGGTTAACATTTTGTTATACATAGGGTGTGTGTGTGTGTGTGTGTGTGTGTGTGTGTGTGTGTGTGTGTGTTCCTGTTACTCCATCAATGCATCAATATTTGTATGCATGCTATGTTAGTTCTTGCAAAGTGTCAGAAGATAAATCTTAGGAAATCCCTCTTCAGTAATACATTTCTGAATACTCTCCCTGGAATAGTCAATAACTATGTTGTAACTTTGCTCCACAGTTCTTACTTTTTGTCTTGAATTGAGTCCTGTCTTTGCCACAAGAAGATGGGAAGCAATCAGACATGGATCACAGAGGTTACCCTGCTGGGGTTCCAAGTTGATCCCACATTGGATTACTTCCTCTTTGCAATATTTTCTGTCTTTTATACCTTCACCCTGTTGGGGAATGGGGTCATCCTTGGAATAATATCCATGGTCCCAAGGCTGCACACCCCCATGTATTTCTTCCTCTCACACCTGGCCATTCTTGACATGTCCTATGCTTCCAACAATGTCCCCAAGATGCTAGCCAACCTTGTGACCCAGAAAAAAAACATCTCCTTTGTTCCATGTATCATGCAGACATTCTTGTATTTGGCCTTTGCAGCTACAGAGTGCTTGATTTTGGTGGCAATGTCCTATGATAGGTATGTGGCCATCTGTCACCCCTTACACTATACTGTCATCATGAGCTGGAGAGTGTGCACTGCCCTGGCTGCTGCTTCCTGGGGTTTTAGTTTACTGCTGGATATGGTCCATTTAGTTCTCATCCTGAGACTGCCCTTCTGTGGACCTCATGAAGTCAATCACTTCTTCTGTGAAATCCTCTCTGTCCTCAAGCTGGCCTGTGCTGACACAACACTCAACCAAGTTGTCATCTTTGCAACTTGTGTGTTCATCTTAGTGGGACCCTTATGCTTGGTGCTGGTCTCCTACACACGCATCCTGATTGCCATCCTAAAGATCCAGTCAGGGGAGGGCCGCAGAAAGGCCTTCTCTACCTGCTCCTCTCACCTCTGTGTGGTTGGGCTCTTCTTTGGCAGCGCCATCGTCATGTACATGACTCCCAAGTCTCAGCACCCTGAGGAGCAGCAGAAGATCCTTTCCCTGTTTTACAGTCTTTTCAACCCCATGTTGAACCCCCTGATCTACAGCCTGAGGAATGCTGAGGTTAAGGGTGCCCTGAGAAGGGCACTGTGGAAGGGGAGGCACATGTGAGAAACATCCTGGGGAGGGAGAGGCTCTACCCCTTATAAAATTTGATGCCTGTCGTTTTCTTCACCCTTTCTAGAATATATGTTACCTTACAATGGACTATTATGTACTCTCATTTAAAAACTGAAGAACATGTAAAACTGAACATAGTGGAAAAATGGATGAATGCCTTAATTACTTACTACAAATATATTCACAGAAAAGGCACAAGACCAATAAGTATAAAAAAGTGCCTACTTTCTTAATATTAGACTTCTTTAAAATTCCAAATTCATCATTAAGAAATGGAACATGAGGCTATACACCAAATGGTAAGATTCATACCAAATTTTGCCTGATTTTGAAACAGAATAGAATTATGTAGAGCAAGCTGACCTCACACTTGAAGTCATCATTCTGCCTCTGTCTCTGCCTCTATAATGAGAAGCTAATAAGCTTTCAGCGCTATGCCCATCTCATACTACCTAGTAGATAAAAAGCTTTCAAATGAATAATATATAAAAATTAGCTTGTAAAAAAGAGAAAATAAATGGAATTGACTTCTCAATATAAACACAATAGTTGATAAGTACAAGGGCTGGTGCTCATCACCATTAATCAAAAAAAAATGTGAATTACATCACCTTGTTATACCATTTCATGTCTAACAGAGTGTTTAAGCATTTCAATGGTTTATTCACTGTGAGAACTATCAGAAACATATCCCCAATAGTGGGAAGCAATCCATACTACTAGATAATAAATACTGGAAGTGTTAACCTATGAAATACACAAAAGCACATTTGAACCACTTAAACTGTGGGTCACAACTCCACCTGGAGACTCTCAACTGAATGTGGTGCTGAAAAGAAATTGACAACAATAAAAGGTTTCTGCATCACTACAGTCTTGGTTCTGAACACACAGTCTACACATGCCATCACACTAAATAATGTCAGTGAATGCTCCCTGAATTCTCAGATCCAAGGCATCATGAGTTACAGTGTTTTCACCAAACAAAGATTTCAGCTCTTATAGAAATGATTGTTTAAATATAGAAAACAAAGACTTCTAATATTTTCCTACTCTCATTACTCAGTATAAAAATAGTATATCTTTTAATTTTATTATGTTAGAATAATTGAATCTAAAAGTTGCTGTTTGAGTTGCTAGCTTGAGTTTTATAAAAAATAGTGACATGAATTTTGGCTTGAGATTAGAACAGGATTTCTAACAATTGCTGGCATGGCTCTAAACATGTATCTGCCAGTTTTCTACATATTTATGCAAAGCTACATTCTCACCAATGTCAGCCATAAAATCAAAATACTGTTCAACTCTCAAAATGCTGAAGAGCTCTGTGTCCTGTGGTATCAAATACCCCAAGATTCAATTCTTTATGTAAAAAAAAAAGATTTATATAATTAGTAGGCAAATTTGGTTCTGACTTTAATAAATGGTAAAATTATATGTCTCCCTCAAAATTGTTTTAGAATAAATTTCTTTATGATTGCTTGTAAGTGCATTTTGATTTATGTAACTGTCTTATGCACCTGTTCACCTGGAGTCATATAAAATTTCTTGATACAAAGGAATCACAGTGGGAAAAGTTTCATGATCCCAGCTCTAGACCAACTCAAGTTTTCTATAAACAAAGAAAATACTTGAGTTTGAGGATGGTATTCCTGGTCATAACCCATCTATGGCAAAGGCATCCACAGATAACATGTGTGTGAATGGGTGTTGATATATTCTAATAAAACCTTATTTACAAAACAAATTGTATGGTTGATCTAGTGGGTCACAGGGAGGAATTTTGGTGGGCCCCCTGGATTTTGAATCTAGTCTAGTACCTTTTAGTTCAAGTGACAGTCCATCATTCAGGAGGACAAAAGCGAGTCAGGGTCATTAAGAGTAGATAAAGACTCAATTATCACTTTGAAGCCACTCTGGACTGAGGATTCTTTCTCCAGATAACCTCTAAAATTTACCAGGATTCAATGGGCTATGAACTCTAAATGTCCATTGTTGATCCATTGAATTTATCTATTAACTATCTAACCAAATAAAGAAACAGCTGATACAAATTAAGTTTGGTTTTTTTTTTGTTTTGGTTTTTTTTTTTTTTTTTTTTTTTTTTTTGGATTTTCAAGACAGGGTTTCTCTGTGTAGCTTTGCGCCTTTCCAACTATTTTTTTAAGTAAATTTGACAGAATATTATGCTGTGGGATGTTCTGTCTGCTGTGAATATGTGTTTCTCTGATTGGTTTGTTGGCCAGTAGCCAGGCAGGAAGCATAGGCAGGATAAGCACAGAGGAGAATTCTGGGAAGAGGAAGGCTGAGTCAGGAGGTGTCAGCCTGTTGTCCAGGGAGCAGCATGTAATGACACACAGGTAAAGTCAAGGAAAATATGGTGACATATAGATTAACAGAAATGGGCTGAGTTTAAGTGTAAGAGCTAATCAGTAGTAAGCCTGAGCTAATGGCTGAACAGTTTTAATTAATACAAGCCTCTGTGTGTTTATGTGAGTTTGAGCGGCTGTGAACTGGGCAAGACACAGGAAAACTTCCAGCTAAAATATCATATTTTATTAATTTTGTAATTTTCAAGTTTTGCTATTTTTCTTCTTATTTCTTATTATTTTTGAGACCCACTGAATTTAACCAGGGCTGTCTGCATGACCATGAAAATGGAGCTTTGTAATGGAGCCTGCTAGGCTTGCAAGTGGGGAGATATATGAAGATACTTACTACTCTCCTCCCATACTTTTTCAGTAGTTCAACAGGAATAGGTAGGTCCTCATGAGCCCTTCTCCCATCTATAACTGGCTGCTGGCAGATATGGTCTTGTACGGGGAACTGCAAATGCTTCCAGTTCATGACTGCAATGGCTGTACCATGCCCAGAAGACAGAATTCCACCTCCCTCCTCCCTATATTCCAGCTATTACACTTCTTACAATCCTTCTTCTGAAATATTCCTTGAGCCTTAAGAAGGGAGAATGTCTCTTTCAATCAGCACCCTGAAGAGCCAAGAATTTCTGCATTCATAATTCAATGTAAAATGAAGTTTTTCTGATGATGGGTGAAGGTAATATTTTGTCTACAGTTATAAAATGGATGCCAATATAGCTAAACAAAAGGTAGTAAGTTCTCTTTCAGGGCCTATGACCTCCATAGTCACTTTTTTTTGCCAAGTTTTTAGTACCAGGCTTAAGGTATCACCTGCAGAGCAGGCCAAGTCCAATCAGAGAACAGATGGTGATCCCTGTCTTGTCACTACTAGTAGTGACATGACTACTCTAGAGTCATGTCACTACTGCATGAGGAGGCACATCTTTCCTGGTAGGTTGGTATTGTGGTTAATGAAGCTCACAGCCATATTAGACCATTGAGGCTTTTTCTCGCATGTAAAACTAGGACCATATTATGACACTTTGTGTGTCCACAGTAGGCTATTCAAGATTATTATATAGTTCTCAAAATAAGACATAATATTTTGTTAATTCCATTTATTTGACTTGGTAGAGACGCAAATCACTATCTTTAGTCCTTTCTGAGAGATAATAAGTCATGTTTTTAAATTTTTTATAGGACAGTGCCTTAGGGTTTTGTTGCTGTAAAGAGACTCTGTGTATCCTGCATAATGGGTGTTAACAGCTTAGATGCAAGATTGTAAAACATTGGTAGCAAACTTCTAAAGTCCAGGGTTCTCCCATTGTGCTGTAAGCCTATATTTAAGACCTCTTCCCTCCTTCAATAAACAGTATTTATCATTAAATAAATAAATAGACACTGTGGCCCAAGCAAGTCTTATAAATGAAAACATTTAATTGGGGCTGGCTTACTGTTCAGGGGCTTAGTCCATCATCATCATGGCCAGAAACATGGTGGCATGCAGGCAGACAAGCTGCTGGAGAAGGAGCTCTGAGAGTTCCACATCTTGATCTACAGCCAGCAGGAAATGAATGTTACGCTAGACCTGACTTGAACACTGAGGTCCAAAAGCCCACCCCCTAGTGATGCACTTCCTCCAACAAAACCAAACCTATTCCAACAAAGCCACACCTCCTAATAGTACCACTCCCTTTGAGCCTATGTGGCCCATTTTCTTTCAAACCACCACAAAAAGAGTAACAAGAAAAATTATGAAAAGTAGAAAACAAACATTTACCAGGCTAGTTAGGGGTACACAGTGAGACACTACAAAAAAAAAATCACTAAGCTCACTCTTGAATCTTACTAATAGCATTCTAGCAAGGTAGAGGCCAATGAAAGCAGAGATAATTGCAAAAAGGGCTTCATGAGTGTGATGAATGATTAAGACTTAAATTTTCTGTGTGTTTGTGTCTTGCTTGAATGTATGTCTGTGCCTAGTATATGTGTCTGGTACCCACAGAGGCCAGAAAAGGCCTCAGATTCTCTGGAACTGGAGTTACAGGAAGTTGTGTTTCAGCATGTAGGAAACAGGAATTGAACCTGGATCCTCTGGAAGAGCAGCCAATGCTCTTAACTGTGGAGCCACCACTATAGCCCCATGGACTGGGACTTTGAAGTCAGGGCATTAACAAGTTTAAGTGTAGGAAGTTTTTATGTTTGTTTGTTTTGTTTTGTTTGCTTTGCTTGAAGACTGGACAACTATTTTATTTATTGAAAAATGTAAACTTGAGTCTCATATATTCTTTTTCAAATAAATTTATTTATTTACTTAATTTATATCCCGCCTGCAGTTTTCCCTCCCTCCTCTCCTTCCAGTTCCTTCCTCCCACCCCCTTCTGTTCCCACCACCCAATCCACTCCTCCTCCATTTCTGTTTATGAAAGGACAGTTCTCACATGAGTGTCAACAAAACATGGCATAACAATTTGCAGTAAGACTAAGCACCTCCCCATGCTGGGCAAAGTGAACCAGTATGAGGAGTAGGTCCCCAAAAGCCTGAAAAAGAGTAGGAGACAGGCCCTGTTCCCAAGAGTGGGAGCTTTTATGGAGAAAACCTGAAAGAAGCTGAGAGTAACTTCAACAATAAGGTCAGTGACCAGGCACTCTATTGGCTATAATGATTATTTTTAAATCAGAAATATACCATTGGCTTCCTATTAAATACTTTATCCATGCTCTACCAAAGATAATAGATATAATTTTTATTTCAAGTTGCTCCTTTGACCACAGTTTAAGAACTAAATTATGAGTAGATGTGTCAGGAGTAAGAACTGGAAATATTTTATAATCCTTTGACTTAACTGCTTAATGGGTGAGTGACATGGTTTAAATAAAAATGGCCCCCATAGGCTCATATATTGAATGCTTAGTCACCAGGCAGTGGCACTATTTGAAAGGATTAGAAGGGTTATGAAGTGTGGCTTTGTTGAAGGAATTATGCTATTGGGGTTGGTCTTGGAGGTCCAAAAGCCCATGCCAAGCCCAGAGTATCATTCTCTGCCTATAGATCAGGATATAAACTCTCAGCTATTTCTCCAGCGCCTGCCTGCATGCCACCATGCTTCCAGTCATGATAATAATGGACTAAGCCTATGAAACTGTAAGCAAGTGTCATTTAAATGTTCTTATTTGTAAGAGATGACTTGGTCATGGTGTCTCTTCACAGCAATAGAACAGTGACTGAGATAGTGGGCAAGACTCACTTTACCCACAGACTCTAAGGCAAGATTGGAATGACTTCAGAGCTGTTGTGGATGTCAGACACACAGATAAAATAAAGAGATAGGTGAGGTACAGATGAGTGTCAACTTAAAGTGTGCTTATGATTTGAGAGGTGTGGGATAGTTATTTTGTTTCATCTCATCCACTGTGAGAAATCTATTTCTCTGATGACATCTTACCAGGATCCATAAAGAGACCTTTGTTTGCTATCACAGGTGGCACCAGACAAAGAGCCATAAAGACTGATAAAATATGTACTAATAGATATTAACTTACTGCAAGATTTGATTTTTTTCTTCTGAGCCAGAATCTAGCTTCTGGCTAATCCCCATATTATCTAATCCCAGGCAAACACATATAACCTGTCCTGTAGGAATACTAAAAAGCAAAGAGACATGGGAAATGACAGTCCCCAATTAGCATATTCCTCACTTCTCTCTAGAGTGTTAGTCTGCATCACCACAAGGCTCCATTCCCTGGATCATTAATTTTTTTGTTGTTTGTAGGGAAAGATCTTGATTCAAAGGATGATAAGCAAAGTTTTCACTTGCAGAAGCAAGTCCATCACAATATTCAAGAGTTCTGAAATTTGGCTTCTCCTGATGAGGCTTAGAAGGGAAGAGTCCACCCAAGTCTATTTCACTTTCTTCCTTTCTTATTTGGGGTTTCTTCTAAGTGCGTGACTATACTTGAAGAAAAGATTGAAGCTTATGCCACTGTGAGTAAATGTGGCTTAGTTTTGTTTTGTTATTGTTGTTTGTTGGGTTTTAGATTTTTGTTTGTTTGTTTTGTTTTGTTTTGTCGTCTGAGGATGAATTACAGAAGAAAAGTGGGATAGAGGTCAGTTAAATACTTGGCTTGAGGTCATAGTGAGGTGTCTAGCCCCAGCCTGGGTATGACCAGGGTCTTGAGTAATTGTATAGCATTTGTTGACTGCTCCTTTGTGTCCCGGGTCCCTCTGTTCTTCTCAGCTCCTTCACCTACACCCCATGGCTGCTCTTGCCAGGGAACAGTATCAGAAAGATATTAAGAGAGGATTTGATCTAGTTGATGAACCTCAATGATTGAGTGGCACAGGGTCCTCTCCTCCCAGATAGACGCTGGAATCCCAGGAGTTCCGGGCTTTATGGGTTCTTAACCTCATCCTCAAGCCTCTGATCACTGCTTTCCCAGTGCATCCATGAAAGCATCATCTGCTCCACAGGACACACTTCACTGTGTGAGGGAGATAAGTGGCTTCTTCCTCAGAGAAGCCAGTGGCTGTGGCAGGAACATTCTCTTATGTTCCTCATTTTATCAGAGGAGTTATTAGATGCATAGCATATTTCCTTGTGGTTTTTGGATCTCAAAGCTACTCACCAACAATGTGTATCAAATCTCTAATAATACTCATCACATGTAACCATTTAGTTAAGTTTTGTGATAATTTAACTCATTTTACCTAAGAGAGAGAAAGAAGGAGACAGACAGACAGAGGGAGAGGGAGAGACAAAAAAAAAAGGAGACTCATTTTATCAGGTCCGTTTTATTGTCTATCCCATCTTGTAGATGGGGGAACTATGGCAGGAAGTGGCACAGAGAAATCACAAAGATATTATTCATAAAGACAGGGCTTGAACGCAGGGAGGAGAGGTCTAGAGTCCTTAAGTACTCTCTGCTCATAATTAGTACTAAGCCAATGTCAAAATTTCTCAGAGCATAGGAAGATTTGACAAATGTCTGCTGCCTGGACTGTATCTTTAATGAACTCAGAACTCATGTGCTGAGACATTGACTAGCAGAAATCCTTCACTTGAGTCAATGTTAAGTGTCTTAAATATTTCCCATTTCATTTCCCCAAACTATTTACTCTCCTGCCAGAATTGTCTGTGTAGTTTTAAATCTGTATGTCTTTTTAATATTGGATTATGGTCACTCAATGCATTCTTCAAAGGCCTTTGTAATTATAATTTTAAGACATAAATATGAAGGCATAAATTGAAATAAAACTTAGTGATTTAACTAAAATTTAAGATAAGTTAAAAGAAAAATAATGTGTTTGTGGAAGTCTTTGAAATAACAGGACAAGGACATTGTACTTCCACTTCCAATCATCTTGATTCTTCCTTCAAATTTGTGCTCTCATTAATACTATTTTTGAAAACTAATGTTTATTATCTTCACAATGAGCACCAGTGTAATTGTATTTCTTCTCCTCCTCCTCCTTTCTCCTTCTTCTTTGCCATTTCCATGTCTATTGTCACATTTTAATACAACATAATGAGGCTTAGAACAGGAGAGTGTATTTCCTAGTACACACCACTCAGAATCAAGATGAGAATGGCAGTCTGACCAATTTTTCAACCACATGGTCTTCAGTCACACTTAGTATCAGATTTTTTATCATTGCTAAAGTTACCATGTCAGAGAAGAACACAGAAATAAATCCATGAAGCTTTTTTCTCTGTGTGTTGCTGAAGATGTTCTTTAGTAGCTATCTATTATTTCAGAGATCTAGTTACTCATCATATCTTTCTCGGGGGTCTAGGGGCCATTCATTATATGTCTTTCTGATCTCTGAAATCTAAGGTGCAAGTTCATAGCAAAGGTAGTAGGTAAGGATATTTCTGCCTTTCACTGTGTTGCTCCATCTTTGTTGGCTTTACATTTGAGTTAGTGTGTGTGTGTGTGTGTGTGTGTGTGTGTGTGTGTGTGTGTGTGTGTTTTCAGTGGGTGTGGTCACCACTGTGGACTGGTCTTTTCATTGTCTTTGCTACAAAACCTGAAAAGTACAATTGATGCAGACCTTACGTATGGTTTAGATTGGTTCAGAGCTGATAAAATTATTTCACTAAGAATCTTTTGTGCCCCTATTTATGGCTGACTTTCAGGAATTGCTCATCAAAAATACAACATGTAAGGTCCTAGACTCTATGTAGGTATACAAAATCATTTGTGTATATTTGCCATGAAAGCTAAATGAAACTGTCTAGGGAAATAAACAAGCCTAATTGGGATACCTCTCTCCTAAGAAAGGATCTCACTATGTAGCTTTGGCTGTCCTGGAACTCACTATACAGACCAAGATGGCCTTGAACTCACAATGATCTGCCTCCCAAGAGGTAAGATTAAAGGCATGTGCAACTGTGCCCAACTATATGCCTGAATAAATGGGGATTAAAGGGGTCTATTCAGAAGGGAAATAGAGGAGAAAAAAAAAGAGGGTTTGGAGGAACAATTTGCTCAAACTACATTATACATTTGCATGAAAATGTCCTTAAGAAGGTTAGGATTCTGTGCAATAAATACATGCCAAGAAAAGGACACATGGAAAACTCTAAAGCATGTTAATCTAATAGTGAACTTAGATGAATCAAACAATGTTATTAGATTGAAAACTTGAATCTTATATATCTGCAAAATAGAAGTTAAATACCAATATGTGCTCTCTGTATTCTGCTCATACAAGTACAATACAAAATAAGCCTGTGTGAAGCCAAAAGAGCATCAACCTGCTGAATAAAATCAACCCCACTATATGTGACTGACTGCAGGTTTTACAGCTTCTGTTTATTGGAGTTCTAGTGAAACATCTACACAAGACCTTGGAAGTTAACTCAAGATGACGCCTTTTAAAGAGTGATCAAAGCTATATCAACACAGAAACACTCAGGTTCACAAACAGAATTAAAGACCCTTTCACAAGCAATACCACTGTAGTGAGATCAAATGTGGCCATCATCAGGCACATTGATCAACTTCAGAAACATAAGCAGAGGGAAATCACAAAGGCAAAACATCTCCCAGGTCTATAGCAGGGTCTAGACAAAAAAGAGGGCTTCACAAACAGACCCGGAGTTCAGGATTCTATACTTTTGCAAAGAACACAGACTCCCAAAGTTATGTTAGTGACAGTCTCTATTGCTCCAGATTTTACATTTTATGCACTCTTTTGATTCTGTTTCTGTTCTTTTGATTTCTAAATTGAAATCTTTGGAAGCCACATATCAGACAAGAAGTTTAAAGACACTGAAATGTACATCTCTGACAAAGATCAGGCTTGTTGACCTATGCCAATTCAGGTCTGTTGTGTGCTGCTGCCTTCAGTAACATTCATCAGTTAGTGAAATCATATCCAACCTGATTTCAGATCCATTTCTACTGTCAATCAATAGGAAATCTTGACCATTGTGTCTACCAGTATAACGTGGAAAAGATTTTCTTCTCTTTTACAAAAATAAATGTAATTAAAGTTTCCTGTTCATTTTTTCTTGATGAGGGCTAACATTTTCATAATGGAAAGACATTTTTTTCTCTACTTAAAGCTTTCAGGAAATCTCAGATAGGACACTCTAATTATCACAGTGAGAATTACTTAAAAAATAGCATGAATAATGTGAAATTTTATTTACATATTAAGTTGTAGATTTTTTCCAAAATAGAAATGCTCAGTTTTTCAGCTTAATAGTTCATGTTTATTAGGAAAAAGGAAAATCAATTTATTTAGAAGGTAAGTCCCTGTAAAGTCTTATTCTGTAGAGATAACTAGTGAAAACAAATGCACATTTTACTTTCAATGTTGTTTATGAATTTAAATAAGGTCAAAAGATGAATATAAATATGCTGGTATTATAAACTATATATCATATCATATGTACCCACATATTGACTATATGTAGATAATTGTACATTTCTCTATATTGGGTCAGAAAGATTGCTTGGTGGTTAAAAATATGTATTTCTCTTACCAAGGACCCAAGTTTCATTTTCAGAACTTATATCTATCAGGTGACAGACAACTGTTTGTGACTTCAGCTCCAGGGAATGCAGTACAGTCTAACCTCTGTGGGCACCTGCACATGTGAGGTGCACATAAACTCATACAGACACACACATATGCATAAACAAAATTCACAATTTCTGACTTTTAATTATCTTTTAATTGCTGCATATTTCTAGTCAAATATATTTAATCTACTATCAACTGAATTTTTTATGTCAATTCCATTTAAAAGAAATAATTATGTGCTACAATTAATACATACAATCTCTTGTCCATGCTGGTACACTGAATTCTTTGTCTTTCCTGACCCTACAATTACTTCCTATCCAGGGAATTTGCCTTCACTATTGTCTACTGACTTCAGTGCTGGGAATGGCGTGCCTGTGTTTCTGAGCAGGATATTGACCCCACCCCTCCTTTTAAGTTCCACTTACACTTATTTGAAGTTAGAAACTTTCTGACCAATCTCACCTAAAACCACCATCTGTAGCCAGCCTTGGTGGCATCCGCTTGAGTCCCAGCTACTCAAGAGGTTGAGATAGAAGCATCATTTTAACCCAGGAGTTGGAGTCAACCTGTGCAACATAGTGAGCCCAGTTCTTAAGAAAAGATCCCTTCAAATTGTATGGTGCTTCATCCTACTTAATTCATTCTTAGTTCTTTTTACACTTGATTATTTAGATAACTTGCTTTTCCTGGTGATGTGAGAGTGGTAATGAGCCAGGACCAGGTTCTACTTAAACTGGGGCAGGGAGAATATATTGAGAGATAGAGGAATCAGGTAGAAATTGACATTAAATGTTCTGCTAGTGAGAAAAACATATCTTTAACAAAAATTTTATACAAATTAAAAATGGCTAGAACTAGTCCAAAATAATCAAATATGATCTGGAAATGCTTAGAAGACAAAAAGAGCCAATGGAAGGTGTTCTTGATATCTTTCTTTGTTTCATAAGTCATTAAATTGGCAGAGGCCAAAGGAGAGGTACAGATATTTCAAAGCAATCCCACCCAGTGCTACCAAAGATTTCATCCCTATTCGGAAGTGTGATGGACCAGAACCACAATAGCAACCACTTCTGCACTTCCTGTTGTCCAGAATATATCTTCCCATGCTCAGTTATTTATCCAGAGCCAGTACTGAGTGGAAGCAGATCTTGTACTCAGGGACATTTATTAAGTGATCGATGATTTACAAATGCAAACCCCACAAAAGCATTCACTCATTAAATTAATAAAGACGATTGGCTTTTCTTGTGTGATGTTCACAATGTTGAGTGCTGAACCTGGGGCTTGTGCCTGTTAGGTAAACCCACTACCACTGAGCGAGAGCTCTAGTTATATATTAGCAAAGATAGGAGGACTAGAATACCATGTGGAAAAGAGACATGGTGCACACTGTCAGCAAGATCTGAAATTGCTTCAGTCTTCCACAGAGAATGAAGCCACAGAGAATGTTAGAAAGAACTTTGTGTTAATGCTTGTGGAATTTCTTTTCAATATATCCTAAGGAAATACTCATGAGCATAGGCAAAACTTGAAAATAGCAGAATATTTACTTCAAGAATATTAAAAAGAAGAAAAATGGGAACAAAATGCAAAATTGTAAGAAAATAAATTGTTCTTGTTTAAATAACAAGTATGCAATATAATTTCACATAAAGAAATCGCTCCTTTTATTAAGTGAAAAATTACTCTATTTGTGGTTGATATATTGTGCACCCTAACAAAGCTTTCCTGGGGATTAGAGAACAGAACAGCCACTAGATGAGGCACAGATGTCAGACAGTGGTGGCACATACACCTTTAATCATATCACTCGGGAGGCAGAAATCCATCTGTGCTGTGGGATGGTCTGTATGGCAAATGTGTTGCTCTGATTGGTCAATAAATAAAACACTGATTGGCCAGTGGCTAGGCAGGAAGTATAGGCAGGACTAACAGGAGGAGAAAAAGAAAGAACAGGAAGGCAGAAGGAGTCACTGCCAGCCGCTGCCAGGACAAGCAGCATGTGAAGATACCAGTAAGCCACGAGCCATGTGGCAAGGTATAGATTTATGGAAATGGATTAATTTAAGCTATAAGAACACTTAGCAAGAAGCCTGCCATGGCCATACAGTTTGTAAGCAATATAAGTCTCTGTGTTTACTTGGTTGGGTCTGAGCGGCTGTGGACTGGCAGGTGACAAAGATTTGTCCTGACTGTGGGCCAGGCAGGAAAACTCTAGCTATACATCTGGATCTCTGTGAGTTCAAAGCCACACTGGGAACAGAGCCAGGGATGGTGGCACACACCTTTAATCCCAGCACTTGAGATCTCATGTCTTTGCTTTGGAAAGGACACATGCCTTTAATTCAGGAAGTGATGGCAGGAAGCAGAAAGGTATATAAAGCATGAGGACCAGGGATTAGAAGCTTTTAGGCATATCTACTGAGACCCTCAGGGGTGAGGACTCAGAGGCTTTTAGTTGAGGATTAGTGGAAACAGGATCGATTGAGGAGTTGGTGAGATGAAGTTGTCTGTGGCTTGTTCTGCTTCTCTGGTCTTTCAGCTTTCACCATACTATCTGGCTCCAGGTTTTTTTATTAATAAGACCATTTAAGATTTGTGTTACATCTATATAATCCAACTTGTAATATATAGCTTAAGGCTCCAAATATTTTAAATTTTAAAAAAAAATACTCTTTGGGTTTAAAATGTTGACATGATTTAATAGGACTAAGGTTGTTTCTATGGGGTGGTGATGTAGATAAAATGTAACAAGACAGCACATATCCAGTAGAATTTTTAAGAGTTATTTTCTCCCATCCCTTTTATCACCCACCTCCATAATCTGGCTGGACAGACCCAAGGGCCTCTATGAAAAAGCTCTCTAAAATGAATTAACCTTTAATTCCAACTCTTAGCATCCTTGTAAGTATCCCAGGATGAATCTGAACAGCAACAAGTGCTGGCAAGTTAATGGGTGATGAGGAAAAGCCTGTGAAAGGATTTGGTGGCTGGCTGACTTGCCAAACTGCAAAGACACTGAAGACAAAAAATGGTGACATATCAGAACATAAGTTAGGCGCTGCCCTAACATTGTTATGTTAAGGAGAAGAACCAAACCAAGTGTAATTAAAATGAAGTTATCATCTTACTGTTAGTGTAAACTGCTTTCCCTTTTTGAGCACTTTATCTAATGAGATTCAGAAGGGCAAATGTTGAATTGTACAGTCATGCATCATTTAATGATAGGTATGGTCTGAGAAATCTACATTAGGTGATTCTGTGGTTGGGTGAACACCACCAAGTGTACATCACAGACTAAGATGCAATGACTTCATTAGGAGAGATGACTTCATGGGACTACCACCTGTATAGACATCAATGCATGGGACATGGCCACACTTAAGACATGTTTGTGCCCACTGTACATGCCCAAGTACTCTTTAAATCATGACTAAATTATGTATTGGGTATTGGTGAAGAAATAGACAAAACTCAAAATAAAGCAACAAATACTAAAGATGGGGGAAAATAAGCCCTGAATGCTGCTGAAGAGGAAAGTCTTAAGTTTTAAAGAAAGTACAACATTGAGGTTATTCAGACATATGCACTAAGCATAGAAGCAGCTGAGAGGTTTAATGGGAAAGTACATGAAGAGCAGAGAGACTTAATCATGTCAGAATTGTACACAGAAGAAAGGAAAGCCCAGGAAATGAAGTGAAAATACCTACTCCACTTTGTTAAGACTGTCTCTCTTCAAACCATGTGAGCAGTCAAGACTCTCATACTGAAATGGAACCAGAAAAAGGGAATTCTCCAAAACAATGTATGTGTGCATATTTGAATGTGAATCCTCTTGCACACTAAAACACATTGTGCTGCGGTAACATTATATTTTATATACTGATATGAACGTGTACATACTTATTTTTTTAAATACATTGATTGATTGATTGAGTTACATATGTGTGTACACATGCGTGTAAGTGCTGCCAGAGCACATGTGGAAGTCATAGGACAACTTGTACAGTTGGTTCTCTCTTTCTATCATGGGGATCCAGGAGACTGAACTTAGGTTGTCAGTCTTGGCAGCAAGCAGCTTTACCCACTGAGCCATCTCACTGGCCTCTTCTCTTAACATCCTAAGCATACAACAGAACAGTTCCTTCATTTTTATAATTATAGTAAAGTATATTTTGTAACATATCTGAAAACAAAACCCAATACTCCATCCCAGAAGATGTATTTCAAAATGTTTTCCCTATCATAATCATTAAATACTTTGTATCTTTGATTATTCCCCAGCTCTGACCTTTTGGGTCTGAACTAGGTCTTTTCCACAGGAGAATGAGAGGCAACCAGACATGGATCACGGAGGTCACTCTACTGGGATTCCAAGCTGGTGTTGCTGTGGAGTGTTTCCTCTTTGGGCTTTTTTCTCTCTTTTATTCCTTTACCCTTCTTGGGAATGGGGTTATCCTTGGAATAATATGCCTGGACCACAGACTGCACACACCTATGTACTTCTTCCTCTCACATCTGTCCATCGTTGACATGTCTTATGCTTCCAATAATGTCCCCAAGATGCTGGCAAATCTTGTGACTAAAAGAAGAACCATCTCCTTCATTCCATGCATAATGCAGACATTCTTGTATTTGGCTTTTGCTCACATAGAGTGTCTGATTTTGGTAGTGATGTCCTATGATCGGTTTGTGGCCATCTGTCACCCCTTACACTACACTGTCATCATGAGCTGGAGAGTGTGCACTGCCCTGGCTGCTGCTTCCTGGATATTTAGCTTTCTCCTGGCTCTTGTCCATTTACTCCTCATCCTGCGGCTGCCCTTCTGTGGACCTCATGAAGTCAATCACTTCTTCTGTGAAATCCTCTCTGTCCTCAAGCTGGCCTGTGCTGACACAACACTCAATCAAGTCGTCATTTTTGCAGCCTGTGTATTCATCTTAGTAGGACCCTTATGCTTGGTGCTAGTCTCCTATACACGCATCCTGATTGCCATCCTGAAGATCCAGTCAGGAGACGGCCGCAAAAAGGCCTTCTCCACCTGTTCCTCCCACCTCTGTGTGGTCGGGCTCTTCTTTGGCAGCGCCATAGTCATGTACATGGCCCCCAAGTCTCAGCACCCCGAGGAGCAGCAGAAAATCCTTTCCCTGTTTTACAGTCTTTTCAACCCCATGCTGAACCCCCTGATCTACAGCCTGAGGAATGCTGAGGTCAAGGGTGCCCTGAGAAGGGCACTGTGGAAGGAGAGACCAGCATGAGAGACATCAAAGAACAATTCGGATGGATGATTTTGCTTTCTGTCAAATACAGCAGTTGGCATTCTTTTGCCCTTTCTACTATAAATACTCTCTTAAAACAGAATATTATAGACTCATAGACATAGGCCAAAGATATAATACTTAAAAAAAAAAAACGTACATCTTCCTATAGTCATTGGTCCCCGGCTTCTGAAGTTTGGGATAATAAGCCTATATCTCTTAGATTTAGGAGCCAGAATCTGTACTATAGGTCTTAAGCACTCAGAGATTAAGACTGTGACATTGGGAGAGTTTCCCCCTCCCTACCCATAATTTTTATCAGAGTAGGGCCACTTGATTAGTAACAAAAGTACCTATGAGATCAAAGGGAACTATGAACCACACATGAAGTAAACTCTTTAAAATAACAGTAAAATTGTAAACCAGCACATTTGTGCAAGATTAGCAAAGCAGCTGCACAGCCACTGTACCAAAAAAAAAAAAAAATACATGTACCCGGTAAACACACAGTTCTATTTCTTACCATTAGTCAATACGAAGTTGGAAGTTAAAGCTAACATGGGATATTACTGAAATGATTAAAACAAAAGAAATAATCACTAGAATTTGGGCACATCCAATACCAATCATTGATGAACAGTCAAAATTGACAGTTTTAATATAGCATAGGCACATATCACCTAGAGCACATGGTACACATCCCCCAGATTACATGGCACACATCCTTCAGATTTCGTGATACACATCCCCAGGTTACTTGTTAGTGATTTTTCTTTGAAAAGAAGGAAATGAGAACTTACAACTTGAAGGGCCAGCTTTTCTGTCACAATGATCCGATGTTGACAAAAATAGCTGTAGGTGACACATGCCTGCATTGCAATGAACTCCCGTTATAATAACAGGTTGCCAGTCAAATACTTGCAGACCTTGCCATATAGATGTTCACCTAGTACAGGTCCATGGAATTCAAAATCAGTGCCCTCACTATGGTTGGGTGCTGCAAGCCATAGAAATGTGAAGAATTCAACTGACTATGGCAAAGCTAATAACTGGAAGAAGCCAAGGGCCTTTCCAGAGGATAAAGCCAAGACTTAAGGAATCTTGATGATATTGGCTTTTGGATATTATCTGTTTCCTGCAATTCATTTCTTGTGTGCTATTGTAGCTTTTCCATTTAATTCTTTTTCTAAGAAGAGTGTGTTTGAATCATTCATTGAGCACAATTTCCCCTATACAATTTGGGGTATTTGGATAACATCTCCCAACTGTGTGCCTTTCTGTAATTATTGTCATTAGCAACATCCAGCCAGGATCATCTCCAGATGAAAGTATTTTATCTGAGGTACCTCCCAGACTTTCCAAGAACAGACTGCAGATAGATAAGCATTCCAGACTACATGTTAGTTCCAGAGAGAACGAAAAAATTTACACTAAGACAACCACTGGGGCCAGGCAGATGTGCTAATTAAGCTTAACCCTCCTTTCTTCCAAGTGCTACCTTTAGTTCTAGATTTCCCTTGAATTCAGAACTAAAGGGCTTTTACATGCCAGGTACATCTAGCTGTGATACAAGTTGCCTAGCTACCAAGCACACTTTCTCTGTCCTGCCAGAAAAAGGGGAGCTGAGTTAAGCTGAGAGAGATATGGCTCCAAAGGAATAAAAGGCAGTTTTAATTTCACTCAGTGACTTGCAGAATCTTAATATTTTAACTAACCACTTCTAAGAATATAGTTTTTGTAGCTGGAAGGTTTCTCCAGTACCACTCAGCTGCAGCAGCTTAGAGGCAGGTGGGAAATCCAAGCAGAGAGAAGAAAGGCAGAGACAGAGGAGACGCCATCCCGCAGCATGAAATGGCACACAGGGCCAGTCAAAACCAGGGAAAACCTTCCAACTACAAGTTTGAGCACATAAATACCTTTTCTCCGATCTATTAACTGAATTTAGCCTTTAGTTGATTCTATTCCCCATTAGCCACTTCCCTTTTGGGTTGCTATAATGGCAATTATTGCTCTTTGTGTGGATCTCATCACCCTTCCTTTTGACCCTGGAAGAATTCAAGTCTGGTGACTTTGCCTTGGCCAGAGTATCTGCTGATTGCATAGATATATAACTATAAACCTCAAAGACATAGGCGACAATTAAGATGGAAAGGAGAATTAAGATGGGGAAGAATTAAATTAGGAATAACTAGATGGGAAAGAACTTCAATGGGAGAATTAAGATAGAAATATCAGGCAAGAAAAGAGCTAAGTATGAGAGCAGAAAAGAAGCTGTGTAGAGAAAGAAGTGACTCAGAAGAATAAAGTGAAAGAACTAAAGAGTTTCATGTATGTAGATTCACTTGATATCCTTAAGATTAGATTCCTCAGCTGGTTGTTAGATTCTTCCATGGACCCTGGAAAAAGGCTATTTAGGGGCTGGACCCTAATAGTCTTTGTTAGTTGAGAAACCACAATGTTATGCGAGATTTAAAGCAAGACGATTGGAACCAATCTTAGCTGAGGCCTTTCCTCCTTTAACAGTATCTAAAACATAGATCACTATCACCTAGTAGCCAATGGAACATAAATACCTGTGATTTCTCTGATATATTCTGAAACTCAGGAAGATCCTCATGCTGTCAGTTGCAGATGTGAACCTGAAAGCAAGAGCATAGAAGCTTCAAAATCACACCAGTTATTTCATGTTGTGGTGACCAAAATATCTAATTAAAATCATTTGAGGGAGGAAAGGTTAGTTTTTTATTTTTATTTTCTGTATATATGTATGTGTGTATGCATGTTTGGATGCATGGATGCATGTATGTGTATATTGTACATGTATATGTGTATATGCATGTATGCAAGTATGCATGTATGTATAGGTATGTGTGCTATGTGCAATCCCACAGCACACACATGGAGATCAGAGAACAACATGTAGGAGTCGATTCTCTCTTCTCACCATGTGTGTCCCAGGAATCATATTCAGGTATTCAGTCTTAGCAACAGCTACCTTTATCAAGCAACCTCTCTTGACAGCTTCATGATGGAAGCAGACCATTATATGTCTCTTAAGTCCTCCTGAAAGATTGACTTCATTTGCTGAACATCATGAAGAATTTCAAGTCAAGTAGTGACAAAAAAAATAGCAGAGGTGATTATAGAAGACAGTTAAGAGATTGGTGGTAGAGCCATTGGACAAACCCTGCATTTTCGCATTATGCAGAGACTGGGCAACAAATGGTACAGCTAACTCTCCCAGAACTGGACAATTAATCAAATAATTTTCTTTTCAGGATCCGCTAAAGATGCCATCACCCCCAGAAAGCAGGAAGTAATTTTAAGAACATGACGCCCACATTCCCAAGAGATGGGGTGGGTGGTTTTTGATCGTTCAATGGGTTATGGATAATTGTCATTGTTTAGGATGTTAGATCACAAAGGAGATTAGATTCAGGATTCTTATTTTGAAAAAAAGAAAGAAAAAGGAAAAAGGGGATCTAGATAAGAGGTAGATTATTGAATCTACTCTGAAAAAAAGGAGATATAGAAATGATAGGATAAAAGGGTAGATTATCAAATCTACTCTTAAAAGAAAAAAAAGAGGAAGATATAGAATAAAAAGGTAGATTATTGAATCTACTTTTAAAAGGCAACTACTAGTTTTAAATATTTTACATTGGATTGGATTTTTGTATATTGTATACAAATTATGTATATGATACAAATTTGAGATTGATTTTGTTAGAAAATACTGTACATGTGTTTCTAATCTTGTTCAAGAAATTATACCTATACAGTTCATTTAACAATGTAATTCAAATTGCTAGTCCTTGAAAGTTATTATTACCAATGAATTAGGATATAAAGAAATGAAAATTAGTAGTTAGTCATTACAATCAAACTTGTAGTTATGTTAGGTATGTTTTCAAAATCAAACAGAAATATATTTTAGATAGACTTCTTCAAACACTTCAGAGATCTATAGAATATGGCATTTAAGATGTTTTAATAACATAATTTTTTTCTTTTTTTATGGCAATGAGACATGTCTGCTCCTGGCAGCACCAATCTACTTCAGAGAAGATGATGGGCACTGAAGAAACTCCATTTGGAGTTTACTTTCGTTGTGACAAAAGTTAGCTACTGAGCAAGAAAGTGCCCTTGCCTCGACTGCTGACAGTATGCTGTCCAAAATGATCAAGCAGGACACAAAAGAAAGGACTGCCAATCCTTGCCAAGACAAGGTAGGAAGGCCCTTTAGAAAATCCTGTTTCATAGATGAGACTGTCAGATATGCTAGGCCTGTAGGCTGAAGATGGAGCCCCAACATTGCAGAGGAACCTTGGGTGACTGTCCAGGTAGCCAACTGTTTCTGTCATTTCTTATATGTTTTGGAAGTCGCTTGTTTGCACTTCCTGCTTACCCAGTTAATATTATTTCTTTCTCCGGTCTCTGAGAGAGTTAAAGATTAAATAAGTATAGTTATAGTTTTCCTTGTTAAAAAATTCAGAAAAAGAACTCACCAAAAGTTGTAAAGTATATAAGTTTGAAAGACATCAAAAGGTAGTTTTGGGTTGGTAATACAAGTTAGGACAGAAAGTGAATTAGGTATAACATTTAGGACTCACCAAAATAGAATAAATAATGGAGTATTTTCTCTGAATTTGCCAAATGTTAATGGACTGGACATTGTTAATGTAATTCTTGACTGTGTATATTGTATATACTTATTGTACTTATTGTATATAGTTTTTCTTATATTAGTTATAATCTTCTTTTATTATTTTAAACAAAAAAGGGGGAATGTAGTGATATATTGTATACCCTAATAAACTTGCTTGGGGAACAGAAGACAGTCAGTCACTAGATTAGACATAGAGGCTAGATAGTTGTGGCACATACCCTTTATCCTATCACTCAGGAAGGTAGAGATTTGTCTGTATCTCTGTGAGTTCAAGGCCACACTGGAAACAGAGCCAGGCAGTGGTGGCACATGCCTTTAATCCCAGAACTAGTTAACCATAGAGGTCTGGAGGTCTATACAGACAGACAGGAAGTGATAGAGCTGGGCAGAAAGAGGAAGTGATGTAGCTGGGTGGAGAGAGGAAGTAAGATGGCAGGGCACAGAGAGGTATATAGGTGTGCGTATACAGGAAGTAGCTCTCTTTTGGGTTAAGGAGTTCCTAGAGGTAAGATATGGCTGGCTTGCTCTCTGATCTTTCAGCTTTCACTCCAATACCTAGCTCCAGGTTTTTTATTAGTAAGACTGTTTAGCAATTCATGTTACAGATTGGTACATTAATTGGGAATGCAGGCTGAGCTTTAGGCTGAAGAGGAACAAACTAGAGATAAATAGCTTGGAGGAGAACCATGGGATGAAAGAACCCCTACCTGAAATTTGGTCTGTTTTTTCAAAGGAGCTCAGTTTGACTGGTTCATACCATAGGACACTGTTTGCAGCCGTATGTCTATCCATCCACAGCTAGTGGAGTTGACCAATGAGATGTGGTCAGGAAAGTATGCTGGAAAAGATCCCTATCCCAATTTTCCATCCAGAATGATACCAGGTGCATCCAAGGCTGTGTGCCTTAAAGAACAATGTGTTTTGAGGCAAGGACTGAAGAGGTAATAGAGGGGGTTATAGCTCACAGAAACAATCATGTGACTAAGTAAATGTACAAGTCCACAAATCAATATCAATTAACACAAAATCTTAGATTAGTGGCAGGGAGATCAATACCCAGAGTTTCATCTAAAGTATTCTCAACCCTCCTAGTCCTGTGAGCCTTTAATATAGTTCCTCATGTTGTGGTGACCCCAACCATAAAATTATCTCATTTTTACTTTAAAACTATAGTTTTGCTATAGTTATGAATTGTAGTGTAAATATCTGATATGCAGGATATCTGCTTTGTGACCCCAATCATAACTCACAGGTTGAGAACCAATGGTCTAAAGCATCCAGGTTCAAAACAAAACAATAAAACATACATGAAATAACAAAGTATGCCTCATACTCTTGTAGATGAAAGTACAAAGCAGTCACTATAAAGATTAAAGAAGTAAAGGACTGCTTCTTCAGAAAAACATTACAATTCTTAAGACCAAGAAATTAACTTCAGAGCTTCTAGTTCACCAATCGGCAGTGACACCAAATGTCAATGATTTCTGCCACATACTGTGCTCAGAGCAATGGTTTCAGAGTAAACCACCTATCACCCAACATGGCAGGCATGGAGAGACAGCTTGTCTATTTCCATCATCACACTCAACATGAAAGGACCACGAGAGGGTATCCACTCAAGTTCCCCCATTTTATAAAAGGACTTTGGAAATGTGTAGGGAGGTATCCTGATCTTCAAGTGGGATAGAGAAATGAGAATCTCAAAAATCAACTAAAAACATGCTCTAAAACCAACCAACCAACCAACTGTGAAGACTACTGAAAGAAACAGTACACCATTCTCTTAAGACAGACCTCAATCCAAGTATTAACACAGAATGTGTTAGGCTTTAAACCAAAACTCATGTGACCCTTGAATTTAACATTATTGGCCCTCCTCTTCCATCTATAAACCTATACCATGTACCTCATAAGCCATCTTACAATTTCATTTATAAAGGGAACTTTTTTAAAGTAAAAGAAAAAAGTAAAATAACGAATATTTAAACCATACTTTATTTTAAACTTTGCCTAATTTTTTAACTTAATTTTAAATTATATCCACTGAAAAATGTGACTTCCAAAGTCGTAAGATCAAATATGTACTATTATATCATATATACAGCACATAATGGATAAGCTATTGTCTACATTTGAGTCTAAGTGTGTACTACCTCTTTTGTTCACCTTTATATTTTTTAATATTGCATTTTCATTATTGTTATGAGAGATACTTTTATGTATTAGATACAAGGTCTTTTTTAAAAAAACTTTTATTCTTCTCTCATATATTATATCTTAACTTCAGTTTCCCCTCCCTCCACTCCTAGTCCCTCCTCCTACCTTCCCTCTCTCCCAGATATACTCCTCCTCTGCTTCCCTTCAAAGAAGAAGGAAGAAGAGAAGGAGAAGAAGGCAGCCTCCAAGGTCTATCCACTGAACATGGCCTAACACAATGCAATAAACTGGGCATAAGCCCTTCCATCAAGGCTGGACAAGGCAATACAGTAGGAGGAAAAAGTGTCTCAAACACAAGTATAAGAGCCAAAGACAACTTCCACTCCCATTGCTGGGAGTCCCACAAGAACACTAAGCTGCACAACCATAACATATACGGAGATGACCTAGGTCAGACCCATACAGGATCCATGTTTGTAACTCCAGTCTCTGTGAGGCCCCAAGAACCCTACTTAGTTTATTCTGTGGGCCATGTTCTCATGATGCCCACAACTCTACTGTCTCCTACAATCCTTCCTCCCTCTCCTCTTCTACAGGATTCCCCTGGCTCCACCTACTGTTTGACTGTAGGTCTCTGCATCTGCTCCCATCAGTTTCTACATGGCCCACCCCCCCAACCCCACCCCCACCCCCGCTGATGACTACTGGGGTAGGCACACATCTATGAGTACAGCAGAATATCATTAGGAGTCATTTCACTGACTTCTTTTTTCCATTTGTGTTTGGTTCTGTCTTGTGTCTCTGGGCTTTCCTGCCTCTGGCCATCCAGGTAGTGGTAGATGTGGGCTCCCTCCAATGACATGGGCCTCAAGTTGGACCAGTCATTGGTTGGCCACTCCACAGCTTTTGTACTACCATTGTCTCAGCATGTGGACAAATTGTAGATAAACGGTTTTGTGTCTGGGTTGGTGTCCCAGTCCCACTGCTAGAAGCTTTGCCTGGTTATAGAAGATGGTCATTTCAGGCTCTGTATCCCCTATTACTAGGAAACTTCACTAGGATGATTTTCATAGATTCCAGGGTATTCCCATTGCACTAGAGTTCTATATCACCCCCAATTCCAGTTGTCTCTCCCAGTACTCTCTCCTTCCACCCATCCACCACCACTCCTGCCTGATGCCTTCAGTTTCCATCACCACCCACCCCCAGTATACCTGCAAAATCTATTCTATTTTTCCCTTCCCAGAGAGATCCCTCTTGAGCCTTCCTTGTTATTTAACCTCTCTTGGTCTGTGGATTGTAGCATGATTATTTTTTACTTAACAGTAAATGTACATTTATAAGTGATACACACCATGTTTGTCTTTCTAGGTCTGGGTCACCTCCCTCTGGATGATCTTTTCTAGTTCCATCCATTTGCCTGCAAATTTCATGATCTCATTGATTTTAACAGCTGAATAATACACTGTTGTGTGAATGTACTACATTTTCATTATCCATTCTTTGGTTGATTGACAGCTAGGTTGTTTTCAGTTTCTGGCTGTTAATAATAAAGCTGCAATGAACTTGGTTGAGTAAGTCTCCTTTTGGTAGGATGGGGTATCCTCTGGGCATATGCCCAAGAATAATATAGCTGGGTCTTGAGGTAGATCAGTTCCCAATTTTCTGTACAAGTTTGCACTCCCACAAGCAATGGAGGAATTTTCCCCTTGCTTCACATCATCACCAGCATGAGCTGTCACTTGTGATTTTTATCTTAGCTATTCTGACAGGTGTAAGACAGAATCTCAAAGTCATTGTGGCTTGTATTTCCCTGATGGCTAAGGATGTTGAACATTTCTTTAAATGTTTCTTAGCCATTTGAGATTCCTCTGTTGATAATTCTCTGTTTAGATCTATACTCATTTTTATTGGATTATTTGGTTTGTTGATGTCTAGTTTCCTGAGTTCTTTATACATTTTGGATATTAGCCCTACATTGGATGTAGAGGTAGTGAAAATCTTTTCCCATTGTGTAGGCTGCCATTTTGTCCTATTGACCATGTCCTTTGCCTTACAGAAGCTTCTCAGTTTCATGAAATTCCATTTATTGATTATTGTCGTTAGTGCCTGTGGTATCCATGTTCTGTTCAGGAAGCTGTCTCCTGTACCAATGAGTTCAAGGTTATTCACCAATTTCTTATAATTAGGTTCAGTATATCTGGTTTTATGTTGAGGTCTTTAATCCATTTGGACTTGAATTTTGTGCAGAGTAATAAATATGGACCTATTTGCATTCTTCTGCATGCTGATACCCCATTAGACCAGCAACATTTGTTGAAAATGCTTTCTTTTTTCCATTGTGTATTTCTGGTTTCTTTATCAAAAATCAGATGTCCATAGGTGTGTTGTTTTACTTTGGGTCTTCAATTTTATTCCATTGATCAATCTGTCTGTTTTTATGCCAATATCACGTGGGTTTTTATTACTATATCTCTATAGTACAGCTTGAAATCAGAGATGGTGATACCTCCAGAAGTTCTTTTATTGTACAGGATTGTTTTCACTATCCTGGTTTCTGTTTTTTCACATTGACTGTTGTCCTTTACCGACTTTGCTTCATACTAACACAGCTTGATCTTTTTTCTGTGGTATCAGTCAAGATCCCAGATACACCTGAGTAAAACTCATTAAGGAGAATGCCTTGGAGTATACCAGCAGCATCAGGCTGCATCTCCTTCCAACTGTGAGTGGCAGGTTCACTGTATATTTCTCCCACCCACTATCTCAACTTTCCTCCAAACTTAGACAATTGCCCCAAGGCTAGCATTGCAGTTCTGACTGAATCCGGGATGATCCCCATAAAGAAACCATGTCTTTCACATTTATATCAGAATTCCCACAGGGTTCTGAGTGGCTAGCATTGCAATTCTGACTGAATCCGGGATGATCCCCATAAAGAAACCATGTCTTTCACATTTATATCAGAATTCCCACAGGATTCTGAGTGGTTTTGCCCCTTCTGACAAAACTGGGTTGATGGAGGGTGTCACCCTGTGTTACCTTGTGGTTGAAATGAGAGCCCAGAGACTATGTATTTGTGCATCCTATCATCTATGAAAGTGAAAGACACATACTCAAGTAACATTGCTGCCAATATTTGGACAGCACAGTGGCTGAACGAGCATGCCTCCCAGATGTAGAGAACTGAGTTTAAATTGATAAAATAATATAATAAATAAAAATAAATTCATAAACAATACATTACTGCTTAGAGAAATACTTTGATCATATGCTATGATAACAAAACAGGCCAGAGATTGCTGACTGAATAAGAGAGTACTAATGGAACCTCTACCTGTGATTCTTGTTTGTTAGGGGACATACATTATTAAAGACAGTCATTTAGAAAGAAATTTCATGGAATTTGGCCACACCAGATGATATGCAGTTCTTAGCTGACTCATCACTCTCTACTTCTAACCTCAATGATCAGATGATCAATGTTCAGAAAGGTCCTTGATTATAAATAGACAGAAATATTTCAGCTGCATTATAACACACCATCAAATGCTATACAGACATATTATCCTTGTTGAGCTGAACAGTATGATAAAGAGTATCATCTGGTGACCATGAATTCCCTAGGAATGGCCTCACCTTGAGACCACATTACAGGGAGTCCTTTTGCCTACTCAGACTCAGTTGTGTCTTGGCAGGATGCCACTTATCAAACTCTAATACAAAGGAGCACAGTATTTTCTGGCAACTAACCTACATCCTAATTGTACTTGGGCCATTAGTTTATAATGACAAGAAGAAACTGATTGTCCCTCAAGACAAAAGGGTGCTGGGGAAAACAGTACCTACTGAGACATCATGAGACAAGCTGAATTTACTTTTAATGAAGAGTGAGACTCAAAGGAAAAAAATGTCAATTAAAATTAGCAAATTAAAATAATTGTCCCTGGGTGGGAGAGAATGGAGTTTAGCCCAAAAATAAGATGACACTTTGGTGAAATGTGCCATGCAACTTAAAAAATAAGTTTATTTATTTATAGGGCTTATAGAAAGAGACAGAGCTTGTACCCTAACCCAACAGGACCTCTTGGCTACCTTGACACAGGTAAAAGCCAACGTTACCAGAGGAAATTTGCTCATCCTGTTTGCATAAGCAAAAGAGAAACTCTTGGGGGACTTCATAGTTGATTGAAGTTTTCTGGGCCCTAGTTATTCTAATTGTTGAACCATGATAGCCATATCCTAAGAATATGTCAGAATAAGACATAACTGATAACATAGCTGGGCAGCCATTCTGATTACACCATGCCCCAACCACAGGGCAAATGTGGTCCCTAAACACAATAGAAGCTAGTTATCATTTCTTCATACTGAGACAGAGTGACTGGCTTTGTTTCCAATCTATGTATAATGCAGGGGAAAAAAACATGCCATTCCGAATGCAATGGTTTCTGTATTTAACAGAACCTACCTATGCCCAATCATATTTACTAGAAAGCCAAAGCTGCTATTTCTCTGATTCCACTATGTTGTTTAATCAAACTGATTTGCTCTAGTCATATTGTAATATGGTGTGATCCTGGTATTGCTGGCAATATTTAGCCACACTGTGTCTATAATTCATGTAATAATATGGAAAGTTAGGATCAAATTCATTGTGAGTTCTAATGGAATTTTCCAAGAACATAACGCCAAACATGAATGTCTAATCTGTGTAAGAACTTGATTTAGCTAACAGGAAATTTTCATACTAAATTGTTTATCATGAGATAACAAAGACAAGAAGACAAGGGAGTGTGGAATCAAGTTACAAAATTGATGCAAAAATAGGAAAATGTATCATGATCTTATAGTATGAATTAATAGTTCCCTCGGGTCTATCCATGACCCACACTAATTTTTCCATCTTTGGAGCATGGCGTGCTGACACTACCACTGCATGTGCTCCATAAGCATGCCTCTAAATGTAAATGCTCATTATAATACACAAAGACAGCCTGAGACAAGGGGTAGTAAATAGAATGTACAATAACTGTTAACTCAGAAAAAATATATATAAATCTGGAATCCAAAGAATTTTTGTTGTGTTCTAATAATCACATCACAGAGTGAAGCATAGAAATTTAAATGGTTATCTTCTGAACTTAAATTTGAAGTCATTATTGTTATATTGTTAATGCTTTCGTAACATCAACACATCAATAGCATACCATCAATAGTACAGATTGCTTGAGGACACTAATCTGGATATTGGGTAAGGAACTCGGCAAATCAGCAGTTCTACTGTGCAGAGGTTATCCTGTAATAAGCAGCTGAGCCTTGTAATTGCTGGATGTTTTCTTTATCAGGTGGCAGAGGAAGAAGTCAGAGAGACCTGAAGTGTGTGACGACCTCAGCAAACCACTGCTTGGTCTGAACATGGAGAGGCCTATTGCTTGAGTCTTGAAGGTGCCCTGCAAGGTCGTATTTTGTACAGTAGGTCTTCAGCCTATAGCACTATTGTGACTGCTGTGGAACCTTTAGGAGGTGAGCCTGTCTGGCAGAGTTAGGTAACTGGGGGGAGGAGGAGGTGTGGAAGTGGCCAACACTCTTGGTTCTAGCCTAGTTCTTTCTGTTTCCTCTGCCACACACTCATGCCTTCCCTGACATAACAGAGCACATCCTCGCAAATCATGGGCCAAAGTAAACCTTTGGTCTTAAGCTACCTCTGTCAGGTATTTGGCCACAGCAACACAAGAGTAGTTACCACAAGTGCAGTGATGTGTATGGAGGCCGTGGCTGCAAGGAGCTCAGTAACCCCAGACAGACTTTAGCCCTATAACCACAAGGCTAGAGTTCCCCCAACAGTCATGGAATTTGGAGCCAGACTTCAAACCTCCAGTCAATATGTAAACCTGACAAGATCCTGAGTTACTCTTGAGCATACTATCCATCTGGCTAATACCAAGGCTTGTGACCAATGAAACTGTGAGATAAATAGTGGTTTTGTCAGTTTCATAGAGCAGCAACACAAAACAAATATACCTTTTTGTTACTTTGTTTTGTTTTTGAGATGGGATATCATGTACTCCAGTCTGGCCTTGAGCTCTCTATGAAGCTGAAGATGACTTTGAACCTCTGGATCCTCCAGCCTCGATCTCCTGAGTGTTGTGATTACAGGCCTGTGGCAGCACTTCAGATTGTGTGTGGTGCTGGGAATTCACCACAGAGCTTTGTGCATGACAGGCAAGCGTTCTACCAACTGGGCCATCACCCTAGCCTGGCTTCTAATCATAACCAAAGAGCAAATGTTTCTAACTCTAATCCTTACTAAAATGGTGATTTATCACTTACTGAAATTATTTTCCCATGCTTTGATCTCAGAAAATCTTTACACTCTTAAAAGTGACTGAGGAACTCATGATGTTTTTAGGTAGGTATACGTGTTGATATTCATAATAGAAATTAAAACTGAGAGTCAATTGAAAATAATACTTATAATTCATCTTTATTTACACTTACCATAAACATTTATTGAATATCTGTTTAGACCCAGTAGACTGTGATAAGTGTTGCAAGCTGAATACAGAATGTTGAAAGCTTCTTTCATTTTTAAAAGACTCCCATAATAGGTTAATACAAATATTGTCTTTTATGAAAATTTTATTTTATTAAAAGCTTTAAAATTTTCAATATTTCACAATTTTGCAAATTTTAGTGCTTGGCTTTATAGTTGAAAGTTCTGCTTCCTATCTGCTGCCTCCCATGTGTTGTAATAGCACATATAGATAACATGCAGAAAAAATTCCATGTGTATACATGAGAGAATGACAGAGAAAAAACACCAAACATGTCCAAATATCATTGTGAAAATGATTTTGATGGTCTTGATCTTTTGGAAACGTTTTGGTTGTTCTCAGAGTCCTTGAACCACACCAAAAAAAAAAAAGTTGTCAGTGTCTGTCATGCTATGAACTGAGAGAATGAGATTAAGACACAGAGACCACATAAAGAGCCTGGCACATGAAGTACAATGGGGACCCAATACTGTGGCTTATGGCTGCAGGCTGTAATCTCTCCCATCCACCATGAATGGAGACACACGTGGCACTGGGAGAATTCTACTGTCTGGGGAAGAACAGATTGTAATGGTCCTCGAGCCATAAAGCCATGACTGCAAAAGACTGGATACTGTGTTTTGTCTTGCCTCAGCTTCAATGCTCTCTAGAGACATGAAGATTGGGGCAAAAGTAACTGGCTTGCCCACTGCCTAGAACTTTGCCTTCAGGCTCATCAGGTACAACCTTTTTTGTCTTCTAAACAGAAGACTCTGGCCTACCCACCCCTCAGGGAGAACATACATTGGTGTGATGTTTTATGGTCCCTCTGGGGATTTGAACTCTCACTAGAGACTCAGAAGTGTTTTGTCCTCTGATTTTAAAATAAAAACTATGCTCCTGGGGTTCTTTGGAGACATTTCTGCGAGTCCTTTGAATCCTCCTGTTACTGATTTCATCTGATGAAGGCTGTCAGGAGGAGTAGGATTCTACAAATGTTTTAGAGGTATGATTCTCTTCTCTGTGGGGTTTACACTAACTCAAAGTATCTTCCTCAGAGAAAATTCAGTACTGACATTGCTCTATACTAAAGAGATTGATTTGAACTGGAAAGTGGCTTTTGGTATGGGTAGTTGAAACAGAACAGTATGACAGCAGAGACCATCATAGCAGTGTCAAAAGGATGCCATTCCTGAGTTATCTTCCACTCTGACTTAAAATGAATTGCAAGTAGTTAGAAAAGACGCTAGTGCCCCTTTATTGTCTGGGCAGCTCCTCGTGCTGTGCAGTAGACAGGTGTCACCAAAACTCCCTGGCATCCATCTCCCATCTTTATCTATGTGATGTGATGGTGGGAGCCAGAGTGTCACAACTGTCTTAAAAGCAGGGAGGCTTGAAACCTCCAGACCCTGAAACAGCCAAACTAAAGAGAATTTTATTTTAACTGCCTAAATTAAGATAACTAATATCCAGGACCCCTATTTCAAAGGAAAATTTAATACCTGTTAGAGTCATTGGTTTTCTGAATGAGATTGATAAATGAATTTGTCACATAATTATTTGATTTTTAAGTATTTCAATTTATCACACTAATATAATAAGTGTTAGACTCAAAGTACTTTTAAAAAGCATTTTCTGGCTGAAAGGAAGAGAGAGATACAGAGAGAGAGAAGACAGAGACAGAAGAGAGGAAATGAGCTGCCAGCCAACTCTAGAGAAAGAGAAATCCAAGTACAAGCTAGGTAAACACTCTTGGCAGAACTGTCTAGGGCGCTGGTTCTCAACCTTCCTAATGCTGTGACCCTTTAATACAATTCCTCACATTGTGGTGACCCCCAAGATAACATTATTTTTGTTGCTAATTCAGGACTGTATATTTGCTATTGTTATGAAGCATAGTGTAAATATCTGCATTTTCTGATGGTCTTTAGGGGTCGCGACCCACAGGTTAAGAAGCTCTGGTGAAAAGCTACTCTAACCAACCATGAAAACCTTTAGTTTTGTGAGCTGCTGTGATTTTATTCTATCTATCGCAAATACAAAGATTTAGGCACCAATTTTTCTTCTCTTTCCCCATCATGAGAGTTTACTTCTATATTTTAATTTAACTTCATTTTAATACTGTCTCTATTTTTTATGGTAATATTGCCACCTGGGAATGATAATGAAGATATGAAGATTTATTAATCCAGGCACAAAATTATAAAGAATAAAGAATCAAAATACAAATGTTCCTATGAGAAGGCACTAGGCTGAATATTTTCAACAGTATTGTTTTCTTTTATGCTAAGAAGTTAAATGTAAGTCTATGATTGCAAGTAAATTCAATACAGATGTCCATATTCACTACTTAGCATGATATAGAAATATTATTTGATTGTACCAAAAATAATTTCACACACATTTATCTATAGCCCTCCTCAATAAATTCAGTACATTTATAGAAATTAAGGAATCTATTATTTCATCTCTCTACCTCATTGGGGTTATATTTCTCAAAGAAATTTATGCAACTGATCCTGTTCCTGAGCTCAGCAATTAGAAAAGTTTGTAAGTCTATAATACATATATCTTCAAGTCTCCCTCTCATGTAACTATAAAACACTTCCTCCTAAACTTTCCCTATGAAACTGTCTCCTCAAAGTATCAATTCAAAACAGATATAAGATGTTATTTAACCTCTCTAAAGTTCATATTTTTTATAAGTACCAGAAATGAATTTCCAAAGATACTCTATTAAAATAAGATGTGAATATAGCCTTTGGAGTTCATCATTCAATCCAGTACATTTAAATATGACCCTTGGTTGACACATGTAATATTATATACTTCATTGGTATATGTAATAAACTTCATAAGAGATTTAATTCCCATTTAATGCATTGTCTGCTTTACAATAACCTTGCTGAAAGTCATGTATTATAAAAATGAAATTATATCCAGAGTTTCAAACATTATGTTACTGATTGTTTTAAAATATTGTCAATCTGTAGTTTCTATACTGTTACAGACTCTCTTTTCTGTTTAATGTGAGTGATGGATTACATTGTTCCAAATATTATTCATCCTTGAAGTAGAATTTTTTTCTAAAAAAAAAACTAGATTCAATATGGCATAAAAATCTATATCTCTTGCTGTGATATAGCATCTAGAAGGAACTGTAAAGAGTGACATTAAGATGGTTCTTTCATGTGTAACCACATGGAACCTGGAGAGTAAGAAGCACGAAAGTCACATGAAACATGTCACTTCTCTTGGCTTAGAGGGTGAGTTGAAGGTAGCACAGGTGAGAATTTCATTCTGGTTACCAAAGATTATGCATCACAAACCAGGTTGCATTTCAGCTTTGTAAAGAATGGTGTTCCAGGCTGAGTGATGGCAGCACACACCTTTAATCCCAGCACTTGGGAGGCAGGTGGATCTCTGTGAGTTCAAGGTCAGCCTGATCTACAGAGTGAGTTCCAGGACAGCTAGGATTGTTACACAGAGAAATCCTGTTTCAAGAAAACCAAACCAAACAAACAAACAAACAGAATGATGTTTCAGGTAAATTTAATTTTTTTATTTATATCTATATCGTGCCAAGTAAGAAAGATCCTAAGGAGGTTGATTTTTAGGCAGGTTTTATCAGAGTATAAAGAACTACTATCTCTCTGAGACTCACTATAAAAAATGTGACAATAATCTATCATTACAGGACAATGGCTGCTAGATTAAATACTCTCCTAACTGGCTTCTTATTGTGGTAATCTTAATATGCCTTGATATTTTGCAATCCTGACATTTAAACAATTTGAGATAGATGCTTTCATATGTAGATAAATAGAGTTGATTGAGGCCTTAAAATTCTCTGAATTTACAACAGGATTTCATGAAAGAAGACAGCCCCACTACTGTGTGTGTATGTGTGTGTGTGTGTGTGTGTGTCTGTGTGTGTGTGTGTCTGTGTGTAAACTTTTAATTACTGCAGCACTAAATTGCAAACAGTCTAGTGATGAGATGATATATGAAATAAGTAGCAATCTTTAAAGAATAACTGAATCAGATCAATGTGTGTTACAGCCAGGTATTTTGACATGGGAAATGCTTACTTGTATATCTACAAATGATGGCAGTAATTGAGTAATACTGTATTATCATTTTAAAATCCATAATATAAATAGACAGCAGAAAGTAAGAATTATCAACAGTGATCACCTTTCTTTGTTAAAATTCATCTCTAAATCTAAATTATTCAAGAGTATATAATTTTCCAGAATTGACTAAAAGGCAGATGATAAGGAAAATTAAATGGTGAATATGTTTCTAAAATTACAAAAATGTATTTGCATTAAAACAAGATATTAAATTATATAAAGAAGATTTTTTTAATTTACTAAGATTTGACTTCATAAACAAAAGCACTTCCTTATACACAGTTTTCAAAGGTAATCCTGAGAATGTATATATTCTTTATATCCTCTCATATATTTTTGTCTCTCATACAGAAGGACACCAGAAGTGCATACTCTGCTCATGATAAAACTAAAATATTGGACTAAAACTAGAGTTTCAGGGTAGAGAACTCCCCTGGGTATACAAGGCACTGGGTTCATCTTCAGCACCAAATAAAACAGAAGTGAGTCTAGTAAAAGTGGCTGAACAGTTTGCTCAGTGGTTAAAAGCATTTTCTGCTCTTACAGATGACCTGGGTTCACTTCTCAGAGCCCAAATATGAGTTTACAATCATCTGTAACTCTAGATCCAAGGGATCTGATGCCTTCTTCTGGACATCCTGGGCACCAGGCCTCCATGTGGTGCACATACATATATGCAGGGATTTACATATGTAAAAGAATAAAGATGAAATCTTTCTAAAAAAGAGTCCAGTGAAGTCTAGATGTTGGTTGACAGATGAAATGTGGACTATGAACAGATGATCCTGAAACTTCTGTTCTCATCAGAAGTAACAGAGAGTTTAAAACCAAAGCAGGCTAAAAGAGACAAGGGAACAAGCTTGGAGGGTCCACATGTATAAAATAAAGCATCAAACATATGGTAATAATGAAACATTACCCACTGGCTAACAAAGTTAGGAAGCCCAGACAGAAAGAGATGGATCAACAGAGGATTTTTCTACATATGTCCAACTAATAGACATAAAGCTATATTTTCCATCAACATTACCATATAAAATTATATATACAATTTTAGTAGTTATTCAAGAAATTGGGAAAAAGTAATCACTATACAGTAGAAATATCTGGGGATTGCTGTGTTTATCAAGTGATCCAACTTAGCTTTGTCCCAACAAGGGAATAAATTAACACCCTGCATCTACACTTAGTACACTGAGGATAGTTTTTGCAGAAAATAAATAATCTGAATCAAAACATGGGAAATACAGTGTACTTTTAACTTGAGGGATCTCCTACTATTTAATATTTACTCTTCAGTCTACTATTTACTCTTCAAAATGTCAGTATTTGGAAAAACATATAAAGGTCAAGGATATATTCAAATTACAAGATACTAAGAAGAGATTATATTAAATATAATGTGAAACCTTAGATTAGGTCCTGTGTGGGTGGAGATATTAGTGGAAACAAACATGTAAGCATTACATCTCTTGATTTTTATAGTTATAATAGAGCAGTAACTTCAAATGGGTCAAGACTTTAGGTGTACAGAGACAAAGAGTATAAGATAAACAAGAAAGACATTATCCGAGTAAAGGGGTGTAAGGGTTCTTTACATAATTCTGGATGTTAGAATTTACTTCTAGTAAAGGTTCAGAAACACAGATGGCTGTCAGGAAGTGTGAAATAAGAGAACATTGAACTATTTCCTGCACTTGTTTTGAGATAAATAAATCCAATTTTCATTGATTGTCCAGCTCTGGGCTTACCACCACAAGTCACTGTTACACCGGCTGTCATAAAGGAATGGGAGGCAACCAGACATGGATCACAGACTTCATCCTGGTGGGACTCCGGCTCAGTGCAGAGATGGAGATGTTCCTCTTCTGGGTCTTCTCCCTGCTGTACATCCTCAGCCTGCTGGCAAACAGCATAATCTTGGGGCTCATCTACCTGGACTCCAGGCTACACACCCCAATGTACTTCTTCCTTTCACATCTGGCCATTCTTGACATCTCCTATGCTTCCAACAATGTCCCCAAGATGTTGGCCAATCTTGTCACCCACAAAAGAACCATCTCATTTGCGCCATGCATCACACAGACATTCTTGTATTTAGCTTTTGCGGCATCAGAGTGCTTGATTTTGGCAGCAATGTCCTATGACCGATTTGTGGCCATCTGCCATCCGCTACACTACACTGTCATCATGAGTTGGAAAGTATGTGTAGCCCTGGCTGCCACTTCCTGGTCATGTGGATTTCTCCTGTCTGTGGCTCACACAATTCTTCTGCTAAGGCTGCCCTTTTGCGGGCCCCGAGAGGTGAACCACCTCTTCTGTGAAATCCTGGCTGTTCTCAAGCTGGCTTGTGCTGACACTTTGATCAACCAAGTTGTCATCCTTGCTGCATGTGTTTTTGTCTTAGTTGGGCCTCTTTGCTCGATGCTTGTCTCTTACACGCACATCCTCAGGACAATCCTTAAAATGCAGTCGAAGGAGGGCCGCAGGAAGGCCTTCTCTACCTGCTCCTCCCATCTTTGCGTGGTGGGGCTCTTCTTTGGGATAGCCATGTTGGTTTATATGGTCCCTGACTCTGATCAACGAGAGGAGCAGGAGAAGATTTTGTCACTGTTCCACAGTCTCTTTAACCCAATGCTGAATCCCCTCATCTACAGTCTGAGGAATGCCCAGGTGAAAGAAGCCTTCCACAGAGCACTGCAGAAGAGATCTGTGTGACCGGCACCTAGAATGTGAGTTGGGTAGGGCCATGCTCCTGAAACATGTGGCTAGCTGAAGCAAAATTCAGGGAAATTTCCCAACTAGAAATATGATTTTTATTTGTTTGCTTGCTTGCTTGTTTGTTTGTTTTTGAGATAGGGTATTACTATGTGGCTCTGGCTGTCCTGGAACTCACTCTGCAGACCAGGATGGACTCCAACTCACAGGGATTCACCTGCCTCTGCCTTCCAAGTGCTGGGATCAAAGGCACATGACACCACACATGGCTAGAAGTCTGATTTTAAAAACTATAATTGCTCAAATTCCAGCTCTGGACGTGGGACAAAATAACAGGGAAAATGATATATTTATAATTAACTCTATGAATTCAATTTCTGGATTGAATCCCAATGTTAAAAGTCTCTCCCAAATAGAACATTACTTCTCATTCATATTTGCATCCATTATTCACATTTCATCACCAATCATTTATTTTAAAGGAAAGCTAATTAAGCACCAGAGCAAGCAGAAGAAATAAAGTAATATGGATTAGAACATACACAAATGATATCAAAAATAGAAAAACAAGAGATAAAATTAATGGTTGCTAATGTGGTTTTTCTATTTTAAAAATAAAAATTAACAAAATGACCAAACTTTAGCTCAAATGAGCAGCAGGTCAACAGAAGAGAGAGTGGTGACGAGCTGGGGAGGTGGCTCAGAAAGAGTGGTGACGAGCTGGGGAGGTGGCTCAGCCTCGGAGAGCGTTTGCTGTACAAGCCTGAGGACCAGGGTTCGAAGTCTCACTGCAGATGTAAGAAGCTGGCTGTGGCTGCACACGCTCTCGCGCCCCAGGGATACAGGGATACAGGGGCCAGAAACGGGGAGTTTACTAAAGTTTGATGGCTGACAGTGAAGCACCTGTTTCAATAAGGGACCCTGTCTCAAGGGAATAAAAAAGAGAATGATAAAACAGGACACCTGCTGGCCACCTCTACAGCCACTACACATGCACACACACGCGCGCGCGCGCGCGCGCGCGCGCACACACACACACACACACACACACACACACACACATGGATACAAAGGGAAAATACTAAAAACTAAAATTAGCTTTGAAAAGGAACATCATCACCAATTTAGCTGATATGTAAAGAACTGTGAGAGAATTCTATGAGCAACTATGTTACAATTAGGGGATTTTTTCTATAAATACCAAATCGACCAACTCATTAAAATGATCTAAGTAGATTTATAGTATATAAAAATAAATTAGTAAATTCAAAGCTCATCAAAGATAGTTATGGACCACATTGCTATTTTAGCAAACTATACCAGAGTTTAAAAGGAAGAATTAACATTATTTCTTCATAGAGATTTTTAAAAATAGTAGTGAAGAGAACATTTCCTAAGTCCTTCTGTGAGGTCAATGTCATTAATATAAGAGACACCACAGGAAATATAAACTACAGACCATTATCCTTCTGTATGTAAGTGCACAGTCTCAACCAATACCAGAAACCAGAACCTGTAAACAGGCAGCACAAATACTATGATCAAGTGAGATTTATTCCAGGAGTACAGTAATATGAACATACAAAACACAATTAATGTACTACTGCTTGTTAAATAAATAAAGAAAAATATAATCTTTCCTTACATCTGTTTAAAGCAATTGACAGACAAGTCTAACACTTTTCCATGAGAAACACACATTCAACCATCTAGGTAACTTTTTTTAATATGAAAAGGGGTACATGGTAACACCATAGTTAAAATAGTAATGAACTGTTAAAGATCTGATGCTTCCCCTTCAACTTAAAAGGAACAAATTCAAGGGTATCATCCTTTATTTCTTTTATTAATCACATGAAAAGAAAGACAATTAAGTTATAACATGAAAACCAAACTACAATAAAATTCCATTCGACTCCACTTAGAACATCAGACATTAAAAATATCATTGGCAACAAATGCCAGTAACGATATGGACACAGGGAACCCCTGTACTCTGCTGGTAGAAACATGAACCAGTCCACGTACTGTGGAAGTTTCTCAAAAATCTAACAATGTAGATGTCCCACCTGTTGCTCAGCACTCACCTGTACCAAACCTTCTTTGACCCAAGGCTCAGGGAATGTCTCAGAAGAGAGGCAGAAAGAATGTAAGAGCTGAAGAATGGGGAGCAGCGCTGAGAAATGCTATCACTAGACACAACATGGTTGTTGCACACATGAACGCACAAAAGCTATGATGACCTATACAAGACCAAGCCACTGAAAAATCCCAGGATGATTTTGTAAACCTATGATGGAATCAGAAAATCATAAAAGAGCTGTTAATGGATAAGTAATAATAGCTCTTCCCATAATTTAACAGGATCACTCCACATCCCATGCTGAGTTAAAGTGAAGAGACTTGCAAAAACACAGATGATAAAAGAAGGTGGCAGAGACAAGAGTAGCAATAATGGAGACTAGAAGGAGCCATTGGATTCTGGATCATTTGAAAAGCAATGCCAGCACAATCTGCTGATGAGATAGGTAGATGTAAACTTGTCCATCTATTATGGACTTTTTTCAAAGATCTGCCATATGGGTATTTGTTTAGAAGACCCCAATGTCCCAGAGACATTAGCACATCGATGTTTATTGCAGTCCTGTTCTTGATAGCTAAGAGACATAACTAACCTAAGTCTCCAATAGCAGAGGAATGAATAAGAAAAAAGGTATATATAAACAAGGGAGTTTTTTCCAAGCATGAAGAAGAATAAAGTTATGTCATTTATAAGGAAATAGATGCAACTGGAGATAATCATATTAAGTGAGTTTGGCCAGTCTCAGAAAGACAAATATCATGTGTTTTCTCTTGTTTGTGGTTCTTAGATTTTCTTTAGTCACATAAAATCATGAATGTGTCTATAAAATGACATCAGAGATGAATAAAGGAGAATAAATGAAGGGAAATATAGAAGACAAATGGAAGAGGGGATGAGGGGTAAAAAAATGGAGGAGAGAAGAAGAAGGAACAGGGCAGTGGGGGATATGTTTACCATACAAAGTATATTCATAAAAAATATATTAAATGGATAAAGAAATTTTAAAAATTCAGGATGGAGAGGTAAGGGGATCCCAAGGCCCCATCTTTGTCTGAGGAGATTTTGACACTTGATAGCTTCTGAAGATTTGAGAGTCATTTTCTGCTCATGCCTTAGTGGATGGTCCCATGACCATGCACACATGGACAACACTAACTGAACTAAGTGAGTAAATAAATAAATAAATAAATAAATAAATAAATAAATAAATAAAGCCAAGAAAGTGGGACAGAGATGTGATGAAGGGTCCAGAAGGGAGCTGAAGAAGAGTTAGCAGAGGGTGGATATAATCAAGGTATATTGTATGCATGTCTGGTTGTAAAAAATTAAATAAGAAATATTATTAGAAGAAGTATTTAAGAAATAGGTAGAAGAAATAGAATATTGACCTGAAGACTTTCTGACTGTATTTCATTTTTTTCCAAATAAGTGGAAAGGAGGCATATGCACTAATAAAATCATGTTTTATTAATTTGTTAATCAATAAATCATCTACAATATGACCCAGCTATACTACTTCTGCATATTTACCCAAAGACTCAAAGTCATAATATCACAACAATAATCACACATTGTTTATTACAGTACTGTTCTTAGTAGTAGCTAAGTTAGGAGACCAACCCGGTGTCCAGCAACAGATGAATCAACAAGTCCTAAGGCTTCTACATCCCTAAGATGACTCTTACACATCTCCAGACCTGTGCTTAGGGATAAAAGGTCTGAATTTCTAGATAATATCCAATAATTTAGACCTAGTCGTTCAACTTCGTTTTCCTACTGCCTTTCAAGTATCTAGAAAATCAGACTAAAGGGTGTATGGCTAAAGGGATTAATTTCAAGATTTTATTTACAGTCAATAACCAGGAAAAATCTGTTCATCTGCCACTATATCTCTTGATTGTTTGAAGACTGAAACAAAATGAAAATTCATAAAGCTACAACAGTCTGTAAACTGATGTAGCTATGGTTCCAAGTATGACTTTGTATAAACATGCTCTACTACTTACGAAAGTACTGACTATTCTTCCTGAATGTCTGAAGATCTCATTACGATGTATCTTCCACAGACACAGAAACAGAGAGAGACTCAAACCTCTGTGGGCTAGAATCACAGTGGGTGGTTTCTTCCTGTCTCTATAGGAACCATGATGGTGCAAAGAGACCTATTTTTTCATGCACTACACAAGGCTCTCATGACAATTGAAAGCGTGACCTGTAGAGGTGATAAATTCCTAAATCCTTCTCTTCTAAAAGGCAACTTGAAAAGCCATAGACCTTCTTTGTCAGTCCTGAGAGAAGCAGCAAGGCTTCCAATGTCATCACAGAATTGAAGCAATGTTTACATTTTCTGAATGAAGGCTTACCATAGTCTTTATACAATAGCCTTCTCTAGACACCCAGGCTTCCTCGTTTCTTGGGTAAGTTCTGATGAAATATAATGTTATTTCCATTGTCTATTTGCTTTTACTGTCACAAAGTTACAGTTCTACTTTCTTAATGTTCAAATTCTACCCATCAACAGTTACAACAATAAGATAAGCTGAGTAAAACATACAAATGTTTATTGGTATATTATACATTAATATGTTAATGCATAACTTTAATCAATGTATTAGTGGTTAATTTTGGCAAGCAGCTTGTCTTTTATGAAATAGAGGCATGTATGTGCAAATGAATTCCTGAAAAAGTATTATGAACAAATTATCATTTATAGGAACCTGTCAAATAAGTATACAAATGTATGTTTATTATTCATAACCTTACTTTGATGACATACAAAGTCTAAGCAATGAGGAGGTAATAATTTAATTACTGATACGTCTACACTAAGAATAAGGTTATACAGATAATAAGAAATCAATAAACACCTGCATATGGTTTTATTTTCACTTGCCTGAGCATGCTACTTACCTCCCTGATAGTAGTAAGTAAGGTCCAATATAAATTTAATATTTTGATAATGAGATCTTTCAGTCTTAGATGTAGAATTTCATGCCTATTTAAAAGAAGGATTATTACTCATCATCGTATACCCACATAGGGGGAATTCACATAAAATAGGATAAAATGTATGCAACAGAGGGAAAACTATGTTTGTATTCACATTTTTACTATAGAATTACAGAGTTAGAGAGGTGATGTGGTTCAGTTGGCCAATAGCAATAGCAATGTTTCTGCAGCATTTCCCACAGAAAGTGAGTCACTGCAAGCCACCTGTAGAGATGGCACCTAAATCTGTGTTTAGAGTATTTGTCAACATTGAGCCAAAAGACAAGGTTACTATTCCTGCTGTCATGCCTTTCAAACAGTACAGTTCAAATCTGGTCAGTCACAAAAATGTTCATCTAAATGTTAATGTGAAGAACTAAATGACAAAAAAAAAAAAATTTGGCCGAATCTAAGCCTTTACACTTAAATAGAAAAACACTTTGTGACTTTGTGAGGTGTTTATTGTAGTGTGAAAGGGAATGTATGTTTAATCTTGCTACATTACATTCTATTGAACACTTTCCACTCAATAGTGAATGAAATACAATTTTGAAATATTGGTCCATCATTTAGGATTCATTGTTTCTAATTAAAAATAATAAGAGAATAACTCTGAATAATGTCAACCAAGACAAGGAGAATTTATTTGAAAACTATGGTGTAACATGTAGAATGTTTTCAAACAAACTTTGACTTGCATTAAAATGGGTATATTTATTATGAAATTATAGATTCATCAAAAATGTTACAGTCATAAAGCGAGCAAGATGGTTCAGTGCTCTTAGAGTCACAGCAGGGTACAAGAAGAAAACAAACTCCACAAAGTTCTCTACATGTATGTAATGGCAAGTGCACCCACACAAACACAACCTGTCCACATACACAATAATACAACTAAAAAAGTTTAAATGTTAAAAGAAATATATTTGTGTACATAATTTTTTTTTTGGTTTTTCAAGACAGGATTTCTCTGTGTAGTTTTTTTGGTGGCTGTCCTGGAACTCACTGTGTAGACCAGGCTGACCTTGAACTCACAGAGATCGCCTGCCTCTGCTTCTCGAGTGCTGGGATTAAAGGCGTGTACCACCACCCTACAAGAAATCTTTAAAAGTCCATTTAAAACAAAACTTCATTTCGGCTATCCTTACTTTGCTAACCTACAAAGGGTATGAAGTCAGCACAAATCTGTGTTAAAGTCTACCCTTAAACCAGTCACTAACTCAGTTTCCTCTGCCATAGGGATATGGGAAACAATATGACACTGATCACAGAGTTCATCCTCCTGGGATTTCCGCTCAGCCCAAGGATGCAGATGCTCCTCTTTGCCCTCTTCTCCCTGTTCTATGCCTTCACCCTGCTGGGGAATGGGACCATCGTGGGGCTTATCTGCCTGGACTCCAGACTCCACACTCCCATGTACTTCTTCCTGTCCCACTTGGCCATCGTTGACATTGCCTATGCCTGCAACACCGTGCCCCAGATGCTGGTGAACCTTCTAGACCCAGCCAAGCCCATCTCCTTTGCTGGATGCATGACACAGACCTTTCTCTTTTTGACATTTGCTATCACAGAATGTCTGCTCCTAGTGGTGATGTCCTATGATCGGTATGTGGCCATCTGCCACCCCCTCCGATACTCTACCATCATGAGCTGGAAGGTCTGTAGCACTATGGCTGTGACTTGCTGGATCATTGGGGTTCTCCTGTCCTTGGTTCATCTAGTGTTGCTTCTACCTTTACCCTTCTGTGTGTCTCAGAAAGTGAATCACTTTTTCTGTGAAATCACAGCTATTCTCAAACTTGCCTGTGCAGACACACACCTCAATGAGACTATGGTCCTGGCTGGGGCAGTGTCTGTGCTTGTGGGACCATTCTCCTCAATTGTGGTCTCTTATGCCTGTATCCTTGGTGCTATCCTGAGGATCCAGTCAGGGGAGGGTCAAAGGAAAGCCTTTTCCACCTGCTCCTCCCACCTCTGTGTAGTCGGATTATTTTATGGAACGGCCATTGTCATGTATGTTGGACCCAGACATGGGAACCCGAAGGAGCAGAAGAAATATCTCCTACTGTTTCACAGCCTTTTCAATCCCATGCTCAACCCCCTAATTTATAGTCTCAGGAACTCTGATGTGAAGAATACTTTGAAGAGAGTTCTGAAGATACAGAGAGTTTTCTGACAAGTTTACAGCATCATGTTTAACCACTGACAGAAGAAATGATCCTCTCAAGAGGGTCCTAACCATCCAGAGCATATGCAATACCTTTATTTAGCTTTGAGCTGTCTCATGCCCTCCATTTGGATGACTGACTCAGTAGCTGTGGGAGGGATTCTACAAATCTATAATTTCAAATGCTGACAATAACAGATTGTGGTACAGTTAGTCCCAGTCACAGCCAAGATTTCAGAGCCACAGTTCCAAAAAAGTACTTCTTGGAGACCCTGATAGTCATGATGCAGTGTTCCTTCTCCCCAAAATCCTCTCTGTTCAAACCATAAGCTTTCCAGAGGACTTCAAAATGTCTTCAGTTGTAACACGAATCTTAAAAGGTCTTATTAATTAAAAAAACAAAAACAGAGCCAGATATTGGAGTGAAAGCTGAAAGATCAGAGAGCAGAGCAAGCCAGCCAGTGGTTGTTACCTGTACAAAATTCTCAGTCTAAAGAACCTCTGAATTTAAAACTGAGGATCTCAGTTGAGCTGCTGCTTAGTTCCTGTCTCCTCAAGCCTTATATACCATTCTCCACCCAGCCATGTCACTTCTTAGGATTAAAGGTGTGTGTGCTTACCAAGCAAAGGCATGAGAACTCAAGTGCTGGGATTAAAGGCATGTGCCACCACTGCCTGACTCTGTTCCCAGTGTAGCCTTGAACTCACAGAGATCCAGACAGATCTCTGCCTCCCAAGTGATAGGATTAAGGGTGTGTGCCACCACTGTCTGGCCTCTATGTCTAATCTAGTGACTGACTCCAACCTCTGATCCCGACAAGTTTATTAGGGTACACAATATATTGGGGTATACAATACATCGCTACATTTTGTGAGGGAAGAAGATTATGAATGACTCCATGCTGTATTTCTCGGTAAGATTCACATCTTTATTAGTATAGTGAAAGCTATAAAATTTTGTTTTGTTGAAAAAAGAATTCTGCACTTTTTAAAGCTTTGGCTTTTGCCAAAGTTGATAGTTGTGCCATTTTTTCAGACACTTAAGTTTTCTGGAACAGGAGAGCTTGATTGGCCACTTGTGGATATTTTCTGAAAATTCCTTCTAGGACAAATATGTTTTCTCTCCCCACCCCAATTTATTTATTTCTTTTTCTTTTTCCTGCAAGGAAGCCTCTGCAAAGGTTGTCAGTTTGAGGACAGTAACTCACATCAGTGCATCTCAGAGTCTATTTGGTTATGGAAAGTGAGGGTCATTCATTGTCTCTGTTGTTTAATATGACCCTTGGGTGACAATGACTCCAAGCATCTCTTCTATTGTTTAATATGATCCTTGGGTGACAATGACTCCAAGCATCTCTTGTTTCTTGGTCCAGCATTCTCACAATCTTCCAAATTTGTGATGAATATGTGTGTGAGAGAGATGAATCAAACTATATATATGAGCTGGGGATGTGACTCAGTGAAATGGTGCTTGCTTAGCATGCATGAAGCCCTAGATTCAATCTCTATCTTCTCAAAAGGGAAAAGTATATGTGGTGTGTGTGTGTGTGTGTGTGTGTGTGTGTGTGTGTGTGTGTGTGTGTGTTTGTAAGAGAAAAAGAGAGAACAGAGACAGGGAGAGACAAAAGGTTATATTTTGAAATAAAAAAAAAAAACAAAGTTTGGCTTCAGAGTTTTAAAATACAACTGCTTTTCTTATAGAAACCTGAAAATGTCAAAACCCACAGTTTAAAGCTGTGTCCACTTGCTGTGATGTAAAAAACATGCTTTTGAAGTGATTCCCTCTTCTGGCTTAAATTTCATGACATATACATCTGTATTTAGTTTCTTATCATCTTCAAATGTTTTACTTCTGTACCTTAACATAACTCTACAGTGGCCAAACTGCTGGATATTGAACCATGTCTTAAAATAACGGCTTCCACAAATGTGCTGTTTTGTTAATACCCTTTTTCTCTTAAATGTTAATTGTTTGAGTTCCACAGTTTGCAGATGCCCTGAAACATAACAAAAGGAGGCTGTGTTATTTACGATCCAGCAAAGCACCAAGATCTTCCTGTTCCAGAAGCTATTATTTGTCATCTTAGTGTATGATTGCTGTCACAGGAGCGAGCAGAATTGGAACACGAGCTGACATGCACTCAAAAGTGGACAGTTATGACAAATTTCCCTGCAAGGACATGCTATAAGGAGCCAGTTTGTAAATTCCATGATTGGTTGACATGAAATTTTTTAAAATAACACTCTGACAAATTCTATATCCAGTACCAAATAATGAAGTAGAATATGAAGACTATGACAGTGTCTTAGAGAGGTTCTTAAAGAAGGGCCTTCCACAGATAAAAGGTACTTTCCAGGGGAAAGTGTCATGGAGGGGTCTTTTCCTCCCTCCTCTGGGGCCCGAACTCAGTCTCTACACTTCACAACAAATTATCTCCATGGGAGGCTTGTGCCCTAGAAGAAAGTCCCCAAAGGCAGGTCCCCAAAGGCCCCACTGGGATACCTTGGCCTCTTCTTGGACTACCTATGCCTTCCTTACCAGCTCCCACAGCACCTCCACACCTTGAAATGTAACTTAGGTCCTGACTTCCCACTTCTGCTACACCCTGAGGAACCCAGGCTCCACCAAGGAGAAGCTAAGCTGTACTGTGGATTCTGGGAACTCAGCGACTAGTCCTGCTTCCTGACAGAGTCACCAGAACCATCTGGAGACTGGGGACAGTGCAATTCTGGGAATCTTGAGGACAGATAATGTCAAGTATCTGAGAACTGTAATGAGAGTTGGAGCCTCATGGGTATGCTGGATGGCTGTGTATGTTTCCTAATTGTGTGTCCTGCTGGGGATGGGAACAGAGATAGATCACAATTGTGTCTGCTTTCCAGCAAAGGTGAGCATGCATGAAGTCTCATGACCCTGTGCCTCCAGTGAACCCTCAAGAGCTGCTAACTAGGCTGAGCCCTCAGAGAATAAAACCTCCTTTCCTGAGGTTTTATTTCAGAAAGGGGAAATAGTGAGGATTCTGTGCATATACAGAAGCTCTGAGGACACAGGACCTGTGCCAACCTCCTGCTGCTCCCCCTTCCGAGATCCTTGTGTCCTAAATGTGGAAGCTATTGAGGTTACCTGGGTTTACTCCACCTTTAATTCTTCCCAGACAAGTTGTAGCATCTGTTTCTATCCAACTGTCACATTCACTGGCACTCTTTCTGTATCCAAAAGAGAAACAAATTCATTGTGTGAGGTTTGTGTGTGTGTGTGTGTGTGTGTGTGTGTGTGTGTGTGTGTCTGTGTGTCTGTGTGTGTGTGTGTGTGTGTGTGTGTAGGAGTACAATGCTTGCACACACATACTCATCATTCACATTCTGTATAAATAGTTAGGAATTTCCACTTTATGGGTTTAAATGAAATATGTGGAATTTTTTTCCTACTTAATAGACATTATAGTAGAATAGCTTATGGAATGATGCTCTGCTCCAGTGAAGTTAATGTATTTGGTTGTTTTTAAATGTTGCATCTAATTCTTGTCAGCACTGTCAAAACACATGCTGTGTTTATGATGATCCATTTGCTGCAATGGAATATAAAGCTAAATGATTACTAGTGTGTGTATGTTTTATACTAGTCTTCCATTGAATATAACTTTGTGGACATACTCAGACACTTAGAACATACTCCGTAAATAAGTAGATTTTTCTCTAGCACTGAGGATGAGTCTTTGAGGTAGGGACAGAAAGAAAGCAGAAAAGATACTGTGTATCTGTGGTAACATAGCCAAGTGAGTGAAGGATGAGTTGGCCAACTACACCTAAGTTTTCTTTTCAGAAGAATTTTATTTCCAATGTTTGTATCCAAAGTTTCCTTTTTTCTTTCGCTCTCCTCTTCTTCCTAAAGCATACTTTCACAATCTTCACAGTCTCAGACATATCAACCTGTTGCACATTGTACTCCCGTACATGGTACTTGGTACATAGGAGCACTCAACGAATGATCAGTTATTACCAGCCTTTAACAAACTATGGAATGGACTGTGATTATGCAAGAGTGATTTTATAGTTCTTGCTCATCCAGGATAGTCTCTACCCCTAGAAAAAAATATTTGCTGCATCAATTCTCACTCCTTAAGATAACTTGTCAAAGTCTATGTTTATAATTATACAAACAAGAAATGTATTATTTTTCAGTTCTTTCTTATTATTTACAAATTAGAAGTCTTCATTTGAGCTGAACAATTGACTAACAATTTAGGACTGTTTTATAAATTCTGCTTTACCCAGTGCCTAATACTGTAGGAAAGAGACTGATGGCTCATTAAAACTTAGAGATTTGATTGTTTTACTAACTAAGCTTGTTTTTGACAACATTATATATGTATCTAATACATTCTGATTACTCTCTCCACCCACCCTCTCCTATCCCTTCTCTCACCTCTGTAGAACTCCTTCTTCCTCTCTATCAGTCTTTGCTCTTGACAGAGTCACCAGAACCATCTGGAGACTGGAGACTCTGATTCCTGACTCTGGCTTCCTTCTGTGGCCAGTTTAGTTCAGCCAGGACCATTCTGTGAGCACTGGATTGTAACTAACCATGGGAGCCTGGTGAGCTCACCAGCAGATGCACAGCAGAAGGCAATGATTTCCCCTCTCCCTAAATCTATCATCAGCAAATAGTCCAGCAGTGAGGAGCAAGAGTCCCTGAGCTCCTCAACACATGCTGACTGCTAACAGTCCCACAGTTTGGAGTCCCTGTAGACTGCAAGAAAACGAATCTGTTTGGTTTCCATTTGTTTTAACACAGCTGTCAAAAAAAAAAAGATGAAATGAAGTCTGTTCTTGACTCAAGTGCCAAATACTCTGAATCCTCTTCTGTTCTTATCAAATTTTAAAGGTCTTCCTTTAATACAGATCACAGGAATGAAGTGTTTCAAAATTCTAGGACTCACTTCCTGCTGGATGTTGGGCCTGAGTTCAACACAAGTATAGTAGACTTCATTTTAAATGAAGCCAATCTCATAACACAGAAGTTGTTTGTATTTCTTCATTAACTTCACATCTAACAAATGTGTACGATTTGTCAGGATTACAAAACAAGCAGCACCACTCAACTGCTTTCTCAAGGTGGAAACAAGGCAGCTACTGGGCTGAAAAGATGCTCACACATCTGACCTTCTCAGTTCGTCTTTACTTTAGCTTCCAACATTGCAGTCCAGAATTTTGTGTATTTAAAACTACAGGTAGGGATCAGCTAGACAGCTCAGCAGGCAAAGGTGCCCACCCCAAGCCTGGACATCTGAGTTTAATCCCCGACACTCACAAGGTAGAGGGAGAGGACAAGCACCTGCAAGTTGTTCTTCGATTCCCATGTGCAAGCAGCGGCATAAACATGCCCCCATTTGTACACTAAATAAATAAATATAATATGATAGACTTTATTAAATAGAAAATTAGACACTTTGGAAACCACAAAATAAACAAACAAACAAAAAAAAAAACTTCTTTCTACCCTAACATGAAATCAGCCTATCATGTATTTAAAATAGATAAAGATATTATTTAGGTTATTTTCATGTCTGTGAAATCTGGCCATTTCTTTCTCCCAAATAAAACAGAGATATTATCTGTTGTTTGAGAGGAAAGCATACTTTACCCCAAAACTTGCTTAAAGGGGATTTCATTGGTCAGGATCGGATCCACACACTGTAGACCCAGTTTTGGAAGTGTCCTTCCAGGGCAACATCATGCTATGCCAAAGTGCAAGAGGACAAGGCACCAGCCCTATTATATAAATACAGCTTATTTAAAATTCAAGCATAATTGTGACAAGTGCATAATTTTTCTAAAAATATTTTGCTTTCCTGTAGAGAGATCTGTTCACGAAAAGGAGTTATTACCTGATGGTTGAAGAACACGAAATTATAGCAAGACCTACTCAGAGATCATTAATGGTAAGGTTATTGATAGCCAGTCACCAAACCCATCGCTGCATCCTGCAGACATCTGTCCACCAAGTAGCTAGCATCTTTGTGTTACCTGGTTCCTCTGCTCCCCTTCCTGAAGATCATTTACATACACTTCTGAATGCTGCCTTCAGGCCTGATGTTTATTCTCCATATCCATCTCCTCCTTCTTTATTTTACTCTTTCTCCACATACATATGTCATGAAACTGACCACATTTGGGCTCAATGTTTTGACCAAATCCTTCTGCCCTGCTACTGAAAAACTGCATCCATCAAGAGTGGCCTTTAAGAAATCCTTAAACTCTCCTGTCCCATCTTTCTTTAAGCTGTCTTGTTCTCACCTCTGGATTGCTATTCTCGTGAGTGTGTTTTGCAATTGTCTCTTTCTCTCAGAATGCAATCCTATATCTCATGCTGACTTCTTCAGGGAACATTTCTTAACATCACCTGTATAATAATGACAGTTAAACTAGGAGATGGAACAAACTCGGTGTTATTCCTCACACTGTTTGTGGAAAGGTAGCTAAACCTCAAATTATTTTGAGCATATAATAGTTCTGATAAATGTTGGCACTTCAAACTATATTGACTGTCAACAAAACTTCTTGAGGAAATTATGGTAAAAAAGACAAGTTTTCAACTTACTGTACAAACAGTGTATAAGCTATTTCATCATTAATTTGACAATGGAGGTATTTGTCAAATGACCGAAAAGGTGAATTTTCAATTTATGAATATTTTCCATTACCTACATGTAAAGAATATGAGCATTCTTTTATTTTTGAAATTTATAGACTAGGCTGGCATTGAACTCAGAGACTGCCTGCCTCTGCCTCCTGAGTGCTGTGATTAAAAATATGGGCCACCATGCCAGCTAAGGATCATGAGCATTCTTGAAGATGAGGTCAGCTACTGTTTTTCAGTTTGAATAGCAAATTGTTGTGTTATAAATTTCAGGTATGGTATGTATCGCAAATATAAAGGATTAAATTAATAAAAAGAGAATCCTATCTTATTTTCATTTTAGCTCTTTTATGAAAAATAAACATAGAAGGGATAATCTGATCAGATGCTGCATATGAAATTTTTTTCTGAGTGTTTCTACATAGACAGCTGCCATGCCTAGCTTCCAAATCCTGAAGAGCTTACATATTGTTAAGTTTATAAATTTAGTTGATGAAACACAGAATGCCCTATTGTCTATGGACTCCAATAAAAAGATTGCTGTGGCAAATTAATGATTCTGACAATTGCCTGGAGAACCAGTTTCTACATTAACAAATGTTAGTTTGTTTCTATTTTTCAAGACCATAATGCTCATCCTGTATAAATATAGTTACATACATTTTATTTACATATCTAGATAAAGATATATACTATCATAAATCAATACCACTAGATATTGTTTCTACAAAATCCTTCCTTCTCACTACCTCACAAGACTCCAGGTTGTATTTAAGTATCTGAACATTAAATTGAACTTGGTAAGTATATACCCATAATTACTCTTGCCCATCAAAAACAATATTAATAATAAAAAGTTGCTGTTTCATTATTTCCTTTGGGTAGAGCTATGAAAGCAATCTCTAGTTAGGATATAAATATTTATAGAAGCAATCATAACTTCTACCAAAGCAACTGGAATTCTTTTCCATTCTAGTGCTGATCTCATTTTGAGAGCTCTTTTTGAGATTCAGCAATTCCCTGACAGATTTGTCAACATAAAGCCTGAAATGATCAGTGCTTCATGGTTATTTTATATGTGTGGATTTGCTAGTTCTTAACAGCCGCAGGGTCAGTGGTTCTAAGTAAATAATCATTGGTGACACATTTTTCTTCTAAAAATTGAATGTCAGACTAGTTATTTTGCTTATAGATAATTTAGTTTTTATAGGCATTTATTTATTTACTTTTAATTAATAAGTTCCTAGAGGAGGTTGTTAATAGCATTCCACGCCTAAGTAAGCAATAGTTGTTTCCAACACATCTGTGGATGGCAGAGTCATGTGACAATGTCAAAAAATTGACACCTCTGTTTGAAACAGTTGCGTCCCAGTTCTCTGCATCTCTCTTTCATAGTGAAATGGAGGAAAATCAGACAATGGTCACAGAGTTTGTCCTGCTGGGATTCTGCCTTGGCCCAAAGATTCACCAAATTCTTTTTGCATGTTTCTCACTCTTCTATGCCTTCACTTTGCTGGGGAATGGGGTCATCCTTGGAATAATCTGTGGAGACTCCAGACTCCACAGCCCCATGTACTTCTTCCTCTGTCATCTGGCCATCGTTGACATTGCCTATGCCTGCAACACTGTGCCCCAGATGCTGGTGAACCTTCTAGATCCATCCAAGCCTATTTCCTTTGCTGGATGCATGACGCAGACCTTCCTCTTCATGGCTTTTGCACACACAGAATGTCTCCTCCTTGTGGTAATGTCCTATGATCGGTATGTGGCCATCTGCCACCCACTTCGATATTCTTCCATCATGAGCTGGAGAGACTGTGCTGCTCTAGTTATCACATCCTGGACATGTGGCTCCCTCCTTAGTATGGTTCATATGAGCCTCATCCTGAGGCTGCCCTTCTGTGGACCTCATGAAGTCAATCACTTCTTCTGTGAAATCCTGTCTGTCCTCAAGCTGGCCTGTGCTGACACAACACTCAACAAAGTTGTCATCTTTGCAGCTTCTGTGTTCATCTTAGTGGGACCCTTATGCTTGGTGCTGGTCTCCTACACACGCATCCTGGTGTCTGTTCTGAGGATGCAGTCAGGGGACGGCCGAAAGAAGGCCTTCTCTACCTGCTCCTCCCACCTCTGTGTGGTCGGGCTCTTCTTTGGCAGCGCCATCGTCATGTACATGGCCCCCAAGTCTCAGCACCCTGAGGAACAGCAGAAGATCCTTTTCCTATTTTATAGTTTTTTCAACCCCATGCTGAACCCCATGATCTACAGCCTGAGAAATGCTGAGGTCAAGGGTGCTCTCAGGAGGGCACTGTGCAAAGAAACTCATTCCCAGTTGGTGTGATGTTTGAACCACAGTAATATTAGCCCCCAGTTGTTACCTAAATACAGAAATATCCACATGGTCTTTTTTTCTGTGACTGATGATAAAAACACATCCTCCTTCTGCAGGTGTGGAGGGGAAAAAAAAACATAGATAAACTGTATTCTTTTTTTTTTTTTTTGAGACAGGATTTCTCTGTATAGTTTTGGTGCCTGTCCTGGATTTCATTCTGTAGACCAGGCTGGCCTCAAACTCACAGAGATCCTCCTGGCTCTGCCTCCCGAGTGCTGGGATTAAAGGCATGTGCCACCACCACCTGGCAATAAGTTGTATTCTTGACACAAGGTTTTATCAAACATAACTAATTTCCAATTGAATTGATTATGGATTTATATAACGTTATTATATAATAATCATTGTTGTGGTGATAATACTATTATTATTATTATTATTATTATGTTATTGTATTTTAATTCATTTTCTAGTTCAGAACATTACATGTCATCAAACCTTTAAGGTAATTAGATATCTTCACAAACTCCATAAGATATAGAAGCAAAACAAGCTATACCCAAAGAAAGCCCATCACACACTGGTCCATTCTGCAATTGTACTTGCCTAGTCTAGGAAACACTTGAGGATACATAGTCACTTGTGCTTTGTGAGACCAAGAACTTTCATATTAAAATTATTGACTCATATTAAGATCTTAACTTGTTTGCTGAGTGAAGGAACAGAATTAAAACAAGCACTTAGGAGGAAGAAGAGGGGAGTATTTTTTTTAAGATCATAGACAGTGAAATCATTGAAGCTTCATTTACAGATTGAGGATTCAACTGACTCATTGGTAACTAGTAAAAGAGTAAATGTGAGCATTGTCTCCTTGAATAAACTGAAAATGAAACAAGGTTAAACTGCTTAGGTAGTGCAGTATTCCTCTACAACTGTACAATGATGAATTGTGATTTATATCTGTTGCAGACTTTTCTATGCATGGTTCCCCAGCATCTTTCCATCAACTCTTCTACTTCTGTCAGTCTAGATGCCTGCCACTGCCCTCCAAGATCACACCCCCTCCATGACAAGCTTTGCAGGATAGAGCTGGTACCTAGCTGGCTCTGCAACTCAGTTAAAAACTAGAGACTAAAATTCAGTCCCCAAATATTTCAGGTAGTTTTTCAATGAGTTATCTATGAAATCATTTAGTGTATATGCACATGTATTCTCCTGTCTGCTTGTGTACACTCCTGTATACATATATATATGCATGTGTCATGTATACACGAGTGTACTTCTTTGTGTGTGTGTGTGTGTGCCTGTGTGTATGTATAGGTCAGAGGTCAACTTTGGGTATCTTCCTCTTCTGATCTCCCTTTCAGTTTTTGATACAGGATCTCTTTACTGAATCTGGTGCCTGCTGCTTTACCTAGGCTAACTAGCCAGCCAGTGTCCAGAATCCTCTGCAGCACTGGGGTTACTGGTGTGTAACCATGCCTGGTTTTTTTTGTGGGCATTGAGGATCTGAACTTAAGTATTCATACTTATGTAGCAAGCACTTAGCACACAGAGCCATATCTCTGGTCCCTGAAATCATTTTTTTTTTTTAGTTTGCCTTGAGATATAATGTACTCTCATGTCTCTGGTCTTTCTAAATGCCACCATGAAGGCAAATATTGGAAGTATTTTCTTAATGTATGTGTTTTTCATTTGGATTTTTAGACTCTATCAAAGAACAGAGTATGGCTATTTTCCCATTCTTATGTTCACACACCCAGCAATCCACCATATGAGGACTTTCCCCACAAACCAAGCGATCCCTTTTCTGTCAAACACCAGCTGCATGTCCTCCAACTGAACTCTAACAACTATCCGTACTAGATAGTGTCAGATCTTATGAGTTGATGGCTCTTCTCACAAGACTCCCCCACTTCAGTTTGCAATGACAAGCTCCAGTTGTGACCTCTGCTTCTGACTGATTAGGTATAATTCAGGATTCCAATTTCATATCCACTACAGCCTCAAGAGTTGCTCAAAGTTATTTGGATTATACCCCCTTTGGGAAAAACATGACCCACATTAGAGATGAAAGGGCTGGGTGATGTAGCCGTGTATTGGTGGTTATTACCAGGCGTAGCTGCACATTGTAATGAGGAGCACTTGTATTTGCCCTCTGTCCCAGTTAAAGCAACCCTAGCAGCTGAGAAAAATAAACCCTTTCACAAACACTGCCTCTTATTCCCAGGATCTATATATCCCAAATAAACAGCTGACATTTGAAAGTGAAATCCCTCAGGACACACAGTCGAGAACGGCACCAGCACGCTCAGCCCAGAACACTTCTGTCTTGCTGCCCTGAAGATAGACCCTCCCAGCCGGGTGGTGGCACACGCCTTTAATCCCAGCACTCCCGAGTCAGAGCCAGGTGAATCTCTGTGAGTTCAAGGCCAGCCTGGTCTGCAAAGTGAGAACCAGGACAGGTACCAAAACTACACAGAGAAACCTTGTCTCAGAAAAAAAAAAAAAAAAAAATAGACCCTCCCACGTCTCAGTTGTTCCTCCCACTGTAGGGAAAGGCTCCTTTACAGATTGCTCTGATGATGTTTTTCTTTCAGCACTGATCACATCCTCCTGTTTTAGTTAGGATTTATGTGTATTACTCTCCGTTAAATACTATGGTTAGTTCTAGAAGTGCTTCAAGCATAAGATCTTTGAATGTCCATTAAAAGCAAATAGTGTTAGCACATAAATTATATTTGTATTCCAATTCATACTGACTTTACTGTTGGCTTTTCCCATTCCTATACTTATGTAACATTTTTATTCTTTAAAATAGTAAATACTATCCAGAAATTCAGTAGCTACTTCCTTCAAATGGAAGTATTTCCTCCTGCAATGAGTGCCCTTAAGACTTAGAAAGTAAACTAAATTGATGAAGCGCAGGAAGACTTCAAAACTCACAAGTCTCAAGATGGTCCTGAAACTTAACAGACAAAGAAAACCCTTCTCCAGAGTTGCACATAGTAACAACAGCTATAGAGTGATACTATCCACCCACACTGCCTGAAAGTCATGTAGACAGTTTCAGAAATGCAGCTTTCATTGAGTCCTTACCCGTTATTGAGGAGGCTCTTCAGAGATGAGGCTGCCCTTTAGTCATCCACACTCCTGTAAGAAACCCTCCAAAATTCACTGGTCCATTAAGCTTGACTTGGGTGGATCTGTTTTGTTGTCTGTTGTCTGTGCCCTACCTGGGCAAATGAATGTTTGTTTACATCTCCCAGGGAAAGTCAACACAAGATAAATGCTGTCTCAGTTTACTCCCAACAGAACATAACAATTCGAGTCATAGTGCTAGCTATTGGTGTTATGTCCTTCAGGACTCTTTTTTTAAGTTTCAGTTTTTGTTGCATTTCAAGCATAAAACTTAATTACTATCCTCTAATTTTTCAGGTTTATATCTTCAAATATGTGTTGATCATATACAAATGTTTTCTATAAGACTCTGTTAGACAGATTTTCAGGCTATTTCTGCATAGAGGCAATTTTCTGATTTCTATGTGGTTAAAAATAATACAAACATTAATAAACATATTTGTTTCAATTAACATTTGCTTCCTGTGTTGTTCTAATTTCCATGTGTTTATGTCTGCCATGTGTTTGTATTTCACAATGACAGCTTGCGGAAGCCGAGATGTTCCTATCTTGTTAGACACTAGAAAAGGTGTGATTTGGATGGTGTGTTTCCCAAACTTCCCTTTGTTTGCTGTTATGAAATTGTGTGTTTGCCTTGACCCGACTCAAATGTTCAGTCTCTTCCACTAGAATGACTTTTATTTGTTTATTTCTGTTTTGGGTTTTCTTGTGGGGGGTGGGGACAGGGTTTTTCTGTGTAGCCTTGGCTGTCTTGGAGCTCGCTCTATAAACCAGGCTGGCCTACAACTCATAGAAATCTGCCTGCCTCTGCCTCCCAAGTGCTGGGATTAAAGATGTGCACCACCAATGCCTGGCTCTAGAATGACTCTTTATGACTGATTGTTTATATGGTGATCCTCATAGTTATCTGTCGTGACATATTGTGCCCGCCAATATACTGTGTCCCCCAGCAAAATTTATCTGAGGATCAGAGGGAAAAGCCAGCCACTATACTAGACACAGAAGTCAGGTAATAGTAGCACACAACTTTAATCCTATCATTCGGGAGGCAGAGATCCATTCAGATCTCTGTGAGTTCAAGGCCACACTGAGAACAGAGCCAAGTGTGGTGACACACACCTTTAAACCCAGCACTAACCATAGAGGTCTGTAGGTCTGTACAGACAGACAGGAAGTGACAGAGCTTGGCAGGAAGAGGAAGTGATGTAGCTGGACAGAGAACAAATAAGATAGCAGAACAGAAAGACATATAAGTATGGGTATACAGTAAATAGGTCTCTTTGGAAGCTGCAGAGTTGGTAAGGTGAAGTGAATTTGTGGCTTTTCCTATTCCTCTGATCTCTCAGGTTTTCACCCCAATATCTGGCTCTGGGTTTTTATTGAATAAGACCATTTAGCAATTCATCTACAGTTATCATGGTAGTTTTATTTACATTAGTTGCATATCTCCTGGATGCAAAAAGAAGATAAAATGTTTATGGAGTGTGTTAGGGTCCAAGAGAAGTCTCATAAAAGACCACTAGTCATGTATGCAATCAACAAGAGCATTTATTAAAAAATATCCTATATGTTGGGGTCTAACCATCTGACAAAGCAACAAATGGTGACCCTGAGGGAAGCTCACAGCCTCCTTAAGCAGGGTTAGGGGAATTCCAGGAAGGAGAGATTAGTCTCAGGGCTAATTGGTGGGTTTAAACAAGAAGTCTATAAGATTGTTAAGTGCCTCCAGTGGTCAGGAACTTTCCAATGGCAGGGTAGGGAAAGCTATCTTTAGCTAGCAGAAGACTGTGGAGTGCCTGTTGATTGGTTGTCCCTGAGTTGTGGTTTTCCCAAGAACTGCTTGTTCAGCTCTAGCCAGCTCCAGTAAACCAAAACTGAGACCTGGTCTCTGGCAGGGCTACTAAGAGCCTGTCATGAACTTGATCTGGCTCCCCTGTCCTCTCAGAGTGTCCTCTATGCATAGAGACTTTTCATATAAGGAATGATTGCTTGGCTTCCCTAAAAACAGTATGTTTTCTCATCATGGATACATACTCGTGATAGAGGTGACATTACCTGCAAAGATAGGAAAGATGTGAGCATCTGCCTTGGGTTTTTGCTTTAACCTCAGAAGATCAGGATCACAATGTAATAAACTCACTAGTTTATGAAGTTCAGTATGTACATTATTATTTCTCCAACATTCAATATCAGAATAAAATATAAATAAAAATGAAAATGCTTCTAGAATCATCTTCCATCTTCCTGGGAGAGACAGTAACTTATATGGGAAGCCACCTTGTGGAGGCTACAATCCTCCCAGGAAGGGACAGTCTCAGAAGGAGATGAATGAGAACTTCCAAGCAATGACCTACATTTGTAGGTCATTAGAAGGTTCTGCCTTAAAGCAGGTCCCCCAAAGCCTCTCTAGAATACTTTACACCCTCCTTGGACTTTCCAGTCTTTCTTATGACTCTCTAAGCAGCTTTCCCAGCACCTCCCCACCTTGGAGTGCAACTTGCAATCAGATGAGTTTCAGAGACTTTTTTCTCCATGTGTGCTTCAGCCTGGGGCACCCAAACTCCATCCAAACCAGGTTGACTTGAGGACTGGATGCCAGCAGCTTCTTGGCAGGCTTACCAGAATCCCATGGAGACTGGAGACAATGCTATTCCAGAAATTATGAGATCAAATAGTGAGAAGTATTTAGGGATGCTAATGAGAGCTGTAGTCTCAGAGGTATGCTCGGTGGCTATGTTTCCTAATTGTGTGCTGGGGATAAGAACAGAAATAGAAAAACAGTATTGCTTTGTTGCTGCTTCTAGCAGAGGGAGACGTGCAGGATATTTCATGGCATAGCCCTTCCTGTGACTCCTCAAGGACTGTCAACTAGGCTGGGCCCTGAGAGAATACAATATCCTTTCCTGAGGATGTGGCTGCATTTCAGTCAGGGAGATTTCTGCAGCTCCATGGAAGATCTGAGGAGACAGGATCTGTGCTCTCCTCCAGCTGCTTCCCCTTGAAATGCTTGGGTTTAATGTTCAGATAAGAGGGTTTCCTGACTTTACTACCTTAATCCTCCCTGGCTGGCTAAAGCTTCTAGGCTTTGGTTTGTTCTTCCTTTGTTATTACCGCTCTTTATTAATCAGGAAGAGAAATCGTTTGTCTCTATGGATGCTGAATTTACATGCTCATTATTCACATTCTGTATGTGAGTAATTTCTACATTGTAAGTTTGGATGAAATATGTGACATGATTTTCCTACTTAACAAAAATTATAATAGAAGAATAGGATAAGTTACAGAATGATGTTCCATTTCAGGAAAATTAATATGTGCAGGTTATTTCATAATGGTTGCATTTAATTCTTGTCAACCCTGCCGAAATACATGCTAAGCCTATGAAAATGTTTTTATTCCAATGGAATATGAGGCCAAATGAATGTCAAGTCTATGTCTTACACGTACCTTTCTTTGTACATAGTTTTAAGGGTGTACTCGGACATCTAAAATGCACTGAACAAATATGTACATGTTAGATTTTCTGTAGCCTGCAGGATGTGTTTCTTCAGAGGTTATGGAAAGAAACATAGGTGTCTCCATCATTGCAAAGTGAGAGATGGAAGAAATGTTGAAAAACTCAAGGTTTTCAGTTTAGAAGGTTTTGGTGTTTAAAGTTTACCTTTATATGAATCTCTTTCACTTGAAGATAATTTTGCAATAAAGTCTCCACAATACTGGTTCCGTCAACCTGCCCTACTTTGTATTCCTATAGTATTTCGTGCATAAGATACCACTCAATAGACTCAGACTAAGATGACCTGGTAAAGTCTCTATGAAAGTGTGAGTAAGAAAACCAATTAGTTTTCAGTTCTTTCTCATCACCTACAAGTAACCAGGCTTCTATTTGAGCTGCATAATTGGTAAACAACAGAGAATCATATTACAAATTCTGTCACTACAGAGAAGAGACAGATATCTATCAAACTTTGAGATTTGCTTTTCTAAATATGGAGTGTTTAAATGTTAAAGCTTTGTTGATACAGAAAACAAATTCATCTTTCTGAATTAGATATATACTCTAAAATGTTAAAGTCATTGGATGGCTTTTTAACTGGATAAATGGTTGGCAACTTCTAAATTTTGAAATCACACATTTGTAGATTAATGTACATCACAATATCTGAAATTCACATTTGCACCTGAAATACTTATCAGTAGGAAGTCCTTACAGATATCTTGATAATTAGCTTCCATTAATTATTTTTATTAGTATTAGGTATATCAAATAGCTACCAAATAAAAATATAAGAGAAATAAATATTAAATTAAGTGTTTAACACATTGCAAAACCTTTAGTTGATCTTACCAAAGGTTAAAGATCTTACTTTAACACAAGACACAAGAAAGAAGTTTTGCTAGGTTGTAGGACTTGTTTCCTACAGATAGAAGGAGCGGATTTAACCTAATTGTTAGAAACTATATTGTTAAAGAAGCTAGATCTAATAAGAAGACAAAGTTAGTTATTTGTTCTTTTTTATGTATTTGTCATTTAACAAATGTCTGGGATACAAAATAGGCAAATATGCTCTACTGCTGTAGAGTAATCAAGACTGAAAAAATAGTGCTAGCAGGATACTAATACATCTGACCTTTCTATCTTCCTCTGTCTGGGGCTATAAAAAAAACTATAGTTCAATATTTTTCTATGCCTTATGTATTTAATAATTAAATTTAGACAGTCTTTCATTCTAAAAATTTTAATACTTAGCCGGGCGGTGGTGGCGCACACCTTTAATCCCAGCACTCGGGAGGCAGAGGCAGGTGGATCTCTGTGAGTTCGAGGCCAGCCTGGTCTACCAAGTGAGTTCCAGGAAAGGCACAAAGCTACATAAAGAAACCCTGTCTCGAAAAACCAAAAAAAAAAAGAAAAAAAATTTAATACTAACCTTTTGTTAAATCAGCCTGTCATGCTTGGAACTTTAAAATATGTACATATTATTTCGATTATTTTCAGTCAATGTAAGTTGGCCATGTATCAATAATGCTTCTATGAAGGTAGGCACAGCATCTGTTGTCATTAGTAAGGGAACTTTTTTTTTTTGCAAGGTATAGTATTAAAGGGGTTACGTTGGTCTAGAATGTGGTCCCTGCTTTCTAGATCAATCTTTGGAAATTTTCTTCAGGAATTTTTTTTCATGCACAATCAAAGCACAAATGCACAACACATAAGCCATAATATCCAAATATTCTTTATTTAAAATTCAAGATGAAAGTGCAATACAAGCAGAAAATTTTGTTATTCACATATCCATTCCTTCTTTGTATGGTCACCTGTTCAAGAAAAGGGATCGTTACCCAAGACTGTAATTAACATGAAATGACAGCTAGAAGAGCTATTCAGAAATCATCCCAGGTAAGGTGATAGATGACCAGTCACCAGCCCATCTACGTGGAGTGCAGACATCCTGCATCTTTGCTCTTCCTAGTTCCCTTGTCCCCCTCTCCTAAAGGCCATTTTGCACGAACTTCCAAATGCTGCCTTATAGACATGGTGTCTACACTCCATATCCATATCCTCCCTTCTTTTTACCCATTTTCCAGACAGGTATTTCATGAAAGTACCTACATTTGAGCTCACTGGTTGGTAAGATCCTCCAGCCCCACCTCTGGGAGATTATGTCCAACAACTGTAGTGGCCTTTCCACTTACAGGTCATTATTCTCAATAATGAATTTTACAATTGTTTCTTTAAGAACCCAATTTTGTCTACTATGCCAGTTCTTCAAGAAATGCTTATTCATATACCCCTTGCTACAGATGACAGATAAACTGGGGACTAGCTAATATCTGTGTCATTGCTAACACTGATTATTGGGAAAGTGGCTAAGCTTCACATTATGTTGCCTGGATAAATTCTCACCAGCTGGCAAAGTTCTCATCAGAAACCACATTGTATTTCAACAGGGCTTAGTGAAGAAATTGTGGTCCAAAAGCAAAAGCAAAAAGCCAGTCTTTTAGACTATTTTATCCCTAATTAGTCCATTCAGATTTCTGTTAAGTGACCAACTGAAGTATCAACTTGTCGATAGTTTTGGAATTTCCTACTTACAGATAATGATAATTCTTGATGCTGATCTTGTTCTTTTCTGCTGTTGGTTTAAATAGCAAATTACTTAATTTTGGTTTTCACATATGGTATTCATTATAAATAGAAAGGATTGAATTAAAATAAAAAGAGTAGAACAGGCAGGATGACTGGGCAGGTAAAGGAGCTTGCTGCCAAGCCCATCAATCCAAGTGCATTTCCTGGGAACCCATATGGTGAAAGGAGAGAGTTGGCTTCTGGAAATTGTCTTTTGACCTCTGCACACAGACATGATAAGAATAAGTTAATAAAATGTAACCTTTTTTGCAAGTTTTAAAAATAATGAGTATCCTTCTTCCTTATTTTCATTTCAGACTATTCTTATTCTAATAAAACAAAGAAAGGGAAGTCAAAACAGACAGCACATTTGGAAAATCCCAAATCAGGGCCACCCTCCAAATCCCTGGGAGTTCATAGGAACACAAATCCAGACTAATTCAGTGACCAGTACTGTAACATCATGCAACTGAGAAAAAAAAAAAAAAACTTCCCTACTTTCTATGTGTAGAAAAATAGGTATAGTGAATTAATAATCCTTTCAGTGATCTAGTTGCCAGATTATCAAACATTGATTTGTGCTCATTTATCAAAACAATGATATACATTTTCTATGCATATATATTATTTAGATTATATATTTAGAGAGAGAGAATGCTTTAGAAAAATAAAAATATAGAAATACATAACTCCATATAGAAGTATAATTAGATACTATTTCTACTACCAACTTTCTCCTCACTAACACTGCAAGTGTGTGCATGTGCTAAACTTCACCTTCTCCATAAGGCACCCAATTATTATTGCCCATCAAAAACAGCCTCTATACTCCAGTTACAATTCAAATATTTGTAAATAGCTATTTAAAATTTTTGTAACAATAATCTGATTTCTACCAAAGCATTCTCCATTCTCTATAATTCTCTATTTTTTTCCTGACACTATTCTTCTAAAAGCTCCAGTATTCTTGCTCCAGTGACTCACTAACAGAGTGGCACATGTGAAACTCTGAAACATTCTATTTCATGATACTTTTGTAGATATAGGTTTGGTAGTTCTTAATTACATCAGTGCCAGTGCTTCTAGGTCAGTAATTGCTGACATATTTCCTTTCTGAAATTGAATGCCAACATTGAAACTTGAGCAGATGGACAGACAATGTAACTACTTGATACGTAATATTTTATTAATTAATTTACTTGAATAAATTTCTAAGAGTATATTTTAAAAGTGTTCCATACCAAAAAATAGTCATGAAATAAAAAAATAAAACAGATGTTTTAGCATGATTATGTCTCCTAGTACTCTCTATCTCTCCTTCACAGAGAAATGGAAGAAAATCAGACAATGGTCACAGAGTTCATCCTACTGGGATTCTGTCTTGGCCCAAGGATTCATCTAGTTCTCTTTCTACTTTTCTCCCTCTTCTATACGTTCACTCTGTTGGCGAACGGGACCATCCTTGGAATAATCTGCCTGGACTCCAGACTCCACACTCCCATGTACTTCTTCCTTTCACACCTGGCTCTTGTTGATATGGCCTATGCCTGCAACACAGTGCCACAGACACTGGTGAACCTCTTGGATGAAAAGAAACCCATCTCCTTTGCTGGATGCATGACGCAGACCTTTCTCTTCTTGGCTTTTGCACACACAGAATGTCTCCTCCTTGTGGTGATGTCTTATGACCGGTATGTAGCTATCTGCCACCCCCTACACTACACTGTCATCATGAACTGGAGAGTGTGTAGTATAGTGGCTGTTAGTTCCTGGATATTTAGCTTCCTCCTGGCTCTGGTCCATTTAGTCCTCATCCTGAGGCTGCCCTTCTGTGGACCTCATGAAATCAATCACTTCTTCTGTGAAATCCTGTCTGTCCTCAAGCTGGCCTGTGCTGACACAACACTCAACAAAGTTGTCATCTTTGCAGCCTGTGTATTCATCTTAGTGGGGCCCCTGTGTTTTGTACTAGTCTCCTACACACGCATCCTGATGACCATTCTAAACATCCAGTCAAGGGACGGCCGCAGAAAGGCCTTCTCTACCTGCTCCTCCCACCTCTGTGTGGTCGGGCTCTTCTTTGGCAGCGCCATCGTCATGTACATGGCCCCCAAGTCTCAGCACCCTGAGGAGCAGCAGAAGATCCTTTTCCTGTTTTACAGTTTTTTCAACCCCATGCTGAACCCCCTGATCTACAGCCTGAGAAATGCTGAAGTCAAGGGTGCTCTCAGGAGGGCACTGTGCAAAGAAACTCATTCCCAGTTGGTGTGATGTTTGAACCAAAAGGCTCGGTAGTTTCCTCTAATATTGGTCCCTAATTATTTCCTAAGTCCAGAAAAGTTTATATTGCCTTCATATCTGTGTCTAGTAACATCTGACCACACCCTTTCTCTTCATTTGTAGGGAAAATACTACATTTGGTGCATTGATTGGCTTTCTATGAAATGAGGTTTTATCAGACATAATTGTTTTTATTTTTAGCTGAATTTATTGGCTACAAAATTATATAATATTTCATTTTCTGGGTCCCCAAAATAGAATAAATTCTATCAAAATTCTAAATACATAATCTTGAAAATTACATATGTCATAAGATTAAGAATAAAACAAGATACATTCAAAGGCAATGATCCCAAAGCCCCATGTCGAACTCTACCAGTCTCTTCCAGTTACACTTGCCCAGTCTAAGAATTATTCAGCAGTTTCTTCAAAACCCACAGATATTGAAAGAGCTTTAACATTGTTTATAGATTTGGTACACCCTGGTTCATCAATGGGGTAAACATGAGCATTGTCTGTTTGAATAAGCTGAAAGTAAAAACCAGATTAAACAATTTGGGTAGTTTAAGGATTCAGCAGAATGATGACCTAGGATTTATACATGTGTATAGGCTCTCTCTATATGTGACTTCCCATCATCTCTCCATCAGCATTTCTATGATGCAGATGCATGTCACTGCCCCTCTAGGGCATTTCTCAGCCCTGACAGTAAGCTTTACAAGATGGTGCTAGTATCTAGCTGGCTCTACAGCCTGGTAGTATGTTGAGCTTTGCTGATTTGATCTAGTTAACCAGTGTCTGCAGACTAGAGATCAGTCCCCAGAAATTTCAATTGTATTCTCAAGAAGTTACCTATAATTCCTTTCTCTCCTGTCTTGAAATGGAATAGACTTTCATGTACAGAGTCTTTCTTTATGTCACCATGAAGGCAATTGTCTGGTGTGTTTAAAAAAAAAAATAACTGTGTGCTCTTTGTTCAATGGTTAATCAATATTTCACCCACTCTTAATAAAGGTGTATAAATGAAGGCACACAGAGTTAATCACTTACTAAGTGGCAAATACTACACACTGATAGAACAATGTTGCTGAATCCATCCTAACAGCTCCCTTGGGGGAGGGGGTGAGAAGGTGCAGCATCAACAGCACAGACACCAGGAGTCAGTTGAAGGCAAACAGCAGACTCATTTATCCAATAACAGGGAAGGTTTTATATACCCTCCTCCTAGCACCCAAGCTGTGTCCCAATCTAGTGGCACTTTGTGGTCATCCCTTATTGGCTGGGCACAATCAGGACCTCTGCCAGCACCTGTTGCTAAGTCCTCAGACAGACTCCAGGTTGGCTCATAAGGAAGTACATTATGGAAATGCCTTGGTAACTTGTTTGAGCCAATTTCCTCAACCCTATGGGCCTGTCTTACTTCAGAATTTTTCATGGATCATTTCATTTGGGCATCATTTAAAAAAAAAAGAAAGAAAGAAAGAAAGAAAGAAAACATGAAGAAGTTTCCATCATCATTTGTTTTTTGAATAGGTTCATTCCACACAGCAGTGCAGATTGGGCTCTGCCTTAGCCAGTCTGACTTCCAGGTCCACATGCCTATCAGTATCAGTGCTCTCAAATATACAAGGCTAGATATCCAAAGATAGGATATTGTGAGTAAAGACAGATTCTTCACAACTGAATAATTTTCATAGTGAGCTTACCTGAGCTCCAAAGTCTGATGGACTAGGAGTCAGGCATGAGGGGTTTATTGTACTGACTGCATAATGACACTGGTAGTCAAAGAATCACGACACTTTTAGAGAAACACAGAACACAAAGAAGTTGAGAATATAGGTGATTCTCATTGAGCATGGAGATTTAGACTAGCTGGGACATGGAACCAGGATATCCTGATTCATTCTTTGTCCTATGCCTCAGTTAAGGCAACACTAACAGCTGAGACAAATAAAGCCTATCAGAAATTCTGCCTCTTCTATTCTCTGATTCAATCATTTCAAATAACTCTTAGAAATCAAAATCATTAAGAATAAATAGCTCAAAACTGTACCACCACTCTCTTCCCAGAATACTTCTCTCATGCTAGCCTGAAGATATATCCCCAACATCTTAGGTGTTTCTCCTACAGTGAGGAAAGGCTCCTTTACAAATCTCCCTGGTTAGCAAGAAAGAAGATGAAGTTAGGTGGAGAAAGGTGAGGGAAGGTCTGAGAAGAGTTGAGAGAAGGGGCAGAATATTATCAAAATCTAGTGCATGATATTCTCAAAAAAACTATTTCAAAAAAAATCTTTTCAATGATTATTTTGAGCAGTGGTCACACCCTTCCATTTTATGCTTTTGTATTATAGATTATTATTTTATATTATAGGTTTTGTGTGTATTGTTACTTTCAATTAAATACTATGGTTAATTTCTACATGCACTCCATGTACAAAAGTTTTAAATATCCATTGAAAGCAGATAATCAGTGTTATCACATAATATAAATATTTTACTTAAATTAATGCTGTCTGCACTGTTGGCTTTGTACATTCAAATATTTATTTACCACCTTCCTGCTCTTCAAACAGTAAATACTATCAAGATTCATGCAGTTACTTTCTTAGAGTGGAAATGTTCCCTCCTAGAGGAAGGCTCATAAATTAAACTGAAAAGACTCAGGAAGTACATAAAACTCATAAGTCTCAGGAAGTTCCTGACATTTAGGAGATTCACAGGGCCTTTTCTAAGGTTTTCTAAGTAGTAATGATTGCTATGGATACATGCCAAAGACCTAAGCTACCAGTAAGTTGTCCAAAGAGTTTAGGGAAGCAGCATGAGTTTTCACACATGCTGAGTGGGCCTTTTGGGATGGAGCTGCATTTGAATAATCTATGCACCTATGAATAACTCTTGCCTCTCTTTATTCATGTAAACAACCCCAATAACATTGATTCTCTAACATAGACTTAGATGCAATCATTTGGTCTGTCATCAGTGCCCTATCTAGGATGAAGCTACATTTCTCATGTCTCCTCAAGAGACATCACACAGTACAATAGCACCTGACTGGGGCCAACAGTTCAAAGAGAGTTGGTCAAGAGGGGTTGCATGGTTTCTACGGTGAGTGTGAGATGTGTAACTACTTGCTTGTGTACTGGAAAACAAGTAGTTGAAGTTGTGTGTTTCCCTGAAACTCTGCTTAGAATTATAAACTCTTTAATTTGTCTTGCTTTGCTTTAAACATTTTGTCTTTCTGGCTAAAATATATAGTAAGAATTTTTTTCCTTTTTCTTTTATTGAAAATTATATATATATATAATTCTAATTACAGTTTCCTCTCCGTCAATTTCTCCCAGTTCTGCTCCACTTACCTTTCCATCCAGATTCATCCTCTTCCTGTCTTTCATTAGAAAACAAACAGGCTTCTAAGGGATAATAATAAAATATAATATAATAAGATAAAACAAAAACTAACATATCAGAATAGGAAAAAACAAACAAACAGAAGGAAAAGAGCCCCCAAAAGGCACACAAAAGAGATATAGTCACAAAGGACCAATCATTTGCACAGTAGGGAATCCCATTAGACTAAAAAACTGGAAGCCATAATATATATGCAAAGGACCTGGAGGGTAAATGAGAGAGAGAGAGAGAGAGAGAAACTAAAAAGAGATAAAAAGAAAAAGAAAAGTCAATGACATAATATTATGAGATAAGGTAACTGGGTTTGTGTTTACATTTCTTCTTTGGTAGCGTGCAGAATACCTTCCTATACCAACGACACTAGAACGTAGGTGTGAAGGCTCTATGTAGGCAACAGCTCAACTTCTCCATATTCAATGATTTGTGTAGGTTATGTCTTCAGCAATGGATCCTTACCTCAATTTTGTGAAAAGCATCCTATAGTAATGGGAACACCCTGAGTTGCTTGGTGATTCCATGGGATCCCTTTGCCCAAAAACTCAATTAGATTAAATCCATTCCTCATACTGGAAGTTTCATTTGGTGACAAGGGAAGTCCAGTTGGGGCTCTGTCACCATGGTTATTTGGTGATATCCTTTAGATCACCTTCATATATAATGTATATAAAGTTTCTACTATATGATCCTTAATTTTAGCTGTCTCTCCACTTATTTCCTGTTCCCTCCCTCTCCCTGATTAATCCTCCCATTCTAGTCCTCTCCCCTTGTCCAGCCATAATTATCTATTCTATTTCCCTTTCCTGGGGAGATCTATCCACCACCACCCCTACTCCTTTACTCTACAGTTAATCTCTGTGGTTCTACAGATTGTACCATGCTTATCATTGACTGAACAGCTAATTTCCACCTATAAGAAAATACATTCAGGTAACATTTGTCTTTCTGGGTCTGGGTTACCTCACTTGGGATTTTTTTTTCTAGTTCCATCATTTTACCTGTGACTCACTTTTTTTAAAAACAGCTGAGTAATATTCCATTGTGTGAATATACCACATTTTCTTTATCCATTCATCTGTTGAGGGACATTTAGGTTGTTTCTAATTCCTGGCTATTATGGATAGAGCAGCAATGAATATGGTTGAGCAAGTGTCTCTGTGGTATGATGAAACATCCTTTGGTTGTATCTCCAAGTTGGATCTTGAGGTATATCTGTTCCCAGCTGCCTGAGGAACTGCCACACTAATTTCCAATTTTATAAATGTCCTAAAATTTATAATTTTCAGATAAATTATACTTACATTAGTTGTAATTCATATAGACACAAAGGACATGAAAATTATAAAGACTGTATTCTACACACTATGTGTTTCATACAAGGAACAATGCTTTGGGCTTCCTTTAACATACAAAAAAAAAACACATGCTTTTGAGGCTGGAGAGATGGCTCAGAGGTTAAGACGGCTCTTCCAGAGGTCCTGAGTTCAATTCCCAGCAACCACATGGTGGCTCACAAATATCTATAATGAGATCTCTTCTGGCCTACAGGCATACATGCAGACAGAACACTGTATACATGATGAATAAATGTTTTTTAAGTGTTCATTTTCAGCTAGGTGATGGTGGCACACACCTTTAATCCCAGCACTCAGGAAACAGAGCAGGCAGACTTCTGAGTTCAAGGCCAGCCTGGTCTACAGAGTCAGTTTCAGGAAAACCAGGGCTGCATAGAGAAACCCTGACAGAGAAACCAAAAAGGGGGAGGGGAGGAGCATGGAGTATTTTCATCACTAATACATACTCATAGCAAATATGAACATGTCCTACAAATGTAGGAAACACAAAAATTCTCCCTTGAGTTTATGCCCTAACTCCAGACAACTATGTTTACAAATGTAATAAATTCATTGATTTATAATTTTTTGAGTACCTTCAAATGGAATCATTATCTCTCCAATGCCTAATACCAGAAATATAAATAAAATTGAAAATGGTTTTAGATAGTAAAACATAGTAAGTGAAGAAGAAACTTTGGTCTCCTCAGGAAAGCACAGTCTCTAAATCAAGACACCTTCATCTTACAGCATGAAGCCTAGAGAGTTCTTCTAATAGATTGCCTACATGGATGGCTTGTACTCTTAAGCCAAGTCCCAAAGGCCATTCTGGGATTCCTTGGCTTCTTTGAACTCCCCAGTCCTCTCTCTGCTTTCCTATGAATCTCCCAAAGTGTATCTACAACCTGGAGTGTGACTTTCAACCACAAGACATTTCAGGATCCTTACCTTCTCACTTCTACTACAGACCAGGGAATCCAGATTCTCTATCCAGGAGAGACTGAGCTTCAGAGTGGATTCCAGGAGTTCACTCCCTCATTCTACTTCTCAACGAGTTCATCAGAACCATCAAGAAATGAAGACAATGCAATGGGAATTATGAGATAAAACAATGCCAATATTCAGAGACTCTGATGGATGTTGCTCAGAGATGTACTCTTTGACTGTCTGTGATTCTTAATTGCATATCCTGTTGAGGATGAGAACAATAGAAAGAGATCATTTCTTTGTCCGTGCTTCACTCAGAGAGAAGCGTACATAATGTTTCAGGGCTCTGCTCTTTCTAGGAGACTCAAAGAGCACCCAACTAGGCTAAACACTTAGAGAATAAAATCTCCTTTCCTAAGGATTACACTGCATTTCAAGCAGCCTAAGACATAAGTGTTCTACAGTTCCCCAGAAATCTTGCAGGAGTAGGACGATATGCCAGCCTCCAGATGCTTCCCCTTCTGATATCCTTGAGTGTCAATGTGTGAGTCAGTAAAGTTATGTAAATTTAGTACACCAGAAATTCCTCCCAGACAGCCTGAAGCATCCTGTCTTTGCTTAGCTCTCCCTGTTATTGCCACTCTTTATTGCTGTATCATGATAAGAAATAGATTGTCTCTATGAATGCTAAATACACATGCTCATTCACATTCTGTGCAAATAGTAATTTCCATATCATGGGTTCAGATGAAATGTGTAGAATAATTTTCCTACTTAACAGAAACTATAGTAGAATATGTTACAGGGTGGTGTTCCATTTCATTGAAATTAATACATACTGGTTGTAGTATGAAGGCTCCTGTGGGAGCCCACAGAGGTTTCCTAGTGATAGCTGAGCTTGCTTTACCCAGCAGGACTGAATAAGGGGATGATTGGACCACGGGCCTGGGTACCAGGTGTTTGGTAGGGTCTACACTTGGCTGTATCTAGCAGGGGGAGGTCTTTTGCCTTGCCCCTTGGCATTGTTATAAAAAGCCCTTTTGAATAAAGTTCTGGGCTGTCAGGTATTGACCCATGTCCTTCTAAAACTATCCTGTGTTTCTGTCTTTCCTCTCATCAGCTAGGTCTATCATTCTACCTAATATTTCTTTTTCCTCTCTCCTCCTCATAGGAACCCTGTAAAAGGTGGGAGCTGGCCTCCCACAGATTCCATTTCATTCTTGTCAGTACTGTCAAAATGCATGCTAAGATTATGAAGATTTTCTTGCATTGGACTATAAAGCCAAATGCACATTAAGCTTATGTTTTATACTTATCTCTCATTTAACTTTAAAGACCTGGAATGTAATCAATAAGTAAGCATGTATGGTATATTTTCTGGAGCCGAGACATGAATTTTGAGGTGTGGATAGGAAGAGTATGGGAGGGGACACAGGTGTCAGTGATGTAACAAAGAATAATATGCCCAATAACTAAGTCTTCTGCTTAGTAAATTTTTATATTTAATATTTATATCTTTATTTACCTCTTCACTTGGCTTCAAAGCACATTTTTACAACATTTTTATAACATTAGAAACATCAGTCTGTCATACTTTGCATTCCTACAGTGCTGAGTACACATGAGGTATGAACCAGATGATTAGCTAGGATTCAAAGATTAGTGAACAGATGATCCTGCAAGACTAACCTTCAGTTCTTCTTGGCCCATAATAGTCTCTGTACCTTGAAAAATCATTTGCCTCAGCAATCCTCACCATATATATATGACAAAGTCTCTCTCTCATCAAAGAGAGAAAAGTAATTACTTCTTCCTTGGTAGTTATAAGTAGGCAGCCTTCATTTGAGATAAGCAACTGAGTAAAAACAAGATGGTTTTATGACTGTTGCTTTACCCATGCCTGTTACTATAGAAAAGAAATGGATAGCCTATCAAGCTTAAGATTTACTTCTTAAAATACCACATACACCAAGTTTTGGCATTTTATTTATGTATAAAGAAATGCCTTCCTTCTGAGATATTGCCTTTAGCACTTTAGAGCAATCAGATTTTTGTTTGTTTGTTTTTTGAGACAGGGTTTCTCTGTGTAGCTTTGGAGCCTGTTCTGAACTCTCTCTGTAGACCAGGCTGGCCTTGAACTTGCAAAGATGCGCCTGCCTCAGCCTCCTGAGTGCTGGAACTAAAGGCATGTGCCACCCCTCCCTGGCACCAGATCATTTATTAACCATTGTAGTTTGACAATTTTTAATTTCTGAAGTCATACATTCAAAGATTAATGAATATCATCATAATAATTCTTTAAATTTACAATGGGAACTGGAATATATTTCAATGTAAAGTCCTTGTGAACCCTGGAAATTTAATGCTTTGTTTCTTTTTTTTTTTTTTTTTTTTTTTTTTTTTTTTGGTTTTTTGAGACAGGGTTTCTCTGTGTAGCTTTGCACCTTTCCTGGAACTCACTCTGTAGTACAGGCTGGCTGTGCACTCACAGAGATCCGCCTGCCTCTGCCTCCCGAGTGCTGGGATTAAAAGCATGTACCACCAATGCCTGGCTTAATGCTTTGTTTCTACTTGATTATTTTAATTAACATTAGATACAATGCCTAGCTATCAAATGGAAAAGATTATAAAGATTAGCATGTGCTAAATTCAAGTGCTTAACACGTTGTGAACCCTTCAAGTGATCTTATCCCATTTTAAAGATCTTACTTTAATATGGATCATAGCAATGCATTTTTTCTGGATTGCACGAGTCATTTCCTGTAGCAGAAGGATTGAATTTAGAACAATTAGAGAGGAGACTTAATTCTAAAAGAAACCAGACCTCGTAAGACAACAACAGCTAGTGGTTTATTGGCTTGTTTGCATTTGTTCATTTATTTGGCATTAAACAAATATATATCAACTGCCAGATATAGAAAACAAGAAAGCCTGCTCTCCAGCTTTGTAATAAATGATAGGCTACTGTAACAAGAGTCCTAATGTATCAAACACATCATCTGTATTTCTTTTTTGCTATGAAAAAAATCACAACCTAGTGTTTTTCTATGCCTGACGTATTTAATTCAGATAGTTTGTCAACCACAGACAAATTTATTATTATCCTACTCTTAAGTCACTGTATACCATTTTAAATATATATTACTTAGATTACTTTGCTGTCAAAGTGATTTGGCCATTTGCTTATAAGACAATAAATGTGTCATCTTTTGCCATCCCCAAGAGCATGTCTTTCCAAAGGTCTTTCTTAAAGGGTTTTTCTTGGTCCAGTGTCTGGTCCCCACATTTTAGATCCAACTGAGGAAATTCCCTTCAAGAACACCATCATGCTATGACAAATCACAAGAGAACAAGGCATAAGCCACCATGTTGAAATCATATTGAAATTTGAAATATCTGCAAAGAATTTTGCTAATTGTATATTCCATTTTCACAGAGATGTCTGCTCTAGAAAAGGAGTTGTTACCTGACAGTTGATGAAGAACATGAAATGAGAGTAAGAAGAGATAATCGGAGATCATTTTCAGTAAAGTTATTATAAGCAGTCACTCAAACCCATCCTTGAGGACTACAGACATTCATCAGGTGGCGAGAATGGTTCTTCCGAATGGTTCTTCCAACTGGTTCACTTGTCCCTCCCCAGAAGTCATTTCTTATGCACTGCCAAAAACTGCATCTCTTGCCCAAATCCTGCACTCCAAACACATTTCCTTCCTTCTTTCACTACACTCTGTCTCCATACACTATCTCATGAAATATGAGTTCTTAGCCGGGTGGTGGTGGCACACGCCTTTAATCCCAGCACTCGGGAGGCAGAGGCAGGTGGATCTCTGTGAGTTCGAGGCCAGCCTGGTCTCCAAAGCGAGTTCCAGGAAAGGCACAAAGCTACACAGAGAAACCCTGTCTCGAAAAACCAAAAAAAAAAAAAAAGGAAGAAAGAAAGAAAGAAAGAAAGAAAGAAAGAAAGAAAGAAAGAAAAAAAGAAAGAAAGAAAGAAATATGAGTTCTTGAGTTGTTTAAATCCACCTTCTGCACCTCCTGGAGAATACACGAAACACCATGCTTTCAGATGGTCCCTGCCCAAATTCTCCAGTCCTGTTTTTGCTGATGTCTTATTTCCACCTGTACCTTATTCTCATCAGTTGCATATCTATTTTATGAATGAATTTCTCAAAATAAAAGACTGTCTGTCATGTCAATTTCCTTGGGAAACACTCTTTAACATTCTCTCTTGGTACTAATGTTAATGGTCCAAAACAATCATTCCTCTTGCTATTTATGGAAAAGTTGCAACATGTATAATTATTGATGTGAAGATCAACCAATGTTTTCCTAGTTTAAATTGCAAATTCTTTTTTTAAATTTAATTTTATTTTATTTTACAATACAATTCAGTTCTACATATCAGCCACAGATTCCCTTGTTCTCCCCCCTCCCGCGCCCCCTCCCCTTCCCCCCAGCCCTTCCCCTATTCCCACCTCCTCCAGGGCAAAGCCTCCCCTGAGGACTGAGATCAACCTGGTAGACTCAGTCCAGGTAGGTCCAGTCCCCTCCTCTCAGACTGAGCCAAGCAACCCTGCATAAGTCCCAGGTTTCAAACAGCCAACTCATGCAATGAACACAGGACCCGGTCCCACTGCCTGGATGCCTCCCAAACAGATCAAGCCAATCAACTGTCTTAACCATTCAGAGGGCCTGATCCAGTTGGGGCCCCTCAGTCATTGGTTCATAGTTCATGTGTTTCCAATTGTTTGGCTATTTATCCCTGTGCTTTATCCAACCTTGGTCTCAACAATTCTCGCTCATATAAACCCTCCTCTTTCTCGCTAATTGGACTCCCAGAGCTCCACCCAGGGCCTAGCCGTGGATCTCTGCATCTAGTTCCTTCAGTCATTGGATGGGGGTTTCTAGCACGACAGTTAGGGTGTTTGGCCATCCCATCACCAGAGTAGGTCAGTTCCGGCTGTCTCTCGACCATTGCCAGCAGTCTATTGTGGGGGTATCTTTGTGGATTTCTGTGGGCCTCTCTAGCACTTTGCTTCTTCCTATTCTCATGTGGTCTTCATTTATCATGGTCTCCTATTCCTTGTTCTCCCTCTCCGTTCTTGATCCAGCTGGGATCTCCCGCTCCCCCAAGCTCTCTTTCCCTCGACCCTTGCCCTTCATTACCCCCACTCATGTCCAGGCTGTTCATGTAGATCTCATCCATTTCTCCGTCATTGGGCGATCCCCGTGTCTTTCTTGGGGTCCTGTTATCCAGATAGCCTCCCTGGTGATGTGAGTAGCAGTCCAGTCATCCTTGTTCCACATCTAGTATCCTCTTATGAGTGAGTATGCTTTGGATTTCACATACAGTATGTGTTACAAATATGAGGGATTAGATTAACAACAAAACCAGCCTACTTCTTCCTTATTTTTATTCTATACTAATTTTCTTCAGAGAAACCTAGAAAGACAAGTCGGAAGAGATAGTATATGGGAAATTTGTCTGCAAGAGTATTTAAATAAGCACTTAACAAGCCACCTTCCAAATCCTTAAATGCTTGTAAGAACTCACACACACTGAGTCTGGGTGGTAAAACATTTGGTGAAACAAAATTGCCCTATTTTTCTGTAATGTATTGATAATTCTGTCACTGCCCCACTTGACTAGCCACCAAATTTTGAAACATTAGATATTGTCTAATTATCAACGCAATCATTTGGAATGGACACACACAAACAGATGTGTAGGCACACAACATCATCTACCACTGTCATTAGAATAATTTCCACCTCCTCCTTCCTCATGACTAACTACATTCCAAATTCTGTGCATGCATCTAAATAAACATCACCTTGTATTCCAAAAAGGCCCTGGGTTTTTTTTTTTTTTTTTCATTCTATTTTTTATCCCCCTCTCCTCCCTCCTCCCGCCCCCCCCCCAGCCTTTCCTCCAAACCCACCTCCTCCAAGGGAAGGTTTTCCATGGGGGGTTAGCAGAGCCTGGTACATTCAATTGAAGCAGGTCCCAGCCTCTCCTCCCTACACCAAGGCTGCTCAAGGTGTCCCACCATAGGCACTGGGCTCCAAAAACCCAGCTCATGCTTCAGGGATGGATCCTGATCTACTGCCTGGGGGCTCCCTAAATAGTTCAAGCTAAACAACTGTCTCGCCTATCCAGAGGAAGGCCCTGGGTTTTCTTACCCATCAAATGTTCACTTGCTTTACATACAGTCCAATCACTTTTTTTAAATGTTGTTTTATGATTTTCTTTGAGTGTAAGCACCCTCTAGATTTTAGCCATGATTTATACACTTAAAGTAACTATAATTTCTATAAAATTAATTTTTTTCTGTATTAGTCTCATTTTAAAAGCTTTTTCACAACTTGTTTTGCATTCATCCAAGATGTTTCAATCACAAATCTCAGTAACTCCTTTATAACCTTGCACACGAGACAACCCATGTTTCATGATTATTTTGTGTGTATGGTTTTCTAGTTCTTAATTGCTTCTGTGCGCTTCTGTGCAGATGGTTTTAAAGAAATGACCACTGGTGATATATATCTTTTCTAAAACTTGGACCACTTTTAAAAATACATCATTAATCTATTAATGGATTGAATAAATTCTTATTGGTATTTATGGGTAGTTTCTCCATGTTGTTAAAAATCTAAGAGATCTTTGATTTAAAAAAAATGTTTTAAAAGAATTGAGTCTCATTTAAAGAAATGCTCAACATCCTTAATCATCAGAGAAATGCAAATCAAGACGACTCTGAGATAGCACCTTATACCTGTCAGAATGGCTATGATCAAAAACACCAATGGCAGTCAATGTTGGAGAGGATGTGGAGCAAAGGGAACACTCCTCCACTGTTGGTGGGAATGCAAACTTGTACAACCACTGTGGAAATCAGTATGGCAGTTTCTCAGAAAATTGGGAATCGATCTACCTCAAGACCCAGCCATACCACTCTTGGGCATGTACCCAAGGAATGCTCAATCATACCATGAAGATACATGCTCAACTATGTTCATAGCAGCACTATTTGTAATAGCCAGAACCTGGAAACAACCTAGATGCCCGTCAACTGAAGAATGGATCAAGAAAATGTGGTACATATACTCGACGGAGTACTACTCAACAGAGAAAAACAATGACAGCATGAAATTTGCAAGCAAATGGATGGAACTAGAAAAAATCCTGAGTGAGGTAACCCAAACCCAGAAGAATAAACATGGTATGTACTCACTCATAAGTGGATACTATATATAGAGCAAAGAACAATCAGCCTGCAACCCACAGAACCAGGGAGGCTACATAGCAGGGGGGACCCTAGGATGACTGTGGCTTATAATAAGTTTTGGTTTTACTCAATCACTGGGCAAGCCTCAGTGAAACATTTCACTATTAGGATAAGAATTTGTACTGTATCAAGCTGATAATAGAAAAATAGGTAAATAATAAATAAATAATTGAGTCTCAGCTCTCTGCATTCTCCTTCATAGTAAAGTGGAAGAAAATCAGATAATGGTCACAGAGTTCATTCTACTGGGATTCTGTCTTGGCCCAAGGATTCATCCAATTATTTTCTACTTTCTTCTATTCTATCAGTCTTGTGGTACAGACCATCTGGAAATCTGCTGACTCCGACTCCACACTATGTCTTCTTTCCCCTGCTCTTGTTGATATGCCTATGCTCAACACAGTGCCAGACACTGTGCCTCTTGGATGAAAGAGCCATCTCTTGCTATCAGACCAGCCTTTTTTTTTTTTTTTTTTTTTTTTTTTTTTTTTTTTTTTTTTTTTTTTTTTTTTTTTTTTTTTTTTTTTTTTTTTTTTTTTTTTTTTTTTTTTTTTTTTTTTTTTTTTTTTTTTTTTTTTTTTTTTTTTTTTTTTTTTTTTTCTTTTTTGTCGAGTTCTTGCTGTGTAATTAAAGGCGTCATTTTTGCAGTTTGTGTGTTCATCTTAGTGAGACCACTATGCTTGGTGCTGGTCTCCTACACACACATCCTGGTGGCCATCCTCAAGATCCAGTCAGGGGACGGCCTCAGAAAGACCTTCTCTACCTGCTCCTCCCACCTCTGTGTGGTCGGGCTCTTCTTTGGCAGCACCATCGTCATGTACATGGCCCCAAGTCCCAGCACCCTGAGGAGCAGCAGAAGATCCTTTTCCTGTTTTACAATTTTTTCAACCCCATGTTGAACCCCTGATCTACAGCCTGAGGAATGCTGAAGTCAAGGGTGCTCTCAGAGGGCACTGTGCAAAGAAACTCATTCCCAGTTGGTGTGATGTTTGAACTACAAGTCTCAATAGTTATCTGCTGTGGGATGTTCTGTATGGCAAATGTGTTGCTCTGATTGGTTAGTAAATAAAACACTGATTGGCCAGTAGTCAGGAAGGAGGAAGTATAGGCGGGACAAGAAGAAGAATTCTGGGAAGTGGAAGGCTGAATCAGAGTCACTGCCAGCCGCTGCCAGGACAAGCAGCATGTGAAGATGCCAGTAATCCACAAGCCACATGGCAAGGTATAGATTTATGGAAATTGATTAATTTAAGCTGTAAGAACAGTTAGCAAGAAGCCTGCCACAGCCATACAGTTTGTAAGCAATATAAGTCTCTGTGTTTACTTGGTTGGGTCTGAACGGCTATGGGACTGGTGGGTGACAAAGATTTGTCCTGACTGTGGGCAAGGCAGGAAAACTCTAGCTACAGTTAGCTTCTAATCTTTATCTAAAATATTTCCTAAATCCAGGAATGTTCATTGTCTGTTCTTATCTGTGTCTAATGACATAGGATCACAAGCTCCTCATAACCTAAAGGATTAATAATGTTGAATTCTTTGGTTTTCTAGAAGATGAGATTTTTGTAAGGCATAATTTTTCTTTCTAGTTGAATTGATTAGCTGTGAAATAAAATAATATTTTAATTCATTCTCTGAGTCTCTTTATTTGAGTCTTCTCATCAATCTCTTTCATCAAATTAAATGATCTGACATTCTACATAAGATTCAGAAGAAAAAGAAACTATATCTAAACACAGTGAACCCTGTATCATATCATATACCTAACAATTTCCACATTTACACTTGACCAATCCTGGAATTATTTGGGTGTTTTAGTCGTTATCTATGGTACTTATCACTTTCAAATGAAAATTACTGACACATTATTGAGTTAATTTGTTTGATGATATGAAGGAACAGATTTAAAACAAGAGCTATTGGAATAAGGAGGGAGGAGAATTTTAAATGCCATAAACAGTTGGGAGTGGTCGCACATGCCTTTAATCCAAGAACTTGGGAGGCAGAGGCAAGTAGATCTCTGTGAGTTTGAGGTCAAGCTAGTTTACATAATGAGTTCCAGGACACCAGGGTTACACAGAGACACAGTCCCAAAAGAAACTAACCAGCCAAACAAACAAAAAACACAGACAGTAAAAAGCTGCAGCATCATTTACATCATTTACAAATTAAGTGTTTCACCTGATTGTTTTGGTAGCTAGTGTATAACAAAGTGTTTGTCCCCTAAATGAGTTGAAAATGGGCATCAGATAAAATAACTTGGACCATTTGAAGATTCTTTACAAAGATTTAGAATGATGAGCTATGACATATTTTTTGACCTGCCTACAGATAGAATGAATTCCTATGTCTAGAGCATTTCTCAATAACATCATGTTGGTGAACATCAGACTTGCTATGGGATATCTTTCTATATGTTGTGAATACCTGTTGCTCCCATTGGCTAATAAATAAAGCTGCATTGGCCTATAGCAGGGCAAGATGGATCCAGGTAGGAAAATCCAAGAGAGATAGTGAGAAGAAAGGAGAGTGGGAGAGATGCCAGCCGCCACCTGAAGGAGTAACAAGATGCCAGCAGACCGGTAACTCCATGACCACATGGCAACATATAGATTTATAAAAATTCATTTATTTAAGATGAAAGAGCAAGCTAGCAAGAAGCTAAAGCCATAGACCATACAGTCTGTAAGTAATATAAGCCTCTGTGTGTTTACTTGGGACCAAGCAGCTGCAGGACATGGGTTGGAGACATTTGTCCTGACCATGGGGTTGGGCAGGACTGGAGAAACTTCTGGCTACACAGATCTATTCTCACAAAAGTTTTTTGGGGAGTGAATATTGTGTTTAATTGTACCTAGCTTGGAGTGACTGCAGAGCAACCGCAGAACTATTGGGAAAATATATTTAGTATTCAATAAAACAGCAGAACAGCTGCGAAATGCTGCAATGGTACTTCGACTCCCAAGCTGGCCATGTAGAGGTGTGGATCCTCCCATCTCCTGCAAGAGGCTGACAATATTAGAGGCTGTAATTACTGAAAATGATAAGCATGGCACTTTGTGGGTGAAGTCAGTTCTTGCGCCACAATGGCAGTGGCCCCCACAGTATCTCTGGCATGTGGAACCAACACTTGATCATTGCTTTGTAGGAATATTGTTTACTCTTTGCTAGGAACTATAGAGTCCAAAGTGTAGTGGATAGGTATAAGATATTGTGGTAGATCATTGTATATACTAGTAAACAAATTTAGTAAAATAGCAACCTTAGATAATTTGCACTGTAACTTGTACTGTTATGGATTCTTATATGTTGATACAAATGTAAACTATTCTTATATTCCTGTTTAAGTTAATTTGTATATTGATACAAATACAGAACTATATTTGTTATAATGTATATATATTTCTACTCTTATTTGAAATATTTGTATATTGATGCAAATGTAAATTTACATCTGTCGTACTTTATATATGTTCTACTTCTGTTTAGGATATTTGGTATATTGATATATATTTAAGATTATTGTCATATTGCATATCACACTATATATTCCTATCTCTGTTATAAATATTTTGTGTATTGTCACAATTTTGAAGTCATCGTTCTTTACCATACATTTGCTTATAGACTGTTTACTTTGTTTATGTGAAGCCTTAGTCCTTAGATTATTTCGGCAGATAAGACTTATAGATTTATAGTCACCTGTGCCTGTCATCTCTATAGTTACGTTAGTTAGGTTATCCAGATTTACAGATACATAGGTCAGATGGACAGGTAATCTTCAAACACCTCATGGACTTAGAGAATATGGCATTTAAATAACTTAGAATTCTGTTGACATGAGACACAATTGCTCCTGGCTGCACCAATTTGATCCCGAGAGAATGTTGGGCTTCTAAGACATTTCCATTTGGAAGATTGTTTTCTTGGCACAAAATGGCCTACTGGGCAAAGAACTGCCCTTGCCTTGACGGCTGACAGTACAAATGCAATGCTGTCCTTCCTGGACAAGCAGGACACAAGGAAAGCGACCATTGTACTCTGCCAAGACAGAGTAAGATGGTCTTTCAGAATTCCTGCTTCTGAAAATGGTCTGTCAGATACTCTAGACCTGTAGCCAATTTGAATGCACCAACAATGCTGAGAAACATTAGGTGACTATCCAGGCTGCCAGCTGTCTTGGTCTACTCTTGCAAGATTCCCGAAAGTTGCTTGCATCCATCTACCATTTCTCAGGTACCATTATGTGCCTTTTCAGGTCTTTGATGGGATTGAAGACTAGCAGTTATAGTTACAACTTAGTATATATAATATCTTAGATAAGACATATTAAGTATTAGATTCAGGCTCTTTAGGATAGGACACCTTTTGGAATGATCTTTATAGCATCCCATTTACCTATGCTCTATACTTCTCTGGATTTTAGTATGTGTTTCTTGCTTGATATTGTTTGCATTGGTTGTAGTTCCATCTTATCTAGGTCATTATCCCTCATTATTCCTGGACAATATTTGATAACCATTCCTTTGTATATAGTCTTGTACTAGTTTAGAACCTTCTTATTTAGACAAAAAGGGGGAGATGTAGTGGGTAGCCATTCGAGCTTGGATCTGGAAGTTCCAACCCCCATTGAGACTCTGGCAACTGTCACACCTACAAGGCGGGGCCAGGGGATGTGCCTGGAGACCGGAGACCTGGATGGGTGAGTGCTCTCTCTGTTCCGGGACCCTAGACGGTGGAGGTGGACCGAGCAGAGCTCCAGAGAACACCGCTGGACTTTGATACACCTTCCCCAGCCCCCCACGACCTACCTTTCCCTTTTTTGTAAGTTACCCACTAAATAAATCTTCCTTTTAACTATGTGGAGTGGCCATGATAATTTCACCAATACCAATGCTTCTCACTGAATGATGTTTTGTACCTTCAGGTCACCTGGGGAACTTGCAAAAATATGGATTTTGATTTGGTAGATCTGAAAGGGATGGACAGGCATTCAAATTTCTAATTATCTCTCTTTTCTTGGTGACTGGCAGCCCACAGACCATGCTACAGGGAACACTGTTAAATCTGAAGTTCATGGGGAAAGTGGAAAACAGATGAGCATGAGCTTGTGTTCCCACAGGACCTGACAGACATGATGTCTTATCAGACATCGGGGAAGATTCATTCCCTTTGCCTTCTTGATGAACTTTGAAATCAATGGCTCAATTTGACTTATGATTCACTGTAGTTTGTTGGTGGTCATTTTATTCATTCCTTCAACCAGTCATTCATTTATTTGGTTCTTCTTGTTGTTTCAGTATGTTTGCTTAGTCTTGTCTTGTTTTTAGTATTAGGAGACCAGGAAAAAATGCTATTGTGCATAATCTGCTTTGTTCCTTACAGAACAGTCTGAAAGCTATATGTTCAGATTTATTTTAGGGACTGGAGAAAACCAAGATGAATTTCATACTCTTATGTTCTTATAACCAGCCAGCACTTAACCATGGATGTTCAATATGTGATGATTTTCCCATAGATCAAGCAATCTAATCCTCAATGTATAACAGCTGGATGTCCTTTATTGATTCTAAAACCTTCCACCAGAAGATAGAGTCTGACCTCATAAGGTAAAGGATCAGTTCACATGACTGCCCAACTTCAGTGTATAATAACAAGTCTGAGTTGCAAGGCAGGCTTCTGACTGACCAGCTACAATTCAAGATTCGAATCTCATATCTATATCTCAGCCTTCTACATCACTTCTATTTTTTCTGTTCATACATCTTTGGTAAAAATGTGACCTCTATTAAATAACAGAAGGCTGGAAATGGCTTCATGTTGACTTAAGTGAGTACTTACATTCAGGTGCACATCCCCAATTACAGACACACATACATCCACACAATTGAAAATAAAATGAATCTTTCAAGGCAGTATCTGAATTTCCACATGCTGACTTGTAATCACTTGGCAACATAATAGCTTCAATGAAGATCTGTTCATTTTCTGTTTCATTCCTTTTTACATGTTTATGTTTTGTATAATTTTATGGTTTCCTCTCATAGCTTTTATAAACTGGCATTGCCTTATTTTGTTTATGTAGTAAAAACACATAATTTAGAGGATACATTTCTAAGTTTTAGTTTATTTATTATTATGTATTATACTTACCTTGATTTGATTCAAATACTTTTGTTTCCCCCCAAAAAAACTTCTAATTTATGTATACAGAGTGAAAAAAATTAGTGCCCCCAAATTAGAGCTTTTATGTAATATCACAGGAGTTTTACCTCCATTAGTGGCAGAACACCTGGTTATAAAAGAGATGAAGTGTTTATTAACTGCCTTCTATGCATTATACTTTGGATATGATTAAGAGTATTTTTGGCTTCCCTAAATTAATGTGTTTCTTGTCATAAATACATAGATAAGCATGTTCTTCAAATCTGATGTGAATTTAAGAGTTTCCATCAGGGTTATCCTATTACCCTAGAAGAATAAAATCACAGTGTAATAAACACATTAATCTTATAAATCTTACAGTGTCTAAATGTCAACTTTCCAGTTTTCTCATGTCCAATATCAAGAATAAATACAATTGAAAACAAAAATAACTTTAGCAGCAGGTATCTCCATCTTCCTTGGGAGGATAGTAATGGTAAAGTGAGCTACCTTGCACAGGCAACCGTCTTCCTGGAAAAGAATGATCTCTGAATTCAGCATCCATTGCCCTTCAGAGTGAAGGCTATTGGGCATTTCTGACAGATGACCTACATGGGTGGTTTCGCCCTGGAAAATACTCTCCTAGGGAAGATATTTCTTCAAACACCCCTCTGGCACATTCAGGCCCCTCTTTGTGCTCTCCTGATCTTTTCTATGCATCCTTAACCAACTTCCATAATTTCTTTGCACCTTGAAATACAACACACTGTCTGTGTATTAGCTGTGTGTCCTGCTGGGGATGAGAACAGAAATAGAAATAGATACTTGTGGATTTTTTTTCTCCTTCCTTACAAAAGCAGGCATGCATTATATCTCCTAGCTCAGCCATTCCATTAAGTCCTCAGTTGCTGCCAACTAGGCTGAGCCCTCAGAGAATAAAGCCTCCTTTTCTGAGGATGCTACTACATCTCAGGCAGGAGCAGATGCCAGGGTTCTGCAGTACCACAGAAGCTAAAAGGAGACAAGACCTGTGTCAGCATCCAGGCTTCTTCCTATTGAGATCCTTCCATCCTAATATGGAAGCCAACAAAGGTGTCTGGTTTTAGTTTAGCACTAATTCTGCCCAGACAACTTGTAGTTTTTCATCTTTGTTAATACACTTACATAACCAGGATTGGTAAGAATTTCATTTCTCACCAATGTGTACTGAAATAGATGGGGAAAGTCAATACTAACCTGTTTAAACATACTAGTCACAATCATCTAAGTGAGTGCTTCACTTCTTTTCTTTTCTATTTTCTTTTCTTTTCTGTTTGTTTTTGTTTTTCGAGACAAGGCTTCTCTGTGTGTCCCTAGCTGTCCTGGAACTTGCTTTTTAGACCAGGCTGGCCTTGAACTAAAAAATCCACCTGCCTCTGACTCCCCAGTGCTGGGATTAAATCCGAGTGACACCACCACCCCACAATGTGTACTATATTTCTTGAAATCCACATAGTTAGATTCCAGGACACTCTGAAAATACCAAAATCCATGGATGCTCTAATATGCTATATAAAATGGTTGTTTACTTGCATGTAACTTGTATACATCCTCCTATATATTTGAAATAATTACTAGATACTCATAATACCTAATATGTTGTAAATAATATGTTCAATTATTAAGACATGTTTGTGTGTGTACATGTGTGTGCATGTGCATATATTTATATTTATTTTTATATTTAGGAAGTAGTAAGAACAAGTTATACAGTTAGCTCAGAGACACACATCTGTAATCCCTGTCACTTGGGAGAATGAGATGAAGAGAATTTTTTGAGCCAGGAGTTTGAGATCAGTTCAGGCAATATAAAGAGGTCCAGAGAAGAGGAGATGGGAGAGAAGAAGGTGGAAAAGGAAGAGGAGGAAGAAGAGAAAGGAGGAAGATAGGGATGAATGAAAGGAGGAGGGAAGAAGAGGGAAGGTAGAATGGGGAAGGGAAGGTGAGGAAGAAGAGAAGAGGGGATGAAGAAAGGACCTATGGATGTTCAATATAAAGGTAATCTTTATTCTGAATATATTTTTAGCCTTGGTTGGTTGAGCTACAGGTATAAGACACTTGGACTAATAACCAGCCATATAAAATATGGTAACCTTTATTTTATATAGTAAACAGGATCTACAGCAAGACAGCAATAAACTTATGGCTGTTGAAGTTCAGAGAATGAAGAATACATTGTCAAAAAAAATCTACCTTGCTAACTTACATTTATTATAATCAAGACTTGGCTTTTATAAGACGGTGGCCAATGAATTGTGTGATATTCACAGAGTGCCATGACTTGTAAAGAGGCCATATATGTGGGGCCCATATAGTCATGAACTGTCTAAGGAGTAGCTAAAGAATGATGATGGGTAGAGGTTCTTAAGTTCTCACTGCTCAGTATGGACTATGAATTATCATATTTTGTCCTCACTATACCAAATAAAATAAGTGATGTGTGTTTTTTCCTTAAAAACATACAGGAAACTGAAGCTTCAAAAGGAAAAGATCATACAACCAGTAACTGCATGTTTTACCCAAAGTCCAGCCTTTTTCTCTGCTATGCTGCAATGTATTTCAGTCCTTCCTTTGCTTGAGAATTTGACTCAGGAAAGAATGTGGATAGCTTCTTCTGTGTTTTACTTCCTCATATTTAATTAAATTGATATCTAGTCAGATAATATGTAATAAACTGCCATGTTCTAGGCATGATGTATGATCAAATATAATCACAATTTCATCATATTAGGTCAAATATATTTTTTTCAATGTAAGGACATTTTTTTTCATATTTTTAAAATATTTCATGTTTTTGTATTTTATGTATATGAGTGTTTTTGCTGTGTTTAAGGGCATCATATGAACGTAGTGCCCTAGGAGGCCAGAAGATGGCAGTGGATCCCTAGAAACTGGAGTTTAAGGCAGTTTGTGAGCTGCCAGGTAGGTGCTGGGGACCAACCCAGATCCTCTCTAGAAGCAGCAGTGCTCTTAACAGCTGAACTATTCAAAGCCCTTAACAGCATCTTTTAAGTGCAAATTCTGAAGAAATTAGTTTTGAGACACATGCAGTCCTGACTGGCCTCACAGAGTTGAGAAAGAATGCATCAATACTCCAGACAAGTGGGATGCCAAAGAGTATTCCTATTATGAATTATAAGATAGTATTTTTAAGGTTGTTTAAGACAATTTATCTGAATGGAGACTTCCTAAGTAATTGAAGCCTTCTCTGTGACCACACAAATATTGTAACTACTGACAGTCCCTAGACATACTGTGTAGATGCATCCTGGAAACAAATAAGACTGTTTGTGAATGAAAGCTTGTAGGAGAAAGACATGGAAAAATGGGAAATGGGAAGGACATCAAAAAAAGAGAAGAGGGAGAAATAAAGATCTATCTAGATAAAGACAATAAGATGGGGGGCATTGAAGCAGGGACAGGAAACAGCCCTTAGTAGAGACAGAGAGGGCCTTTACCAAGTATATTAGTTGTACCAAATGCTTATTACTTCGTGGAAGTAAACCATTCCAGGCTTCAACTGAACAAGAGATTTAAAAATAGATGTTATTCTAGTAACACTTCATGACTCACTCCCCAAATATTAAAACTGAGTTCATCAGCCCATCGCACTCAATTTTTACTCCTCAAAACACAGGCTCCATCTAGTCCTGACAAGTTTGTTCAGGCATTAAAGAAAGATTATCCCAGTCTTAGATATTTAGTTAGGAACCATGGAGACGCTGCATCACCCATTAGTCATCGGGAGCCCAACTTTTAAACATGTAACTTGAGCATACATATAAGATGTATAATTTCGAGTATAAAAGAAGGTCCATGTGTTGCATTTTGGAACTGGTTATGACTGTATTCTTTAGTTTCTCCCTTCCTTTTCATTTCTGTCAATTCACTGGCAAGCTTGATTCATTTGTGTCAGGTAAGATGGTTCTTTTTTCCAGTATGATATAGAATAAAATTAAATTAAAAAGAGTAAAAATTAATTGTCTGTCAAATGTTCAACAGCTAAACACTTTCTTGGAGCTCTCATAATTATTTCTGTAGAACCTTGTTCCCTTTCACTTGAGAGGAATAACTTGAATTTGGTACAATTTTAGCATGCAAAGTGTAAGCAACAGATATTCCAGATCCAGTCCAAGCACAGCTCAATGCAATTGGTATTTATTCAATGACATACTTTGAGCATGTCTGTAACACAAATCTTAAATGGTCTTACTAATAAAAAACTCGAGAGCCAGATATTGGGGTGAACGCTGAAAGATCAGAGAAATAGAACAAGCCACAGCCAGCCTCACCTTGCCAATCCCTCAGCTGATCTTCTCTCCTCAAACTGGGAGATCCAAATGGATCTCAGCTGAACTGCTGCTAAAAGCTTAAAAAAGGTTCTAGTTCCTGGTCCTCATGCCCTATATACCTTTCTGTTTCCTACCATCCCTTTAAACCATGGGATTAAAGGTGTGTGTCACCATGCCTGGCTGTTTCCAGTGTGGCTTTGAACTCACAGAGATCCAGACGGATCTCTGCCTCCTAAATGCTAAGATTAAAGGTATGTGCTACCACTGCCTAAACCTATGTTTAATATTGTGGCTGTTCTGTTCTCTGACCCCCAGATAAGTTTATTGGGGTGCACAATATATCAACCACACATATCAATGTTATGAAACAATGAATATCCTTTTGTGTGTGTGTGTGTGTGTGTGTGTGTGTGTGTGTGTGTGTTTAACTACCACTTATTCTGGGATCCATTGTCTGTTTCATCACAGCCACTTTCCTCATTGATACTAGTAAGCTTCCATCACCAGGTTCCTCTGATGCACATCTGTCTCTGGAACGGCAACTGCATCAACACTGCCATGACCAATGGCGACTTCTACAACTCTGTTGACAATCACTAACAAAATTGTCCATGTTCATTTGTTTAAATAAACTTTTATTTTTGTTAGTCAATTCTTTTCAGTGATCACTTTTTAAAAACTTTATATGAGTGATGGGGAGATAACAGACCATATGTGTTGTTGTAAGTGTACAGAGAACAATCACTGACAGAATTTAAAATAAGCTCACATGACTGGTATGAAGGACATTTCCCACCTTATTGTGGTGGATAATCATCTATGCTTGAGTGGAGATGATTCACTCAACCAATAGGCTAGAGTTCTGGGTTTTTTCAGCCTTTGAAAGCAAGAAGTGGGTCAACAGCAGCTCTCTAGGGGTAACTCATGCCTTTGGCCTCCAAGCTTGCCCAGGTCTACATTGTCAATCTCTTGTTCTGAGAGGCTTTTAGTTTTTTGACTTGAGTAGCTACCAACTCATCATACTCTCCAGCTCACAAAGAGCCACTGGGATACAATTCAGCTTTTGACTGTCTCAGTCAATCTAATAAATCCTTTCTTATAATAATATATATTTTATTAGCTTTACTTCTCCAGAGAAATCTGATGACTATTTAAGATAAAGATAGAAAGACCCAACCAGAGGTAATAGGATGAATAAAGTGTCTCAATAAAACATACTAATAGTTAGAATTATTACTAAATACGCTGTATCTTCCATTGTATGTTGCCATGTAATTATAGGGACAATTTCATTTATCATCCTAACAAATCCACTTCTTTTTAACCACCATCCCCATTATGAAAGCAAAATTAGGAAAATGGTAAGTATTGCTCTCATATCTAACTCCAAGTGTTCTTTACTTAATAGGATAATGTAGTACATTCTTATCAGGATGATCAAATTAAGAATAAGCCTATCCTAACTGACTATAGAGCATGCATTGCATATGGACTTCTCAGTTTAATACAGGTCATGATGAGCCCAAGAGATTATAGATGAAGGTTCCTTCCTTGTACTGGTCCTTGAGTGTGACTGTCAAGGGATTCAGAGCTTTGGAGAAGCAGATAACATTCAAAACATAATAATGAATGATGTTCTCTAGGGCAGTAGAGATTATGTAAAATGGAGCATCAAGATAAGACCCAGAACCAAGACATGTCTCTTCTCAAGTACTTCACTCACACATCGTGCACATGTACACACACATACTCACACACTCCTCTAGTGAGTTCTTGGTGAGCCACAGTTCTAAGTATTTGGCAATATTAGCTTTTCAAATCTTCATAATAACTTTTCAAATTAGGGACTAGCAATCACTTTCATATCTGAGATTAGGCAAACACAGAGAGTAGGCTGCTGTGGATATCGCTCTATATAAATAAAACACTGATGGCCAGTGACCAGACAGGAAGTATAAGCGGGACAAGGAGAAGAGAATTGGGGAAACAGGAAGAAGGGGGCAGAGACACTGCAGCCACCGCCAGGACAAGCAACATGTAAAGCCGCTGGTAAGCCACCAGCCACGTGGCAAGGTATAGATTTATAAAAATGGGTTAATTTAAGATATAAGAACAGTTAGCAAGAAGCCTGCCACGGCCATACAGTTTGTAAGTAATATAAGCGTCTGAGTGATTATTTTATACGTGAATTGTGGGACTGCGGGGCTTGGTGGATCCTGGAGAGAAGCTCTCCAGCAACAGTAGGCCATGTTATTCCCACACCTTCTCCACAGTCTCTAAATGGGGCTTTCATTTTATGGCAGCACTGGGAGAGTCATCTAGATGGCCAGACAAGAGGCAAGAACTGGAATTCCAGGGGTAGGGAAGGAAGCTCCCCTGTCAGAATGAGAGAAGATAATATTCTAAGATAATGAAACTGTACCCAGAGTATCATCCATGTTCTCCCCTAAAGCTGCCCTGGGGACCAAGAAGCCACAAGGGCTGCCCAGCCCATAAGAACCAGAGATTTGTAGCTGGAGACCTGAGTATCAGTGGGTCTACCAGTTGTTTGCTGTGGGCTTTCTAGAGAAGTTCCTATAAACTGTCTGAGTCTGGGTCCTTGCCCCCATGAAGTTACATATATTCAGAGCTGCTAGGCACTCAGCCCTAAATGGGATCTCTTCATCACTGGGGGTGCAGGGATCTGTAGGGAAGAAGATAAAAGACTGCAAGAGCCAAGAAGGGTGAATGACTGGAAAACAATGTCTTCCTGACACAACAGAGCTGATGCACAGGGCCTCAACTCACAGAGCTGGAACAGGGCCTGAACAAGTTTAAGTCATACAGGTTTCAGCCCTTACAGGGGACGTGGATATGGATATGGAGATCCATCCTTAACCAAGCAGTTACCTGCAATTATACCGGCCAGAAAAAAGGAAATCAGTTTTCTCCAGTGGAGATTCTCTGGGTTTATCAATCAGGGCAGGCTCCATGCCCAGGAGTAGTTGGCCAACACAAAATGAACTCAATGGTATTTTGTGGGCTTTTTCATTCATTTTGTTTTGTTTGGACATTTTATTTCTTTGTCTTATTGGTGGTCTTTTGTTCATTTTAATTTTCATTTTTGTGGGGATTCTTGGTGCGTGTTTCTTGCATTTTGTTTTTATTTCTTCAGTTTGCTTGTTTTTTAAAAATGGAAAAAAAAACCACAAATCTGGGTGGGTAGGAAGGATCTGGAAGGAACTGGGGGAAAGGAAAAACATGATCAAAGTATAAAATTTTCAATTAAAAATCTTATAAGCACAATGCAAGAAGAGGAGGAGGGCAGGAGGACCTGCTTAGACCGCCTCAGAGAATTCTTGGAGACTTCAGTCAATTGAAAAAGAAGTCGACACCACTGGGTGAGATAATATACCATGCACACATAGGTAGTACTGTTATCACCATTGTGTGAGAAGTTATCTTAAACCTGTCAAGGTGGAAGACCTTCTGAGCTTGGACCACAGCTGTCCAGAAACAGTGTTGGTATCAAAATATTGCTTTATCCTGTGCCCATGTGGCTTCCTTTCAAGTCCCCATTGAAGATGAAGTCACACAGCCTGAGAGAAGCAGCCCAGCTAGAGTTGCATCCAGACTCATTGCCCCACAGTGAGTCACCTGGGGATGCCCCCTGGGGAATTCCTCTCCCTTAGAACCTTTCCCAACCCAACCACCAGGAAAGCATAGGGGATTCCTCCTGATGCAAAAGATTTCTGAGTTCCAATCCTTCGTAATCTTTAACCTGGGATTCACAATACATTCCTTAATTGTGTGTAAATATCCACAGAGAAGAAGACAAAAATTAGTTCATTTGTTTATTCCAGCACTGAGACATGACTAGCACATAGCGAAAACCCTTCAAAAGCCTCTTGAGTAGGGCTTGGGAGCTGTCTCAGTTAATCATTTGCTTGCTGCATACATGTGAGAGATGGCATTCACATATCCAGCATCAATTTTTTGTTTGGTGGCTTGTTTGTTTGTTTCAATTTAAAGCCAGGTGGGAATGGCAGCACACCCATAATCCCAGCACTCAAGAAGGTAGAGACTGGTGGCCCTTCCTGCAAGATGGCTGGCTAGACTAACCAAGTCAGTGAGCTCTGTATTTAGGTGAAAGACCTTGTCTCAACATCTAAGTTGGATAGCAATAGAGGAAGACGTCCAGTGCTTACCTCTGACCTCCACATACATGTGCACATATGCAGCCATAACCATGCAAGCATGTACACATGCATTCATAACACACACATGCATACTCACATATATACATGTAAACAAAAAAATAGAAATAAACAAAGAACCTTCTAACTATCTACTATTCACTAACCTATCTAACGATCTATCATTCAGTGTTGCGTTTTCTTATGAAGACTACTGTCCATAAGTTCTTTACACTGTATGATTTAGTACAAAAAAATTACAGTTGGTAATAATTGAGATTTTCTCTGTGGTAAACACTGAATAAAATATTTAATATGGTACTTGTATCAAATATCTAGAATTAGTACAATACTATACTTAGAAAAAATATTGAAAAAACAATTAGTTTATCTAAAGCCACAGTATTCTACAACAGGCAACACAATTCAAGACCAGGCACTCTAGCCTTAGATGAACTCTGCATAAAACTTTTGTAGAGGATTTATGCATACCCAAATCCTGAATGGCTGGCAGCTGCCCTGTTCTAATAGACACTAAAAAAACACTGACTAAGTATGCAGAGAATAAGAGACTGTGTAATGCTCAGCCTTCAATGAAGCATACCTGTTATGCTTCTTCCCAAGGGTCGGGGATCTCAGTGGATGGAAGACTGTAAGAACCAGACCGCATAGACAGCTTCAAGGAAACAGTGTTTTCTGTCACAACACGGCGATTGAAAATAGGAACTCAAAACATTGTGACATCATACATAAGACCTGTGCAAGCTCAAGCCAGACAAAATTCCAGCATGGTGGGGAGTAGATAGGCATGAAATCCCACCACTATCTGAGGAGATGTTGGCATTTGACAGTTGCTGGAAGAGGAAGAGGGAGAATCAATTTTCTTTAACGGTGTGACCCCTGAAAGGCTCACCATAACCAAGAAGTTGTCGAGCAAGACAAATTGAACTCTGATACACTGTTGACTTTGCCCGATTCCATCTCTGCCCAATTGTCACTTTGTGATCTGCTTGACTCTTGTGTGCATCTGCACTTTGAACAGACCCTTGAACTAGTCCAACTTTCCTTGTCTTACAGATCAAGAAACTAGCCTAAAGTCCAGTACTCGAGAAGAAATTTGGGGGATTTGGGTTTTGTTGCCTGATCATTTTTTCATTCCAGCACACTATTACACAATACAATTGTAAGAAATATTTGTTATACAATGATAGAAATAAAAGTGTTGGTGGCTACTTCAAAACAAATTTGAACTCTGGATTTTCAAAAGAAAAGGACAAAAATGAAGAAGAGAAGGAAGAGGAAGAGGAAAGGAGGAAAAGATGGAAGAAAACTCAAAATTGTGTGGGCAAGGAGGTGGAGGTGGGGAAGGTGAATCTGAGAGGAGTTAGGAGGGGGAGGTGAATATATTTCATTACATGAAATTCTGAAAGAATACAAATATGGCTTTAAAATGTAAGTTTGACTAAGTGAACAAGAAAATGGTGAGCGTGTCCAGCCTACCACTCATTATCTCTAGACTAAGCATAACAATGATTCCTTACATTCCTGCAAGATTAGATAAGTTACTGCTCATTAGATTTGCTTTTATCATAGTCTTATATGGTAGAATATTGATAATGGAGAACATGCCATTAATCTGACATCACAACACAAAAATGAAACAAATTGAGGTAGAAATTCGTTCCTTATTATTTGAAGATTTGGAGGATACATATGCATTTGATGACAGGTTTTCCTAATGATGTGCCAACAGCTAAGCCTGTGGTTTGGGAAGGCCCGACAGAGTGACTTGGGGAGAAGTATTAGGGTGTTGTTCCTAAAAACTGCTGCGAGGGTGGAGACAATAACTACTACAAATGAAGGGGTGAGGATGCACGCAGGAGACGGCTCACCTGAAGCCTGAAATGGGCACCTACAGTATCTGTGGCATGCAGACAACCTGCAGGGTGGCTATTCATGCTTGAGTGTGGAGCAGGGTCCTACATGCTGTTGTCAGCAGACAAAGAAGAAGGGAAAAATGGTGTGTCTCCCGCCTAACAGGAAAATGACTTAGAGCCCTTGCTTTCTTGACACACTTTGAAGAGCTGTGGCTCATTTTTATGTCAGCTTTTCTTTTCTAAACTTAATTCTGGGTTTCCATTTCTGCCTTTAAAATAATCATATCATGTGTATTTAGGATGAAAAACTTAATGTTGCCGGGCGGTGGTGGCGCATGCCTTTAATCCCAGCACTCTGGAGGCAGAGGCAGGCGGATCTCTGTGAGTTCGAGGCCAGCCTGGTCCCCAAAGCGAGTTCCAGGAAAGGCGCAAAGCTACACAGAGAAACCCTGTCTCGAAACCCCCCCCAAAAAAAATAAAACTTAATGTTAAGATACATATAAATATTAAAAGGGCTATTTTAGTGGAGCCAACTTACATGCCCACTAACCAAAACAAGGTTATAACTTTGTTTCAGAATATGACATCGTTGGCAACGGTCCTGCTGTCCATCAATTCATCCTACAGATGTGCTGCTTGATTCCTCTGGCTCATATCTCCCTCTTTCCTCCCCCACCTTGACCCTGACAACCACCATTTTAGTCTTGGTCTCTACATATTCCATTTGTCTTAACTTTTCAGATCACACCGCTGAGATCATACAGTATTTGGGTGTGGGGGGGAGCTGTATATTTCTTTAAGAAAGTTTTTTTTTTTTTGGTTTTTTGAGACAGGGTTTCTCTATGTAGCTTTGTGCCTTTCCTGGAACTCACATGGTAGCCAGGCTGGCTCGAACTCACAGAGATCTGCCTGCTCTGCTCCAAGTGCTGGATTAAGCATGCGCACACACGGCAAGAAGTTTTTTTTTTTTTTTAATTTATTTGAGCTTTAAGATCTTCTAGACTCATTCACATTGCAGCAAATGGTAGGATCCCCTCATTGTTTTAATGTTATGTAATATTCCATTGTAAATGTGCACCAAATTTTTAGTCATTCACCAACTCATTGTTGTTTATATTATTCCCATATCTTTCCTACTGTAAACAGTGGTGCAATGAATTTGAGAATAAAGCATCTTCATGATATGATGAGTAGATTTCCTTTTCTTTAGGTGTATGTCAAGAAAAGGATTTTACAATTATGTTGGGGCTATCATACAAAAAAATAATTTTAATAGGTAGCATTAATTAAGAATTAATTAAGCATCATAAACTATGTTGGATTACACACATTGCTATCCTTTCTAAACTTCCTAGGACTGGAGAGACAGCTCAGTCATTAAGAAGACTTGCTGCTCTTTGAGAGGACCCATGTTCAGTTCCCAGCACCCACATGTGGCTCACAACTGCCTGTAACTCCAGTTCCATAGGATCTGACACCTTCTTCTAACCTTCACAGGCTCTTGCACAAGCCATGGTGCACAGACATACACTCAGCTATGCACAAATACACATAAAATTAAAAAATAATACTTAAAATTTCCAATAACTCTCTAAGTCCACTAGTTTTCACCACACTCATTTTAGAAAAGAAGACAGATGCAGGGGTAATGTAGAAAACTTTTCTATGGTCACACAGCAAGCATGTGACGTGACCTAAGGATGAATCTGAGTTAGCCTGATTCTTCAAATCTTGGCCACAAACGCTACAAACAATGCCACCTGACAGCCTACAGATGTGGAATCTTTTTCTGTTAGTGCTAAGAAACAAGAAGGTTATCCTCATGATCTATTGTATAACATGGTGACGACAGTTAAAAACAACATATTGCATTCTTCAAAATCCAAAGAGAGTACGTAGAGAGTTCTTACTGAAAGGTGGGTAAGCCTACATGAGGTAATTCAAATGTTAAACAGCTCAACTTAGCCACCCTACAATATGCATCTATTTTTTTAAAATCTCACTGCACATAATAAACATTTACAATTTTGTGTGTAAACTTAAAAAATGAAACATTTTAAAAATACCCAAGGAATGCTCAACTATGTTCATAGTAGCACTATTTGTAATAACCAGAACCTGGAAACAACCTAGATGCCCATCAACTGAAGAATGGATTAAGAAAAGGTGGTACAGATACACAATGGAGTACTACTCAACAGAAAAACAATGACAGCATGAAATTTGCAGGCAAATGGATGGAACTAGAAAAAATCATCCTGAGGGAGGTAACCCAGATCCAGAAGGACAAACATGGTATGTACTCACTCATAAGTGGATTCTAGATATAAAGCAAAGAACAATCAGACTGCAACCCACAGAACCAGGGAGGCTTTATAGCAGGGGGGACCCTAGGATGACTGTGGCTTATAAGTTTTGGTTTTACTCAATTACTGAGCAAGCCTCAATGAAACATTTCACTATTAAGATAAGAATTTATACTGTATCAAGCTGATAATAGAAAAATTAATTAATTAATTAAAAAATGTTTAATGTTTTTACTAAATATCATATACATAAAAATATCAACAACCTTACATCCAGTGCTCTGTGTCTGGGCTCTTGAACCCTCCCCATCAGAGACAGAACCCTAAAATGCTAGCACGTGCACGATGGCAACTACTTGGTGAACTGTGACCGTACCACTGATAAATGCCCGGTTTTGCCCTTTGTTCTTGAAGCCGGTAACCATCCAGCATTGTATTAGAAGCTTCACAATTATCTCGCTCAGCCTCCAGAGGGTCAGAAATTCTCCAGCAAGGCAAGCTTTTGTTTCACAATCACAGACAACCTTAACTTGCAGCTTTATCTACGCATTCATGCTCGGCTCTGAACAGCAGGCTCCGGAGCAGCCATGCTTCAGGACCTGTTTGGATAAGAGTCCTAGATACCTGAGGAGGGTGGGGAGCAAGCAAGACTGGGATTCCCCCGGTCAGTTTCACCTATTTTAATCTCACCTCTTCTGAAACCTGTGACTACCCCGGATCCAGAGAGGTCACTAGGTCTATGAAATCTGCTGAGATTCTTAACAAAAATGGGAAAGAAGCAAAATACACTAGGCTCTACCAATAGAGCACTGATAAAGAATTGTGTCATCAGACAATGGGTAGCCATGCAAATATCTGTAAGGGCATTATCAAAACAAGATCCCGACCTTTTTAGCTTACACAGGAAGGTGTTGTGCCTTCATCACAAGACCACCACTGAGCCGATATCTAATGCAAAACACACAGGGGTTTATCAATAATAAGCAAGCCCAGGCTTGGTCTGTGTCTGACACAGCGGGTGGAGAACAGCCCTGAGCTCTCAGGGTGAGGGGTTTTAAAAGGGAAAAACCGCAAGCAGGATGGTACCAGCTTTTGCATCATTATGATTGGGTGAGGGTGTGTAACCTTTGAATTTACTGGTTGGAGGTTACAGTTATCATTTGAGGGCAAGCCTGGACAAGTCCCAGGCTTTGTCCTTGAGCTGCCATAGAGGCTGGCTGGCCTTGCATGTACTGAATGTTGGGGCTGACTCAGTGGCCCAGGCTCTGTCCTTGAGCTGCCATGGAGGCTGGCTGGCCTAACATGTTCACATTAACCCATGCACGTAGCTCTAAGTTGGTGAGGGGTCCGACACAGTAAACAATTAGCTGAACCTTGATCAGTTCATGCAGAAAGGGAGCTACTGCAAGGACTATGTCTTTTGTTCATGGCCCTCCCAGAAGCTGCTTATTCCAGTCTCAGGAAACTGAAATTGAAGCCTGATCTCTGAGAGAAGACTGAGCAGCCTGTTGTGGCATCTGCTTGGTCCTTTCAAAGGTATCCATGATGCATTGAGAAAAGCAAGCATAAAGAAAAGAAGGATGCTATTCTACATCTGAATGTGCTCATCTGGACATAAAATCACTCTTCAGCTAAGACATGGGAAGCTAAAAACTGAAAAGACAGTCACAGGCTGTCACTGACAACTTTTTACGTCAGTGCTAGGGATGGGACTCAGGATTTAATGCATGCTAACCACATACTGTACCACTGAGCTGCTGAGAAGCTGAGTCCTCAGCCTCTGTGACAACTTCATTAATAAAAATGGGAATTTATGCTGGGCAGTGGTGGCACACCTTTAATCCCAGCACTCAGGAGGCAGAAGCAGGTGTATCTCTGTGAGTACGAGGCCAGCCTGGGCTACAAAGCAAGTTCCAGGAAAGGCGCAAAGCTACACAGAGAAATCCTGTCTCTAAAAACCCAAAACAAAAAAATGGGAATTTACTAATCAAAATTAATTAGTTAAGTTAACCCAAACATCTACCCACCTATGAGCTGCTAGAGCACGTGAAAGGGCTGATCCTGCAGGAACCAAAGAGGCAGGATGGCCATGACTCAGGGCAACAACAGGATATCCTAGAAGAGTCTCTGTGAGGGCCCAGTAGTGATGGTGTAGCAGAAGCCAGATGCCTCAAACTAGACTAATAATCCATTGCAATGAACATTTGCAAGTAAAGCCGTTTGAACAAAAAGGTAAGTGTGATGCACTGCAGCTTCCATAGGAGAGGTTTTTCTTTCTTTGATGTTTTATTTCTTTTTGAGGAGGTTACAAGGGTGGAGGGTGGAAAAGGAAGCACTGGGAAATGAGTGTGCTTGGGGTGTAAGGTGTGAAATTCACAAAGAATCAATTTTTAAAATTATGGAAAAAAAATAGTTCAGGTGGTAGTAGCGCACATCTTTGACCCAGTACTCGGGAGGCAGAAGCAGATGGATCTCCATGAGTTTGAGGCCAGCCTGGTCTACAGAGTGAGTTCCAGTACATCCAGGGCTATACAGTGAAACCCTGTCTCAAGAAACCAAAAAAACATAGTTCAGGAAATGGGAAAGAATGAAGCTCCTGTGTCTCTATGTAGCCTTGACTGGCCAGGAACCAGGATGGCCTTGAACTCATAGAGATCTGGCTGCCTCTGCCTACCAAGGGCTGGCATTAATGGAGTGCACCACCACTGCCCAGTCAGTCCACTTTTAGAGCTATTTTATAAAAAGCTAAATTTATAAACCACCAGCCATCAATCTCCCAAAATAGCTTTAGAGAAAGAGACTTGACTTGGGTAGCCAGGCCTCATGGACAATTCTGAGTTCATACAAACAAATTTATAAGAGGAATACTGTAAAATCTAAAACAGCAAATTACATTGAAGTATATTTCATCTATCACGTCAGCAAAAAAATTTTAAAAAAATTTTTTTTTTTTTTTTGGTGTTTTTGAGACAGGATTTCTCTGTAGCTTTGGAGGCTGTCCTGGACTAGCTCTGTACCAGGCTGGCCTTGAACTCACAGAGATCCACCTGCTCTGCCTCTCGGGTGCTGGGATTACAGGTGTGTGCCACCACTGGCCGGCTAGAAATGAAAAATGTTTAAAGTGAAGTTACTGGGCTGGGGAGATGGCTCATAGGAAACAGGAAAACCCTCAGTTAGATCCCAGAAAAGTCCCATAAGAAAGTGGAACCCAGCAGCAGATATCTGTAACCCCAATAACTGGCGAGTCAGAGACAGATAAGTCCTTAGTGCTTAATGTCTAGCTGAATTGGCAAGCTCCATGTTCAGTGAGAGACCTTGTCTCACAAAATAAGTTGAACAGTAATTGGAGACACCTGGTGTCAACTTTTGTCTGCATCAATATGAACACACATATACATGCACCTAAACATACATACATGTGCACATACTAGCGAACATGTACACACATACACACACATACACACACACACACACACACACACACACACACACACACACAGAGTCAATGATGATTTATGGAGTGTTACTCATTGCTAAATCTTGATCTAAAACTGCACAGAAAATAAGTCTGCCCACGTCTGCTACAATTCCAAATGTATATATGATTTGGTTTAGAAATTTGACCTCCATGGGCTGGAGAGATGGCTCAGTGGTTAAGAGCACTGACTGTTCTTCCAGAGGACCCAGGTTCAATTCCCAGCACCCACGTGACAGCTCACACCTGTCTGTAACTCTAGTTCCAGGGCTTCGGACACCCTCACACAGACATACACACAGGCATACACACATAAAATAAAAATAAATTTAAAAAGAAAGAAAGAAAGAAAGAAAGAAAGAAAGAAAGAAAGAAAGAAAAAAGAAAGAAAGAAAGAAAGAAATTCGACCTCCAGCTAGGTGGTGGTGCACACCTTTAATCCCAGCACCCGGGAAGCAGAGCCAGGCAGATCTCTGTGAGTTCGAGGCCAGCCTGGTCTACAGAGTGAAATCTAGGACAGGCACCAAAACTACACAGAGAAACCTTGTCTCAAAAAACCCAAAAAAGAAATTTGACCTCCAGGAACATATCCTACAGGTAGACTAACAGATGTGCAAGATACTCATTAAAGCACTGTTTGTATATCACACTATTGGAAACAACGTCAACAGAGACTGGGTAAGTACTTCATGCTACACTCTTTCAACAGACTACTATTCAGCTGAAAAATAAGGGAGCTCTTCATGAAATGATATAAATCAGTCTACATGTTCAAGTGCAAAGTTGTGAGCTCAAGATACTTTTCAGGCTGTCTTTGAGGCAAACATGTCCTAAAAGCACAGAATATTTTCTGAACCATTCTACAAGCAATTTGTGATGCTGCCAAGGGGCTAGAGAAGGAAACAACTTGTGCTCTGAGGTATGTATTTCCACAAGATGGTGCTGTAACTTCCACCAAGAACAAAACCCACATTTCCTTCAGAATGTGGTCTGCAGAACGTGTTTCACAGTCTGTATGTGTTCTGGTGAGTCCATCAAAGAAACACAGTGGGCCAACATATCCTTATAGAGGATGACTTGGGCCTGAAGAGCCAAGACTGTTCCTGGTAAATGCTTTCTACCACCCCCATTCATACCTGAGTTACTGTGGAGGCTTCATGTTTACCATAATCCGGGGCCTCTGTACCCTCCTTTCCAATTGCTGCCCTCACAGGCCAGGGATACGTGAGGCAGGGTGGGACCCCGTACTGAGGAGTGGCTGGAGTGTTCGTTCCTGGAAATGTAAGCAATGGAAAGACAACCCCCATATGAACCCACACTTTCCACCCTGCACAGCCCAAGAACCTCTAATAGAGCCATCCCAGCCCACACTAATCATACTTTCCTCAGATGTTCTGTAGCTTTAAAGCTTTTGCCCTCTTTAGGCTTATCAAGGGTTGCTTTAGAATATTTCAACATTTCCATTTAAATGTTCCAAGTTCTTTTAAGACAAGAACCCTGTGATAATGATCTATTGTATATCCTAGAGCAACAAGCATCCTAGCACCGAGTTATGCATAGTAATGAGACCAGCAACGCCCACCATCAGAAATATGTGTTCCTTAATCTGCAGCAGTTGGGGTGACTGGGAAGACGGTAGCCAGTTGGTCACTTTCTAGGCCTAGGAATGTGATCTTATGGATCACACCCTCTTTGAACTGTTTGATCATCTCTAAAATCCAGAACTGAACTGCCTTAACTCTGTAGTTATTAAATTTGCCTTTAAATAGCTTACTTCTCTCAGGATCTTTAGAATTCTCTCTTTGAGAGAACCCTCCAGGCAAGAATATTTGTATCATAGAGGAGAATGTTTCTCTTGAAGAAGATGGCATCATCCTTTCTGGTCTTCTTCATTCTTGGCTCTGTTCTTCTTTCCTCTGTCTCCTTCCTCTGGGCTATGACAGTCATCACCATTGACACAGATGCCTGAGGCTGACAGTCTCTTTCCACTTCTCTGATCTCCCAGGACAGGAAAGAGCAAGGGGCAAAGAGGCCTGAGGGCACCGGGTATTCTGGGCCCAGTCTCAGGAGTAGTAGAAGAACTTAGTGTGTTTGGGGAAAGAGTGGAGCAGGAATTAGGTGGAAAAGAGGTCTTTTGTGCCAGGTGTAATAATACTTGGGGCTGTGACAGAGAAAGAAGATCCTCCAGGCATGGCCACCAGGCCCTGGACATAGGGAATAAGGTTGGCAATTTTGTACTGGTATAAAAGGGCAAGGCAGTGTTAGAGCAGTAGGAACAGAAACCAAGATTGTTTCCATTCACGAAATGAATAGCATCTAATTAATAGTCTGTATTCCATATTACATCCACCACAAGAAGAGGGGACAGAAAGAGGACCCAAGTCATTCTTTAAGTGATATGATGAGGTGGACAAAACAAAAGACAGATTTCTATTTTATCCCAACTAGAAGGAAAAGGAGATATGTGTGTGAAAATAGCATTTGGTACTGGATGGTGGTGGCACACACCTTTAATCCCAGCACTCAGGAGGCAGAGCCAGGCGGATCTCTGTGAATTCGAGGCCAGCCTGCGCTACCAAGTGAGTTCCAGGAAAGGCACAAAGCTACACAGAGAAACCCTGTCTCGAAAAACCAGAGAGAGAGAGAGAGAGAGAGAGAGAGAGAGAGAGAGAGAGAGAGAGAGAGAGAGAGAGAATAGCATTTGGCTTTATACTTCCACAATAAAAACTGCTGGGACCCTCCCCTCCCCCTTCTACAATTTAAGTTACTATAAACATCTCCATCTGTATGTCCTTCTCCTACAGAAAATAATATGACTCATAAACATGTATACAAAGCTATATATACACATGATAAGATAAAGTTAAAGAGCGATAAGAAAACAGGGAAAAGGGAAATAAGAACAGAAGCTGTGAGTTTACAACCCACGTGACAGTCCCCTTGGGAGATCAATTCCAGGAATCTCTGGATACTAAATTCCTCAAATACTTAAATCCTTTATATAAACTAGTACTGCTTTTGTTACATACAACCTACAGACATCCTTTCATGTACTTTAAATCATCTTCCAATTACCTGCGACGCTAAATACAGTGTAAATGCATTATTTACAGTAGAATGCAAATTCTTGGGGGGTTTGCTGGTTGTATTTTAAGATAGGGTCTTACTGTGTTGATAAGGCTGACCTTGAACTCACAGAGCTTTGCCTGCCTGTGCTTCCTGAGTGCTGGGATTAAATGTGGGTGTGTCACCACTCCTGGCCTGTAAATACTTACGTCTTTCTTGAAATGGCAGGAAAAGCAATTTCTATTTCTTCAGTACAGACAAATAACCCTGAAGATACAGAGGGGCTGGCTGTTCTAACATATCTCTGGAAGGTAATTACAACTTTGCTACTGAATTCTATTTTCCAATTCATACTGAAAATGAGAGTGTTGTGACTTTCCTGGTACTAGTCTTTCTCTTTCTTTAGTACCTCCCAGGATTTGTCATTAAGATACAATCTTTACAAACCTCTGTCTTGGGAAAATAGAAGCACCATCTTTAAGGCTAGATGCCAGTCAGGATTCATGCTTTCTAACTTAACATCACTCACATTCCAGGGCTCACTTCGGGTTGGGATTTCTACTGTCTTCAGCCCTGAACGTGGTTAGACCTGGAGTTTCCCTCAGAGATTCCAGGGTAACTACTGACACCCTTTATTGAACATTCTTAGCATGCGTGCTTTTTTTGTTTCATATAAAAAAACAACTGACAGATTGTCTCGGCATTCAGGGAGCAGGAGAAGAAGTAAACCCCAGCCTTTGTGATAGGTAGCATCCCAAATGCCATAGAGATTAGAAGTGAAGAGGAATTAATGTGAGCAAGACAGAAGAGACCCATCCCCTGCTGTTGGCTCCTCTGGACTTTTGTCTTTAAGCTTGAACCAGAATTGCAATGTTCAGTTTTATCACTGTCTGTTGATCGTACAAAGCCTTGGGTTTCCTGACGGTTTCACCAAACATCATGTCCTCATGCCACAGTCGCCCCCGTTAGCACTCTTGTTCCTCCCTCCCACTCCTGTTTCTTCCCAAATATACTGTTTTCAGGTCATATATGTATGTGTGCGTGATAAAAACAGGCTAATCATTCCAGGCTAGTCTCAAACTCACAGAATCCACCTGCCTCTGCCTCCAGAGTGCTGGGACTAAAGATGTGTGTCACCACCACCCAGTCACAAGGGAAGTCATAAAGTCAATGTGAAGGCTTTAGGTGGAGCTTTGAGGAAATAACCGAAGTTAGGTGAGGCCATGAGAGTGGGGCCTTTATGATGAGAAGAGGAAGACACAACAGAGTCTGTTCTCTTTACAGAATACAAGAAGTTAGCTAACTGCCAAGAGGAAGAGGGTCCTCATTCAACCCAAATCTTTGGCACCTGATCTGGAACATAACAGCATCCAGAGCTGTGAAAAGTAAACATCCGTTGTTTAAATTATCTGGTTTGGGGTGTTTTGTTACAGTAGCCCGGGGTGACTGACACAAAGGAATTCTCAGTACCCCCATAACTAAACAAGTATAGATAAGCATTGCTTTTTGTTTTATACATAAACAGAAAGATCAGCACTTCATCTACAATCTCATGATCAGCAATAGATCAAAACTTAAATCTTTCTAGGGTGAATTTACTCATTTATTTATCAAGCATTAATCAACCATCTACTGTAACATGGAAGTCACACTGGGCCATGGTGTCACACACCTTTAATCCCAGCACTAAGGACGCAGGTGGATCTCTATGCCTTTGAGACCAGCCTCATCTACATAGCAAGTTCCAGAGCAGCTATGAATACATAAAGAAACCTTGTCTCGAAAGGAAAAAAAAAAAAAAAAAAAAAAACAATTCATACTGAACTTTGATGTCATGAAGTCAGAGAAAAAAGAACTACACATTTCTTAAATAAGTTTTTGAGATAATAACATAACTACCATTCCTTGTTCTATTTTAAATTCAAAAATGGCCCCCTTTTCTTTAATTGTTGGTATATATATTTATGTCTCTGTGTGTTTATTTCTAAATATAAAAATATAAAATATAAAAATTACTGCTTAGTGCATATACTGTTACTTGCATGCATATGCTGACCATTTGGTTTTGGTTTTGGATAACCAATTGGTATGCTCTTCCCTGTGGAAGACTATTTCTCCTATTCTCAGCATTTCTTAGTTGCTTGTAGTTCTTTATCTAACCTTCCGACCTTCTGAGTTTCCTCCCTTCCACATTAGCATGTCTATTGGCCCTTATTCAGCTCATGTTTAAGCATCTATGTTGATGAGACTTCATGGGTGCAGCTTCTGACATTCCTAGGAGACACAAGCTGACAGGAAACTCCCTAATGGTCTGGCCCTCACAGTCTTCCTGCCAATGTTCTTTAGTGTTCCCTGGGACTTAGGTACAGCAATAGTGTTGTGATGTATCAGCTGAGACTGGGCTTCACCTCTGCTGTTTTGCTGTAATCAATGGTCTCCGCTGCAAAGAGAACTTTCCTTGATGAGGGGTGAGAGCTGCATGAGGACAAGTATTTAGAATGCAGATAGGGATGGTGCTGGTTTAGTGGAGTGGAGGTTGTAAATTCTCCTTGAAGATACAAGATTTGAGAAGCCTTGGGGAGTTGGCTAGGTTTCCAGTGCCAGGCATGATTTCCCTCTTGGAGAGTGGGTCTTAAGACCCAATTGGAGAGTTGTTGATTACTGGCCAAGATAAGTGTGCCATTACTGCACCCTTCGATTGTCATGCTGGTCATTATGGCTTTGGGGCACTGTATCTGGGTAGGACTGTTGGTTGCTCCCCTCTTTTGCAAGCTTGCATGATGTTTCTGGTACCATGAAAGCTGTAGGAGGAGGCATTCAGGTCAGTTCCAGTTCTGGTACTCAGGGCTCTGTATCTCAAGTGTATGGTATCTTCAGCAATAGGGACTTACTTGATACTCCTTGGGTGTGGGGGTATTAAGGGCAATAATAATAGCCTGTAATGTTTGAGGAGTTACTTGGACTACCCTGACCAACAATTTAAAAGAGAGATTTTTTTGTTAGATAGTGTCTTAGGGTTTCTATTGCTGTGAAGAAACCATGACCATGTCAACTTTTTTTTTTTTTGAGACAGGGTTTCTCTGTGTAGGTCTGGCTGTCATGGAACTCACTCTGTAGACCAGGCTGTTCTCAAACTCAGAGTTTCACCTGCCTCTGCCTCCTGAGTGCTGGGATTAAAGGCATGTGTCACCACTGCCCAGCTGACCATACTAACTCTTATAAAGGAAAACATTTAATTGGGGCGGGTTTATAGTTCAGAGGTTTAGTCCATTATCATCATGGCAGGAAGCATGGCAGTACACCAGAAAACATGTGGTGGAGAAGGAAGTGAGGTTTCTACATCTGGATCCGTCGGGAGCAGGAGACTATATGTCACACTGGGCATAGCTGAGCATATGAGACCTCAAAGTCCACCCCCACAGTGACACACTTTCTCTAACAAGGCCACATCTCCTAATAGTGCCACTCCCTATGGGCCAAGCATTCAAACATAGGAGTCTATGGGTGCCATACTTATTCAAACCAACACAGATAGTGTAAGGCTCATGGGAGAAGCACTGTTAGGCCAGAGGAGAAAATTTTACTAAACTGTGTGTGTATGCTAATTTACATGAATTATAGGCATTTTTAGGTAAACAGTTAATAGCATAATTCCTTATGACTTTTTCAAACATATTTACTGTTATTACTCTCCATCCTCCTTCTTCTGTATTTATTTCTCTTCCCCCTCCTTAATTAAAGCACTGCTCCATGGAGCATACATCTTAATCGTAACGACATTTAAAGAAATCAGAAAAGGTTCCAGAGATGAAATAACATGACTTCGTCCTGCAAAAGACCAGGAACCTGACAAATAGAAGAAGGGTAGGAAGGACAGTTCAGGCAGCAGCGTTAGTACCTCAGAAGCTCAAGGGAAGGAAATGCTGCATGGCATTGATGGTTTGGCTGGAAGACAGCCAGAGCAGAGAGCTTGTGGAGTCAGAGAAAAGACAGCCTCAGAGGAAGGCTGGGAATGAAGGCAGAACCCAAGCAGAGAAAGTCTTTGCCTTGTACTCAGTACTGTTTCTCTTACCTAGATGGTTACATATTTACCTCCTAGCTTTCCTTTCTGCGTTGTCTCTGTATTGACTAGAGTGACCTAGAATATCTACGGCTACACCCCACCTCACTCCAGGCCTAAGTGGACCTAGGACTTCCAATTCTCCTTTTCCTCTTAGTGATTCAAAGCCAGCTCATCACCAGACACAAAGACTACAGGTTTGCTTCACTGTTGGGGGAGAGCGAAGCTCATGAGCACAAGCAAGCCCACAGGTACCTCAGGAAGCAGCAGAGCTGTGAGGACATGCCAGTCAGGTTTTCAGTGTCAACACTCTTCTAGCTGTGAGGCATCCCAGTGTGTGTGTGTGTGTGTGTGTGTGTGTGTGTGTGTGTGTGTGTGTGTGTTTGAGTCGGAGGTGTGTTCCTGGAGGAGTCAACTGTCAACCACAAAAAACTATGTTCAAGAGAAGTGTTAGGGAACACAGGCAGAGGTGCCAGCTAAGACCAGATGAGGCACCTTGGCGAATTAAATACACCCAAGAAGACCATTATGTAAAGAAGTAGACTGCCTCCTTGATCTTTGTTTTTCTGTAACTGTTGAATGTGGCCATGAAGCTCTTGTGTCTTTAAAAGTATCAAAGGAGGCTACTCATCTATACATTCTATTATTTCATGTATCCTAATATATACTATTTGTCATATCATATTTATTTTATATTTATTATTCACTCAGCAAATATTCACTGGTTCACTTACTATATGATTCTTTTCAAACCCTAGGAATATGGAGATATGGGATATAATCTCTGCACTTAAGATCCTTAATTCCTCAGTGTAGCAGTGTAGGAGCTGGGCCTAAGAGATGTTTGAGTCATAGAGACACAGCCTTTTACATAGATTAATACCTTTCTTGCTTGTCACAAAGGCTGTAACTCATGTTCTCTCTTTTCTTTGCACACCCGAGTCTCAACCCCCTTTCATGCATGGAAATAGCATAAGGCCCTTTGGTTGGTGTTGGAAGCCAAATTAAACCTCCTTCCTTTACAAATAACTCAACAGTAGGGAGCAGACCAAGACATGTGTGCATCTTTCACAGGACACATTTCAAGAACCACAAGCCTCCACAGACCATGAGAGTATGAGCGTTGATGTATTTACCATCCTAGCAATATCACAGGAAGACACCAGCAAGTGGACCTCAGTTTGCAAACTCATTCAGAAGTAAGTATCTCTATACCTCCTCTAAACTTGGCTCTGCACACACCTCATCACAAAAATATATTGCTGTTCCCTTCAGAATCTGAAGAGGATGGGTTCCAGGATCACTCGTGGTAATCAACATCTGCAGATGCTTGAGAGTCTTATATAAAACAATGTTGATTTTTGCATACAATCTATGCACAGCCTTCAAAACACTGAAACCATCTCTAGGTCACTTCTACGACCTAGCACACTGCATTGTTCAGGAAATATTAATGAGAACAATATATATATATTATAAATGCAGGGTTTTTCCAAATATTTCATTCTTGGTTTTTTGAGATAGGGTTTCTCTGTGTAGCTTTGTGCCTTTCCTGGATCTTGCTCTATAGACCAGGCTGACCTAGAACTCACAAAGAGCGCCGCCGCCGCCCGGTATATTTCACTCTTGGATGGTTGAATCCTCCAGTTATGGAATCCCTGGACATAAAGATCTAAGTGCATACATTGTTTACCTGTTTCTCCTATTAGACATCAGGAACAGTGGACTGGTTATCTCCTTGGGACAGTAGAGGTAGTAAAACCTTGCTTATTGTTAAGCTAAAAACACCTTTTATTAATAATCCACAAATTAACATGATTCCAGTGTGTGTGTAAGGTTGTGGTGGTCTATTTAGCTGTTTTAATATATAAAATAACTGACTTCTACCTACATAGCTGACTTGGAATCTCTGAAAATGCCTGAATGTGAAAACCTTTGAGCTAGTATGCACATGCCTTTCATAGAAAACATACTCTTTCCTTCAGTGACTTACCACAGTACTGCCCATTTTACTGACAATGAATAAAATAACAGGCAATGTCAACACACATCAGGCAAACTAAAGTTCTGGCTCTGGGACACAAATGATAAGTGGAGCTGAGCTCCAGGGAAGGCTTGTTTGTCTGCGGTCAGTGGTTTCTAAATCCTACATTAAAGTACCCACACGGAGAAAACAAAAACAAACAAACAAACAAACAAAAAACAGTCCATGTAATGAAAAGTTATCAGCAAATCGGTTCATCTTCCTGTAAGTAAAATAGAGTCATGAAGGTAGTGAGGGCAAAAGCCAGACTCCATTATTCTGGCCATGACTATGGAACATCCTGGAGATCTCTTCCTCTTGGGGGCTGGGGTGATGGCTCACTGGTTAAGAACACTGGCTGCTCCACCAGAGAACCAATTCCTAGCACCCCCATGACAGCTAACAACTGTCTGTAACTCTTAGACCTGACACTCTCATACAGACTTACACGTAGGCAAAACAGCAATGCACATAAAATGACAAAAAAATTATTTTTTTAAAAAAATCTCCTCCTCTCCTGCCATGTCCCCCCCCCCCATCACACACAAATTTAAATCTGGATTCTGCATATGAGAAAACAAGTAGTAGTATTTGTCTTTCTGAGTCTGGCTTATCTTGCTCAACATGATCTCCAGTTCCATCCATTTTTTTTCAAATGCCATCATTTCATTTTTATGACTGAATAAAATTCTAGCGGGTATATGTACATTTTCTCTATGCATTCTTTTTTAATTTTTTTTAATTACATGCATGTCTAAGGAACACATGCATGCCTGGAGCATTTGGAGGCCAGAAGGCATTGAATCACCTGGAACTGGAGTTCCAGAATTGAACCCAGGCCCTCCGGAAGAGCATCCAAAGATCTTAGAGACTGAGCCATCTCTCCAGCCCCATCCATGGATTTCCTGATGGACATCTAGGTTAGCTCTATTTTTTAGCTACTGTGACTGGTGCAGCAGAAAACATGGCTATGTAAATACCTCTGTGGTATATTGCCTTTCAGACCTGCAGGTATATGTCTGGAAGTACAGTCGGGTCACATGGTGGTTCCATTTTTAGTTTCATAAGAAGCCTCCATACTGGTATCTGTAGCAGCTGTACCAACAATATATGAGAGCTTCACTTTTCCCACATTCTTGCCCAGCATTGCTGTTGTGTCTTTGCTTGATGACAGCCATTCCTGGAGTCACATGGCATCTCGAAGCAGTTCCAACCAGCATTTCCCTGAGGGTGAAGGATGTCCAACACTTTTTCAAATATTTGCCAGCTATCTGTAATCGTTCTTTTGAAAATGCCCTACTCAGCCCATTTACTAATTGGATGATTTGGTGTTTGCTATTTGATCTTTGCAGTTCTTTATATAGCCTAGATGTTAATTCCTTGTCTGATATATAGTTGGCCAAGAATCTTTCTAATCCTGTAGTTCTCTTTTGATTTGGTGGTTATTTCCTTTGTAACACAAACACCTTTTTTTTTTGCAATCCCATTTGTAAATGCTTGGAATGATTTCCCATGCTATCAGAGTCAGTTGCTGAAGTCCACTGACTATGTCTCCATTTGCTTCACCTTTATTTTCTTCTACAAGATTCAGTTTCAGGTCTTACGTTAAGGTGTTTAATCCAGCGCTGAATTTTTGTACAGGATGAGAGAATGAGACCTACTTTCCTTCTTCTACATGTGGATATCCAGTTTGCTCAGCATCATATGCTGAAGAGCTCCCCCCCACCCCTGATCTATTTCTGACAACTTTCATAAAACAATAACTGGCTATAAGTGTGTGGGTTTACTCTGGGGTCTTCCATTCTACCTCATCAATTTACATGTGAGCAAGCTACTTTATCTTTCCCATCGTCGACTCTTCAGTTCTGAACTTATTATTTACTTTCAAGAAGCAATCATCCTCTACCAGGTTGATCTCAGTCCTCAGGCAAGGCTTTACTCTGGAGGAGGTGGGAATGGGGGGTGGGCTGGGGGGAAGGGGAGGGAGGCAGGAGGGGGAAGAACAAGGGAATCCGTGGCTGATATGTAGAACTGAATTGTATTGTAAAATAAAAGAAAAAATGTCAAAAGAAGAAGAAGAAGAAGAAGAAGAAGAAGAAGAAGGAGAAGAAGAAGAAGAAGAAGAAGAAGAAGAAAGAAGAAGAAGAAGAAGAAGAAGAAGAAGAAGAAGAAGAAGAAGAAGAAGCAATCATCCTGACTCTTAATTCCATTTCCTCTCTTGCTTGTCCTTCCTCCAGAATTGGTTCAGGGTGTCATCTGCTTTATCTACAGACTGTGATGTGCAACCAACTATCAACCACACCCATAAATGGGCTTCCCCACATCTCCATTTCATGACCTACTCCCATCCGTTCTCCACAGTCCAACAACAGTGGCTTTCTTGACATCTAATCTGATCACATTGTAACCTTGCTCACAGTTCTCCGGAGGCCCATCTCCAGAGAATAGTACCTAACCCAGGTAGAAACATGGCCACAGGCCTTCCTTGATGTGGCTGCCTGACCACCATTCCCAAACATTCTCCATTATTTCACCAGTCCTAAGCTTAAATTGCACTGTTTGTACTTCTCTGATGAGAAGATAGATACTCAGGCTTCTCTAGCTATATGTCCTATTTCCAACGTGCATCTGCCCTTTCAGTATCTTCCTTTACAAATAAGAATCATTTTTTGTTTTTTGTTTTTATTTTTTTTCATTTTACACACCAACCACAGTTCCCCCTTCCTCCCCTCCTCCCACCCCCCTCACCCCACCCCCCATCTCCTCAGAAAGGGTAAGGCCTCCCATGGGGAGTCCAGAAAGTCTGGCACATCAAGTTTTCTATAACCTCTGACCAAATATCTTCACCTGCTAGGTCACCTGTGCTTCCCCAGCAGTGAAGTCTGCTTTCCTTTATATATCCATTGTGAACCTCATAACACAGCACTTGGCCACCGTTGGCTATCAGAGTCTGTTGTCTGTGCCTTTGATGTGCTGGGGAGCTCCTTGGAAACTGAGGCTTGTTCTTTGTATACCCAGTGTCTGTGAATACACATAGAGCAAAGGATGATGGGGAAATGAAGGTATTAATTAGTACATATGCCTTGGATAGCACTAAGTTGAGTAAGTGCTAGTGTGGGAAGGTTGAGAAAACAAATAAGTGAAAACCAAAATGCAGAAAAGAAAAAAAATACGTTTATCAAACTCTTAACAAAATAGCTAAGAACTGTAGTGGCCAAGTCAGGGTGGATTTAAAGGACAGAGATGAAGAGACCATAGTCACCCAAGTTAAGAAAAGAAGTTCACTCCAACTCCAGTCTGAAAGGTGGGATATACGGGCAGGCAAAAGGCAGAGGCAGGAATGTGTGAGCTGCATTCAGAGCTCGCACAGGATTGGCAGGAATCAGAGTTGCCCAAGCAGGAACAGGGAACACCAGGTGATTGTCTTCAAGACCATGGCAGCTACAGGGTTAAAGCGAGTGCATTCCTACTGCAAAACAATTTAGCCTTAACATCTAGAACTACACAAGGAAGTTCCTTGTTCCTCTCCTCACTCCTAGCTGGATTTCAGAGGCACTTTCTCTGACTGAAGTGACCTCCAAGTCCAGAGCCTGCTTACTCTTCTGCACCAAATACAGCGCTCATTTAAAATTAACTTTAGTCTGAACCCAGTTTCCTCTTATCTTGTTATTATAAATTCATTTCACATTCATAACTGTCAGGTCCTCTTAGAAATTACAAAAGGAAAACAACCCATATCCAGCACCTTCCCATACAGCGTTCTTGTATCAGTGATTTCTCTATAGCCCTTCTTGAGTTGCCACAGCAACCCAGGGGAGGAGCTACTATCAATGAGAGTGGGAAACAACTCAATGAAACATTGAAGTAAGGCACCAGAAAGTTAACATCCCCACATTTTCATGTTGAATAAGTGACCGAGGTAAAATCTAAGTATTCCAGTCTACATCTGTCTGGACCTATATCCCATCCTCTTTCCACTATCATCCCCTCTCTTATCTAAGAGTTTTAGAAGAAATATGAGCCCCCAAAAAGTCTCTTTTATCTCAGGACAGGATGATAATCCTCACTCCAAAGTCCAGGCACCAAGCAAGGTAAAAGAAAAATATACACTAAATAATGAAACTCAGTCTGCAAAGTGAGGAGCGCTAAACTGCTCTTATATTCAGGGACACCCTAAGACAAGGGGCAGGCTCAAGGAGCGGAGAAAACATCCTAACTGGGCGGTTCAACTTTTCTACATCCTACTATCAATGGGAAAGCCAGGTCAACATTTCCTTTTAACTTGGGACAGGAGCCAGAGAGCAGAGAAGCAAGAGACTTAAAGAACAAAAATACTAAGAATTTGCTCAGAATCAGCAAACACGAGGAGGTTCCTGTGTGAGACCCAGATGGAGAGAAAACAGGGAAAGCAAGCTGATTGATACCAAGGAGGGCCAAGAGCAGCCAAATGAATACCCTATCCCTGTCCCCACCGCTGATCCCAAACAGCATTACGGAAGCTGTCAGAGACCAGCAACTTCTAGATTAGAAATTGACAAAACCTGTTCACCAATTAGAGCTCAGGATGCTCTGATCGCTGAAGTTCCCTCTCCCAGTCTAGAAGGAGTCTAAACTTTTCAGCCAGCTTTAATTTTCTGATTCACTTCACTCCTAGTTCTCAGGCTTGTGCTGGGTTTATGAAGCATGCTGGCTGGCCTGCCCTTATATGGCTGAATCCTAGTCTTGGCATTTCCTGTTACTTCCTGTGTATTTCATGACAATTGAGAGTGTGTCAAAGCTAGCTAACTGTTTAAAATTTAATCCTTCAAAGGAGCATGACGGAACTAGGACTTTTTTTTTTTTTTTTTTTTTGAATACAGTATTGCTTCAGGACTATCAGAGAGGAGGCCATTCTTCCTCGGTCAAGTTTTATTCCACAGGGCCTCTCATACAACTGCTTAGCTTCTTCTTTGTGCCACGATCAGTGGAGCAGCCAGCCGACACAGGGATCTGGGAACAGTCTACCCACGAAACTGTTTGGCGTTGTGGGCCACAGCGTTCCTGAAAGCAAAACAGCCAAAGAGCCTGTTACGATTCTCCTGGACACATGTTACTGTGGAACCTTCCAGAGTAATGAGTGGGTCTGGGGAGAGAGCCTATGCTTAGAACATCCAAAGTCCCTGTCCTTAGGTAAGGGAGTGTGTGTGTGTGTGTGTGTGTGTGTGTGTGTTAACACACCAAAGACACAGCTTAAGAATTATGTATAAACAAACACATACACTCTCAGAATACTGCAAAGAACAGGAAAGGATCATAAACTGGACATAAGCTCTTAAAATGAACTTAGGAATATGGACGCAAACAGGGTATCTACAGAAAAGATATAAGCATGTTTCACAGGCACCCAATAAAGGGAGACAGGGAGAGAAAGAGGCACAGAGACAGAACTTGGTCAAGAGACACCCTTTATCTTATGCCAAACACCAAGGAAGAGAAAACTGCATTGCATCCTGAAGATCAAGACACACGGACAACACAAATCTCAGATGTCCCGAAACATCAGCAAGCCAAAGACAAACTCCAGGGCCAGAAAGCCAACCGGGTCCGTTGGAGGCCTGAAGAGGACCCACGGGGGAAGAGACACCGAGGGGCGTCCAGGGGCACGAGAGACACCGGGGGATCCCGTGCCCGGCTCTCGGATGCGGCTCCCCGAGTGGCTGCGGCCGGGGGACTCCGGCCCTGGGCGGCCTGCGGGTGCTGTGGGTCGGCGCTGGCCGCCGTGCCGAGCCCGCACTTCCCAGCTCTGCTCGCAGCTGCCCCTCCCCCGGGAAGGTGTGTCCCTGTTTCCTCACCTGAAACTTCCTTAGGAGAAGCCGGTCCCTCCCTCCCGTCCGGCGGCAGGGGCGGGCCGCGGGTGGGGCGCCGGGGCGGCCTGGCCTGGCTGGGGACCGCGGCGGGCGCCCGGACCTGGAGGGGACTCTCGGGCCGGTCCGGGGCAGCATGTGACTCCGACCAGGTGGGTGGCCTCCTCTCGCCTCGGCCCCGGGCTCCAGGGGGCCGTGGCGCCCGGCGGGAGTGAGGCCGGGGCGGGAAAGAAGCGAGAACTAGGCCTCCCCGGGGACCGGTCCCTGCCGGGTCCCGGGGCTCAGGCTCCGGAAATGGGGGGCTGGGCCAGGGGGCCGGGCTCCGAGTGTGAGGGGCTGAGTACCTGGTGGGGAAGAGGAAGGGAGCCGGAAGGAATGGCCTCTTGGAAAAGTTGGCTTCCCAGCCAGGGCTGCGTCTTGGAAATGGGCACCCTGCCCCGCGAGCTTCCCGGGCCAATAACCAGAACTTTTTTTTCCCCACCCACAAAGTCGGGGGCCTGGGGAAAACTAACTCCTAGGATAGGGAATTCTTGAGTTTCAATTTCTAGACTGTCCCTTACCTGGAAGTGGTATTGTCTCTATTTTTTTTTTTTTTTTCTGGAACCAGGCCTGGGCCTTGCTTCGTTATCTTCACGGCATTTCCATGCGTACGTATGTGTGAATCTGTGTACACACCTCTCTCCGCTGTTAACCAAGGCTCTGAAATCTGTAACAGGGATCCATGCTCTGAGTTCCCTCTCCCCTATTTACCGGTCTATAGGGAGCTTCTTGTTGGCCTCAGTAAAACAAGGTTCTTAGAAAAGTGTAAGAGAGCCGTTTCGAGCAGCCAGCCAGCCAGATTGCGGGTGCAGGCGCCCATTTTCAGAGCCTAGTTGTGAACATCTTTTCTAAAAGCCTTTCGGCACAACTGGCCAGGGAGAGTTAATCCGGGGCCTCAGTTTTCAAGTCTCCGTCCCCCCCTCCCCCTATTCCTGGATCTTGGGTTCTCAGGACAGACAGTCTTGTCCTCCTATCGGCCTAGCAGTGAACTCTGGCCAGCGCTAGGTCAGACCGGGAGGCGGGGGAGCAGCGCACACCAAACAGAAAGAGGGTGAGGTGAGAGGGTGGTTTTCCTTCCAGCTTCCTCCCTCCCTTGCCCCCCAACTGTGCTCTCGGCTTTACTTCAAAAGCACCAAGTCCCAGAGAAACAACCCCCCAGTGTGGCCTCTTCCCAGACTTCCTGCTTTATCTACACCTGGGGTATGGAAGCTCTATCAAAACAGTCATCATTTGTTAACCAGTCCTCAGGCCTAAGACTGAAAGCGTGAACATTGAAAGGACGTGGGGGAGGAGGGGAGGAGCTGGGCAGGGGACCGAGGTGTAAATTCTGTGACTGTGGTCAAAGAGGAATGTAAGCATTGGGAGGAAGAAATCAGAAGGAATGTAAAGGGATCCCTCGTTTCACAAGAATACAGAAATTCCAGATATAGCCAAAGTTTTCATATATCAGGGCTCCCTAGAGGGGATGGCTGTCCATAATGTGATTTGTCTGAGGTTGTCTGTGGTCACATTATGCACTTGTCTGTCTTTGGGATAGACAAGAAGACGTCATTTGTGGTGTCTGGAATCGTCACTTACTCTGGTGTAGACAGAAATGGGATCTCTCCTGGGATGGTATGTTAAACAGAATGGTATAGAAACAAACAGGCGATGGAAGCCTCCGTGATGAACAGGACTCCCTACTTGTGATGGGTGTAGAATAAGCTGGCCACTTAGAGTGTCTGTAAAGTTCACAAGAACAGTGTCACCCAGGATAAACAAGTCATACCCTACCTGAGTGGATGGTCCCACAGCCACAGGTGGGCCTGAGGACATAAGCATCCTCATTTAGGATGTTCTTATGTAAGACCATCTGCCCTCTGAGGCAATCGATGATGTTTAAGAACATCAGAGAGTAAATAAACATTGTTTATTCTGTCCATCACCGGGTTGGTGGGACAGGTCTTAGCAGTGGTGTCATACTACCCTTATTTTGACGTCTTTGGAATATGAGGGCAGTGATGTCAAACTCTGAATCAAGTTAACCTGTCTGTGCAGTGATCGTATGTGCCAAATGAAAATAAGAGGGTATCTTTTGGATTGAAGGTGGGAGATTTGTTTTCCTACTGTAAGCACATGTATAAATGCCATTGTAAATGCAGAAGCAATTATCTTTGAAATCATTTTGTACCTGGTGATTAGAAATGGACAAGAGCTAAGGTGTTGGGAAGGGGTGGGGGTGGGGGGACGGACTGTGGAGGTCTGCTGTGTTCTATACTGCTAGTGGGGTGACTTGGAGCTTTGTCTCCTAACAAGTACACACCTTGGGGTCTTGAAGATGCTAAATGTCTCTGGTCTGGATAGAAGCCAGTTTCCCGTGATGCTGTGCCCGGCCTCTGCCTGTGTGCAGATAAATAGTGATTAGTCACCCCAGATGAGAAGGAGATGAGAATGTTTCAACTCTTAACGGAACGGGTAGTTAAAAAAAAAATCCATTCTAATTCTAATGCCTTTATATGAGTAAGACCATGTTTCACAGATTTCCTTTAGCTTTCTCCACATTCTAGCCGGGTCATGCCTGTTTGTGTAGGATTATTAAGGTAGAATTAACTATAGAAACTAAGGATATGTGCTAACTTGGGGATGAATGGTGTATAAACAGGTGACTCCCATATTCCTTTTCTTTCTTTCTTTCTTTCTTTCTTTCTTTCTTTCTTTCTTTCTTTCTTTCTTTCTTTCTTTCTTTCTTTTTTCTGAGACAGGGCTTCTCTGTGTAGTCCTGGCTGTTTTGGAACTTGCTCTGTAAACCAGGCTGGTCTTGAACTCACAGTAATCAACCTGCCTCTGCCTCCGGAGTGCTGAGATTAAAGGCGTGTGCCATCAGTGCCCTGAAACCACGTTATTTCTGAAAAGATAAAGGCATTGCAGAGACATTCATTGTGTCCTTAGATCAAGACTGAAAATAGCCACATAGCACATAGTACATGTGGATGAAGTGTGGCTATGGCAGGGACTCATTTATAAATGCAGGGAGTCCTCTTTTACCGTATGGTGATGTTCAGAGATAGGGATCCAGACAATACAGATGCTGGTGGGGAGAGATAACAGGGTTTGTCACTTTGTTTTCTGAGGCAGGTAGAAGCAGGTTTCAGAAGGTGTCAGTGAACAAATGTGCTATTTAACATGTGGCTGAGAGAATAAGGTCAAATTACATATCATTTGTGTATTTCATATTTAAGGGCTAAATAGAGCAACTCACACACTGCCAGTTAACTGGAAAAGGACATAAAAATCCTTCAGCCGGGGTGCATTTATGTTAATCGTATCTACTTGCCCTATATAGATAATATCTGCATCTGTGAGGTGACCAGGAGCTTGTCACATACTCTATCTGCAAGGTGCCTAGGGACTTGTCTGTTTATGTCAGATCTCTTGCATAGAGACTACAAGGGTAGGTAAGTCACTGTGGGGTGTGTGTGTGTGTGTGTGTGTGTGTGTGTGTGTGTGTGTGTGTGTGTACACATACATAGCCACTCTGCATGACGACAAAAGGCAGTTTCATGAGTGGGTTTAAACCTGGAGTAGACCGGAAGGGTGCACAGCTGTTTAAACCTGGAGTAGACCGGAAAGGTGCACAGCTGGGTGCACTGAGGGACCCACAGGTCCACAGGGGCCTCTCTTGTGTTGTAGCTGGATGATTGGGTTCTTGCAGTAGACAGGAGTCTTCATTTCCAATCATTTCTATCATTTGCTTAGGAAATGGAGTCTTAGAACTTGAGTTTTGCCGTCTGCAAACTGAGCAAAGTCTTGTGTTTCTAGGAAAGCCTCTATAGCTCACAACTTTCTGTTTCTTTCCTGCACATATTCAGTCTCTCAGAGCAATAATACCAGCAATTTCTATGACTTTTAAAGATAAGTGAACTTTTTTGTATTGTGTTAGTTAATCTTCATTAGAACTGTGAAGGAAGCAATTTTTCTCATCTCTTATAGATGAGGAAAGGATATTCAAATATATTAAATGATTTCTACAGTTGACTTAAAAGCCAGCAAAGACTCAAAAAGGCAGAAATGAAAAATTGAAGCACACCCTTTTAACTGTACATCTTTCCCAAGGACCATAAATCTTTAGGTGGAGGGGGCTGCACAGTTATGGAGATCCTGATACAGCTCAAAATGCTAGACAAGTTCAGTGTTGGTTTGTGGAGAAGCAGAAAATTCTTTGGGACCAGATTCCAGCAGAGGAGCACCACGTAGGAAAGCCTATAGCTGAGAGAACAGGGGTTGAGACCTGAGGGTAGAGGCAGGTACTGAAAAGGGAAGGCAAAGGTTAGATTATAAGGTGTGTATGATCTTTTCTGAATTTTTGGGGTTCATCTCAGGACTACTGAGAAGATACCAGAGACTTTAAACTACTACAAGTGATATTTTGTGTGGAAAACGAACTGTATGTGTGGAGGCTGAGGCTAGGCTGTGCTCCGGGTACAAAGATGTATGAGCATGATATGGAAACTCTCGGCCAGGAGGGAAACAAGAGATTTATTCTTTATATTTAAAATATTTATTGATGACTTACTATGGACCTACTGTTGTGCTCGATGTAGGTAATTGAACAAGACATGTCTCACACAGCTTGTCATTTGTTGGTTGAAATTGAGGTTAAATCAGATCACATGACTATATAATTGAAATGGTATAAATTGCAAAAAAAGGGAGACGTGAAGTGAGTTGCAATTTGGTTTGGTTTGGTTTTGTTTTTCGAGACAGGGTTTCTCTGTGTAATTCTGGTGCCTGTCCTGGATCTTGCTCTATAGACCAGGCTAGCCTCAAACTCACAGAGATCCACCTGCCTCAGCCTCCCTCTTGCTAGGATTAAAGACGTGTGCCACCACTGCCCGGTGAGTTACAGTTTTTAATTACATGACATAGAAATGTAGTTTAAGCCATTTGAGGAATTGGAAACCCAGAGCCGAAGTCATGACAGCATACTGGCCTTTCCACCAGGAAGGAAAAGTCCTTGTGAGTCACAACCACCAGCAAAAGTGGTGATGCAGGGGACATGGCAGACTGGCACCTATTGAAACTGGGTGGAGCGGGTGGGATGTGAGGCTGGGAAGACAGCACATAGGCAGAACTTGTTTTAGAGAGTCGGAAGAAGGAGGGTGCCTGGGACAGCTCAGACAGACACTGTTAGAGTGGTTAAAGGGATAGTCCATGGCACACAGGCCTGGAGGAGACAGGCTACGGAAAAGAGGGAGGATGGAGAGTGGACATGCGGGCTGCTGAGAAGTGCAGTAAATGAAGGTGGCATCTCTCCATTGTTTGCTGAGCGTTTTTGCTAAATAGGATATGAGGTGTTCTTTTGGAAGGGGGAAAGACAGAGTAGAAAGTCACAATGTTGGGAGTAGTGAGAGGAGTTAGTGTGGTTAGAGAGAAAGACAGTATCATAATGAAGGTAGCACAACTTTACGAGCCACGTTGAAGAGAGGAAGCAGGATTGCCTTTCCGTTTTACAGCAGCTGTCTCTATAATTGAAAACAAAATTGTTCATTAGTTATAAAGCACTGCTAGATACTATGAAAATAGGAAGACGAGTAAAATGCAGACTTTGTGAAAAGGACTCATCTGTTGCACGTTGGCTATAACAGCTTGACCTACTTTAATCCTATGTCAGCAGCTCCGGAGGATGGCTGCACGCCTGACACTGCTTCTCTGGCCTCTTAGATGGAGGGTGTGTCGGTCCTCATGTCTGGTAGTTATTCCAGGCTGAGTCACACTGAGAGTCCAGAGAGTTGACAGGGAGGACTAGACAATGGCATCATAGAACTTAGAGGGCAGTGACCACTGGCAGTTCCTGGAACTCTTTGACAATGGTCTTTCATGCTAATTGAATTGTTTGTAATCGGTTTTTCCCACAAGACTACAAGATCCACCAGGCGCTTTGTCTTGGTCACTGCTCATTGTCTACACGTAAAAGGGTCACTAGGTAAATTGTGTGTGTGTGTGCCTTGAAGGCTCTCCACCTTATCTTTTGAGACAAGCTCTCACTGAACTAGTACTCATTGATTGACTAGCTGGCTGACCAAGAAACTCGAGATCCATTGTCCCTGATCACCCCTACACATGTCCCTAGACACACTTTACTTCTCCTGGCATTTTTTATGTGTATTCTAGGGTCAGTATGTTTGTATGGCAACTGAGCCATCTTCCCATTCCCTCTAGGTAAATCTCTATTACACTTACCAAATGAACCATCTCCCTAGTTCCTCTAAGTCCCTTGGGAACTACAGAGCTGGCTTAACAGTTAAAAACACTTGCTGCTCTTTCAGAGGACCAGGGTTCAGTTCCTAGCACCCATATTAATGACTCACAGTCACCTGTAACTCCAGTTCCAGGGGATCTATTGCCCTCTCCTGGACTCTGTGGGCACTGGGTGTGCATATAGATAATGTATAAATAAAAATATATTTTGAGGCCGGGCGGTAGTGGCGCACGCCTTTAATCCCAGCACTTGGGAGGCAGAGCCAGGTGGATCTCTGTGAGTTCGAGGCCAACCTGGTCTACAAAGCGAGTTCCAGGAAAGGCGCAAAGCTACACAGAGAAACCCTGTCTCAAAAAAAAAAACCAAAAAAAAAAAATAATAATATATATATATATATATTATATATATATATATATTTTTTGAAAAAATCTTTAAAAAGAAAGTGTAGCTTAGTTTAATTTAAAAATAAATAAAGTTAAACGAGACATAGAAAGGCTAGTGCTTATTTGATTGAATACCTGTCTTGAAGAATGACCCTGAATAGAAGGACAGAAGTCTCCCTTTCGTCTTCCTGATCTCTCCCTTTGGACACAGGAAATGAAGGAGGCATTGGAAACTTTTGTTTTGTATTCTTCTTTAGGATTCAGCCCTGATGGAGGCTGAGCAGCCTGAACATGGAGCATCTGCACCCATCCCTGCCATAGAGGAATCGAAAGCTATCCCTGAAGCTATCATGAGGAGCAGTCAGATCCCTGTCCTGGAGCCTGAAGCTCAAGAAGGCCAAGACCCATCCTACAAGTGGGCAGATGGACACAGACCCCTGATGGGCCAGCCACAGGAGTTAAGGGACATGAGTGACCACATACCTGATAGTATGGGATTTTTCTTAAAGGAAGTTTCTTCCAATGTGGAGACCAACCAGGAAATCCTTGTGGCTGAGGCCTTCCACACTCCAGACCCGCTGGAAGCAGTATCCCAGAGCCTTAAAGACAGTCTGTCAAAAACAATAGCTGTCCCGGAGCTCTTGGCCTGTGCTGTTCGGGAGGAATGGCCAGACAAATCCAGCAAACTGGACAGCACAGTGGAGCTAGAATTGCAGCCGGAACTCATGTCTTTGACACTGGCAGTTAGCAAAGCAAAAGAAGAGAAAGACACCTCGCCAGACCCTTCGAGCCCTAGAGGATTTTGGCCTCCCTGCAAAAAGCACCCTGGTGAGACAGACCAGTCTGGGGGCCATGGAAGTGGACTGGTCAGGCAGTGGAAAGCGCTGCAGATGGAGGCCATGCAAGAAGAGCACGGTCAAGAAGGCCTCCTCCAACCTCAGAAGGCCCAGGGACTCGAGGGGCAGGAAGTCAAAATTCAGGAGGAAGGAAGTCTGAGGGGAGACATTTGTTCTGATGGGCTTCTAGGGAATCGGGAAGACGAGGAAGAAGAGGTTTGTGGCCGTGAGGAAGAACAGGAACGAGTGCAAAACCATAGAATGCTCGGAGGACAGAGGGCCAGTAAGGGACTGAGTGGGGAACTGGAGGCTCTGGATTACAGTGAGCGGGGTCAAGAGGACAGGGATAGGAGGGTTCAGGGTCAGAGAGATTCAGAAGAGGAGGGATGGGACAGGGAATTAAGAGAGGTGGAAGAGAGGAGGGCACACTCTCAGTATGCAAAGAATCAGAGGTTAGTAGTGAAATCAGAGATGTGAGTGGAAAGCAGGGAGATAATGATGAAACCCAAATAGTGATGCCAGGAGAGGGCCAGGAGGAGGCTGAGGGCCAGGAGGAGGCTGAGGGCAGGAGGAGGCTGAGGATCAGGGGAGGGGGACGAGGGGTGAGGATAGGGGGGCTGAGGGCAGGAGGGGCGGGCAGGGGGGTGAGGCCAGGAGGAGGCTGAGGACCAGGAGGAGGCTGAGGATCAGGAGGAGGCTGAGGATCAGGAGGAGGCTGCGGGCCAGGAGGAGGCTGAGGATCAGGAGGAGGCTGAGGATCAGGAGGAGGCTGAGGGCCAGGAGGAGGTTGTAGACTCAGGTGAGGGGGGACGAGGGAATGGGGAAGGGGGTGGACAGGCAGCCGTGGAAGGGAGGAGAACAGACGAGAACAACAAGCATTGTCCTCCAGTGGATCTCATAGCTCCTGAGGCGCTCTCTTCAGGAGCACTGTTTCCAGACATCTCTTGTTCTGTGTCTGATATTCCTGGGGCTCAGTGGGAACCTGTTCCCAAGGAACAGATCCTCCCAGCTCTGACTCCTGCACGGGAGCCAGTAGAATGGCCTCACCAACCCATTTCTCCACCTGCCTCTTTTGCTACTGAAGAACTCCCTAATGATAGGACTCACAACAGCCAGCAAGAAGGATTCAGGCTGAAGAAAGGGACAGTGTCTCTCCAGGGGACTGAGGTTGTCTCTGCTAGTGTATCTATGACTCCTCCAAGGACACCGGATTCAGCTCCTTTCAGTCCCACTGAAGTCTTCCCCATCACTGCCACCCTGTCACCTGTTAGCCCTCCAGTTGTCCTTCCTCGGAAGGACACCCTAGCAGCCTCTCTCTCGACTGACACTCCACCTCATGGTGGGGCACTTGAGGCTCCTCCGATACCTGCAAAAACTCGCAAGGACCCATGTGCCACCCCTGACAAGGCCAACGCTCACAGCCCTCTCACCAGCTACGCTGGAGCCACCCAGCATCTAAGAAGTAACTCGTTCCCAGGCTCTCACAGGACAGAACAGACTCCAGACTCCGTGGGAAAGTCTTTTTCTTTCTCTCATTCGGAATTACCACAGAGGCCCCCCAAACCTGCCATCTATGGCTCTCTGATCCCACGAAGAGACAGAAGAAGTAGGGACGGCATCGTCTTCTCAGAATCCTCTGCTGCTTTCTTTGCTTTGAGACAGGACTCCGAAGGACTCACTTCAAATCCAGAGAGTCCCGGCGAGCCTCATGGTAGTCCGCTGTGGGGCTCCCCACAGAACTCAGCCTTTGCCGTGGGTTCTCCTGGGAATGTTTCTTCTCTATCCACTGTCTCCATGGACATGAGGAAACATGAAGCCTTGCCCCCTCCTCCCCCAGGAAAGAGACATAGCTACAGTTCCGTGGTGGAGAGAGATGGCCATCTTCATGTAGTAGCCCCCACAGTGAAGCGATATAGTCATCCTCCTCCATTGGCCCTAAGTTCAGGGCTACCTGGATCTCCTGAAGGCTCGTTTCCGCTAGTTCCTGACTCTGTTGTGTTGAGGCAGCACCGCCCTCTGCCAGCCACCCCAGAAACCCCCCGCCATACTCAGACCTCCATCTCCTCCAGGCTGAGATACAAGAAACCATTACCCCCAACTCCCTATGTGCCTGACCTCTGCCATTCTCCCCTCTCCCCCGCTAGCGTACCAAAGATGTACAGGCCTCTACCCCCAGTCCCTTCCTCTGAACCACCCCCATTACCACCAAAATCCAGGGAGAGAAGCAGGAGTATCCAGGGAGGAGTTATACATTCAGGGGGTCAAGCCAAACCAAGACCCACTGGCCAAGACTGGACAGTCTCCACACTCTCTGTCGGACGGACCTCTTGGCCCCCGGCTACAGGCAGATCAACAGAATCATTGGTTCCCACCAGTGGGAGTATAACTGAAGTGTCCACTGGCCTGGCTTTCAGCAACATGATAAACCTTCTAAATCCCTCTTCCCCTACCACTCCCTGTACCCCGGAACTTCTGAGACCTACCAGTAAGGATGAGTCGGAGCTCACCGAAGAGTCTGAGTCCCCCGTGAGAGGATCGTTTAGAAGATCAGTCCCTCAGGAGGGATGTAATGACACACGGAGGTCAGCTTTAGGACCAAAAAAGCAGTCAGAAAAACCCACCCACCAGCAACTGGAGAAGGCATGCAGCTGGCCCCACAGGCAGGACCCAGCCAGAACAGAGAGTGGCAGTGAACAGGCTGGGGGCCAGGCCTCCAACAAGCACAAGGGCTGGAACCGGCAAGGCCTGCGGAGACCTTCTCTGTTGCCGGAGAGCTCTGCAGGTGAGTGGGGAGCAGAGGGCGCAGGGAGATCGGTGTTAGGCTCAGCTTTTCTTCCATTCTTGGGGCCTCTCCTGCTCTCTCTGCAGCTTCCCTCACCTGCATATTTATCATCAACTCAGAAACTCATGATCCCGTGATCCCGTCAGAATGTTCTTCCTCCCCTTCTATCTTTCCATCTCTGGCTTCCTCTGAAGTCCACCTCGTCCTGACGTTGCCAGACTTCCTCCGTGGCTACACCTTCTTGCTCCCTGTCTTGAAGAACTTAAGGCACCATTTCTTTGTGCACTTCCCATCTGTTTGAAGGCTGGGGGCACAGCTGATACCAGTCTTCTATCCTGAATGAGGGCCAGGGACACGGCCTGCTGGACTCCCAGAATTCCTCTGCCTTTAGTGTTGTCTTCTCTTCCCGATTCTAGTAGAACTGTCTTCCTTCTGCTCATCTGTGACTCCTGCTCATCCTTTCACTTTCTCTAAATGTCCCTGTTATGTCACCCATTTCCCTCTCCAGATTTGAGAAATCCAAGCATGGGAAGACCTCCTGGCTCTTCAGATTCTGTGGTTTTCCGGTGAGTTGCCCTGGCTCCTCACAAACTCAACTCTATGGTCTTCATTTATGACTCTTGAGATTCCCTTAGTAAAGGCTGGAGAGATGGCTCAGAGGTTAAGAGCTCTGGCTCTTCTTCCAAAGGTCCTGAGTTCAATTCTCAGCAACCACATGGTGGCTGAAAATCCATCTGTAATGAGATCTGGTTCCTCTTTGGGCCTGCAGGGATACTTGCAGGCAGAACACTGTATACATAATAAATAAATAAAAATCTTAAAAAAAAAAAAAAAAAAAGATTCTCTTAGTAGGACTTCAGTGGATAAGGATACTGGGACCCAGTATTCCTGGTGCCTCTATCTTCAGAAAGTAAGGAGAGGAAGAGGAAGGTATCAGAACTGTCGGAAAGGGCAGTGTCTGGATCATCCCAGTTCTACCTGCTGTGTCTGGGTCTACTGTCCTCCTCAAGCATATGGCTAGAAACCAGTCTCCTTCTACATCTGGGGTTATTGTTTGACTTGCCCATTTTTATAAGAATTTACAAGTTTTCCCCAAGTCCTCAGGATCTCTGGACTTTGAGGTAAGGGAAAGGGGTTGAATAGAAAGATTGATGATGGGGACTGATTGAAGCCACTGTTCCTTTGGTCCTGACATCCCAGCCTGTGTCCAGAGGATTAGAGATTTCTTCATCTAAAGTCACTTGGGGGTCTTCTGTCTCATGGTCAGCAAGCACCCCAAAGCCTCCCTACTTCACAGGGAGAAGAAACCGAAGGAGGGGACAGGAGGCTTTTCAAGACGCTGCTCCAAGCTCATCAACTCCTGTGAGTGCCTTGAAACAGATCTCTAGGCTTATGCTTTTTGCCTAAAGTGGGACAGGGACTCATGACTGCCAGCAATAGAGTGGTGGTGTCCAGAAGAAAGGGTTGCCAGAGGTCAGCCATAGAGGGCAATTTCTGGCTGTGGGCTTCCACTCACTTCATTTTCTTCTTCACCCATGAATCCTCACCCATAGCCCAGCTACTTTATCAGGAGTACAGTGATGTTGTTCTGAACAAGGAGATTCAGAGCCAGCAGCGGCTGAACAGCCTAGCGGAGGCACCTGGACTCTCTTCCCCCCGGCAGCGTCGAAAGGCAATGGTGTCTTCAGACTCCTACCTACAGCGCCTCTCCATGGCCTCCAGTGGCTCCCTCTGGCAGGAAATCCCTATGGTGCGCAACAGCACAGTGCTGCTCTCCATGACCCATGAAGATCAAAAACTGCAAGAGGTACCACCCAGGGCAGGGGGGGGGCGACAAAGTCATATTTGCTAATGTTTTGTCTCCTCCTCACCTTTGTCACCAAGAGCAGGCTGTCCCCACCTCACAGTCCCCTGTATACACATGCTCACCGCCATGCTGAAGAATGTGAACTGCCCTCAGAATCTGAGCACTCAGCCCACTTCCCACATTCATGCATGTGCCATCTACTCCTGCCTGTACTGGCTTGGGCTCCTACGTACCTCTGAATTCGTTGGGAGGGATGTGAAAGTAACTTCATCACTGATGCTTCATGATGAGCTATAATCTCCCTACCACTTCTACACGTATTTCAGACAAGCCCCACGCTCAGTCTTTGTGCTGGCTCCTTTGAAGAGGACAACTTCTTGTCCTTTGGTTCTTTTGATCTCACTGGCCCTGCTTGGTCATCACGCCCAGTATCAAGACTGAGGGAGACAATGCTTGTCTGGTTCTAAGCTGGGACCATTAGTAAGTTTTCTATAAGCAGTTCCTGCTTTCAGATCTGTCTGAAATAAGAGGTAGAACCTTTCCTTCCAGGGAGAAAGTAGGGCACAGTGGGATAGAGTAATTAATATCTAAGTAACTGGGTTCCACAACAGATGATCTAGACATAAAGCCTTCATTACTTGCTTGATTTGGCCAAATCCCTTGCTTTCTCCAAGATATTGTTTCCCACTTGTAAAACAGATACAAAGAGTTACTGGGGGTGGGGGGGGAATAAATGGTTACTACAGAATCATCAGTCAGAAAAATATGATTTGAATTTTGATGATACAAACCTGGCTTCATGTACTAGCTGGATAACCTTAGACAAGCTATATAATTTCACTGCAAGTTTCAAAACACATGCGTTGAGAAAATCACTAACCTGTTCTGTATTCATTTCTTCCCATCAAAGAATGGGAAGATGAAATGAACTCCAGCCACCTCTCCCTGAATCTTTAGGAAGCTAGGGATTCACAGGGTCCAGCCCTCATTCCTGTTGACTCTGTGAGATGGGAGGCCTCTGCATCACTCGTTCATACACACACATTCAGTTCATGAACTAACATCTTGGGAGCCTACAAAGTTCCTTCACAGACTCCATTCCTTTTACCAATCATGTTCTCTGAAGTGTGTGTGTGTGTGTGTGTGTGTGTGTGTGTGTGTGTGTGTGTGTGTGTGTTTGGAGGGGGGTTCATTATATCTATGTAAAAGGACAAAACAACAACAAATACCCTTAAGTGTCAGGAGCTTAAATGAGCCACCTTAAGCCATATGGTCTTTGAATGTTGAGAATAAATGTGCGGTGTCATGCTTCAGGGTTGTATAGAAAGTCCCTGTGTGGTTGGCTATCTCAGTGATCAGCAATGAATGTCTGTCTTTCTCTTCATCCAAGTGGCCTTACTGAAGCTCCATGCTGAGAAGGGAAAGGAGTCCACTGGTCATGTCTGGGTCATTGCACCCCCCTGCTGGAGCCTCCACACACATTCTTAAGTGCTTGGTTTCCATTTTAAACTAAAACTTTTCTCACATATCCTCCTTCTTTCCGTTTCTATTTCTCCTCAGACCTCAAATTGAGCTTGTCACCTTCCTCCCTAAGTCTTTTCCTACTATGAGCACTGTGGCTTCATCAACGATTCCATCATCCAACCCACTACCCAACTGAAAAGCAAGGTGCTGGCTTTGGCTCCTCCTCTGTACACCCCAGTTCTAGCAAATCAAGTCTTCCAAGTCTGCCTGCTTGATGCTTAGAGCAGTCTGTGTCTTTTCTACTTCTAACATGCCTAGGACTGGCAGGCTTTCATTTCCCAGCTAGACATGGTACCCTTTCCCAACATTGCTCCTACCTCTTCTAATCTTTTCCACACTTGCTAAAAGATACTGTCTTTTAAAAAAATAATAATAATAACAAAAAATAAAAAACTACCCAGTTAATTCCTGTTGTGCTGCATTGTTTACATAGCCCACCTTACATAGCCTACTTATCCCTCTGGCGTCATTTCCTCTTTCTTTTCTGTTTGTTTGTTTAGTAAAAGTTCTAGAAATGCTCAACTTATTTGTTTCTTCTCTAAAAATAAGTTTCATTGTGTTTATTTAAAATATTAACCACCTAGTTATGAGGTATAACACAGTCTATTTTGTTGGTAAAATTGTTACTATGATGTGGTAAATTAACATATCTGTGATATCACAGAGTTATTTGCATATGTGTACAACTAGAGCTTTAAGTTTCTTGAAAACATAAAGGCTTACACATGTTCTTCAGCCCCTAGGTTGAATCTTACATACTCAAATACTTTTCATATCTCTGCTAGACTAAGTTAAATTTTGTGACTGTGAGTGATGAAACAATGTACCTACTTCAGTGTTTGGCCCTAAAACGTTGTTCAACAACTGGTATCTGCCAGAGAGTTCATAAAAGTATTCATGAATCTTCCTCTTGTCCAACCCTCTAGGCCAAATTTGAGCTGATTGTGTCAGAGGCGTCTTACCTTCGCAGTCTAAACATAGCTGTGGATCATTTCCAACATTCAGCTCAACTTCGGGCCATCCTGTCCACCCAGGATCACCAGTGGCTCTTCTCCCGTCTACAGGATGTGCGAGATGTCAGCACCACGTGAGACTTCTTCCAAACTCCATCTTCTCAACCTCGCTGTTCTTAGCCATTGAATCTTCAGCTTCTTTCCTCCCTCACAGACACCTTCTCTTTGTCAGTCTCTGTATGAAAGTGGGCCTGGGCTCCCTCCAAGGAAGCAGGTAGAAAAAACTAAGAAGAGGCAAGAGTATGAGGATTCACATCTGTTAATAGACGAGTGAGATGTGCTTCCTGGATCGGGGTTTTACATACATTCTGGGTGTGTACTGCAGTGGACACAAGGTATAAAAATCACTGAAAGAGGGGGCTGGAGAGATGGCTTACCAGTTAAGAGCACTGACTGCTCTTCCAGATGTCCTGAGTTCAAATCCCAGAAACCACATGGTAGCTGCTCTATAGTGGGATCTGATGCCTTCTTCTGGCATAAAGGTGTACATGCAGGTAGAGCACTCATATACATTAAATAATAAATAAATCTTTTTTAAAAAATCACTGAAAGACTGGCAAACCAGAATAGAATAAAAGAAGAAAAAGAAATAGAATGTTATTTCAATTAAATCAGGAATGAACTAGTAACAGCCTGGGGGAGGCTGTGCTGCATAACAAGGCCACAGAGCTGAGGAGAGGCAGTAGAAGTTAGTGGTCATGGAAACAGAAGTTGCGTGCTCAGAATATACAGGGCTGAAACATGCTGAGCCGAGGCCCCCGTGCTTCATGAGACTGTTTCAATACTGCGCAGGTTCCTTTCCGACCTAGAAGAAAACTTCGAGAACAACATCTTCTCCTTCCAAGTATGTGATGTTGTCTTGAATCATGCCCCAGAGTTCCGCCGAGTCTACCTGCCTTATGTCACCAACCAGACCTATCAGGAACGCACCTTCCAAAGCCTAATGTGAGAATGATCCCTGTCCGTTCCCTTCGTGGACATTGCCGTGACCTTGACTTAGTCCCTAGCCCAGAGTGCTGTCCCCAGAGTACTTGTTCTTTTGCCTACTGTGTCAGCTGAAGTCTCAGCCCACTCCCCATATCAGATTGTCCCTGCAGTCACATCTGGACCCTGTACATAGGCTCTTACCGTTCTTTCCCACTCCCAGATCCTACACTTCCATTCCCCAGACCTTCACTGAGCCCCCTTTTCTCCCCATCTTCCTCCTCACCCTGAGTTTTGCTACTCATATAGGAATAGCAACAGCAGTTTCCGGGAGGTCTTGGAGAAGCTGGAGAGTGACCCCATCTGCCAACGCCTGTCTCTCAAGTCCTTTCTGATACTGCCCTTCCAGCGTATCACCCGTCTTAAGTTGCTACTCCAGGTATGGCAGATACTTCTTTAGTCTAATTTCCTTGACTCAAAGACATGATCTTGGGAGGTTTGGAGGCAAAAGATCATCCATTCTTCTGTGAAGTTTCCACATCATGTGGAAGATGTGAGCGGTTTCACAAATGCACACAGTTTCTTTCTTTCTCAGAAATCTTTGCTTTTGGAACTGTGTCCCTGACTTCTGCATCAGATATCCCCCCGTTATCTCTTCCTGTTTATCCATTCTTCCTCCCATCTGGCTCTTGTCCACTATTTGTTCTACAGAACATTCTGAAGAGAACCCAGCCTGGCTCCTCAGAAGAGGCAGAGGCCACAAAGGCACACCATGCCCTGGAGAAGGTAGGCAGCCATCATATCCAATAACCTATAATACTCCTTCCCCTGGTACTCATGACTGAAGAAAGTATGGGACATGGGACACTATTAAGAGGAGAGCTCAGCAACCTCCTTGCGTGCACTAAACTTGTTTCTTCACGTTCCATGTCTAGCAGCTATACCACAGTCCCAATACCACAGTCCCTCAGTATGTTCTCTCAGATCATGTAAAGTAGTTTAGCCATCTAAAACATGAATTTGATGCTGTTCCTTCAGCTCCAGCCTGGTCGAAAAAGACCGAGGTTTGCAGGCATCTTCTCGGATTGCTTGACTGGGACTTACAGCTCAAGACTCTAACACTGTGATCTTCCCCTCCCTTTATCCTGCTCCCTTCTCAGCTGATCCGAGACTGCAACAACAACGTGCAGAGGATGCGGCGGACAGAGGAGCTCATCTACCTGAGCCAGAAGATTGAGTTTGAGTGCAAAGTGAGCTGTCCCTGGCACACCTTCCTGCCTCTGAATCTCTTTAGCATGTCCTACAGACCATCCTCTGACAGTCATCTTGCTTACATCATCTCCAGTCTCCAGTGGTTCTACCTGCCCTTCTCTCCATTTCTGGAATATGCAAATGATCGTTTAGTTTACAAGACATGTTAATAGGTGGAGGCATAGAACTATGTGTGGATTTTATTACCTTTGCTGTAAAAGTAGAGGATGTAAATCTATTGCTGCGTCTGTGAATGTGCATAAGGAAACTGTCAGGATAATGAGAAGGGGGGCAGTAGTTACTGGAAGAGGAGGAGGAGCACTCAATAAATGGACAGAAGGAATTTCCCAGATTATAAGAATTTAGGGGTTATGAATGCTTGACTCACTTATTTTATCAGATCACCTTTAATCTAACCAAAGCAACATGCCAAAAACCTCAAAATGTCTTGTCCAAACAAATAGAAAATTGATCTTCAACATTGAAATTCCAGTGCATTGCAGATACCATCTTTATCTCCCTAGAAGAGAAGGGAAGTCCTTCTCTAAGTTCTATCAGAGCTCTTTTCCCAGGCCCCAGTTCTCAGCAGACCCCACCTTGATCTCCTTATCCTCAGCTTCATGACTGATTCTGACTGCCTGTCTTGGCTCTGATCATCATCAAGGAAAGAACAGATAACATAACTGATCCTTAGACTTTTAGGATGAGGTCTTATGCCCTCCTGTTCATTAACATGTTCTGCATGGGCTCACAGACTTCTCCCACATCATCACTTGTTAGATCAGAATCACCTTCCTTTGAGCATGTAAACACAGGATCCACACACTAGTGTGGTATAGTTACAGGGTTCCAAGAGACAACAGAATCTGGATGGGTTGGTTAAGAGCAAGAGGGAAGATCTGGTATTGGTGGTGGGTTGGTTGGGCAGGACTGAGAGGAAGCTCATGACCTGTCTTTTCTCTCTTCCTGATCTTTAGATTTTCCCGCTTATTTCCCAATCTCGATGGCTGGTGAAGAGTGGGGAGCTGACAGCCCTCGAGTTCAGTGCTTCCCCAGGGCTGAGGAGGAAACTGACCACTCGTCCTGTCCATCTGCATCTCTTCAATGACTGTCTGTTGCTGTCCCGACCCCGAGAGTCAGTGCCTGGGATGGGAGGCCAGGGCATAGGGCCTATGAAAGAATGGGATAAGTCTAGAGGGACACCAAATGACCTGCTGCCAACGAATCCCTTCTCAGACAACTCACAGTCTGAGTCATGAGTCATAGCTTAGAGAACAGAAGTAGGGGGTTAATATTACCAAATTACATCATGAAGTCACAGAACCAGACCTGTCCCATGTTAAAGACATGAGTAAACCACAGCAAAGAAACACTATCTTTTTAAATAAGTTTATCTATGGCTTCATTGGGTTGTGCCTAGCATATTAGCCAATATATCCACTTGGCTAATTTCAGAGCTTAAACTCTGGTCTTTAGGACCTTTGAAAGTTAACATTGGTTCTTATCTCTTCGACTTCTTAAAGTAGTAAATAGTGCTATTGCAGTAAATAGTTGGTTGAGACACTGGCATTATCGTGTTGAGAGCAGGTTGAAGCCCTCATATGGATTTTATATGAATACGGTCTGTAGAAGCGAAGAGCAGAGAACTTGAATTTAAGACTATGAGGGTGAGAGTGGATGAAGTACAAAAACTCTAGAATCAGACTTAAAAGATTTCTTTCTGTCTTGCAGAGGCAGCCGGTTCCTGGTATTTGACCATGCTCCATTCTCCTCCATTCGAGGGGAAAAGTGTGAAATGAAGCTGCATGGACCTCACAAGAACCTCTTCCGTCTGTTCCTGCTGCACAACACACAGGGCACCCAAGCAGAGTTCCTCTTCCGCACTGAGACTCAGTGAGATGGGGCTGGGCAGCAGTTGGGGGAGGATGTGCCAGACCATGGCCTCAGCACTTCTGGAGTGGGGATCATTCATAGAGAAACCCAAAGCCCCAGAGCTAAGCAGTAACTTGAAGGAGATTCAGTGTGGGCTGAACATGCAAAGTTGCCACCTTCTTAACATCTGCTTTCCAGTGTACTAAAAATCACAAGTTCTATGAGACATCATGAGGGAGATGAGCTGGCATGGAATGAGCAGAGAATTGGATTGCTGTATCTGTGAGAGATCCAGCTCATCTGTACAACCCAGAGCCAAGGCTATAGGGCACTTACATGAATAAAAAACACCTTATATGCTTTCTTCTTTTCCTTAATCCCCTAGCTTCATCCGCCATTGAGCAGAAATCTATAGTGTTAAGAAATATGGGTTGTAATCTTTCCAATGATGATAACAAATGAATACAATCACATATACACATACACTGTTTTGAGAGTTGAAATGATAACTGTAGAACCTGATATATAGTATACAAACTAAAGAACACCCAGTGCTTTCCTGGTACTGTATGAGACACAGGAAAAGCTTGTCTGTAAAATTATTAAACACTTCCGTGGCTTAAGACCCCACATGATGTGGGTGCTGTTGCTGGAGGGCTTCTCTCCAGGTTCCCCAAGCCCCGCAGTCCCACAATCCACTTATAAAATAATCTGTATGGCCGTGGCAGGCTTCTTGCTAACTGCTCTTTTATCTTAAATTAACCCATTTCTATAAATCTATAGCTTGCCACGTGGCTGGTGGCTTACCGGCGTCTCTACATGCTCTTCTCCTGGCGGTGGCTGCAGTGTCTCTCCCCTCCTTCTTCCTGTTTCCCCAATTCTCCTCTCTCTTTGTCCCGCCTATACTTCCTGCCTGGTCATTAGCCATCAGTGTTTTATTTATATAGAGTGATATCCACAGCAGGGTGCTTTTCAGCTTGGTCCCTTGGAAGACATTTCTAGTAAGGTCAATGGTTCCTATCTCTACCCATGGAACAGAAAAGATAGGACATGAGTTTGTATTCAGGATTTTACCTTAGATAAATAATCCGATGTAGCTTTGTGTTCTTTTTTAGGGCTATGGGCAGCATCTTTTTGGAAAGTGAAAGTGTCATTCTCAATAACCTAGGTACATTTGGAAACAGGATAAGAGATTAGAAGAATGTTCAGATGATCAAAAATTAATTTGAGATCACATTATAGACAACAACAACAATGAAATGGAGATAGCTCCTTGGCTTACTTGTTATTAAACAGTAATTTTCATCTTAGATATTTAATTGAAGGGAGGTAAGTGAGGAGCAAGAGTCATGCAGAGTGGTCATGTCTAACCAGATGAGTGTTTTGCTTGGTATGATTTCCAGACTGAAAAATGTTCATGCATATGATTGACAGTTCACCTTATGACTTTTTGTGGAAGATATGCCTGAAGAGAGAAAGGAAGAATACACAAGATACACTAACACGTGTTATAAGATCATTCCATGTTTCCAGCCAGGCAGAATCCCACTGGCTTTAGGGTAGCCACCTGCCTTCCCCACTACTGGCCCTCAGCCTATGTCCCCAGACTATAACTGAAGCTATGACTCTTTTGTTTTGTTTTTTTCAGAAGTGAAAAGCTCCGATGGATCTCGGCCTTGGCCATGCCCAGAGAGGAGTTGGACCTGCTTGAGTGCTACGGTGAGCAAGGATGTAACGAAAATGGTAGTGTCTATTTGTGGTCTCCTTTAGATGAAGGGTTAAGTGTACTGGGTGGTAACTCTAAAAGTCTCCTGTTCATTGGCTTTTCTTAGAATTTCATGATGAATTGCTGGTGGTAGAAGCTTAAACACTTGTGATACATCTACTTAAAAACTGTCATTTACGCCGGGCGGTGGTGGCACCCGCCTTTAATCCCAGCACTCGGGAGGCAAAAGCAGGCTGATCTCTGTGAGTTCGAGGCCAGCCTGGTCTCCAAAGCGAGTTCCAGGAAAGGCGCAAAGCTACACAGAGAAACCCTGTCTTGAAAAACCAAAAAAAAAACCTGTCTTTACCATGGTAGTACTGTACCTCATACATTCACTGCCTTAGGCACATATTTGTTCTTTGTAAAATATATATTCCTTGAAGTCTTATCCACTATGATTTTGACTTAGTTTTACCAATTGAAGATATAAGAGGGAAATAAGGGGAGACAGTGTAGCTTCAATGGGGAGGACAAGAAAAGACCAACATTGATTTGGTATGGCCATACCCAGGTAGCTGACATTGCTTACCCAGAACACACAGAGGTAGCCAGAGCCCAGAGCATGGCAAAGGAACACTGGGACTTTTGTGGGTAAAAAGAACAAATGAGTGTAATGAACCTTGGAAAAGGACCTAGGAGAACCCAGCTGAACTCAGTGTTGCTTGCTTGCCATACAGTCCATTGGTTCACTTCATTTATGGTAGGTAGAGAGGGTGGAGGGGACTACTTCACTTTACTGCATTTTCCGTGGATGGAAGATGATGCCGAGCTTTAGAAAAAACAGTGCACTATTAATAATGTAGCATTCTATTTATTTTCTGCAAATCAGAAGAGTGCAGCAAAGTATAAAGACAAACCCATCGAAGATAGATTGCTGCAAGGACAGACGTTCTCTGAACTCTGTTATCTTGAACTTGATTCCAGTCTATGGAAATGCTGCCTGGCTCATAAGAAAGCATCTAGAATTTCCTTATGAATCACTTTGATCAATGATCATCTTGATCACTGGGCAATGGTAGCACAAGTCTTTAATCCTAGCACTCAGGAAGCAGAGGCAAGTAGGTCTCTGTGAGTTCAAGGAGAGCCAGGGCTACACAGAAAATCCCTGTCTCAAGTACAAACAAACAAACACAAACAAACAAATGATCATCTTGATCAATTCCAGATGAGGAAAGTAAGGTCAAAAGGAATCAAAGGCACCCAAGTCACCCAGAAAGTCTAATGCTAGAAGACTATTTTTAAAGGAGAGGGGTCCCTTACTGGAACATTGAAGAAAATGATGAAAGATTCACAGACTTCGATTTTGAATCTTGTTGGAAAAGCTGTCACCTAAGTTCTGAATTCTGTGCTGAAGATCCTAGGGACCACTTGACTGGAAATTTGTGATTGTGAACATGGAATATCACAGATCAAGAGCCAAAATTAACTTGTGCCATTTTTTATCACAATAATAGCCTTTATTACCAACCACTATATCTGACCTGACATCCTTGTGACCATTAGGAATGTGGAATGTATTATTAAACTTAGTAAATCATTAACTTTCACCAGCCCTAAAGCCAGGTCTGTTAAGATAATGTCAACAACCTATAGGAGAGGTGTTTCTTCTCTGCTATAACCTGCCTACCTGAGGACCTCACCAGCGTATTGGCAAACACATTGATTCATGCCTTGCTTTTGTTCTGGGACCATAGGAGTAACCTCTTCCACAGTGGAATGTGTCATTCATGGCAACTTGACTCTATGCTTCTAGGCCACAGTCACTTTTATTTGGCTCAGAGCATACTAGATCTTGCTCCCTTTGGAACAAAATCTGTGCTCTGCCCTAGCAAAGCAAAACACATGCATAAAATAGTTGGTTAAGGGATATATGGTTCCTCTCCAACCGTCAGTTCTAAGGAGTTCAAAAGCCATTGAAAACTGAAAGATCAATCAGGGAACATCTAAGAGAGAAGCTGGGTCTTCAGCTGAACCTCAAGTTTTGCCATGATGAGGAATTAAATGTGGTCACAAGGTATTTTCCTGTCTTCTTCCCCAGAAGTAGAATTTTTAAAAATTAGATCCCATACTCATATTTCTATTTCTTTATTGAACCAGGCTTGTTTGATCCCTGGTAGATGATGAAGATGTTTCTAATCACCTCTTTTGTTTTTGTTGGGTCTGTCATTTTTTTCCTGGCTTTTGTTTGGGTTTTTGTTGTTGTTGTTGTTGTTGTTGTTGTTTTATGTTTTATAGATAGGTTCTCACTCTGTAGCCCTGGCTGACCTAGGCATGCTCTGTAGCCCAGGCTGTACTCAAACTCACAAAGATCCACCCGTGCTTATCTCTACTCCAGGCCTTCCACACTCCCCTCACAGTTCCTTGTGTGTGTCCTAGTCACGGCTCCTCACTTTTCTTCACTCTTCTCTTCCAAAGACTCCCCACAGGTTCAGTGTCTCCGTGCCTACAAGCCCCGAGAGAATGATGAGTTGGCACTGGAGAAGGCGGATGTGGTGATGGTGACTCAGCAGAGCAGCGATGGTAAGAGGGGGAGCCCATGAGCAGGAGGCTGGCCAGCAGAGGCAGCAGGAGGCGCACTAGCTTTCCAGGGCCACCACAGCAGAGCACTGAACACAGCTGATAACAACAGTAATTTATTCTCTCACGGTTCTGGCGGTGAGAAGTCCCACTTCAAGGTGTCAGCAGGCTCCTCTGGAGCTTCTAGGAACAGTCCTTCTTTACCTTGTCCCAGTCTGACAGCTCCAAAGTGGCTTGTGGCTGCATAACTCCAGTCTCTGCACATGTACCCTTGAGGGCTCTTCTCTCTCTGTGCATATAAATTATCCTTTCTGTACGGAGACCGATTCCGATTGGTTGACGGACTCCAGGGTGGCCTTGGTATAACTTCATTAATTGTATTTGCAGTAGTTTCATTCCCAAGTAAGAGCAAATTTTGAGGGGTTGGGGATTTAGCTCAGTGGTAGAGCGCTCGCTCGCCTAGCAAGTACAAGGCCCTGGGTTCAGTCCTCAGCTCTGAAAAAAAAAAAAAAAAGAGCATATTTTGAGGTAGGGACCAAAAACTTTGATGGACAAAACTCCACTGATAGCAGTGAAGCAGGTCCCAGAATGTTTGGCTGTAGATATCAGCAGACCTAGGGCAGCCATCTCCATACCCTGCAAGGCTGGGTTTTTCATGCTGGAGGATCCTAGTTCATTCAGTCTTAGGATGTAGATTGATTTTCAGCCAGGAGGTCCAACAAGTTAGCATGGGTCCTTAGCAGCTAATTCTTCCTTCCTCTTCCCGTGGACTGCAGGCTGGCTGGAGGGTGTGAGACTCTCAGATGGGGAGCAAGGCTGGTTCCCCGTCCAACAAGTAGAGTTTATTTCCAATTCAGAAGTCCGCGCACAGAACCTCAAAGAGGCCCATCGAGTCAAGACTGCCAAACTGCAGCTGGTACAACAGCAAGTCTAACTGTTCTTGGGAAAGAGTCTTCTGAGATCATGAACAAGCATTCCTGGAAATGGCTGGCCACAGGGACCTGCTACAGAGGCCGTCTGTGGACCAGGAACTCGGCCTTCTGAAAGCCCAAGGACTGACTCAGTCCCTTGCTCCAGTACTTCTTTCATTTTGTGCTTGGTGGGGAATATTGAGTGACTTCACACTGGATTCTGGGATCCTTTTTTCGAAGGAAAAGGGACTGTGGGGTCCTGAGCCTAGGCGGTGTACTTCCCACTACCAGATGGTGCTTGTACATCATCTGCTGCTACAGTGCAGATTCAGAGCTGGCCAGATGTGAGGCTGTAGACACATGTTACCAGATGGACCTCAGCCCACTGCAGAGTGGGGTTGAATGGGGATTAGCACATCAGGTGGGGTGTGGACCTGCTGACCGCTAGGGTGTCTTCGGATCTAGAGATTCTCCTCAGTGCATGCGCCCTCGAGGTCTTTGTTTCTTGGTGGCAATGTGAGGATGGCATTCTCTCACTCTAATAAACTTGGCACTTCTCTGAGTGTTTTCTTCTCAGACCACTCCGAACTCACTGAACAAGATTCACAATGCAGAATCCTTTAAGAACTCCAGCCTATGTGGTGTGTCATTGAAGACCAAACTGGCACATAGACAATATCAGCTACTGACTTCTTCGACAGAGCCCTAGGAGCTTGAGCAGCGCCTCTGCTTGTTCAGAGCTTGTAGAAGGTATTAAAAGACACTGGTGGGTAATGAGAGCCTCTTCAAATAGTTTACCATATCCGTAGGCACAAATAAACTAATTTGGGTAGATTTTGCTCTTTAGACCATTCATGAATTTCTGCTATGACTTGACTTGCTATGAAGTTGTCAGCCTAGGTATTCCGGCTTGTGAAAGTCGGGGGAAAGAGTCCCAGAATCCAGTTAGCATACTGGCATGGGCCAATCGGCCCAAATCCTTAAACATAAACTGCAGCACCCAATCAACACTCTGCAAAGTCTCATCCAGATGGATCATTCTGTCTCCTTTAACATGGCCTTCTCAGTTGAGAAGATTGTTTTTCTTGTTTAGCATCCTTATGTGACAGTACATGACATCCTTTCTGCCATCTTTTAAGGAGGATCACTATAGTTCTTAGCCATTCGATTGTTTATTCTTACGACTTAAGTTATTATAAAAGTAGGAATGAAATAAAGTTTGGTAGCGATGATATAGTAGTACTAACTTTTGACAGCACATTGCCTTTTTAGTCATTCTAAAATATAAGCCTGCTTACCTCTTTTTAAAATAGACCAATATTTTATTTGAGGCAGAATGAGCAATAAATCTAAACTAGGGATAGTCTTAGGGAAGCTAAGTTGAGAGATTCACAATCTTCTAGTCTGGTCAATAAAAATGACTAACATGTGATATATTTTCCATGTGTATATGTAATTTAACAATTTAACGACAGATTCTTATTAATGGCTGTGATAATTGCATTCCAAACTGTTTCTATAAGTAGCATTTGAATACTGGCCATACAACACAGAGAGAGTTGCAGTTTCCAGGCAAGTTCTCTAGTTCTTCAGCGGTAAAGAAATGCACCATTTCTTCATGGTGGATATACAGGCAGGTGTCGGTGCTGTCTGAATGATTTATTGCTTGAAGTGATTGAGGGCTTAAGATGCCTTTGTAAGTTCTTTCTTTTCTTTTCTTTTCTTTTTTTTTTTTTGTTTTTCAAGACAGGGTTTCTCTGTGTAGCCCTGACTTTCTTGGAACTGACTCTGTAGACCAGGCTGGCCACAAACTCACAGAAACCCACCTGCCTCTGCCTCCCAAGTGCTGGGATTAAAGGCGTGCACCACCACCACCACCACCACAACCACCACCACCACCACCACCCAGTTGCCTGTTTTAAGTTCTTAATACATTTCTTTAGTTACGTAATATATAGACACTGGATTATTCTTATCTAATCTGGAAAACCAAAAGACATTTGGCTTTTACATACCAGATGGTCCTTAATTTAGATCTTTGCTTAAAAAAAGAAAAACTAGATGTGAGTAATCTCTCTTTGGGTGAGTTACTAAATTTTCTACTGACTTTGAACTTGGGGGAAATAATGTATATGTAGACCCAGTGACTGTCACCTTCTCCAGATTTCAAGACTTTGCTTCAGTCCCGAGTGATGTCAGTGGCGTAGAAGCCCAGCAATTACTTATGAGAAAGTGTCAGATAACCACGTTTGAAACATAGATGCCACCCCGCTTTTTGTTGCTTTTCTAAGTAAGCGATGCATGGCAAACATCACTGTGTACAGGCCTGTTTATAGGTCTCAACTATAACAGGCATGGAGCTTGGAATCAAGCTTCAGTAAATCTCTACTGAATTGATTCCTTTGTATAGTTAACCACACTGAAGTGGGTCGTTTTTTACTGATTCCTGTTGTGTAGTAAGCTGCTCATTAAAAGTTTACATGCTCACCACCCACTTTCACTTAAGGATAACTATGAGCTTAGGATTTTTATTGCTTATTACTTACTGTCTTAGTTATTTAGAATGATTTTTGATAACATCAGCCTATGGGGACTTTCTCCCCTTTTTCTTTCAGTTCTGATGATTAAATCTGGAGCACTGATTGATAGAGCATTGATTGACAGGCAAGCATTCTACTGCTCAGCTCCACGGCAGTCTCTTTTTTAAATTCAACTTTGTGGTAGATATTTAAAAATCTTAAAGTCTAAATAACTTACATGTACTGACTTCCTTCCTATGACATGTATCTATCTCCCAGAAGTACACTTGATTGCAGTTTTTATTCTGTTGAGGTACCCACATAGTCTGTGTGGTTTTTAGTAGTACTTCCCTTATTATATATTTAATTATGTAATTAAGTAGTTAGTGGTATTTCCATTATGAATTGTTTTGGGGATCAACTTGTAGAAATTCAGTGTCTTGGTATAATAGCCCTTTACAGACAGCTACTCCCTGCTAATCTCCCTCCCTATGACACAAGAAAGACACTTGTGCATGTTTGGACGTGGCCTGCAGGCCTCTCTGTAAATATCTGGTGTGGTGATGACTTGGCTTTATCACCAGCACAGACCAGTGACCCTAAAGCCACATTAGCTGTAAACATGACTCAGGAGCTGCATGACTGTAGGGAGCAGAGCCAGCAGTTGAATGTAATCTTCTCACTCTGAACCTAGGTGTGTGGGGAGGTCAAAGGTTACAAGCAAGTGAGCTAGAGAGATGGGCCAAACTCAGCCTGGGAATTCAGATAAACTTCTTGCTCAGATTTAAAACATTCTGTATGCTCAATAGCCTTGGACCCATTTCTTTTTTTTTTCCAACCTGCCAATTTTTAAAATGACACTTTTGCGTGGACATCTCCCTAGCCCCTTCCTCGTGAGACTGCCCAGTCTGCAATTGCCACAAAACGTTACAAAAAGACATGACAAGTGGTGAACAGGGGAGGTTGATTCTGGGCGGGCAGTGGGCAGTGAACAGAGGATTGGGGAGGAAAGGCGCTGTGTTTTTCCCGACTGGTGAGGGTGGCAATTGCTGATTCCTGCTGCCTGGTGGATGAGTCATGCACCTGGGGCAGAACTCGAAACAGGGAAGGGCCAAGTCTGGCCACCAATGAAACACCAGTGAGCAGATAAATACTTTCCTGGCACTTTACCTGAGTCTTTCAGAGGCCACTATCCCTGAACAATGCAAATGGAAACTCGGGAGTAGGAGCCAGTCTGTGTGTGCACTAATATGGAAATTCTAAATCCGCTCACAGACGGAGGGGCTCCCAAACACCAAGGAGAAAGTTCAGACTGTTCAGGGAAGGGAGCCAAGATCAACAGACCATTAGCTATGGTAGAGCAGTGTCACAGAGAAACTTGAGGCCACCATAGGAGTAAGTAGGTCTGAGAGAAAAGGATGGGACTCATCCAGCTAGTTCTTGGATGTTTTCTTAAGATCAGCTTGTGATGGGAGTGTGAAGATTCACTATCGGTGCTGAAAAAACTCCCAAGACCTTCGTATTTTCACACCCATAGTCTCGGTGGTGTTGGACACACTTAGGGGAACTGGAGATTGGAAGTGACTTGCTGAACGTTGCACAGCCAATTAACTGTGAGCTCCGCGTGCAAACAGCTCCGCGTTCCCCACTGAGATTTCAGCAAGTAGCCTGCGGAGTTTACTGTTTTCATAAAAGGTTAAAGGTGACTTGCTGTGAGATAGAAAGACTGGACAGCTGGGGTGTTTAAGAGAGCCGGAAGGGCTGGTGCTCACATGTATGGGCGGTTAATAAGCAGGTGCTGGTGCTGGTGTGGAGCTGGGTTGGGCAACAGACTGGAAACAAGGGTCAAGGTGTGGTCTCCAAGTAATTTATCAGCCTTGCACTGGGGCCGTAAGATACTAAAGAGAACTTTGTGTGTGTGTGTGTGTGTGTGTGTGTGTGTGTGTGTGTGTGTAAATTTAGAGGAAGATGGATTTGATGCAGAAGACTGGATTTGCTCCCTGGGATACAATAATGTTGGAATTAACGAAAGGGAAGCAGAGTTGGCCATTTGAGGGTTAGAAGGCAAACTCACAGTGGTTTCAGACGTTCGCCAGTTGTACAGGTTCACCACTTGTACAGGTACTCGTTTATACATGTGTGAGTTCATACCGAGGCTAGAGGTCAACGGCAGGTGCTTTGCCCTCTGCCCTCCACCTTATTTTTTGAAACAGGGTTTCTCATTGAGTGTGGAACTTGGCAATTAGGCTAGACAGGCTGGCCAGTGACCCCAGGGATTCCTCTGTCTCTGCCCTCCCAGGGGGTTACAGGTATGCACCACTGTGCCCAGCTTTTTATGTGGGCGCTGGGGATCAAACTCAGGCACTCATGGTTTTGCAGCAAGCAGTCTACCAACTGCGCCATTTCTCTAATTGTTTTTAATCTGTTGTTATATATAGCATGTGTCTCCAGCACCACACCTAACATGATTTTGTGGTAATTCATTCCTGGACACTAGAATGACTCCACTGTTCTGTGGACTCCGGTCCTATCCCCATCATTCCTCTGGAAATGCATGCTATAATGCTGGAATGCTCTTTCCCCCTCTCACCGAGTAGTAAAAAGGCTTGCCATGGATGGACCCAAGCCAGGGTGCCCTATTCCACACGGGCCCCTCTAAATCCTTCTGTTTCTCCCCAGCCCACAACCCTTTACACACATGCTCACTTTCTTCTCTGCCTGTGTTCTTCATGAGTGCTGATTCTCTTCCTGGTTTGGAAGTATGCAGCCTTCCTGTCCCCTTTACAGCCGTTAGCTTCTCCCTCTTCTCTGTCTAAATAATCTTGTTTTGAATTTAAGACAGGCACAGTCATACTGACTATTTACACAGACACAAGTCCTCCTGCTGAAGGACTTGGTTCCACATCTGTTCTGGTGTAGATCTGTTGTTTTGACATTCCCTCCTAAACTCTCGCCCTTGCTTATTGAAGTGCACCATTCATGACACGGGAATCCCGTCTGAAACTCATTCTTTTTCCAACTTGGGACAAGTACTTCACTCTGAGTTTCATATTTTCACCTATGACATACATATTACTTTCAGGGTTGCTTTCAAATGGAATTACTCAATAGAGAGCTAGTTACACAACGAATACTAAATACACTATTATCTTTACCATTAATATTTCATTTGAGAACCAATTTCTGGGTTTACCCAGCCAGCCATTTCAGCTCCCCATAGTCTCATAAAACACAATCACAGGACAGGGCAGGCCATGACTGATGGCCTCTTACCTAAGAAGGCTCTCTCAGAATTTGAAATGCTTTCGTGAAGCAAGACCTTGCTATTGGCATTTAGAAAATAAAACAAAATCAAAAGATATTCATGTAGATTTGCCTAAGGTGAGTTTTGGAAATAACTTGCTTTTCAAGACAGAGTTTCTTTGTGTAACCCTGGCTGTCCTGGAACTAGCTCTGTAGACCAGGCTAGCCTCAAACTCACAGGGTTCTGCCTGCCTCTGCCTCCCAAATGCTGGGATTAAAGGCGTGTGCCACCACCACTGCCACCACACAGCGAGTTTTGGAAATAATTTAAACCTCATGATTTTTCATCTGTAAATTGGGATATTTATATCTTTATTTGTACATTTACAAGTCTGACTTCTCTGTGACCTATGGCCCTGAGCTCTGGATCATTTTCTTTCTTCTTCTTCTTTTTTTAAACGAAATTTATTTTTATTTTCTGTACATTGGTGTTTTGCCTGCATGAATGTCTATGTAAGAATGCTGCCTCCACTGGAACTAGAGTTACAACAGGTGTGAGCTGCCATGTGGATGCTGGGAACCCTGGTCCTCTGGAAGAGCACTCCCAACCACTAAGCCATCTCTGCAGCCCCTTCTGGGTCATTTTCAACCAAACATCTCTTCCAGCTCTTTCCACCTCTGCTGGAAAACTACCTGTTGCTAGACAATCTCAATATCAGCTCACTGTCCCATTCTCCTTCTCCAAGAGGTTTCCAGAGCAAGACAGCGAGTCCATCCTAGGATGACTTTGCTTCTCATACTTGCCCTGATGCACAATTATGTGTGGTCCCCTGACCTCAGCTATACTTCCCATGCACACAAGCCCACAAACTGTCTTTGGTTCTCACCTCTGACTCCAATTCCACATTTTTTCTTTACAGGATCTCAGCCTTAGCAAACACAAAGAATCTTCATTCATGCAAATTTGCTGTGTCTCTGCTTTTCCCTTCATTATGGCATTTATTACTTTAAAAGCTACTTATTCCCTTTCTACTCATTCCCTTTAGGTAATTTCCTACCAGGTTCCAGTGATTCTAACTTTAGCATTCTACAGATCTACTTCCTCTTCAGTCTGTCACCTTGCCTTCCCAGGGCATCTCTGAGACTAGTTCAGTCACTTGATATAGAATCTTTATATCCCCTCTCTAAATCTGCCAGTCTTGCTGTCCATTGCTCTTTTAAAAGCCCAGATTGGGGACAGACATGCCCATAAGTTAAAACAGCCAGTGCCTGTGCCTGGGCAAAGAGTGCACTCTGAACGCCTAGTCCTAGGCCTCTCCTTATTCCCCTCAGCTTCCCTCAGAGCTTTCCCCAGTGGCTCCAGCACACGGCACCACCCTGCACTCCCTCGTCCTTGTCCAGTCTCAGTGGTCTTGCACCTGCTTCTGCTGAGACAACTGTCTTTCCTTCCTTGCTTATGCAAACCTGCTCCTCCTGCCGCCGGAGCCAGCTCTCTAACTAGGCTCAAGCTTTCTCCAGCTGCCCTGCCAGACAGAGCTGCTCTTCCTTTGTTCTCCGGGCCAGCTCCACACAGCCCTGTTCAGCATTGGCCCCCTGCATCATAACTGGTCCTTTGTGTTGTCAGACTGCCCAGCGAGACTAGCAGTTCCCAGAAAGCTGGGAAGACATTTTATCCATCTCGGTATCCATCAAGTACATTTGGTGCCTATAAATCCCTCTTAACTGCTGGAACAAATGCCTGCCCTTATTTCTCGGGGCTTTGTTATGAAATCCAAATGGGAAGGTATTTATGACAGAGCAGTATACACTAAGCCACAGATGTAAGAACTAAGTCTCCTCAGTGTCCCTCTGGACTCCAGCAAGCACCACTTCTGTGTAAACAGAGAAAAGCTTCCCTTCGGAGGAGTCAAATTTATTCCTAAGTAATCAGAGCCATTTAAGACTCCGGCTAAATTGTCTTTTGTAGCCCATTTCCATCCCATGTTCCACTAATGCAGATGTTATTTAAGTGGACATTTAGATTATATTCTGTCATAAAGTCACATAAACATGGAAGTGTCAGCTGAGAAGAAAAGATAGGAACCAAGGGGCTTTAAAGCTTCCAGAAGAAAAAAGTCATTGTAAGGAATCAGGAGCCTGTATGGAGGGACTGAAGGCTACCAACGCTGTGGGAGGAAGCATCAGGGAGAAGTGGAGGGTGCCTGGGAAACGTTAGCAACAAACTGCTCAGAAGCCTGGCAAGCAAAAGGCCAAGGAGATAGAAAGGCAGACTCTGTGGTTCCTGAATCATGGGCTTTTCATGGGCACACATATCCTTAGCTAAGTGCTACAGGGCTGCCAGGCTGAGGAGATAAAAATATCCGACACCCCCAAATATAGCTTGTCTGTGTTTTTTTTTTTTTTTAATCATTTGATGCTTATCTGGATTTGCTATTTACCCGAAAAGCCAAACTGAAACCCAACTGACTTTGATAACTAAATCTTTGATAGGATGGGACTCTTAGAACATTTAGGGGAAAGGACTGAGCAAAGCTCCCCTACTAGGCCCTCTGACTACACAAGCAGAATTTTTAGGATCACAAAGAAACTAGTGGTGCATTGCCATCTAGTGGGAAAGAAAAAAAAACTATAGGGAAATTAAACAGTGGTGCTGACATTCATTTTATTTAAATTTCTCTAGCATTTGCAAAAGAAGGTGCTACCCTGGGGAGCAGCAAAGTACTGAGGAGTGCACTGCTAGAAGATGATGTCCATCAGGGGTGACTGGGCAGGTGATTGCGGAGTGAGGCTGAGATGTGTTTGCCTAGAGGTCTAGGTGGACTCTCCAACATGCAGAAACTTGGCTCCCATTCAGGAAACAAATGAACAAACAAAACAAAAAAACAAAACCACAGTAAAGCAAAGGCAAGAACTAGAAGAAGTGCAAGAGCTTTCCAATGGAGGATGCATGGGGGTCTAATCACAGGAGATAGCAAAAAACAGGGTTGTGATAAATGTAGCTCCTGAGATAGTTACCATGACAACCAATGATGGACAAAAGCCTTGATTTTTATTTCAGCCTGTTTGCTCCAGGAAAGGAAAGTGATCTAGAAATTAGAAGGTTTAAGTGAAAAGTAAAATGAATAAAAGATAGCCTTGGAACCCAAACCAGGGCATCATAGCTGATTTCAATAATTCCATCATTTTTCTAGTATATAACAGGAGAGGTCTCTAAGACTTAATAGAGGCATAAAGACTAATTTCTATCAAGCTGATTTTTAGGAGCCTTATGAAAATAAATTTAATGTAAAATTCTTAAATATTTCTGTAAGGTATTTTTGAAATGTAGTTCATAAACAGGTCAATTAACTAACAACAAGTGATGGTGAGGATGGGAGGAAGGATGATGGTGGGAGTGTAAACTAGTGCAGCCATTATGCAAATCAGTATGGAGATTTCTAAAAACAAACACAGCTACCATAAAACTCTACCACCTCCAGCACATACCCCGAAGACTATCTTAGCACAGCGATACCTGCACATCCATGCTTATTCCTGCGTTGTTCACAACAACAAGAAAATGAGTGTCTATCAACAGAGGAATGGAGAATGAAAATATGGCATGTATACATAACAGATTTTTTTCAGATATAGAACAAAACTGGAACTTATAGAAAAATGGATAGAGCTAGAAAGTATTATATTAAATGAAGTAATACAAACTGGATGACAAAAGTCACTTCTCTCTCATATGCAAATTCTAACATGCTTATACACATGTAAATGTATATGTGTGTGTGTATATGTAGTATATATGTATGTAAGTGGGTGCAAGTGTGAGTATAGGCTATGACACTAGAAGAGAGCCCATGAGAGGGAAGAACAAGAGGCTGAGGAAGTGGGGAAGGCAATAGGATACATTAGTCAAGAGGAAAAAAGGTTATGGAGGTAGAAGGGGGCTCAAGGAATTGGGAGAGAAGAGGGGATAAAAATAAGTGACATTGTGTTTCAAAATGCTGTAATGAAACCTAATACTATGTATGCTGATTAAAATAATATTTGTCTTCATTACTTTTTTATTGCTGTGATAAGACCTCATGACCAAGGAAATTTGTAAAAGAAAGCATTTAATTGCGACTTAGAGTTTCAGAAGTTGAGGTCATGACAACCATGGTCGGGAGCATGGCGGCAGGCAGGCAGGCATGGTGCTGGAGTAGTAGCTGAGAGCTCACATCTTGAGCCACAAGCACGACACTGGAGAAAGCTAACTGGGGATGATCGGTACTTTTGAAACCTGACAGCCCACACCAGTGATACATGTCCACCAACAAAGCCACACCTCCTATTCCTTCACAAACAGTTCCACCAACTGGGGACCAAACATTCAAATATGTGAGCCTACAGGGACCATTCTCCTTCAAACCACCACAATGTCCTTAGGAGGCATAAAAGACAGTGGGTGTCCCGAAGCGCATGCTTATCTGGTTGTATTACAGAAAATGTTGATTTTATTGGTCATAAAAGCAGATTCTCCCCCAAAAAACATTTTGCAGGAGCTAGCAAAGGATAGCTTTGGATGATAGAACAGTTGAGGATTCACAGCTAGCTTAATACTAAATGTCAGTAATAGATTATTTTCCAGGAGAATGACAAAGTATCTTATACAACCTTAGTGTCCTGCTTATTAATTTAGCAATGGTTGAAATATAAAATGTCCAAAACATACTAATTTTCAATTAGAACAAAATTTTCAAATAGAACAAAATTTTCAAATAGAAGAAAAATTCTAAGATAGGTGATATCCTGTAAGGATTTCAAAACATCTTAAGATCATAAAGAGTTATAACTAACCAAATGAAGCTGAACAGGTGACACAAGTCTTAGCATATTTAGATTTGAGATGTTACTTCTCCAAGTACAAATTGGGAGTGAATTGGACTCAAAGCATCTTTTATTAAAATGCCCTGGAGGTTGTAACTGATAAGAATATAAACAGCTGCAGGGATAAACAAAACACCTCACTAATATTTTGTCTGTAGAGACCCATTAGCAGAGATCCTATTAGACGGAGATGATAGTTTGCAATAAGCATCACAGACAGCTTTAGCAGAGGTAAGGTCCAGACCCAACATCACCATCATTCCTCAGAGAGAGGAACAGTAGAAAATCACATTCACCCGAGAAGAGCCCAGGCCATGTGAGGGCTGAACGAAGCGGTTCAGCATGCCTGGAGAATGCAGGGCTATGGAGGAAGGCACACAGTCCCCAGTGCTCACAGCTTGAGTTTATTCTTGGTGGTGCCTCACTCAGAAGACAAGACTCCACTCTATCCAGTGAAGCTAGATTTTGTTTCCTCTCAGAATCAAGAACTTGAGAGGAAATCTGTTCAAGACTTTTGTGAAACAGAGCTGACAAAGATCCAGACTGTTAGACTATTGTAGAGCCATTGATGCTAGAGTGGGAGTGCTTCTGGTGTGTCAGTAACTTGGGCTTAACAGCCTATGAGGTTTCTTCAGTTTCTAGGCTTCTAAAACACGTTCATCATTTCCTTTCTTCAGGCCATCTTTCATTTTTCATTTTCAATACTTAAGTTTACTTTTAGAAGTCGATGTGTTTAGATTGTCTGACACTTGGCCTAAGAGTCACATATTAGGCTATATCGTGAAGTTCACATTTCAGTTTTTCAAATTTACATATATGTGTGTGCACACACTCATATTTGCCATACACAGGGTGCTACCAATCATTGAGTGGTAGGACCCCAAACCAATCCTAAGCTGTAGAAAAACACCCAGGGTGTTTTAGACTTGTGTCTACCAAGTCTGAGTTTTGAAAATAACTGAATATGTGATATCTGATGGAAAGAAACAGTTTTCCTCTCATTTATCTGTTTCAAGGCTGCCCATGTCACGGGCCTTATGAGACCGAATGTAAACCAAAAGGATTTGTGAAATGTCTCCTTTAAAAGTCTCCCTTGTGCACATAATAAAAGACGTTCAATATGGCAGGCTGTACATTTGAATCCCTAAATTAAGGGCACTGCTACTGGTCCTGGGGCTCTTGAGTGGCAAGAGATGAATAGCTATGACACTAGGCTGGGTTTTGAAACCCGATTTGTAAACCCCTCTCTGTGTTTATGTAGGATTAATCCTAAGATTCCCCTGGATGCAAAAGTCGGCAGGTGTTCAGGTCCCTCAGCTGTAATGCCACATATCCTATGCATTCTCTCATACACTTGGACTCATCTCTAGATTATTTATAATACCCCAAACAGTGGAAATAGTTATACTAAATGACAAGAAAGTATCTATGCCTACTTAGTAGAGATGCAATTTTCTTCCAAATAGTCTTGGATTGCAGATGACTGGATCGACAGCTGTGAATTTGAAGGGCTACCTCAAAGATCAATGGAGAAGGCGACTGTAATAAAGATTTTTTTTTCCACTTCCAAATAGTGCTCCTTGGTGGTTCTGATAGCCACTGAACCAATAACTATTTTGGTGGATATGTACACAATCCACTATGAGAGTGGGTTTTTTTTAATTTATTCAATAATCATAGCAAATTTTAATTTAGGAAGTATTGTAGGCTACCCCAGTTGGATGCTAAATATAGCTCCCACTTACAGGGAGGTTGAGTCATAGCTAAAAACACTTGGGAAAAAGGATCCCAGACTAAAATCTGTCACATGCTTTCTGTGTGTCAGACACCTCCCTGAAAGCTTTTTGAGTATCGGTGTTTTAATCCAATAGCCACTCAGTCCTGAATAGCAAATACAAACAATCTTAACACAACCACTGACGTTTCCCTATCCCTAGATTGGTATAGATCTGTTGCTGACATAGACAAATGCTCCTTTCCATGCCTCCCCTTCCCATCACTAACTCTTGCTACAGTAGTTTTGACTCTTTAACTGTCCCTGCCTTCTCTGAATATCATTCAAATCACCTGCACCTTTGGCCCCGTGAGAAACGCCCTTCCTATTTCAGGGGTGCTCTCTCCCATCTGCCACAGCCATAGCGATCCATTCCTCTATTAGATCCACCTGCTTCTTCCTTGGGTGGGTTACATAGCCTGCCTCCCACACTGTAGACTTGACCTCGGCCATCTGTCTCCATATGGCCACAGATCTCACCATGCTCCTTACAGCCCAGAGCCTCCCTCTTCTCCCTGCCTGTTACCTCTCCCCCCACAGTTCCTTGGCACCTTCTCTTGACTTCATCATCCTGATGCCCTTTCACCTGCTCTCCTGAATTCCTTATCTTCCCTCTCCTTTCCTTGCTGGTCCCTTTTTCTACTCACTTAAGCAGTATCCACACATACCCTCCCCTCACTGTTTTACACTTCTCATAATTTCCCACCACATCCAAGTCAAATCTCCCTCCTGGTCTGTGCATTTCTCCCATCGTGTGCATTTTCTCTGGTGGTTTTCTGCATCCTCCAAGAGACAAATCTGTACTCATCTCCTTAGTTCATCTTTCAATTCCTTGAAGCCTCCTCCTGTGTGACAATACTGATCTTTGGAACTCCTTCCTCCATTTCCCCCTTTCAAGCTTCCTCTGCATCTTCCCAGCTTTGCCTTTTCATGTAGAATCTACCTGCTCCACCCAACTATTTTCTCTTGGTCTCATGATCTATTCTTTCTTACCTTGGACCTTTGGGTCCCTTCACCTTACTGTTTCTGTATCTGGGCTTTACTCTCCTTCTTTGATAAAACTTATTTGATAGAAGAAAACAGTCACAGAATGACATCTATCACTCAGTCCATGTTTTGTTATTCCCTACAGTCTCCACTCTTCTTTCTAGTCCCATTTGGATGCATCTCTCTTGCATCTCTTCCGCCCTTTACCTTCTCATACAAACTGACTGTACATCCACCATCTTATCCCTATACTTAAGCAAGAGCTCATACACAGACAGTACATCTAATATTTCTTCCTTCATTGTGGAATTTGTCATTGGGTCCAGTTTGGCTAGCCACCATATGAGAAAAGAAGTATTTAGGCTTTATGTAGAATTGAAGTTTGTCTGCAAAGGGCTGGAGGGCAGGCATGCACACATGGGCATGTTCTCATGCTCTGTTCCTCCTGAGCTCTTGAGAAAAGATTTTTTGTTTGTCAACCTGCACTCTTCCCTCCTCTTCCCAATACCTCAAACCATTTCCAAAGCTGCCTATATTAGCTTGCAACCCCAAATAGTAGCTGTAAATAAACAAACCTGCAAAACTTCAGTCTGTGGCTAAGTGCTGTGAGATGTTCTGTATGCTGTGAATGTGTTGCTCTGATTGGTTGATAAATAAAATATTGGTTGGCCAGTAGCCAGGCAGGAAGTATAGGTGGGATAAGCAGACAAGGAGAATTCTGGGAAGAGGAAGGCTGAGGAGGAGCATGTAATGGCACATAGGTAAAGCCACGGAACACATGGTAACATATCGATTAATAGAAATGGGCTGAGTTTACATGTAAGAGCTAGTCAGTAGTATGCCTGAGCTAATGGCCAAGCAGTTTTAATTAATATAAGCCTCTGTGTGTTTACTTGGGTCCAAGTGGCTGCTGGACCAGTGGGTGAGAGATATTTGTCCTGACCGTGGGCCAGGCAGGACACAGGAAAGCTTTCAGCTACAGCTAACTATGAAATGGTAGTTATTTTAGCATAGGTATTCTTTCCAGGTACCAGTCACATTTTTTTGTTTCCTTTCCCAGCTATTGGTGTAGGAGACAGAAAGACCCTTGGAACCTTCATCCTAACCCAGTGAGGTCTATGCTGTCAGAAATTAGAAGTGCTATGACATCATCCTAAGCAGGAAAGCACCATCTACTTACTATACTTTTTTTGGGTATCCACTACACCTCACTCTTTTTTTTTTAAAGTTATTTATTTATTTATTCATTTATTTATTTATTATGAACACAGAAGAGGATGCCAGATCTCATTTCAGATGGTTGTGAGCCACCATGTGGGTGCTGGGAATTGAACTCAGGACCTCTGGAAGAGCAGTCGGTGCTCTTAACCTCTGAGCCATCTCTCCAGCCCACCTCATTCCTTCTTATCATTCCTACCCTTCACCAGAAAATAACTTTAGGAAAAATAAGTTAGGATTCACAGTAACAGACGCATAGAGCTTCACGTCACATCCAATAGCTTCCATGCCACTCACATTTCTCATATGATAATATTCCTACCAGGCCCAAATTTGAGAGAGGAGTCCAGACTCACTTCCAGTTTTGGGTTTGGGAATAGACAATGCTAGTGGCAGAGCTAAAGGAAAAACACAAGGTGCCCCAATCCTCTTTTAGTGGAGAAATGGGCCCATGGAAATGCCAGGCTCCATATGGTGATACCCAGTGGGAACCTCCCTTGAGGGTTACATCTAACAAACCCAGACAAGTAGTCAGAAACACAGCTCTTCATTCCCAGAAAAACACCCAATAGTTACTGTTTTATTGCATACAATGGACACGAACTCAATGTCTAGGAAGCAACCAAAACCATAGAAACTGATGTAACATTTACAAGTAGCATGGCCCAGTTCTCTTCAGAACTCCTAAGGGGTAAAGGAAAAATGATGCCAGCTCCCTTCCTTCTTAAAGCCCAGGTTGGGAAGACCTTGGACTCCCATCCCTTTCAAAACTTTCAATCCTGTTCTTTACATGAGTGCCTCAATCCTGTTCTGCCTCACAGCCCCTGACAAGGACCTTCTCTTTACTCTTTCGTCTCAGTGGCATGACTGTTCTTGGTTTTGTCTCTCACCTCCTCTGGTGCAGGTTGCTCAAGGGAAGAGGCAGTCTGCTCCTCTGGCATTTTGCTTAGTGAGGACCCTGTCTCTGGTCTAGTGTCTTCAGGAAGCCCATTGAGTCCTAATGAAGGCTGCTTGCTCACAGTCTGAGCACATGGAGCTGGAAGCAGGTCTGGAAAGAAGCCGTCTACCCCCAGGGGGTGCCCCAGAGTCTGTGGGCAGAGTGGACCAGGGAAGGGAGGTTCTGGCAGACAGTGGCCACTCCAGGGTCCTGGACCTGTGGAGTCAAAGAACATGGGAATTATTGGACAGGACTAAGAGCACTGAACACTACTAAATTGTGTGAGTCTCTTTCTCCTTCCTCAGGACCACGGCTCAGGTCCCTAGTGCCGTCTGAGTGAGACATTAATACCAGCCTCTCCCTCAGGATCAGACAGGCCCCTGGACTCCAGGTCCTGTGATTTAGTAGAGCATGGGTCGAGGCCAAGGGCTGGCCCATATAAGCACCAAGGAGACCTGGAACCACCTGGACATCTCTTTCATCCCCCCCTATAGAAAGAACCCTCTCATTCATGTGAGGGCCTTGGAGTTTCAGAAGTCTAGGTAGTTAGGCATAATATCTGCTACCAATTCTGTACCAAGTTCTTTTGCTCATTATTTCTAATGGTCACCACACCCTTCAGCAATATGAATCCAGTGCTCCGATATCAGATCCACAAAAGTTTCAGAACAGCTCCAAGCAGGGGCAAGCAGGAGTTCTGCTTGCCACCCATGACCTGCCTCATTCTGCCTTCCAGCTAAGGAGGTGCTCTGTCCTCACATTCAAACAAAAGGGAGTGGAGACCTTCCTCTCCAGCCCCAACTCACCCATGTATCCAGCATGTGGCTGTAGCAATAGCTGACCAGGTGGAGGCCCTGGGCAATAATCCTGTGATGTGTCTCCACTGAGGCCAAAAGGAAAAGAAAAAAGAGAGTCTTCCGGCGGGAGAAAGCTTGGGATGGGGAAAGGGAAGGGGGGCAGATAAGGAAACTGGGACTGAAACGGTGGGAAAAGAGGAGTCTGTGGAGCCTGGGGGAACTGGAATGAACCCAACTGGCTGCTTGCTTGGTAATACTGAGGCCCCAGGTCTTCCAAATTTGAGGGTGATGAGGAGATGCTATGGAGAACAGAGGAGCATTTAGTAAGGTATAACAGTGACCTTCTTCCCAGTTTAAAAAAAAAAAAAAGCCATTCCCTCTTCACCCCTTTCTCCATCTCTGTGGCAACATCAACCCTTGGACATCACTTCAGTCTCATTTCCCCTCACCCCCGACCCCCTGCTCACTCTTTCCCCTTGTTTCTCTTCTATTGCTACAAATACTGGATCATTTCTACCCCAGACTCACCCATCTTCCTACTCCCTTATCACATAAGCCACTTGGACCCACTCAGCCCCTTCCCTCTCCCCGCTGTCCTCCTCTCTCCAAGTTACATCTGAACTTCGGTTCCATACCTGGGGCCCCAGGACCCACAGGGGCTGTCCTTGTGTAGGCTGTCACTTCCAGGAACGTCCCTTAGTGGGGGCATCACTTGAGGAGTTTGCATAGGACCAAGAGGAAGAGGAAGGTTGGTCCTTCGAAGAGGTGGGGGGCTTAAGAGTGGTGAGGTCTCTGCTACCCTCTGAGCACCCTCACTTTGCTGAGAGGGGGTCAGAGTCTGGTCAGAAGTCAGCAGCATGGGGGGCTCTAGGAAAATATGGAAAATAGGGGATCTCAGCATAAGAAGGTGGGCACTGGGAGGCAGCTATGGCACTGCTGAATGGCAGATGGTGCAATGCCTGGGGATCCCCACTGCTAACCTCTATGGAGCAAGGACTTCCTGTTCCGACTGTCTTCTTTTTTCATCCCCGCCCTGCCCACAAACTTTCTGAAGGTGGTAGCTCACCTGGAAAGGCGTCCAAAATGTGCTCGGGGGAACAGGGCCAGGTTCTAGGTCTGTAGGCATGGGAGCTGGGAGCTCAGGTGCAGACCTGCAGAGTGAATGAAGACTGTAGCTTCCATGGCCACTGGATTTAGAACTCAGATTCAGTGCAAGGAAATGGCCACTTAAAAGCACCAGCAACTCTTGACTCCAGCCCAGCCCAAATCCCCTGAAAGGTTAGTCAACACCCTCAAGCACTCTGATGCCCAGCTTCCAATTCCCCTTTAAGGCCCCCAGGACTCCCGTGTGGAAAACCCAGGAGCGTTCTCACCTGCTTTGACTGCTGTCCTCACTGGGGGCTGCAGGACCATCCTGACTTTCCTTCTCGCTCAGTTTCTCCACTTTTCGCCACTTTGCCCTACGGTTCTGAAACCACACCTACAAACGGAGGAAGGGGACCCGAACTTGAGAATGCTGGCAGAGACAAAGTCCTGGGTGTCACTGTGAAGGACACTTTTTCAGCTACTTCTTCACTTGGAAATATAAAAAGACCCTGGTAAGCATGGGAAGCCTAACACCATGGGTTTGGCCCTAGTGTCATCTAAAGATGTGCGACACACAAACCCATGCTTGCTGAACCAGGCCTAGCCCGCAGTCTTTCCTCTCTAATTGGTTAAAGCTGTGGCCCAAAGGACAGCTGGCACACCCCTGCATCTGAGCCTGACTTTGGTCTCTATCCCAGCTGAGACTGAGCACATGCCTTCTCCCAGAGAGTTCTGACCAGCAGCAGCTTCCATATCACCCTACTGATCAATTAGCCAGCCCTTTACCATGATGCGTTGGGGGGTGACCCCCACCATCTGGGCAATCTCCCGGCGCTTGTCACTGTCTGGATAGTGGTCTTCCTGGAATAGCCGTTCCAGCTCCTCCAGCTGGTCTGCAGAAAGAAGACACTTATGGGGGAGGCCAGACACCACAGCAGGAGAGAAGAAAAGCAGATGCCCATCGGGCACCCATAGCAGATGGTGCCAAAGCAAGAGTATGCCGCCTCTCATGCATAGTGTGATATATGCATTTCTGATTCTTCTATCCTGGTCTAACAAGACAAGACAGCCTGCCTGCCCTTCCCTTTCAGGGTCAGAGGTGTTGGCACTGCCACAGATGAAGAAAAACATGTAGGACAAAGCGACTAGCCATACCCCAACATCTCCTGGGGCCACACTCTTTGCACTGGTCTACAGTTTTCTCTGCCTTTCGGAACTAACCTGAACGGTACAGGGTTCGAGTCTTTTTCCGAAATTGACAGGTCACTTCTAGGGACTCCTTCTTCAGGTCCTCCTCTTGACTGTTCTTGGCCAATGTATTGAGGAGACTGCGGGCTAGGCCTGGTTCAGAAAGCATAGGTTTGTGTGTAGCACATCTTCAAGATGACATTAATGCCAACCCCACGGTGTTAGGCTCCCCGTGCTTACCAGGGACTGAAGAAATGGATGGCTTTGCTGTCTTTACCTCTGTCTCTAGAGAAGTAACTTCTTCCTGGGCTTGGGGACTACAAGCAGCTGGTGCTGGGTCTTTGTTGGGGCCTGCTCTGTGTGTGTCAGCACCATTAACTCTGCAGAGGTCTTTGACAGTGGTCTCTTTCCCGAGCCAGCCCTGGGAAATGAGGACTGCTTGCCCTGGTCATCTTCAGTAAGTGAAACAGAAGCCTTCAGTGGTCCCTCTGACTCCGGCCCAGGAGTCCGGGGCTTGCCTCCAGCTTCCTGGCCTGTGGAGAGCAGCAGCCCCTGGTACCAGGTGGTAGAGTCCCTTCCTCCCTGCAGCTGATCTGTGGTTAGAACCTAGGCTTTCCTTTGCCTGTCTACCAAATGAGGCCTGAATGCCTGGCATACCTTCCTAACTGGACAGTCAAGAGGATGGACTAGATAGGTTCTCAACCCTTCTAATGCCGCAGCCTTTTAATACAGTGGTGACCCCCAACCATAACATTATTTTCATTGCTACTTCATAACTGTAATTTTGCTACTGTTATGAATCATAATATAAGTACCTGTGCTTCCCAATTTGTCTCAGGCGACTGGGACCCCGGTGAAAGGGTCATTCAATCCCCAAGGGGAATAAACAAATATTGCAACCCCGAGGGGTCTTAATGTGAGAACAGTGGAAAACTGGGTACACATTTTCTTATCCCCCCCCCCCCCCCCAGACATCAGAGGTGCAAGTTCAGGGGACAGGCACCAGGTTTGATCTAATAAACAGCTGTTGGGGGAGGGGTGAGTAGGAAGAGAAAGAACAGGCCTATTATTCTGGCTTTCCTCAGACTAGCCCCCTTGCCCCAGGAAGCTAGGCTCTGTGGCCGCTGAGGAGACAAATCAGGCTCCCTGGGGCTCCGCAGAACAGGCACAAGGACATCAGAGGGGATCACAGGAAAGGTGCTCCTCCTCCCTCCCCCCCTCCCAGCTCGCTCCTCACTCCCCGTGCTCTGGCTCCTTCCCTCCCCTCCCCCCAGTCCAAGTGTTCCACAGGTGAGGAGAAGCGCCCATCCAGAAGGAAACCCCCCTTCACACAGTGGTAAAGCTCAAACTCCCCTGCCCCAACTCTGAGTCCCCTTACAGATGGGGCTCGCCATGGGTGTTATCAAGAGCACAGTGCGCCAGGCGGTGGTGGCGCACGCCTTTAATCCCAGGACTCGGGAGGCAGAGCCAGGCGGATCTCTGTGAGTTCGAGGCCAGCCTGGGCTACCAAGTGAGTTCCAGGAAAGGCGCAAAGCTACACAGAGAAACCCTGTCTCGAAAAACCAAAAAAAAAAAAAAAAAAAAAAAAAGAGCACAGTACCCACTGGGTCCCCACGAGGCAGGCATTCCCCCCACCCCAGGTGAAGAAATGCGGATAAGCTTGCAGAATGATCGACCCAAGGGCACACAGGGTTGGGGTGCAGGAGCACAGGCTAACTAACCCTCGGCCACCACCTGGAACTTTCCCCAGGCTCCCAAACACTTGCCCTCTTTTCTGCATATATTCATAACAAAAGAAATTTCCCTTCAGGGAGTTGCTGTCATTTCCAACAGAAACCAGAAAATGTGTGAGTGAACGCCGACTAAAGCTTCTGATGTCGCCTCTTAACAAACAGCTTTCTAACGATATATAAAGCTAGGGGGCAAGAGCTGGCTCAGAAGCCTCTTCCAGCTGATTCCAAATACACAATGCAACCACTTCAGAGAGGGGGAGAGGGGGTACATCCTGGGGTGAGAGGATAAAGGTGGACCAAGGGACACTGGGACAAAATAAGCTTTACAACAGTTGGGGGGGGGGGGCTTGTCGCACACTAATAAACATGGTACAGAGTGGACACTCAACAACCTGAACCTTGTTGGACTAATGTACTGTACTGAGAAAGGTGAAGGGCCTCAGAACCTAGATTAGAGCAGTGTTGGAGACTTAAGACCAGGCCCGTCTCCAGCATGTCAGGGATGATCCCTAAACAGAAGGCTGCAGTGAGGTCGCCTCCCTTTCCCACTACCACCCACAGACCTAAGCAGCCTCTTAAGGTTGTCAGAGGGCTCAGCAAGCCCTCACCAAGGTCGACCCCGATGCGTGCTCACCCCGCGTTTTCCTGCAGAGCTTCTCGGTGGGTTCCATGGCCCGGACTCCCACTTCTCAGCCCGCCCTGGTGCCACAGGAGCAGCCTTAATGAAGTCCGTGGGGTGGCCAGGTGTGTGGAGTCTGCACAGGCCAGGGCGAGCGCAGCAGGAGTCTGCGCCCCCAACCCCACCCCCGGGGCGAGGCACAGCACACCTGGGGTAGTGGGGGGCTGGGAGATCCATCCTGCAGCTTCCTGAGCGCCTTTATGCAGCCCCAAGGGGGTCCAGATGCGGGTCACCTCCCTAAAGCTGGGGCAGGAACAGGGCAGCAGCAGGATTGCCGAGCTGCTGGGGTGTCTTTGAAGGTGAGGTTCCCAGGCTCAGCACACATTGTATGGACATGATTCCACGTCGTTACGTCTTGACCCTTGTGTAAGGTGACTTCTGCAGCCACTCATGAAGAGAGTCCCCGAATATGAGGCTGCCCAGTCTCCTGCCTGCTTCAAGGATTTTTTGTGTCTCAAAGTCCGAAGTGACTTGAACATCCTTAACATACAGATCCAGGAGCAAATGGCAGGATCGGAGCTGAAAGCACCTCAGGCCTGAAGGAGAATATGCCTTGCGTATTTTTGCGCCGACCCCCCGCCCCCCAACCGCAACTTTGCAGGTATAGACGAGGTTCAAGCTAGTCTAGGTTTTCTTATTAGGCTTACTCATTTAATATCAGTTTTCTAATCTAAGAAAGAAAGGAACACTCCTGGTTCACGGAATGTTTCTTATTTCTCTTAGGGAAAACATACCAAAATTGTAAAATTCTTACTGTTTCTTACTTCTACCACGGAAGTGGGAGGAGGTGAGGAATGTAAGTGCTGGCCAGATTGAACCAGCTGCTGGGAGCTGGGGGAGGAAGAGCGCCTCCGGACCGGAGCTCAGGTGTTCTGATTTTAGCATTTCAGAGCTCCTGGACACCGGCGGTTTCCTGCTGTATTAAACAATCTGCCACCGGGACATTTTCTTGTGTTTTAAAATCATCTTTGAGAAGCTTCCTCTACCCACCTGTGGACTCCCTCCGAGAGGCTGTGGGACTCTTAGTTCCTTATGAAACATAAAAATAAGGGCCAGGAAGATGGCTCAGTGGGTAGACGCACTTGTTTCACAAACCTGATAATCTGAGTTCAGTCCCCAGTGAGGGGTGGAAGGAGAGAACCAACTCCTGAGAGTTGTCCTCTGACCTCCGTAAAGTCCTGGGGTGGTGCACATGAGTACACACACACACACACACACACACAGAGAGAGACAGAGACAGAGACAGAGAGAGAGACAGAGAAATAAAATTTAAAAGATTAAAATGCAAACTAACTTCATAGTAATGTAATCAGAACTTCAAGCCTCTGCCATTCATTCCTACGCCCCCATAAAACTGACACCCTGTTCCAGGAGAATTTTAGACACAATACCCAGTTTCTATGCTAGAAAATCTGCAGCATTCTAGGAAGGAATGGGAGCCGTGAAGGGGCTCTCTATAGGCAAAATTGGGACTATTTGGTAGTGACCTGATTGTAGCTGGAACACCATGGTTTGCTTGAGTATACATTTAAAGGACAATGGCTGTGTGTCAGGGACTGTGGGGAAAATGATCTTCTTGCCCACAGAAGCTTTTTGGAAGACATAGATTAAAACATTAGTTCAGTGGAATGGGTCACGCCAATACTACACGGCCACTATCCGTTGAGCAGGGGGCAGACTAGGGAACCCTGAGCAACAGAGTCTCTCTTGGAGAGACTCTTCATAGAAGTCTGACCACTGTGCTGTGAGCTGTGTGACTTACCATGTTAGGGCCTGCCTAAACATCCAGATAGCAAGCAAGCCCTCTACCTTGAGATAAGGGCCTTTCAGAAGCCGGCTGTCTATGCCCCACACCCAGGTGTCCAGAGCACTTTGATCTGATGTTTTAAAAATTATTCTGAAACTCAGCCATAACCAGGATTTCTTAAGGAATTCGTTTAAAATGTGCTGCAGGTCCAATCCCCTGAAATCTTAATTATTACTAGATCCAAGGAGCGACCCCAAACAGAGTACTTTAACAAGACTCTTGAGGGATTTACTATGCTTCATAATTTGAGACCCTCAGACTTTTGGAAAGAAAAGTCAATTAAAACCTACCCTGGAAAGGGCCAGGGGTACAGCTCAGTGGTTCGGTGCTTAGCATGTTCAAGGCCCTGGGGTTGTTTCTCAGAACTGCAGAGCAAAATAAAAACACACTTCTGGGCAACGGATGTGGAGGCTGTAGGGGACGGAGGCCCATAATGGGACAGGAAATGATCTTTCTTCCTGTGCTGGTGTGTCTCCCTGCAGTGAGAAGCAGGACACAAATTCTTAAACAGATTAAACTATCACATTAAAAAAAATGTTACCCTCCTGAGCCCTGGCTTCTGTTTCTGTCTTTTCCTCACAGGCTGTCCCCCACCAGGGTGAAGGTAAGAAAAACACTGTCACTGTATGCCTAACTATGAATGATGCAAGGCCGAATTATATAAAAGGTTTGGGGTAGGGATTTGGGGGATTAAAAAAAGTTCATTATTTTTCCAAACGTATGATTGGATTTGTTGGGGTTGGGATATAAGACTAGAAAATTTTCGTCTTTCTTTTCTCTTGCTCATCTGGGCTTACTGTGACTTCTTTCCCGCTAAATGACACAGTTCAATGTTTTCTTTATTTCCGTAAAGAATGGCTTTACGGAAAGTACTTGATGGCTAAGAGTGATTCTGTGTAGGATGTACAGCATGACTTGCCTGTTGGGAAGGTACAGTGCTGACAATATGGACCATTAAGCCCTACTCCTTACTAAGCCCTTAACTGAAGTGAAGGGGATTATGTCATGGCAGTTAACACCCTTCCCAGACAAGAAAGACATCTCTATTACATTGGAGACAGCAAGAGGCTGTTTTAGGGCTTCTTGTGGGTGTTTATTTTCAAGTCGTGCTTGGCTACATGTCATCTTCATAATTTCTGACTATTTGATATACTCCACTCTGTTTGGAGGAAAGGCAAGTTTTTATTATTTGGTTTCTTAGTTTTCAGAGCCAAACCATAAACCATCACTACCATTCACCAAGCAAGGGCCATTTTATAATGTCTTTTTCTCTTTCTCGTGGATATAACCATGAAAGAGAAAATAGAATGTGTCAGCTGCTGGCTACTAGAAAATTGTCGCCCACCCCAGTCTGGGCAGAGCTAACCATGTAACTGTGGTAGCAAGTGAAATAAGCTCTCCTTGTCCATCCCCTTTCTTTTTATCTAATGAGGACCACAAATGATTGATGGCACATGATGTTTTTCAAAGTAGTTGTTGTTCTTTGTGCCACACCCAAGGTCACTGGGAGACCTGAGACCAGAGAAGCAGGAGGAAGTTGTGAAGGACAGCTGGAGGCCTCTACAGGCCTCGGATAGTGAAACCAGAGTCTCAGCAAAGACGGGAGGCCAAGGCCCGCCCCTCCACCCCCCCGGGGGGGGAGGAGGGCGGGGAAGCTCTTTGGAGAGAAGCAGGAAAACTGAGAAAGGCTGAGGTAGGCCCAGGTTTAGAGATCACCACTTCAGAGCCAGAAGAAGGCAGATAGTCAGGTGACCCAAAGCTACCACTGCGGTCCTGGGGAGAGAAAGGAGGAAGCACCCAGTCTGCCGCCAGAGGCTTCCTTTGCACCTGATGGTTTGAGCCCCTGATGAAAGGGGATTGGGGACACCTGGGAACTGCCCTGGCAGGGCCAGATCAGATCGGGGTGTGTGAATCCACACAGTAAATCTTCATTCCTTTGCCTGGAATGCCCCAGATTGGATGCTTGTGATAAGAACGCGGACTGTGTGTGACATGCAACTGCTTTTGTTTATAACCGATCTCCACTGTCGGCGATTTTTTAATTTAGAAAACGGGTCCATTTTGGAGGCACTTTTCTCCTGTTCTCTAGGTTTCTCCAGGGTTGCAAAGCCGGAGTGCCAATTAGAGTGCTTTCTGGAAGTCAGACAGGCGCTGTCTCCAAAGCCTTGTTCCAACCTTCACCAGGGCCCGGCTCCCTCTGGTCCTCCAGTCTCGCGAGAGCCTCTGTGGTCGCATTTCAGTCTTGAGAATGGCCTATGCCCTCTTAGGCCTCAGGACACACAACAGCCGGTTATCAGCCCGGAACATCTTTCCTTCTCTTCTATTTCAGTCAAAGCCTTACTCATGCTTCAAAGCTCCGCACAAATATTCTGTTTTCCGTGGAGCCTGACTCAGCTGGGCTTATCCCTTTGTACTGTCCTTGAATTATTCTGTGTTTATATTTACATAGCATTATTTAACACAGGCTGACCTAGTGAGAATTTTGCCCACCCTCCACAGGGTTGAGCTCTTAGATGATAACATCCATCTATTTGTTAAATGTCAGATATTTCCACTTGCTTAAAAAAAGTCAACTCACCCTTACATTTTTTCACAGTTCTATTATTAGCTTCATGTTGTTGAAGAACATACTGTGTTGTGATGAGCTTAAATACTTTCCCGAAGTCACAGTGGCCAATAAAGATCGGAACCCAGTCAGTCAGGTTCCTCCCTGAACTCCCAAGTGTCAGGTTATACTCTTTACCTGACTATCAATCACTGTGTTTGGTAGACTGATTTGCACATGGCAGAATAATAACTGTTCATTGGATCAATTGGCCACCAATGCCAGGAGTTGGGCCGTAGGACCGGAAAGACAGCCATGGCTTAGGCTCCACCGGGATGGAGCCACCTGACTCTTGACTGCCATGGAAGTTCCACAGGCAGGGAATACAATTTC